>NC_141086.1:45573589-46773589 GCF_041138505.1 Cibotium barometz
CATTATTATGCTTGGGAAGCTTTTAGTCTCCTTTTGCATGTTGGGTTCATTGTTACCTCTCTTTTCATCTCTTCTAGTATTTGTACTAATTAAACTTTTATCTATAACTTACCAACTCACCTGGCTCTTCATAAACCGGGGGGGAGGGGGGTGAGTGTTGCAATTATGAGTATAAATACATAATTATATAGTAGGAATTGAATACATAATGTTAAAAATAAATAAATAAATAAAAATTAAACTAAAGTTTTTACATTTCTCAAAGACTAAGAAAACCTAAATGATAAAAAAGAGTTGATTTTAAAATTTAAAAAATATAGCTAAAATTAAGAAGCAATTTAGAATAATAACTTCTTATGTTCAATTTCCATATCTCCCAAGGCAAAACTCCCATTATAAGATCCATCACAAAAATTTAACCATATTATTTTGAGGATTCATTAAAAAAAAAATAGATTGCTTAAATGATAAGGATGTGGTTGCCAAAATTCCAACGGCCTATTCCCAATGACTAGAGAAATTGTTGGAAGTTTAACTCTAATAAAAGGTAAATTAAAGGGTATGTGAGAGGTTTAGGATAATTTTTTGTTACTTTAAAATGCACATAGATAAGGATGTGGTTCCTAAACTTCTGATAACCTATTTCCAATGATAAGATCAAATGGTGGAAGTTTAACTTTAACAATAAGTAAAGCTAAGGATTTGAGTCTGAAAACCTTACTATTGATTTAAAGCACATGCAAATTTCCTACCCTTCTCCTTCTTCACTCCACCTATCCTTTTGTATCCTTTGATACTTATTATGAGCTTCAAAGCATCCATGCTCAATAGCACTTTGTGGCTTTCGACTATGGCCGACGAGCCTAACTTTAATTTTTTCAAGATATTAAAATATGCACCAACCTTGTAAATGCTCCAATCAACAATTTATAGTGCTAGCCCTTGGCATTCCACATGACCATGAATGAATGATAACAAAATAAAAATATGGTTATCCTTCATTCACTCCACATTACATACCTTTCCACACATGAATTTATATTTTTTAAACTAACTTTATAACCAAGAAATCTAGCAACAAAGAAAAGACATTCGGATTTTGTTTATTTGAGGCTTCATTTACAGTTGTGATAGAAAAGATATCTTTTTGTAGTTCCTTCTTGAGCCACACCCAAAAACTCCTAATATGTTGAGAAAGGAAGGGAGTTGCTCAAGGAACTCCTTGTTACCTCAATCTGTACTCATTTGCTGCTCAAATGAAAGCAAGCATGCACAAATCACTCATCCTAATCCCTCTACTTAGAGCATTAGATCCCCCGTCAATCCTCCATAAAACCCTTCCATAAACCATTGCGAAGCTTGCAAGCTTGAATCCACTCCCTGCTCCTAATCTAAGCATCTACAAGCTACTTAAATGAAAGCAAGCATGCACAAGATCTCTCATCACACAAGCAATCCATCACCACATGCATACACACAAGCACAAGAAAGAAGGCAGAAGCTTTAGAGAAGAAGGAAGAATCTTGTTCACTAGAATATGTTATGTCCTTCATAGTATGATAAGTCACTTATATACAAAGGGCTTTGTGTGGCCACGTAACACTTATGCGGTCCCCAAACTAAACTCTCATATATATATAAGCCTTATATGGTTGGCCTTCGATTAAAAAAGTGGAGACATAATGACCACTTAAGCTAAGGTGGGAAACTACAAAAGTGTGATTGAGTATGGATTGAAGTAGCATCCCCCTTGCCTAGACTTGCATCTATCCTTGAAAGCTTCATCACTGTTGAAATATACAAGTGAATAGGGTGTGTGCGGGAACAAGCCCTTGGTTAGAGGCTGTAAAAGAGAATCTATAAATGTGAGAGAACCTGTGAAAAGGTGAGAAGAATCTACTGGGAGAGAATAAAGGGTAGCATGAGAAGATTTAGGAAGTGTGGAGATATTCTGGGAGAGGTGGAGAGAATCAAGCAAAAGAGGTGGAGTGAATCAAGGAGAAATCAGTGGGATTAGATGCTTGGATGTAAACTCTATAAATTGAGGCATTGGCCTAATGAGAATTTGCTGGTTTTTTATTATCCATGCCTACATTAAGCTATTAGTTAATTACTCACTAATCATGTCTTAATTATCATCTAATCACTTTGTTAATGATGTTGATTCTAGTATTTGATCCACCATAGCTCATCATATTGCTATAATTTTAACATGGTATCAGAGCCAAGCCTAGAATCCATCAAGTTTATGAGCCCATTATCTAGTTAATTAGGATTAGTAGATAATTAAGAAATAATCAAATTTTTAGTTATTTTCAAGAAGCCTTCTATACCCCCAGCTGGTGGAGGAGCTCTATCTCCTTGCACACATCAAATTAGGCCCATTGCTTCTAGCCCAACATAGCGAACTCATCTGTGCTCCAGCCAGTTGAATCAGCGCAGCAAACCGCCCACACAAGCTCCCAATTTTCGCAGATTTGCAGGTGTCGTTTTTCAGAAGGGAATTTGAGATTTCTTCTTCATCAATTGCAATGACTCTAATTCCTCTTAGCCCCAGGTGTTTTCAAGCATGCTCTACAAGCTGGTGAAGTCAAAAATTGATTTGATCAAGTCTACAGTGAGATCCAAGCTCTTCATCAAATCTGCAGGTGACTTTGGTAAAACAGAGATTAAGCATTCAATGTTTGGTCAAATCTTGTGTTTCTTGGCTTAATCCTCTACTAGACTAATTGCTATTGATGGCCTTGAAAGCATTTGAGCTCATTTGAACTCTAAGGCCCCAGATTTGGCCCGCATACTCTATTTTTTACACTTAAAACAGAGGATTAATTTGCTAATCAATGATTAATCAATGCTAATTGCTGTATTTTGGTGCAATTGAGGGTTCAAATTAACCATTAGGTATCTGATACAAATCTCTATAACTTCAGATTGTAATTCGGAGTTGGTTTGATACTCCAACCATTCCGTACAAATTGGTTACCCTTGATTTAATGTAATTTCTGGTAAAATTATGCTGATAAATTTGTGGTAATCATCATTTTACATTTAACCCTTGGTTAATGCTTGCAAATCACACTCAAATTCAAGATTATTCACAGCCATAGTTCATTTGGGAATGTGCATAAGAATGAATGCTATACACATTATGTATTGGGCACATTACATCAGTGTAAAAATGGGATCAAACACTGCCCTTATCCAGAATAAGGCAAGAGGTAAGACCTCCCGCATAGATTTGGGTTTGCATTGCATAATGACACAAGATAAACATCAAAAGCCCAAAAGAACTGTTAAACAAACACTTAAACATGTTGCTCACATGGCGCAAGAAGACCTGACGGACAAGCTCATGGCCCCAGCAATGAAAGAAGAAGAACATCTCTTTCCAAGAGGAAGATCCACACCAAGAAGATCTAAAGGAAGCATTGAAGGAAGACATGGAAATGAGAAGAGAAGCTTCCACAAGAAGATCTAAAGGAAGCATTGAAGGAAGACATGGACACGAGAAGAGAAGCTGCCACAAGAGGAAGACATGGACGCGTGGAGAGAAGCTGCCACGACAAGAAGACTGAAGACAAGAGAAGATATGAGGCTCCAAAGAGTGAGGAGCCATGTGAAAATCTCTGAGAGAGAGAGAGAGAGAGAGACCCACAACCCAATGTAACCTGCCCCAACAAAGTAAAACCACCTCTGAGCCACTGATGATGTAGGCCACGTGGTAGATGTATGTGTGAGCACTTTAGTCAAGGTCACGGGCACTTGTAGTAAGCCTTGGACACATAGAGAGAGAGAGTGTCAAGGACTATGAGTTTAGGGACTTGAGGCACTGGTCGTGGACTATCAAGTAAGAGAGAAACTTGGTATAGGGTCCAGGTGTGCTAAGTTCACTTGAGGGGAGGTGTGCTAGGCAGTGGTCGCGGACTATCAAGTAAGAGGGAAACTTGGTATAGGGTCCAGGTGTGCTAGGAGTATTCACTGAGGTGTTGAAATATACAAGTGAATAGGGTGTGTGCGGGAACAAGCCCTTGGTTAGAGGCTGTAAAAGAGAATCTATAAATGTGAGAGAACCTGTGAAAAGGTGAGAAGAATCTACTGGGAGAGAATAAAGGGTAGCATGAGAAGATTTAGGAAGTGTGGAGATATTCTGGGAGAGGTGGAGAGAATCAAGCAAAAGAGGTGGAGTGAATCAAGGAGAAATCAGCGGGATTAGATGCTTGGATGTAAACTCTATAAATTGAGGCATTGGCCTAATGAGAATTTGTTGGTTTTTTATTATCCATGCCTACATTAAGCTATTAGTTAATTACTGTTACCATATTATAGTAGTGATGTGTGTGAACACACTTAGGACCGCCGGGGCACTTTTTCCCTCACTAGGAGGTTTTTTCCCCCGTGCATTGTATATACGCCCATTATCTTCTAGGGCTTGTTATCTTTCATTTTTGGCACTCATAATACACTACTGTGTTGTGCTCAAGCTTCCTCATCTTCTTGAAGTTGTGTGTGCATTCCTACAACCCTAATTCCAACAATTGGTATCAGACCAGGCTTCCTCCTCCCGGGCAGCATCACCGGCACCTGCCGCTTCATCTCCTCCGATTGCGACGAGGTTTCACGAGCGTCTGCAGGTTAGTATATGCCGTGGGCAAGCCCGTAGGGCTTGGTCGTTTCAGAATTTTGATCTGAAGTCATTTCGCCCTCCGTTTTTGCATTCCAAGTACTGCGCAGGCAAAATCGTCCTACTGTGCAGATTTTCTGTCAAGATTAAAATCTGCAGGACAGGTGCCCATTCGTCTGTTTTGGGCTGTGCTACATAGCACAGGTCGATTTTATACAGGTTTACCTCTTACAGACATCATTTACATCTAGTAGTACAGTCATTGGCCATGGCTGACAACAATGATGTATTCCGCATGTTGGCTGCTGAGGATAAGTTGGATGGCACCAACTATCCATTGTGAGCATATATGATGCGACATGTATTGGTAGCAAAGGGGTTATGGAACATTGTGCAGGGTATTGATGCACGTCCTATTGTGGCTGGGAATGCTGCAAACACATCAGAAACAGGTACTGTAGATGATGGTGCAGGCACAAGTGCTGTAGCAGCTGTTCGAGAACCACCACTTTCAGCAGAGCAGATTCGTTGGGATGGTAGAGATGCGCAGGCTCATGCCTTGATTGCGCTGTCTGTCAAACGTACCATTATCCCACATATTCGCTCCTGCAGGACTTCTAAGGATGCTTGGGATGTACTTGCCACATTGTATCAGGCAAGAAATGAGGCTCGTGTTGCTTACCTCCGAAAACAGTTGGAGAGTGAGCATATGAACGAAGGTGATTCTATGGATAGCTTTTTGACAAAGATCAAGGATTTCAAAGAGCAGCTCATTTCTACAGATGAAATCCTGTCAGACAGTTCACTTGTGCAGACTGTTTTGAATGGTCTACCAGATTCTTATCAGGGTTTTGCTTCCACTCTTTGCTTGATGATGAAAGGCAATCCCAATGCCTTATCATTTGAGGAGTTAGTTTCTGTTTTGCTGCAAGAAGACCAGTCAAGGCAAAACAAGAATATTATGCGTGTCGCAGATCAAGCTTTCGTTGCTAGTCAGAGAAGCGGGAAAGGTAAAGCTGGCTTTTCTTCTAGTAAGCAGAAATCTGCAAATGCTGCGCAACCAAAGAAGGAAGACAAAGATGAGAAGAAGGGTGACAAACAGAAGACATTTTGCAAGTACTGTAAGGGAAATAATCATGTCATCAAAGCGTGTCCTAAGCTGGCTGCGAAAGAGGCTAAGAAGAAAGAGGCTGGTATGGCTGTTGCAGATGCCTCTCCTTCTAACAATGAATCTGCTAATGTTGTGCAAGATACAGAATGGGCATTCAATGCGCAGTGCAGTTATGACCCATCTTTGCATGACACATGTATGTCTGCAGTAGATTCAGATGTATGGTACTTTGACAGTGGTGCCACTAAGCATATCACCTCGCAGCGCAGTTTATTCACTTTCCTTGAGTCTGCTCCCACAGGGAATACTGTCACTTGTGCCAATAACTCCTCTTATCCCGTTGAAGGAGTTGGACAGATTCTGCTGAATGTTGCAAATGGCAACACCTTTACACTTTTTGATGCATTGTATGTGCCAGGGATCAAAAAGAATCTGCTGTCAGTCTCCGCATTTGCCAAAACAGGTTTGGTTGTAAAATTTGTGGATGACAGATGTACTGTTCATGATCTCTCTTGTGGTGACATCATTGTAGCATCTGGTTCACTATGTCGAGGGCTGTATAAGCTCAATATGAATGGCAAATGTGTAGAGGATTCAGCATGTGCTATTATGGATACGCAGGCTATTTCAGATGCAAAACTGTGGCATGCACGTTTTGGTCATCTGAATTTTGCAAGTTTGCTGCGCCTGCAGAAATCTGAAATGGTGTCTTCTTTGCCTAAGCTTGAGGCACCTGTCAAGCATGTTTGTGAGGGCTGCATATTGGGTAAAATGCAGCGTGCTTCCTTTCCCAAAGATGGATCAGTGAGAGCTGAACGCAGATTGCAGCTTGTTCACAGTGATGTTTGTGGTCCCATGCAAACTCCATCATTTGGAAACTACCTTTACTTCGTGACTTTCATTGATGATTTTACCAGGCATGCATGGGTATATCCTTTGAAGGCAAAGTCCGAAGTGTTTTTGTGCTTCAAACAGTTTTTGGTTATGGCTGAAAATGTGTCAGAAAGTAAGATGGGCACCCTCCGTTCAGATCGAGGGGGGGAGTATATGTCTTCAGAATTTAATGCATTTCTGGCTGAGCGTGGGATAAAACACCAATGTACAGTGCCGTATACACCACAGCAAAATGGTGTGGCTGAGAGAAAAAACAGGTCTCTCATGGAAATGGCAAGATGTATGGTTAAGAGTCAAAGTCTACCACATGGTTTTTGGCTTGAGGCTGTCATGTGTGCCACTTATGTACTAAACAGGTGTCCCACCAAAGCATTACAGGTTGTCACTCCATATGAGGCTTGGCATAGCCGCAAGCCATCTGTTGGCCATTTACGTGTTTTTGGTTGCCTGGCATATGCATTAGTGCCTGTGCAACATCGCAGAAAATTGGATGACAAAGCTGTCAAATGTATTTTTGTTGCATATAGTGCTGAGAGCAAAGGCTATCGTTTGTATCATCCACAGACAAAGCGCATTTTGGTTAGCCGTGATGTTGTATTTGTGGAAGATGCAGTTCAGCCCTTGGTTTCATGTACTAAGGAGACAGATATCAGCTCACGTGATGTCTATGATACATTGTTGCCTCTTTTCAGTGGTGCACAGTCAAGTGCAATACCTCATGAGGCAGTTTTTCAGCCTATGCAGGTTTTAAATGATGGCACAGATCAGCCTATATCTGATGCAGATGTGCATGATGCACTTGAGGATGAGAGACAAGAGATTGAGGGCTCTAGGAATATGCCTAGATGGCTGGTGCAGACTTTGCGTGACAGCAAGTTGGATGCCCCTTTGTCTAGTCGCACTCGTTCTGGCTCTCATGGTGCCTCTTATGCGTCAGATTGTTATGCATTGGCTGTTTCTAGTATGTGCGATGAAAGTGAGCCTGTTTCATTTGATGAGGCACAAAGTTCAGAAAATTGGATGGCTGCTATGCAAGCAGAATACGATGCTATTATGAAGAATGGTACATGGTCTTTATGTGACTTGCCCCCTGGCAAGAAGGCCATTGGCACTAAGTGGGTATACAAATTGAAGCGTAAGCCTGATGGCACAGTGGATCGCCATAAGGCTAGGCTTGTTGCAAAAGGTTATGCTCAAGAGAAGGGCATTGATTTTGATGAGACTTTTGCTCCCACATGTCGTATGACCACTGTTCGTAGCATCTGTGCATTAGCAGCGCATAATGGTTGGAATGTACACCAGTTGGACATTAAAACTGCGTTTCTGAATGGGGATTTGCATGAAGAAGTTTATGTATTTCAGCCCCGTGGTTTTGTGCAGAAAGGCAAGGAAAAGAAAGTGTGCAGGTTGATCAAAGCATTGTATGGTCTAAAACAAGCACCACGTGCTTGGTATGAGAAGATACATGCTTACTTGTTAGCACATGGCTTTCAAAACAGTCCAACTGAGAGCACCCTATATGTAAAACGTGAGGGTGATGTACTTTTGGTCATTGTTGTTTATGTCGATGACATGCTGCTCACTGGTCCAAAAGAGGTGCATATTGCTGATTTCAAGGCTGATTTGAATGCAGCCTTTGAGATGTCAGATTTGGGCCTATTACATCATTATTTGGGCATTCAGTTTATGCAATGTGATGGAGGTACTGCTTTGTGTCAAACAAAGTATATTGAGACATTGTTGCAGCGCTTTGGACTTGAGGACTGCAAGCCTATTGCCACTCCTATGGAGACAGGTTTGCGTTTGAGTCTTCATGATGCTGGAGATGCATTCGATGTTGTTCTCTATCAGCAGGCTGTTGGATGTTTGATCTATGTTTGCATTTCGAGGCCTGACATTCAGTTTGCAGTCTCTCAGATGAGCAGATTTATGCATAGCCCAGGCATTAAGCATTGGCAGGCAGTGAAGCGTATCTTTCGCTATTTGAGTGGTACTCGGCATCTTGGGTTGTTTTATCCCAAGGGGGGATCATTGCCGCCAGATTTACATGCTTTTTCAGATTCTGACTGGGCTGGTTGTTATGACACACGCGTGTCCACGAGTGGTTTTTGCTTCATGCTTGGAAGCTCATGCATATCATGGTTGAGCAAGAAGCAGCCTACTGTGGCCACTTCTAGTTGTGAAGCTGAGTACAGGGCAGCTTTCACAGCTACGGTTGAGTGTGTGTGGCTCAGACGCCTTATGGCTGATTTGGGTGTTGGGCAGCCATCTGCCACCACCATCTTCACTGACAGTCAGAGCGCATTGGCAGTTGCGCGGAACCCAGTGTTCCATGCTCGTACGAAGCACATTGAGGTGCACTACCATTATGTCAGGGAGAGACTCTCTGCAGGAGAGATCAGTTTGGCTTATGTGCCAACACAGGATAACCTTGCAGACCTTTTCACAAAGGCTCTGCCTCGTGAGAAGTTCGAAGCTTTTCGCAAAGCTTTGGGCTTACTCCCTTTTGTGGATTCGTCCACATAGCTAGACACTTCCCTATACATGAGTGCTAGCTCTTGTTCACCGCATCACTCCAGGGGGGATTTGTTACCATATTATAGTAGTGATGTGTGTGAACACACTTAGGACCGCCGGGGCACTTTTTCCCTCACTAGGAGGTTTTTTCCCCCGTGCATTGTATATACGCCCATTATCTTCTAGGGCTTGTTATCTTTCATTTTTGGCACTCATAATACACTACTGTGTTGTGCTCAAGCTTCCTCATCTTCTTGAAGTTGTGTGTGCATTCCTGCAACCCTAATTCCAACAATTACTCACTAATCACATCTTAATTATCATTTGTTAATGATGTTGATTCTAGTATTTGATCCACCATAGCTCATCACATTGCTGTAATTTTAACAATCACATTACCAGTGGGGTAAGCAAAAAGTTACATTAGGCATCATGTCAGAGAAAGGGTTAAATAGGGTTTGCCGAAAGGGTTAATTATTATAGACATGTTGTATTGGAAGAATTATGTCATAAAACATTCTTCAAAGGTCCGCTGGTGAATGAGAGGGTAGGTACCAGAATTGCTCATAATAGCCATAGATTTTCTTGTAACTTTTATTGTTGGTGTAGCCGATGATGGCTTCACTTTTGTGATAGATGTGTCATTCCGTGACATCATCAAAGGCCTCCAAGCAAATGATGAGAGTGTGAAAGATCATATAAGGAACCTACATATGGAGGTCTTTAGAGTCTTTGTGATCGCCAACCAAGGAATGCATGACGGATCATCCAAATGCTTTGAGATTTCTTCATTGGGAGGTGGTGATGGCAGCTTTGGAAAGTTGATTAAGAAGGCATTGTTGTCTTTAGGCTCAAATAATTTCCTCCAAGGGTAGATTCTCTTCATTTGCATGTATTGTGGATTGATGCCCTTCTGAGTAGGTGCCTTGTGGTAAGCATTTTGGTAGGAGGCCCCCTGTGTAAACCAGGAAAGCCTCCAAGTAGGTTGATTTTCAATGGTAGCCTAAGTGAAGAAGTTTTCCTTGGATGGTTTGATGTAGCCAGCCGATAAGTGTGTTGAGCACATTCCACTACTGCCACCTGGACTCTTAAGTACTCTCTGAGCAAAGGGAGCTACATTTTATAGATCCGGGTGGTTGGTGCTTGAGGTCTATGGTGGGAAATGGCATATATAAGATTGTTGTATCTAAGGATGTCACCTTTATATATGGAGGAGGCTAAAGTTTGCTTCTCTTAATTGTGCTTTTATTCCTTGTATGAACTTTCTTCACCTTCCCTTTTTAACTATTTAAGGAGAAGGGTTTGCTAAGGAATGGGGGTTTCAGCCTAGGGATCTTCTTTTGTCCCCAGGCTGCAGTCCATAGTTGGTGATTTTCCTAATTCTTCTCCCGGAGGGTTGTGCAAGTTTGGTAGGTCGGGGAAATCCATCTAGACTGGTTGTTGCTTTGAGTTTTTGGCTTCCTATGCTCCTATGTTGGGTCTCGGGCCTTGATCTACAGTCTTCTTTTTCTCTTCAGTTGCCTCTTAGTTGCTTTGTTCTTTGGACACCAAATTGTTGGCCTTGGTCATAACGACCTCTCTCTGACTTTTTCTCTGTGCCTTGTTGGTTGTCAGCACCCTTGTCTGTTTCTAAATCTCCATCTTTGTCCTAGGTGTCATCCTTGTCGGCCCCCCTTGACCCTTGTTCATCCTTGTCTTTGTTTGTATTGTGGCTTCTCTTCATCTTCCTACTTTTGTTAGTTCTGCTTATCCTCATCATCTTCCAAACTATTGGATCCATCATGGCGCTTTGTGTTCTTTCCTTAATGTTCTATTTTATCTACGAGGTCCTCCAATTTTGCAATATCCTCATGTGGGATGATGGAGTGCAAATAGGCCACGTGTTTGGCACCAAAGAAGCATGCTTGTTCTTCTAGTTATAGCTTTAGCTATCAGGGCAGACTTTGATGTATAGTAAAAGGAATACATAGCTTTCCATATGAATTAACTCTTTATAAGCCTTTGCTACCAATGTCTTTCGATGACCTTCTAACCACATCAAGTCTGCTTGTACGTTTCCATTTTAAGGGGTGCTCTAACCTAATATTCTTATGATATTATCTCTATGCTTTCTTCTTCTAGCCCTAGTAGTTCTTTTTCAATGCCTAGGCCCCAACAAATTCTTGTGCCTAATGTTGCATATGGAAATGTTAGTGCTGTAATCATGCATCATCAGAATGCAAGTATGTCATTCTATGCAAGACACTAATGAGGGATTCATGAGCTTTCAATAACAAGGCCTCTATCCTAAGTGTTTTGTGGATGCATGATGTGCATATCTAATCTGTCATCATGCATGTGCATGAGTTAAAACAACAAAAGAGTGTCTAATGTAATTGTTAAGTCGCCCTAAAATGTTTCATGAGATTAAGTAAAGATCATGTGGTGCAAGAAGAGATATTATCATGGGTCCTCAGGTGATGGGTTGTACATTAGGCCAAGACACTTCAAAGTTTCCCTCTTAGTGACTCACTAGCCCCCCATCTAGAGATGTACCTAAGTGGCTTTCAAAATCTAGGCTTCTTCTTTTATGAATAATGTGTGGTTGTGAGGATCACTTTGCCACTCCCTCAACTTGACTTGGACTACTCTTATGCCTATCTCATCCTACATATGTGACTTGACTTGACATTTGTGCTTGCCCCTCTAGCACAAGCGTCTAGACCTTGAAAGTGTAGTAGAGAAGATGTAAGGTGCTTAGGGTTCATACTTGTGCTCATTTTGGCCTTTCACCACTCGACTCTTGACTCTTATGCCCTTGGTTACATCTTTGTATGAGTGGTTCTTTAGGTTCACCTTAATGTTACAATCATCTTGTTGAAGGTAGATGTCATCTCTCCCCAATCATGGATTAGCATAATATGACACATGAATGGCATCCAAGAATCCCATCATAACTTGTGGTTCTTTAGGTTCACCTTAATGTTACAATCATCTTGTTGAAGGTAGATGTCATCTCTCCCCAATCATGGATTAGCATAATATGACACATGAATGGCATCCAAGAATCCCATCATAACTTGTGGGCCTTCCAAAGTCAACAATGGCAAATGTGTGCTAATAAGCTAGGCCACATGACATTACTTCTACCTCTTTGAAGATTCCTATTGGTATTCCTAGATTACCATTTACAAGTTTTAAGATGATCTTTGAAGGTTTGAGGGGCTTTCATCCCCATCTTTGCCATATATATGGCATTCATGCCGTCACCTTCGTCGAAGTACTTCCCCACTACATTGACTAGTACATACTTGTACATCATTCGTGGGTTCTCTTCATCATCTTGGTAATTCTCATTACTATCTCCTATAATGTCTTGAGCTATTTTCTCTAGACATCTTTCCATGCTTCAAGCTTCCATGTTAAGTATTCAGCCATTGTGATAGCCACAAGAGTAGAGAGGATTTCTCTCAAGGCTCCTACCTCTTCCTTGTGTTTAGGCCTTATTGAAGGCACATTGGCTATGGTCATTGACTCATTATTGGAACCCATGTACGAAGACATGGTTTGTAAAGAGTTACATTTTGAATTTTGCATCACCCATGTCTAGTTGGATAGGTTACCTTGTGAATTTTGCGACACCCATGCCTAGTTGGATAGGTTCCCTTTTGAATTTTCTCCCATCTTGAATTCTCTGAGTGCAAGTTGACTCTCATGAATCGTAATTCTCTGAGCGTACGTTGCCTCTCATGAATCATTCACTCCGCCTCAGGATATGGTCATGTGCTCTCAAGTTCTCATCATGTTTTGGCTCTAAAGGCTCGTCATGGATTTCCTTCTCAATTTCTTGTTCTTTTAGAGCTTCTTGAGTTTTCGATGGCTCTCTTGAGTGGTAATTTAGTGGTAGATTTTTTTTATGATCGCTTGGTAGATACATTTCCATTATGGGATGCTTCGAAGGCCAACTCTAATGGTCTTTATTTTAAGATATTTGGTGGAAGCAAGGAGATTGATCCTACATGTCCCTCTATTTCTAGCCAGATTTATTGCACCACTTCATGTGGCTTGTTCAATCTTGTGATCTTCTCTCTTGGTTTAGGGTATTCTTGCAATTTATTTGGAAGGGATTCATCATACTTCGGTCTTGGTTGTAATGTCCTTCCATTTCCATCTTGGCCATTTCCAAGAGTTCCCCCTTCATGTCTATTAAGATAGATCCATCACTGCTTTTTTACCTTGTTCTTCATCAAGAGTGATTTGGATTGGAGGTTCTAGATGTCTTTAGTTTCTATATAGCTCGGATCATCTCTAGGATATCTGGTTTATTTGGATCTCTCATCTCTAGGATCTTTGGTCTATTTGGGTTTCTCATCCCTATGGACTTGCAAAGCTCTCCTAGATTTCTCCCTTAGTTCTTTTGTTCAATCTGTAAGGATGGGCCTGTTGAGGTTATTTAAGCCCCATTCTTGAGTGGAGGAATCTAGAACATCCTCAACCTCTAGAAGGGTATTTGGGTCCTTCTCTCTAATTTCCTTACTATTTTCAAGACTTTGGGAAGTCTTAGTTTAATTAGTTCAATTTCTAGCTCTTTTGAGAGTTCTTTAGCCTTTCCCTTGCTACAATGCTACCTCACCTTTTCCCTTTGTTCCTTCTAGGATATTTTGAGGCTAAAGAAGTTGTGGATAGGGCTGCGTGATCTTGCAACTATTTGGCCTAAGCTCTTGTCACACAACATTGAACAGTACTTCCTTTTCTTTGTCAGAAGAAGCAGATGAACATGCAACACAGATGATTCCAAACCTTATTGAGGGTGTTGATGTGTTCATATGGAGTTGGAGTTGTTGGGCTCTTCTCCTTGAGTTGCTATTTTGATTATCTTAGATTGAGATATCCTCTTAGGTGGAGAATGTATACTAAGTTAACAAAATTTTTCGTGTTTCTAGGCTCATTTGCATGCTATAAGGTTTCTGCAGGCATCCCAAGGGAGTGTTAGTTTAAAATATTTGTATATGATTTTGGATTTTCTACACAACAACAACAACATTTAGTGTGCAGACAGTGTCGTCGTCATCTTTGACATCACATCTTCAAGTTTATCTTCAACAGCTTCTTCAACAACATCGTTAACATTATCATCGATTTTTGTATTGCTGCTAAGTATCATTTTTACACTCTACACTCTATAATTTTCCATACATTTTGTAGGTTTCCACCATCATCAATGATCTACTAATAACCATTACGGTTGCATTTAATGGGCATTGACAGTATCTAAAGGTAGTTGGGATATTTACATTATTATGTGTGTCACATTGATTGGTTATTTATAGGCAGAATAATAAGCAATGATGTATTTGGGATGCTTTTTGCTAAGGATAAGCTTGATGGGACCAGCCACCCATTGGGATATTCACACTATCCTATGTCATTGATTAGTTATTTATAGGCAGAATGGTAGGCAATGATGTATTGGGATGCTTTCTGTTGAGGATAAGCTTGATGGGATCAACTACCCATTGTGGTCCTATATGATGCACCATGTATTGGTCTCACCAAAGGGATTTGGAATATTGTTATTAAGGCACGCTCTGTCTCACCAGAACAATAGCATATCATAGGTACTTTGGATGGTGATACAAGTTATGATGTAACTATGGCATTGGCTTCCATGCCTCCGCATCTCCCACAGTAGAACAAGCTAGGTGAGATGCTAGGGATGCACATGCATATGCATTAGTGGCATTTTTAGTGAAAAGGAGAATTAATCTACATAATCGCTCATGTAAATCTATGAAACATGCTTGGGATGCACTTTTGATGCTTTACTAGGTGCATAATGAGGAGAGAGTGGCCTACTTGTGTAAGCAGTTAGAGTTTGAGCATATAAATGAGGGAGATTTAATGGATGAGTCCCTCACAAGGATTAAAGATCTTAGGGAGCAACATGCATATATTGATGAGGCCTATCTGGACAGTTCTTTGGTATCTATTGTTCTTACAGCTCTATCGAATTCATACGAGGGTTTTGCATCTACACTTCGGCGGCTCATGATGAAGAGTAACCCCAATGCCCTTACTTTTGATGAGTTGATTGTAGTGATCTTGTTAACCAAAATGGTTAACATTACTACTCCTATTTTTTTAATCAAAAGCGTTAACATTACTACTCCTATTTTTTTAATCAAAAGCGTTGATGCATTTCATGTAACTCATTTTTATGTAAAATTGTGCTAAGCGCTTCATGTAAAAAGATATGGGATGATTGAGCTTATAACATGTGTAGTTCCGGCCACCATGAGCTAGAAAGCCTAGGTATACATAGAGCTAGATAACTAGTTTTGGGCCCCCAATTGTCAAATTGGCCAGGCCGGCCATTGTAAAGTGAGCTCTTGTATATAAGTGATTTGACGATTAGCTGCCAATCGTCAAATTGGCGGCCATTGTAAAAAGTGATCTCTTGTATATAAGTGATTTGAAGAAATATGAAAAGGATACAATCCCATTATCACATTGGAGTTTTCTTCTTCACTCTTGTTCTCTTGTATGGTGATGGTGGTGAGCTTATGTGTTGATGTGCATGATTGCTTGCTTGATTGTGTGTGTATGCTTGTAGGTGTGATAATCTCTACCTTATCTCCATTCCCTTCTTCTCTTGCTTGATTGATTGTGTGTTTGTGCATGCTTTCTTACTTAATTGTGTGTGTGTTCTTGTAGGTTATGCTCTCTTCCTTCTCTCCATTCCCTTCTTCTTCTTCTTCTTCTTCTTCTCTCTCTCTCTCTCTCTCTCTCTCTCTCTCTCTCTCTCGCGCGCACATGTGAAGGCATAGAGGTAGAGGTTGAGCTTTCCATAGCTCCTTCCCTCCTTGATCCTTACCTAGCACATGGAAGCTCCACTTGGGTGACACAAGTGATGGTGGAGTGAGACCCTAGTGACTTCACATCGAGGAGTTAACCCTCATAGGGTTGGCTAAGTACATGCTCCCGAACTGACCCTTGCATCTTCTCTTATCTCCTTCTCCCCTCGTGCAAGGTGAATGCTTATTTTAGTGAACATCTTTGGCACATGTTGCTAGCGTGATAGCACTTTGCTTACGGTCTTTCACAATCTCTTCCTATGCTAGAGACTTATCTTGCCTGGATGGAATGCAAATCCACCAGTTGTATGAGCTTGGTATGAGTTGCTTGCTTTATTTTTGTTCTTTTTATTTTTCTTTGAACATTGTTAGAGTTGCAATGGAGCTTTGGGAGCAATAAGAGCTTCTTCAGAGGCTGCATTCTCTCTTTATACAATTTAGCTAAAAGAATATTTTATGATGGTATCATTACTTCATGGTAAATAATTTTGGCCTAATGTCTCGATTTATACAATTTAGCTAAAAGGATATTTTAGGATGGTCATGGTAGATAGTTTTGACCTAATATCTCAATTTATAAGTTTTGTGAAAAGTTTTTTGGGCTTGTTTTTTCTTAAGGCAAGGGTGTAAGGATGCATGGATATAGAATATGTAACGCTAGGGTGACTACTACACATTTATAGAAACTCACTACATTTTTTCAACATGTATGTGTAACGCGCTAGGGTAACTACTACACATTTATAGAAACTCACTACTACAATCTTTTAGCACCTTAAAGAAGTTAGATAAAGATCAGCCTACTATGTATATAAGGAGTACCTTACCATATGTAAATATATACACATTTGCTCACTAGAGACGTTCTTTACTTTGCCCACTACAATATAAGAGATCTACCCACCACTAGTACCAACTTTTTCTATCAATGTTTTTAAGGAGAGAGTTTTTTTCAAGCATGTGACCTTCTGGGCCTTAGTATTGTTGTCAGTATTTGCATGAGTATGGGAATTGGTAAAAGATGATGCATATCGACACTTTTACTGATGTACATATTGATTTTGGGAAATTTTAGAATCGATGCTTTTATTGATGATGGAAAAACTGAAACCTGAGAACAATTTCCTATTTCTCCTTTTCAATATTTTATTTTTGAAAACCCTATTCTCTTGCACAAGCCCTCTCAACCCTAAACCATGCAGATCTTCTCTCCTTTTCCCTCATTCTCTCAAGTACTACAAGTAGGTAAGAGTTTCCTATGTGTTAGGATTAGGGTTTTTCCATGTTTTTGTAGGGTTTTTTTATAGACTCTCTGATCCTTCTCTCCCTCTCTTCCCTTTCTACAAGTAAGTGTACTTGTTCTCCTTGTTCTTGTACTTGCTACATGTATATTATTTAAAAAAAAATTTAATTTGCTATATGATACTTGTTTTTTATGGGTTTTCTATGTTTTCTTAGGTTTAACACCACTACCAAGTTATCCACAGGTAAGAGACCATCTTTTACATCGTCTTTTCTTATCATGGTTATGGTTTTGTTGCACCCTCAGGTGCTTTGAAGTTTTTTTCATAAGGCTTGGAAGCATGCATGATCTCATAGCTTTCATAAGCATACATGCTCTCATGAGCTCCTATGCAAGAGAACATAAGGGCATGCATAAGCTCTCTTGCTATCTTCTTTGTATAATGTTTTCTTATTTATTCTTTATTTCTAGGTCTCTTTGTTGAAGCTTAGAAGCAAGGAATCTCTCCATGGGTAAATCTTAAACACACCATATTTTCTTATGATGCATCCCCGGGGTGCTATGGGAGCATTTATTTTATTTGTTTTATCTGAGTCCATGCAGCAAAATATGAAGAAGCTATACAGGTCGAGTGGAGGCCCATACCAATGGCAAAAAAGACAATTCTAGGGAAGACCCCATTCGATCGGTGGTGAAAGTTTTTCATCAGAAGACACGAGGACCGACAACAGGGGTTTGGATTTCTCAAAAGAAGAGGAAGAAAAATTAAAGAGGATGCAGAAGCATGCCACCCACTCCGATGATGTATACATCCCAAACCATACTCCTACAGAAACGTTCATAAGATTCAAAGAAACACTTGTCAGGGAAATTACTGCTTCTGGAGGAGCAGAAGCTCAAGCACCGAGCGTGCCAAGCATTGCACCCAGCAGCTCAATGGCAAGAGCACCACCTCGGTATCGCACAGGTGGAGATGGCGAACTTTAACTACCGGAGAGCTGTTGCTAAGAACAAAAGTCTTAGCATAAAAGGTCAATTGATCATTAAGGAAAGACACAAGGGAGATATGATGATAGACAGAAAAGAGTGATAGACACTCAGATAGAATGAATGTATGAAGGGTACATTCATTTCATCATGTTTCTATGTTACTCTCTGCACTATGTGGATTAAGCTTGCAGTGTCTGTTTTACTGAATATGTTGTGTATGTGTGGGAGAGTGAGTGAGATATTTAGTGGAGAGTGAGAGTGTCGAAGGTTTGCTCAATAGAGCGGGGTTTTGTGTGTCCCCGTGACCATTTTAGAGTTGGTGTTCATACCCAGAAACTCTAGTCAGTGTCTATCTTGCCATTCTCTGCTAGGCAGTGAGAAAACGCTACTGATGAGCAGTGTCTTATGCATGGACTCTGTGCATAGAGTCCACAGTTAAGACTATGCAAAAGAGACCATAAGTCTATTGTAGAGTCCGCAGTTAAGACTATGCAAAAAAGAGCATAAGTCTATTGCATAGTCAGTGTTGTTGTGCATAGACTCTATGATTAGACTCTTATGTATAGTCTTATGCATGGACTCTATAGCATAGTCACGCATGGACGTCCATAGTTAAGTCTATGCATAAGGCCTTCTCTATATGATTTAGATATAATGTATGCATGTTTTTTTTTCTAGATCTATGGACTCTCCTCCTAGACTGCGACCTAGTAATCCACAATATTCACGTAGGAAAAGATTCAAAACTTGTTCATGATCCTCTTCCCTAAGCAGCAAGAGGAAGCCTAGATCTTGGCACACCTAACCATCCTCTCACATGATAGATAGCCATGTGACTGACATAGGGACTTTGCACCATAGGTCTCGCCAAAGTGGTGGAAGTCGTCTCTCGATGTCATCTCATAGTAGCAGTATTATGGCATTGGCAATTGTGTGGTGGAGGTAGTGGTGGTGGTGGTGGGACCGATGCTCATACTCCACCACGTCATTTAGAGAGCTGGCACTACTTCGGTTCACGCCACTCTGCGCACTCATTGGGGGAGATTTCCCTAAATTTCTGCATGAGCGAGGAGATGGATGGGAAGACTCATCGTCCAAGAGTTTGGGAGGGGCAGATTCTCCTAAAATCTAGGATGGGATTCTAGTACCTTTTTCTTAGATTTTCCAATTTCACTCCAGATGTGTAAAGTCCCTTAGCCCAAGGCCCTAAAGGCTAAGCATAAAAGCATGAAAAGGCATCATTCGAAAGGCCATTGATACCGGTCCACGAGTTTGGGTCGGGGAGATCTTCCAAAAAATCCCGGGATTCTATAAACTTTTCTAGAATTTGCTGGTTGCATGTGTAAAGGCCCTTGGGCAAGGGCTAGCCCAAGGCCCTAAAGGCTAAGCTTAAGCATGAACTTCATTGAGAAGTAAGGCGTTGATTGAATAGTATTGATACTATTAAGATATAGTATATTATGGTCCAGACTCCACTGCAAATACGACGTGGCGAGGCGACGCGCCAGCGTGGAATTTCACGAGTGACACGCGGTCTCGGCGTGGAAGTCGCACGCGGCGCGCAAATGCGAGGTAGAGCCCACGTGGCATCTGGGTTCTGACTCCTGAGCATTGGTCGTGGCGGTAAAATCTCGCCCACGTCAGGACCGCGTCCATACAGTCAAATGATAGGGCGGTTAATGATGCCCGGCGGCCGGCCCCGCCTTACTATAAATAATAAAAGCTCTTAAATAAGACATTTCAAAATTTGAAATTGTTTATAGTAATATGTTGGAAAGGAAATGGCGGTGGTTGCCGTGCGCAACCTGGGGGCGGCGCGGTCCCGCACGTGGAAACGGACGGCCGCGTACGAAGCTCCAGGGCTGACGCGGAAAAGCTGAGCCTGTTGGGCGAGGCCATGTGGCAAGATGGGTGACGTGGGCCAATGGGCTATGATGGAAGCGTGTCAAAGGGTAAAAGGCCAGCCTGCTGGAAGTTGGAAGCGGGAGAGGGGTTTGCTAACTTCGCTCCGCTCAGTCATCCCAGTAAGTTAGGCTACAGGCGGCACCCTCTTCCCCCGCCGGCTATGTAGGCTATCAACACCATGGATAAGGCTATTTCTGCCAAAAATCGCCCCCGATAGCCAGGGCCCAGCTATTACATGTTCCACCACCACCGCCGCCGCCACCACCACCCCCATCGCCGAACACCGCATACTTGCGCACACTACTCATTCATTGCACTTCGTTTCACTTAAGCCATACCCAACACCTAAGACTAGAGACTGCGATATGCGCCCCCACCTAGGCTTCCTATCCGCATTCCAAGACCCCACCCACCCCCACCTTTGTTTCGGACCAATCGCCATTGAAACGACAAGACAACCCACCAGTTAGTTCTTGCCATAGCTCTTTCGGGATTGTAAAATTTTGTGAGATTGTGAGATGTCTCCAGACTCTTCCCCCCTTATCCACGGGCCACGGTATTTTACGTCTCTGTCCGGCTTCTTGGCCTTTGCTCTGCACCTTTGACTTGTGTGACCGTTGGCTTCGATCTAGGCTATCGTTGGGCTAACTTGATCGACTCAGGATGACCTGCAGCGGCCAACCTTGCGCCGTTACGACTCTTATCTGCCAACTTGCTGCTGCCAGTTACCGGTGGCTTAAGGATGCGAGCCAACTGGGGTGGGTTCATACGCTGTACTGTCATGGTACGTAGCCGCCTACTAGCACATGGCGGTGGCACCGTGGCAGTGTAGCTGCGTATGTAATCTGTGTGTGAAGAAGGGAGTCGGGACCCATTAGCTTAAGCTGGTGCGAGGAAAGCCACGTGATTCCGGCCCAGCACACACGTCGTGGCAAGCACACTCAACCGATCCGGTAACATCTACCGGGCCCGTACCAGCAGCGGCTTTAAGTTTTAACCAGCTGTAAGATTTTCAAGGCTTTCCCTCGCCCTTCGTCACTCTCTCCCTCCTCTCTCTACCCGCCATCGATATTTTGGCTTTTGCAAAACTACTGCAGCATCGTCATCAACAACAACAAAGTTAACAGCTGTTGCCTAAGCTATGGCGATGGCTTGAACGCCAGGCTTTTTCCTCAGCTTTACTGTCCTCTCCGCACCTTCCATGTCAAGAGAAGAAGGTCCAGGAGACAAGGGGCAAGGCGGTGCTGATTGTAAGAAATCATCTGCTGGCATCGAAGACACTACTGGCTTTGAAGATACTTCTGCCGAAGAAAATCATCAGAAGAAGCGATTAAAAGGGTTTCACCAGGCAGGCGGCATTGCTCAAGATAAGCTGGGGGATCAGGCCTGCACTGCCTTGCCTGCAGAAGAGAGATCAGACATCAGATTGAATCTAGACAGGTTGCTTGAAAAGGAGGCGGCTGAACATAGCAATCCGTTGCTCCGAAGGAGGCGAGAGGCTAAGAATGATGTGGTTGGCGGCTGTGTGGTTGCAGGTGGAGAAGCTGCAGAAAGGCCAGGCGCTGCAACGGGGGGCGAGGAGGGTTGGTGGGCGGCGGCCAAAGATGAGAGCGTCGCCGAAGATATGGTCGCATCGGAACGCCTGCGGGGGGTCGCTGGCGGTCTAAAGCTTTTCGGCGTGGAAATGAAGGCTGACGAGGGGGGTGGTAGCGCGGAGTCCAAGGAGGCGGATGGAGATAGTGCCAGCGGGAGCTCAGCCTGCGCGGCGGCGGGCGGCTCCGACAGCCGAAGATCATTCGAGTGCCAGTTCTGCGGGCGGGAGTTTGGCAGCTCGCAAGCGTTGGGCGGGCACCAGAACGCCCACAAGCGGGAGCGACAGCTGGCCAAGCGGGAGCGTCTCCAAGCCAGCCGCCTGGCCACAATGGCAGCTGCGGCAGCTGCTCACCACCCGCACCCACCGCCGGCCGCCGCCCAATACAACCTCCAGCGCCTGCCCGCGTCCACCCTCCTCTCTCCTCATTGCGCCCCCCTTATCCAGCACCACTCGCCTGCTGCCCCCTTTTATCTCTCCCCTATTCCCGTCTTTTCCCACCTTGCCAGCTACCCAACCCAGAGCCCGCCCACCATCATCCAGAATACGCCGTCGCATAATCTTCCGCCCAACATGATGCCCCCTCATTTCCTTCATCGCCCTCTGTCGCCGTCTCCGGCCCATCTCCGCCCGGCTCCTCCTCCTTTCAGGCCCCCTCCTCCAGCCACGTCGTCCCCGCCCGACGACCCCTCCCTCGACCTCAGCCTGGGACTCCGCCCATCGCAGCCTTAGCATCTGGCTGGCTTCCACGTCAGCATGCATCTTCAGCATCATGAGGGCTGCCATGTCAGAGTACGGTCTGCCATATCATGGAATCATTAGGATTCCCACGTCATCATGCTTCTGCACCGGTGCTCATCAAATGACCAGGAGGATTGCTGGGTCTCAGTGCTGCCAGGTCATCAAAATATTTCAGAATCAGGGTTTGCCACATCATCAAAATGAGAGCCGGAGGTGCCACATCTTCGAAAGACGCTCCAAAAAATCAGAGAAGTGCCAGGCTCTGCGTTGCCACGTCATTTTTATTAACCCTAAACTTTTTTTTGTAAAGTACAACAGAGAGCATCGGCCTTTATCGTTTTGATTTTTTTTTTCCCGTCTGAGCTGCAATAGCGTATACACGGAAGGACCGAGATGTTGTAGTAACAGATCATGAGAGTATAGCATGGAGAAGCATTTTTGTTGTTAACAAAAAGTATACAGAACGCCGTCATATATATTGTATCACTTTAGATATAGATTAGCTGCAGCGCGCAGCAGCAGCTGTAAGTTCAATTTTGAGCCGCTTCAAAAAAGCATTTATCGATGTGTATTTTTCTGCTTTTGGAAGACATCTCAAAGTAAAGCATTTTTTTTTTCTTTTTGAGTTGTACGCGCTTCACTGTCAAGGATTGCAAGCTTTGTTGTCTCTGTAGATATGAGAGAGAGAGAGAGAGAGAGAGAGAGAGAGAGAGCTCCCGGCTTAGGAAGCCAAAAAGGTTTACGCAGAAGGAAGAGAAAGAGAGAGACCTATTTGGAGCTCTTTATCTACATGGGTTTACGCAGAAGGAGAGAGCCTCCGCTTGGAGCTCACGCGAGCTATAGCTCCCTCATAGAGAGGGAGAACCATGGCTTTTCATGGCCATTCAAAACACGTCAGAGAGAAGCTGTCTCTTTTCAGGGCATTCGAAGCAGAGAGTGTTCTATTGAAGGGCTACGAAACTAGACAAAATATGCTTACACTTGGAAGTACGTCTGTATACTTGGAAGTACGTATACATATGCGTGCATGCGTGTGCAAGAGGTGTATATTTACTTGGCGTGCTTTTATCCTCTTGTTCAATACTAAGGTTTGAACTTTGGGTACTTGTATAGAGTAAGATTTGTTGGCATTTTGTGGAGTAAGATTTGTTGATGTGGCATTTTGTTTATATGTTAGCGGCTATTGCACATCGAACGCATGCATCAAATACATGCACATGCTTTGTATTTTGGAGATGTTCCTTCAGGGATCAAGTATTCTCAACCCTTATCAGCTTAAATAATCCTCTGTACATATATCCTTCGGCTATAAAACAGTTTTGTTTTCAATTCAATTGTTTCTCTCTTCAAGAAGGCATGGCGTGATTGTTGAAAAGAGAGAAATGAGCTGGAGAAACGAATGGCATGGGTGGTAGCGATGGAAGAGAGAGGAAGAGTGTTTAATCCAAATTTACCCATTGAAACCTTTGGGCATCAGTCATGTAAATTAGCTGCCATTATTAGTTGTATAAGTTGATGATTTGTAGACTTTGTCGTGGTGAAGAGAGATGTTAAATAGTTAGGCCACATACACATGTAATAGGCTACATCATCAATATACACATTTTGTTCTTGTGTGCACACTAGGTGAGACACAACATACATCAACACCATCTCTCACCCACATAATTCCTAAGCATGCATGCAACAAGGAAGAAGAGAAAGGCATATTAGTGATTTCAATCACAAGAGCAAGAAGATTTAAACTCTATTGTGAGAACGGGATTATGTCTTTTCTCATTAGTCAATGTCTTACATACAATACTCATTTGTACAATGCATATGATCGTCCAAGTAATGTCTGAGGGACCAATGAGCTAGTCTAAGCTAATTTTTTAGTCTAAATGTACATCATCGGCATTACACAAGTCGTAAGCTCGGTGTTTGACTATTTTCTAGCGTTACAATTGAGAAGTCTAAAGAGATGCTAATAGGCTCTAGTGCGAGTAATAATCCCCTTTGTGTGGGTCTAAGGTTCAAACCTTGTCACCCACATATAACTATGTTGAGATAGAGGGAGGGGGGAGTGTGAGAATTTAGTTGTAAAGAGGATACAAAACTCAAAAAGGCCACACTAAAAATAGTAACATATCTTTGCACAACAAATTAAGTAGCGAGCATTGTCATAAAGTGCCGTAAGAAAGTCCAAAACCACCTTTCAATCCCCATGTTGACAACATGTTGGAGTAGAGTCAATAGCCTTGTCATGCATACTCACCTATTCCTGCCACCTCATGTCTTACGGGTTGGGTGGTTGTTGACAGTGGGTGCACTACTATGACAGGTCCATTCCGATTTGCCAAAACTTCTTCAAATCTATCATGCCTTGGTAGCTCAAGGGGATATAGTGTTGTGGCATGCTCGCTACGGGCGCTTGAACTATGCTTCCCTTCAATAGTTGTCTTTTCAATAGATGGTCGTGTCTTTCGCAGAGCGGAAACCCTCCCACTCCACTTGTGTGGCTCGCTTGCATGGAAAGCAATACAAAGAGCCTTTCCCTCTCAAGACTACTCATTGAGCTTCTCACATTATGGAGCTTATACATATAGACTTGTGCGGCCCATGCGGGCAGAGCTAAAACCCTCCCACTCCACTTATGTGGCTTATTTGCATGGCAAGCAAAACAGAGAGCCTTTCCCTCGCAAGACTAGTCATTGGGCTTCTCACATCTTGGAGCTCATACATATGGACTTGTGAGGTTCCATGCAGACTACTATCCAAGTTGGTGCCAAGTACTTCATGCTTATTACTGATGATTTCTTACATAAAGTTTGGAAGTATCTCATGGTAGAAAAATCTCAAGCTTTCTCTTGCTTTCAAGAGTGGGTGGCTCTAGTTGAGAACGCGACCACACAAAAGGTTCGACAAGTTCGTTCTGACAATGGAGGAGAATTCGTCTCCAAAGCCTTCCACAAGTTTTGTTCACAGAAAGGTATTGGCCATCAGTTCTCCACATATGGCACTCCATAGCACAATGGTGTGGTTGAATGTAAAAATAGGATTATTGAGGAGATGGCATGGACCATGCTTTCTTCTTTTAATTTTTCTCCTTCTTTTTGGGGAGAAGCTGTGACCGCTTATGTCTACATCATCAACTGTTCTCCTAGAAAGGCGGTTGCTAATGTGACACCGAGATGAGGCTTTTACACGACAAAAACCTTCAGTTTCTCATCTTAGGGTTTTCGGTTGTGATGCCTATGCTCATATCCCTAATTTTGCCAGGTCCAAAATTTGATCCCAAATCCACTCCTTGGTTATAGCTTTCAATCCAAATCTTACAGATTATGGGATCCAGAGAAGAAGTCCTTAGTGATTTCCTATGCAATGTTCACTTTGTTGAATCTTTGTCCGATGATTCCCGAGCTCATCCTGAACTTACCGTAGAGGTTCCTCATCCTCTTGCTTTGTTCTCTTCTCCCACGGCACCCTCACCGCCCTTAGCTTCTCCACCTCAAGTTTCTCCTCCCTTAGCTTCTCCTACTCCTTCTTCTTCTGTGCAATAGAGGATTGCCCCTAGGATTCACTAAATAATGGCTAGAAGCCATCGTTGACGCCTTCGTCGCACCTTTGACATGAGCATAGTGGAGATTGCAGCAGCTTCGTCATTCTTATAACCTTGCCTTGATGAGTAGAGTGCTGCAGTCATATGAGCCTAATATAGCTAAAGAGTCTCTTTCTCTTCCTGAGTGGCAGGTCGCTCTCAACGTTCTTTGATACTTATCTGGTACCTTGGACTATGGTCTCTCTTTTAGAGGAGGCACTGAGCTTGTTGGATACTCTAACACTGATTGGGTAGGCGACCAGGATACCAGGCTATCCACTTTTGGTTATTGCTTCACTTAAGGTTTTGGCCTTATTTCTTGGCGATCAAAGAAGTAGGATACAATCTCAATTTCTTCTACTAAGGCTCAGTGCCGGACCTATTTGGATACTTGTTGTGAGCTGTTATGGTTGATGCAAATGCCGAGTAATCTTGATGTTCTTCGGACTCCTCTTTTTGCATTCTTACAAATAGCCAAAGTGCCTTGGCATTGGCTTAAACTTCATCTTTTCATGGCATTGAGGTCCATTATCACTTTATTCCTGAGGAGGAGCTTCGTTGATGGCATCATTTCTCTGGAGTATTGTTCCTCTTACGATAACCTAGCTAACCTGTTCACTAAACCTCTTCCTCAAGATTCTATTGATCAGCTCTTGACCGGTATGGGAGTCGGTCCACCATGCTAGAGCTATGAGGAGGTGTTGGGTAGTGTTCATCTCTAGCATTTATCCCATTTATTTGCAGCATTTATGCAGCATATTTATCTGATGTAGTTTACTTAGCCGTGAGTATAAAATTTTCCACACTTTTAGACATTTTTTTCCCAGTCATGGGATTCTTCTACTAGCTGACTTGGCTGTTTGTGTTGTATATAAGAACGAGATTTTTGCCATTTAATTCATTCATCATTTTGCTCAAGTGTTGCCAGCTGCTTCAAGTCTCTCCTCTGTTTCCACTTGCTGCTCCAATTCTCTCCTCTATTTCCACTTGTTGCCTTCAACCATTCTCTCAAACATATGGAGAAAAATTAATGGTGTGTATTTAAACATCCATGTGTCTAGGATTTGTCCATAACTCCGTAGAGAAGCTTCAAGATTGTGATACATGACATTAGGAAAGACATAATATGGTCTTGTGATGATCCAAGTAACATAAGTTTTGAATTTTATTTGCATGGTATCAAGTCATCCAAATACTACATATTCTAGGGTAACATTTTGTATACACAATACATATGAAGTGGGAAGTCCGATTGATTTGAATTTTAGCTCGTCATATAATAATAATTATCATAAAATTTCAATGGATCTTGTTGTGCCTACCATAAAAAAAGTTACAACCCCCTTAATTTATTAATATACGACATCGTAAAAGGGGTTTGCAATGAAGTAATAAATTTTACTTATACTTGGATATATTCATATGAATATGCATGTATGTTGTATACGAGCAGAAGTATGTCTACATCTGCATGCATGCATGCATATTAACACATTGATGCACCTATGTGAATATGTATGTATATAGGTTAAGCATGTATATACAGACCTCTACACATGCACATGCATGTGTGTGTATGCACGTGAATGTGTAAGAGGCAATAATGACATAACATATGGATGCTTTTATCCTTGCTCATATATATTATGGCTCAAGTACTTGTGCAAAGTAAGATTTGATAATATGTGGCATTAAATTTTCACTATTTCTATGTTTGAATCATATGTTAGAGATTAGGGTATATCAAACATGTGACAAGAGAGAGAGAGAGAGAGAGAGAGAGAGAGAGAGAGAGAGAGAGAGAGAGAGAGAGAGAGAGAGAGAGAGAGAGAGAGACGATTAAAGGGATTAGAGTTATGTTGTAAAGAAGGTTGTAAAGATAATAGAACTTAAAAAGGCCACATTGAATATGGTAAAGTATAAAATCATATCTTGCATATAACAGGCTGAGCAACAAGCACTACCATAAGGAAGCCAAAAAAAACCTTTATCTTGCATAATAAGCTGAGAAACAAGCATTACCACCATAAGGAGTACAAAAAAAACCTTCGATCCCCATGTTGACAACATGTAGGATTAGAGTGAATAGCCTTGGCTAGCACCTCCTATAAATGGAGTTATTGGTCTTGACTAAATTCTAAGACCTCCTACCCAGCTAGGATTTTTTACCCTAGCTTCATATAGTATCTTCAAGGTTGTGGTGAACCCACCTTTTCAAAGATATAACAAGGCCTCATGTTGAGTTAAAAATTTGACATGGTTGGATGAAACATGCACTAGTTTGCATGGGTGTTGCCAATCTAGGCTGTTGCTCCATGCAATGGTAGTTTCTATAAAAAACACAAGGACATGGTGCAAACATAGTGGCTTTTACTTTCAAATAACATGGGCATGGCAAATTAACCATATTATCATTTTTAAAATTGATGATTAATGAGATTTTGGCATGTTATTAATTGGTATAGAATTCATCAAGATATAAAATAGTCCTATTGCACGATGACCACAATCCCTTGTGTGTTGAATACAGTGTGTGCTTGTGTATGTTTACTTTGGATATTCTTGAAGTGGACATTGAGAGAGATTTATTCTTATTAGAGGAGTTTATTGACCATGTACAATCTTATTTGAGCATTTATAAGTTAAACCCTTAGATCTATAGTAGATAACTTTTTAGTACTTATGGAGCTTTAGTAGTTTTGTTTCTTCAAATGTTTAAGTGTTTTATCTTGATCACCACTCATGCTTGACAAGTTTGTGGTAGATCAATTTTACATATCATATTATTATACAATGTTTAAATAATAGTTATCTCTTAAACACATGAGCTACAATAGCCTATGTGTAATAGTAATCTCTTATACATATGAGCTACAATAAGCTATGTCCTCATATAGACATAAACTAGGTTGTTTGCATGTGGCACTTCAACGTAGCCTAACATTTAGAGCATAGTACACTTAGTTAAAGAGCTACGATAAATCCATAAGACTAGGTTGTTTGCATGTGGCTCTTCAACATAGCCTAACATTTAGAGCATAGTACACTTAGCTAAAGAGCTATGATAAATCCATAAAAATAAAAACTAATCAAAGCTAAATATTCATTTACTCTCAAAAACAAATTCACTCCAATTGGTCATAACATATGGAATAAAAATAATGGTCTGCGTTAAACTGTCATGTGTGGCTAGGATGGATAAGATTTGTCCATAACTCCATAGAGACTCCTTAGAGAAGCTTCAAGATTGTGATGTATGAAAAGGGGAAAGACATAATAGGGTTTCATGTTGATCCATGTAACAAAAGGTGTGACTTTCACTTGCATGGATATGGCCACGTTTTGGGTCATCTAACCACATATTCTAGGGTAAAAGTTTGTATATGTACAATACACAAGGAGCCTAATTGAATTAAACCTTATCATAAAATGATAATTATGTAGGATGAAATTTGAAATGTATGACACATATGAAGTGGTGAGCCTGATTGATTCAAATTTTAGCTAGTCATTTATCATGTCAATTCAACTGATCTTGTTGTGCCTACCATAAAAGTAAGTTATAACTCATTTTTGTCCAAATATTTTAGAGAAATTTCAAGGTAACAAAAAATTAACAATGAAATATATTAAATAATAAAGATCTTTTTATAGATTTTCAAATTTTGATAACCTCCCTTAGTTTGATATGTGACTATGAAAAACTTCTAGCTAGATTTGGACATATGTAAGATTGAGCATGTTTTTGTTTAAATTAAATTTCTCTACAAGAGACAAGAGCATGTTTTTGTTTAGATTAAATTTCTCTACAAGAGATTAGAGCTTTCTAACCTACACAATTATCAAATCAAAACTAGGTTTGTTGAATAGATGGATGATCCCATGCACTCCAATCTCATCATTTTTAGTGTATGACCATTACCCCATGATGCCATAGAAGGCATCTTCCCATCATGGTTGCTACCATGAAAATCACATGGTAAGTTAAAGTATACACTTTTTTGAATTTACACCTTAAGTTAATATAATGCAAGTATGTTGTAGGGTATGATAGACAAACCTATTATCCTTAAATAAAGCTAAAGTGTACAACTACTTGATTTCAGGTATAAATTAAGGCAAGGTGCACATACGCTTAATTTAAGGTGTAAATAACGCTTAGATATGTGGTAGCTTAATCTGGGCTTTAGGATATCGATTGGGATATTTTGTTATAAATCCACCTATATTAGCTTAATTCAATGTTAATAGCCCAATCAAGGTACTAAACTTAACTAAATCTAAGATTAATTTTAGTTTAATTGAAGAATTAAATTGTGGTATGTTGAGCATGGCATGGCCAAAAACCTTGATTGAGGTAAGGTTGGTCATGCTCATCAAGCCTTGACTAAGGTTTTCATATATCTGTCATGTGATAGTTATGATGCATAATTACATTGACAAAGGTTGTTATTTTTTTTGCAACGTAAACAAGGTTTTACATGTATGCCCTATGATAATTTTGATAATTATGATGCACAAATTACCTTGACCAAGGTTAGCTTTTTTGTAACTCAACCAAGGTTGTGTCAAATGTCCATAATAGAAGAGGTAGTTTATGATCGTTACATTATCTCAATCTAGGTCATGAGCTTGGAACTTCTCATTGAGAAAATGGGGTAACTCCTAACATGCTACTAGCTATATGTCATAGAGACTTCATGATCGATTGCATTTTTTGGATGTGAGTTATTCATAGTGTTTAAGAAAAGGGGTTTTAAGCTAATATCTTATCATCTATCTATATTCTAGTTATTTGATTTCAACATCAGCTTATTTTTAAGGGAATAATGTTTTAAATAGTCTTATCTTAATCAAGCATGGATAGTTTCTTGTCAAATTATTTACAAGCTTCATAAATTTGTTAGAATCTTTCCTAGACAGTAATTGTTGCATTTGAAAGAGAAGAAACAAATAAGAACTTGTTTATCTATGGTATTTCTAACATGCTTATATCTAGGTTAAACTTCTATCTTTTATTCCCCATTTCTCGTCAATGATTATGTTAGCACATTTGTATTAAAAACTAATTTTTGTAGGGGAATGGGTAGATATGTATAGGAGGTGGAATTTTGGTTCCCTCTAAGGGTGGAAGAAAAGGACAAACTTGATTACTTTGGGAAAGACATACAATGGACTAGTTAATTTGAACAACCACATTATGGTACCTTATGCTCAAAGCGTGCTAGTATAAAAAGTAATTTATACTATAAAATGGTGAATTAATGGTTTCAAAAGTCCTTTCCTATGTGAACTTCTCATGGAAAAGGAGGCAATATTACACATATATGTTCCCAAGACTTCTCTTAGTATGCACATGACATTATAATTCTTGAGCACATGGTTAAATGTACTTTTACCATTATAATAAAAAATAATACAAACTAGATGTAATCTAAGCAATAGCTCAACAATGTGTAATATTTGTGAGGTTTTAGAACGAGAAATACTATATCAACCTTCTTAACACATTTAGAATTAATAAGAGGCTAAAAATGGGTTGTACACATTTGAGGACAAGTTAAAGTGCATAAAGTTTTAAACACCCTTCTCAACACAGTAATTATAAATAAGAGGCTAAGATATGATTATAAAGAAGAGGCTAAGATAGGATTATAAAGAAAAGGCTAAGACTGGATTGCCCAAAAAGTTGAACGCATGGAGTGCAATAAAGTATTTTATACTCGAAAACCCGTTAGGGTTGCTCTTTGGAGGCATAAAAAACAATTTATACATTGTAAGATGGTGAAATAATGGTTTTAAAAGTCCCATCCTATGTGAAACTTCTCATGGAAAAGGAGGCAACATTACACATATATGTTTTTGAGAGTTGTCTTAGTATACACAACATGACATTATAATTCTAGAGAACAATATACTTTCAAACTAGATCTCTCGAGAGATACTATATCAACCTTCTTAACACATTTAGTATTAATAAGAGACAAAAAAATGAGTTGCACACCTTTGCCAATAAGTTAAATAAATAAAGTTTTGACACCCTTCTTAACACATTAATTATAGATGAGAGGCTAAGAATGGATTGTCCAAATTTGAAAGAAGTTGAAATCATAGAGTTTCAAACATCTTTGTCCAATACAGTTTTAGTTTTAGTTTTTTCTTTGGTATTGAGAGAAAAAAAAAGAGAGAATTCTAGGCATTTGAGCTGTTAGAGATAATAATGGTAAAGTGGGGCTTGTTGCTAGGGTTTTTTTTAGCAATGCTCGTAAAGAATATAAAAAGTTCACAAGGAAACAATTTTTTCTAGAGCTTAAAGGGAGAGAAGTAGAATTCTATTTTGTGTGCCTTTTAAAAAGCAACATAATATAGCCCTTTCAAGGTTTTTGTTGGAAGTGTACAAATATAGCAAGTATCATTATACTGAATAAGAAAAGCATGAATTTTAAAACATAATAAAAAGAGTAGTTTAGAGATTGATAATTTCAACTCCATGCTTGTAAAATAGTAATATGATTATGCATGTGGTAATACATAAAGATAGATATCTAAGAATGATGTTGGGATTAGAGGGGAGGATGTATATATAAAATGTAACATCTATTGATTATGTAATGCCATAAGTTCTTGGATTGAGAAGTAATCTCAAAGTCATGATTACATTTGTTATAAAATTTCTACATGTCAAAAGCTTTGTAGAAAAAGAGAAATTCGATCAGTCATTAAAACACACATCAAATGAGGTGGCGTCTTCAGTGATGAGAACTATTGGCACGAGAAAAAATCACATACCAAATCATAATCATTATTTCTAAAATCAAACAATGATTTATAGTTTCTTAGTAATTTTCTAAGTTGATACGATTTATAGGGATTCTCAAATATACTATTAAGCATACACTTTTATAGATTAACACATGGCACTTCAAATGTACTATTAATAAGCATACACTTTTATAGATCAACACATGGCACTTCAATGAAATCTTTAATGCAAATGAATACATTATCTCATTAGTTTACATAGTGACCTTGGTGTAACATCTTAATTAATTCATTGTGCTATGTGTTGGATTAAGTTTCTTTTCTACTCTCTCAGTATTACATAATTATAAGTTTCGTACAATGGTATCATTATTATCTTATTTAAATCTTGATTGTTTCATTTCTTACTGTGTGTTTAAGAATTTTGAACGATTTTTAATTTTTTATATTTAAGTTAATTTATCCACTTAAAACTTAAATGTTTTGTATTTAGCCTTATAAGGACATACTTTACTTCAAACTTTTATGAGTTTATCTAGAATACTCTTCTTCTTATATTTGATTATACATAATATTTAAAACATTATAACATGCAATTTACACTTTTAAAAAAGTGGTTTTTTAATAGTTTATACCAATTTTACATATGATGTGTTCTCAAACACATGTCTTTTATGTGCTTGAATATCCTTTGCACTCGTGTTACTACTGGGTAGTCAAACCAATAGCTTCTACTTCAAAAGACATTATGAACATCATTTTTAGACTTTATGCCAAGGATTATAAGTATCTAAATGCCATTCAAGATGAAGATCATACATTTTTATACATTTTCAGTTGTTTGTGAGGTTAATTGAATCATAATAAAAAATCTTCATGCTTCAAAATGCTAAAGCAAATAGATTGTGTGCTACATAAATAATGGTTACACATAATCAATCGTCATTATTTTCATAGTATGGGGGGAGAAAAAAATAATTTCATAATATACATTGGTATAATTACCTCCAATAATATTTTTCCTTTTATCAGACTGTTATTGTATAATTCTAGATGCTACATAATCCAAACATCCCATCTAATAGTTCACACACACACACACGCATGTGCATGTGCATGTGCATGCACGCACACGTATGCACACACCCACACACATGCACATGCACACACGCATCTATGCATGCATGTGCACACACATGTAGATGCATGCATGTACATATGCATGTACACACACTCACACACGCACACACACACACACACATATCTATGTGTGTGTGTGTGTATGAATGTATGTATGTATGTACATATATATGTATGTATGTATGTGTGTATATATATATATATATATATATATATATATATATATATATAGAGAGAGAGAGAGAGAGAGAGAGAGAGAGAGAGAGAGAGAGAGAGAGGAGGAGGAGGAGGAGGGAGGGAGGGAGGGAGACAGAGATAGAGATAGAGAGAATGTTTGCATGGTTGTTTTTTAGAGCATGACCTTTACGAGGCCTTAATTGCGTACATGAAAAGCTTTGAATTTCCTAGAATTGAGTAAGATAATTACAAAGAGGTGATTTTTTAATTGATAAACCTTCAAAACTTCAAAGGTAGTTCCAATCCACAATTTATCATCTCTTGCCCCAGTCCCATCTATAATCTTGTGTGATTTCTTCTTACTGGAAGCTCTAGAAAAATTTAAACTTTGATACTGCTTACTCATATTTCACGTAGTCAGTATGACTTTGTACAACTACTTTTCAAATTTCAACACTACTTTTCCCAACAGAGAGTGCACCACCCTTCACACATCATAATATGTGGTAAATATTTCATGAATTTAATTCCAGAGTATTCAAATGTGTGCGGATGGATAATTTATTTTTTCCAAAAGAACTATTGTTATATGTTTTTTCAAAGAACTATTGTTGTATAGGGAATCTCTTTGCCCTTTTTCTAAGGACTTATGAGTTGTAATTTGATTTTTCTAGATAATGCTATACTATGCGCATTATTGAAATGTGTCACGTAGAAAGGTTTTGTTGCCTTACATATTATGGTAGAAATGATATTTTGAGTTTTCAATCAATTGTATTGGGAGATTTATGCATTGCACTCGAGTATTCCAAAACAAAAACTGTCATAAATCCAAAGCATGTTAAAATGTTCCACTATGTTTTAGGGGGTGTAATTATGTTATGAATCCCAATCCGGTTAACGTGAACCAACAATGCATAGGATGCTCTCAAGGGGGATTCACTTTTATGAGACTCCATAGTGTCACAAATTGTCTACCTTTTTTCAATTCAATAATCTCACAAATTTTCTTCCTTGTTTTGATTGGTTTTGGTTTCTTTAATGGTACAACACTAGTGATGTTCTTAAGTGGTTACATGCAAGTGATCTTAGCATAATGTTCCTGCATATTTAAATTAAGTGTTTTTAGTACCTCTTAGCAATATGGAATTGTATAGATTCAAAACTAGTATTAGAATAATCCTTGTACTAAGCACTAGTAGAAATAGTTGCAAGCATTGGTAGTATTGTCTATCAGCACTTGTGGTAGTTTTTTACACCATTAGTACTATTGGTAGATGACCACTTGTGCTGCTAAATTTTTTTACAACTAGAAATAGTTGCAAGAATTGGTAGTATTCGCTATGAGCACTTCTTGTAATCTTTTACATCATTGGTAGTATTGGCTATGAGAACTTGTGGTAGTTATTTACAACATTGGTAGTAGTGATTTATAACATTGGCAGTAGTGCTTTATAGAATTCCCTCTAGATCCCCTCTAGATCTTACATGCATGTGGGCCTAATGTTTCAATCTACAAAACTAACACCATAATTCCTTGCTTATGTTTACAAATATGTATTGAAGAAATTTGCCTCATACAAATTAGGTTTCTTCACAAAAGGGAATTCACAAAATTATGACTTCAACAAGGAGCATGGGTTGTAGGATCTAAACCCTTGAAGTCTCATTGACCCCCCACGATATCCCTAAGAGAGTGGGTGGATAATATCCTTTAATAGGTATCAAAGTAAAGTGGAAAATGGTGTGCATTATAAGTTGGAGTAGTTAGTTCTGAGTGAGTACTACCAAGTTCTAATAGGGTAAATGCTAATGGAAAATGGTTTGCATTATAAGTATACTAGTTAGTTTCAAGTGAGTACTATCAAGTACTAATAGGGTAAATGGTATGTAGCGATCCTCAAAGTGCTAGTAAGTGCTATTTAGCATTGGCACAAGTACTTCAATTAATGGATACTACAAGTAATTATCACATAGTGCTCACAATATTAATCATTGGGTGATTGTCACTAACTTATAATGCTCACAATGTTATATGATAATTAGAAACACCAAGTACTGCATTGACTACAATTTCTCACCATTATTAACATTAGCAAGTTTTACTAAAAGCAATAAGTAGCACAATTTATAGTGGTAGTAAATTCTAGATAGCACTACCAAGTATTGTAAATAGTGCTTGCTAGTAGTAAAAATAAAAAACATTAAGTAGTAGGACTACTCATAGAGCTTCTAGGTTAGCTTTAGAAGCATTGTAAGAGTAATGCTTGGTGCGGTGCACACCTTATAATGCTAGTAAATGTAGTTAACACTTTATACCATTCCCTAAGTAGGGGGACAAGCATTTTATGAGCAAAAACATACGAGCAAAGCAACAAAGTAAAGGTATAGATAAGTTTCAAACTTCATAAAACAATATTTTTTATATAAATTATGAAAACCATGTATATAAAACCATTATTTGACATTATCCAAATCATGCACATTGAATCACTAAAATTCATTAAATCAAAGATACATATCTAAATATTACCTTGATCAAAACATTGTTGGAATTTCTCTAATACTTATAATTTTAATATGCAAACATAAAAGTAGGAAAAATGCTTTTACATATCCAAATGGTATATCAAGCAAAATGAATGTTGGTATTTCTAATAAATTCATCCAAAATGTTGCACAAAAAGCATGGATAAGTAGAAATGCAAAACAGGTCAAGGCATGGCTCTACTGTCAATGTTATCCAAGGGTATGCAATGCTTGGTATAGCTCATGCCTGGTTAAAGCTGCTTGGTGAATAAACATATGTTTCTCTACATCAATCCCCAAATGTGTGAGGTAGATGTAATAAGGGTGTTTGCATGGCACATATCCTCCCTTTTGGTGCAAGATGTTCAACATTCCAGTGTTCCAAGGATTGGAAAGAGAAGACCCGGGGAGTTATCTCCGAGAGTTTAACCGAGCATGCCGCTTGACGGGTTGATCTATGAAGGAAAGGGAAGCAATACTTCCAGATTTCTTGGAGGGTGTGGCCTTAGCTTGGCATGAGGCTTTGCCAGAGGAGTCCAAGAATGATTGGGAAAGGTTGACCAAATTAATGAAGGAGAGATTTGGGATAGTGGAGTCTTACTATTGCAATTGGATCAGATTTTCCAAAAGGAAGGAGAGTCAGTTTCTGCCTTTTCAGTGAGGTATGAAGTCTTATTCATATCAACAAGCTGCTTTACATGTTGTTGCTTCTTCTTTTCCACCTTCTATGGGAGATTCAAAGAGTTCTTTAGCATCACATAACTTTTTAACTATTGGGAAAGGTCCAAAACTACAGAATGAAATCTTGGGACAACGTTTGTGAGTGTAAAAGCTGTGAAGTATGCTAGGCATATGGGCATAAGCAATTGGTTCCCGGACCCTTAAACCCTATCCCAGCATATGGTCCATTTGAAAGGTGGGGATTAGATTTTGTGGGCCCACTTCCTCGTTCCTCACATTGGTGGCCACAGATTATGCAACAAGGTGGGCAGAAGCAAAGGCCATGGTCAATAATAAAGCAGTGGCTGTGGCATCCTTTCTCAGGGAATACATATGTGCCCGATTTGGGTGTCCATTAGAAATCCTTACGGATGGGGGGAGGTCTTTCAGGAATGACTTAATAGCTTTGGTGCAAAAATTAAAAATAAAGCATGCTATGTCAACTCCCTATTATCCCCAATGTAATGGTTTAGTAGAAAAAAGTAATGGACTGCTTTGTGGATCTTTGTCTAAGCTAGTGGATACTATGAAGAGAAAGTGGGATGTGCATTTGCCAGAGGTTCTATGGGCCTATAGGACAACTCACAAACTCTCTCTTGGTTTCACACCTTTTCAGTTAGTTTATGGAATGGAGGCTATTTTGCCAATAGAATTGCAAATCACAAGCCTTCGCACATCTTTTGCACGCTTGAATAATGAAGAAGAAACACATGCCCAACGCTTAGTACAACTGGAGACCTTGGATGAGAGGCGACTTCAGGCACTTCAAAATTTGGAGGCTGCACAACAACGGCGCAAGGCAAGGCATGACACTCTCACAAAGAAGAAAAAGAAGCCAGAACTCAAGCAAGGAAGCTTAGTCATGAGGTATGATGGCCGTGTGGAGAAACGGCTAGATAAGAAGCTTCTTCAATGCTGGGAAGGCCCCTTCAGGATAAAGCAAAAGTTTAAAAATAACACCTATCTTCTAGAGGATACAAGTGGCCAGGAGGTTCCCGAACGTGCCAATGAGTACCGGCTAAAGATATTTTACCCTTGAGCACCATGTTGAGATATCGAGCTCGTCTAGTGAGGCGGTGGACACTGATGACCCACCTGGGGGATAGGCCCCACACTTACACCACTGGCATGGTTGGTGAGATCTTGGGTGATATGCGGCTAGTGGGATGACAGGCTGTGTGACAGCCATTCTAGAGACTGGCATAGTTATAGTGTCAGCTCATTTAGTTGGGTTCACACTATAGAGAACCCTTGTATGTATTTGGTTGAGTACCTTTCATATTGTGTGTACTCTTATTTTGTATATGGTGTGTTGAGTGTTGAGTGAAGAAGAAGAAGTTTTTCAGCCTCTCACCTTGTGTGTTCTCTATTAGGGTTTTGTGAGTGTGTGTGTGTGCTTGCAAGAGCTCAAGCTCTCTTCCCCCTTGCATCTTTTCATGGTATCAGAGCCTAGTTCGTGCTAAGGGCTGAGCTGCAAGCAAGAGAACCACAGGAAGCGGTACGAGGATAAGAGCTTCAACTACTCTTCCCTATTTGTGTTGGTGACTACACCCTTGTCGGGAGCTCTATGGGAGGCACCGGCAAACGATCTCTGATTGAGGAGCTTTCTTCGCGGGAGTAAAGCTATAGGGCAACTATATTGCCCTATTGGAGAAAATTTTTCAGGCCGAAAACGCGTTTCGGGCGCGTCTGGACCTCCGTTTTTCAGAAAGCAGGCGATTTCAAGCACTGCCGGGTAAGTCATCGATTCTCTGCAGAACTCTGTTTTAAGAACTGCAGGAAGACAGATTGGCTGTGCAGACACTGTGGGTGCTGCAAAGAGGTCAACAGTTGCCATTGGGTGTATGTATGCATATTGAAGTCACTGGTTGACATTTGAGAGTATTACAGTACCGCTGCAGGAAATACAGTAGTTTGTGCAGGACAAACCAGAGTGCTGTTTCTGGTAAATTTGTGTGTCTGGCAAGATGTCAAATGATGGCATAACCCAGATTGTGACAGAGAAGCTTGATAAGAACAATTCCATGCTTGAAGGTTCAGGTTGACGAATTTCCTGATGGGAAAGGGCTATTGGGACTACATAGAAGGTGAGCAGCATGAAGAGGCACTGGAGATACCGGACATAAATCCGACTGCTGCAGATGTGAAAGAGTTTAAAGACTGGAACCAAGGAGCCAGGAAAGTTATGTATTGGCTCTCCATTAGTATACAAGACACCATGATTGGGCACATTCAGGATGCCAAGTCCCCCAAGGAGGCATGGAACACCTTGGTAAAACTCTATGAAACAAATACCAAGGCACGTAAGATACAGTTGAAGAATGAACTTCATACTGTGGAGAAAAAGAGCATGTCTGTGAATGACTATGCATTGAAGATAAAGGGTATTGTGGAATCCCTTGCATCTATTGGTGTGTCAGTATATGATGATGATAAGGTGGAAGTCTGTCTACGTGGTCAAGGCGTTCAAGATGTCTATTCAGACTCGGAAAAACATTCCCAACTTTACAGATTTGGTGTCTATGCTGATTATAGAAGAGAAGAGAAGAGCTTGGGTGAAGACCAACAGTCTTCACAAAACAAAAACAGTTCAGAGCAACAGGCCTTCTACACAAGTTCAGGTAGAGGACGAGGTAGAGGAGGCCGTGGACGCGATCAAGGAGGTGGCCGAATAGGTAATCAGAATTATGGCTAGCAGCAGCAACAACAACAGTCCTAGAATACACAACAACAACATCAACAACACACAGGTGGAAGAGGCAAATTTAGAGGCAGGGGGAGTCAAAGAGGACATGGAAATTGGCAAAGGCAATATAATGATGCACGTGAATGCTTTTATTGTGGTAAGCCTGGACATGTGCAGGCAGAATGTTATAAGAAGCAGGCTGACATACATGCAAAATGGGAAAGTGCAGCAGAACAACTATGCATCCTCAAGCAGAAACAATGAGGATAATGAAAGGTTGTTTGTTATGCAGCAAGTCGTGAATGCCATGTCTAAAAATGTTGAAGCAGCACAAAAAGATGATGTATGGTATGTGGATTCAGGTGCTTCGAACCACATGACAAGTCATGGGGAGTGGTTCAAGGAGATGAAAAACCTTGAAAGACCAGGTTTTGTGGAAACAGGGGATGACACTGCTCATCCAATTGCCCATGTTGGAGATGTGCCATTGTCTATGCAGGATGGCAAAGTGAAGTACCTTGCAGATGTACTTCACGTTTCGAACATAACAAAGAATTTGGTTTCAGTTGGCCAGATGATTGAGCAAGGTTTGCAGGTTCGGTTTAACCCTGATGGTTGTTATGTTGAAGATTTTAAAGACAAGTGCATGCTGGTTGCAAAAGGCAACAGAGTGGGTAGAATGTTTACATTGAATGTAAACATGCCTGAAGTGAGTGCTGCGATGTTTGCAAATGGTTCAGGAATTGTTGCAGACACAGACATTTGGCATAAAAGAATCGGACATGTGAATGTGCAGAGAATGAAGTCTATGCAGACTAAAGGAATTGTGACAGGGCTGCCAAAGTTTAAAGTGGAAGGTATGCAGAGAATATGTGAAGCATGCCAATTTGGAAAGCAAACAAAGCATGTATTTCCACGTAACAGATATGTGAGTAGAAATGCACTAGATGTTATGCATTCAGATGTATGGGGTCCTACGAAGACCATGTCTATGGGAGGCTGCAGGTATTATGTGACATTCATTAATGACCACACAAGGAAAGTGTGGGTATATTTCATGAAGGAGAAGAGTGAGGTGTTCACTCACTTTCAGAATTTCAGAGTTTTGGTTGAAAAGCAAACAGGGAAATATGTAAAGTGCCTAAGGTCAGATGGAGGGGGAGAATACTTCTCCAATGAGTTCTCTGAATTTTTGAAGAAGAATGGTATTCGGAGACAATTTACATGCAGCAAAATGGAGTTGCTGAGCGAAAAAACAGGCACATTGCTGAGATTGCGCGAGCATTGATGGAAGAGAAGAATATGCCGCATAGCTATTGGACTGAGGCTGTTTCTACAGTAGTATAAATTATGAACAGGACTCCAACTGCAGCCATACATGATGTAACTCCAGAGGAGAGGTTTACTAGCAGAAAACCTGACTTGTCTCATATGAAAGTCTTTGGATGCATTGCATATGTGCATGTGCCAGATGAGCTGAGAACTAAGCTGGATCCAAAAGTTGAAAAATGTGTGTTTATTGGATATTCCCTTGATGAGCAAAAGGGATATAGGTGTTATAATCCTGCTACACGTGAGTTGAGGGTAAGCAGGGATGTTGTCTTTGATGAGATGAGCAGCTGGTATGCTGCTGAAAAAGAAGCTGTTGGGGCTGATGTGAGTGGAAGTGTGGTTGCACAGAATGCAGGTCAGCAATCACAGTCTTTGAGTGGACTAGGAGAGTCCTCATCTAGTGGGTCTATTGATAGACCATGGAGTGGCAGGCTGCGTCATAATACCAGTCTTGCAAATGTGATTAGTACATCACGTAAAGGAAAAGAGAAAGTGGTTGAGCCCCTTGGTATGCCTGACATTTCTGCAGGACATTCTCATGTTGATGGAGAGTCTAGTGACTCAGAGATGAGCCTTGATGAGAAGCTTGGGATCCTAGCTATGAGAACACCTGGTGTAAAGAAGGCTATGGAAGCCATGAATGAAAAGTTGCGAAGATCTGGGAGAGTGAAAAATCTTGTGCGCAGAGGTTTACCTATGATGGTTATGTGGCACATCATTATGCATATATGGCAAAGGTTGTGCAGGTTGTAGAGCCCACATGCATTGATGAGGCTGTTGGAAATGTGTGTTGGGAGAAAGCTATGGATGAGGAGATGGATGCACTATATGGAAATGAAACTTGGGATTTACTGCAATTGCCTGAAGGCAAGAAAGCCATTGGATGCAAGTGGGTGTGCAAAGTAAAACATAACAGTGATGGAAGCATAAACAGGTATAAGGCTAGGTTGGTAGCCAAAGGATATGCGCAGACATATGGCATTGATTATGAGGAAACTTTCAGCCTAGTTTGCCAAGACGGCAACAGTGAGAGTTGTGATAGCAGTGGCTGCGTCAAAGCAATGGTCTTTACATCAGATGGATGTAAAGAATGCATTCTTGCATGGGGATTTGCAAGAAGAGGTGTATATGTTGCAGCCACCTGGTTATGAGGATGTGAGTCACCCCGAGCATGTTTGCAGGTTGAAGAAAGCCTTGTATGGCTTAAAACAAGCACCAAGAGCATGGTCTGACAAGATTTCTGAATATCTTATCACTATTGGCTTTCATGTAGCCAATGCAGATTTCTCGCTGTATGTGAGACATGGTGATAGAGGAGTTGTGCTTGCTGTCATCTATGTAGATGACTTGATCATTACGGGGGACCATGATGCAGAGATCTTTGATGTAAAGATCTTGCTTAGATAGAAGTTTGAGATGAAGGATCTGGGCGAGCTCAGATATTTCTTGGGCATTGAGGTGATTAGGTCACCACATGGTATTGGATTACTGCAGAGACAGTATGGCTTGGACTTGTTGTCCAAGTATGGTATGACAGGCTGTAAGCCTATTTCCGTGCCATTGGATCAGAATGGCAAGTTGAGTGCAGATTCAGGAGAGATCTTGGAGGATCCTACTATGTATAGGTGCATAGTAGGAAGCTTGATCTACATGACGATCACCAGACCAGATTTGAGCTATGCTGCTGGGTTGGTGAGTCAGTTTATACAGGTTCCATGGAAACCGTGTTTGGATGCATTGAGATGCATATTGAGGTATGTGAGGTCTACTTTGCATTGTGGACTATTTTATGAGACTGGGACAGAGATATGTGTACATGGGTACATAGATGCTGATTGGGCTGGTAGTATCTCAGATAGAAGATCTACTAGTGGCTTCATGTTTTCCTTGGGGAGTGCTGTTGTGACTTGGAGTAGCAAGAAGTAGCCTACGGTTGCTCTATCCAGTACAGAGGCCGAGTACAGAGGAGCTGCTATGGCAGCATGTGAGGTAGCTTGGTTGAGAAAGCTACTTATGCAGATTTGGGTCTATCAGTGGTGGATAGACAAGTTGTCATTTTTTGTGACAACATAAGCAGTATACAGTTGGCCAGGAACCCAGTTTTTCATGCTCGCACGAAGCATATAGAGGTCCACTACCATTTTGTCAGAGAGAAGGTCTTGGCAGGAGACCTTCACCTTGTTTATGTCAGCACACAGGATCAGGTAGCTGACATCTTCACCAAAGCGTTGGGTACAGAGAAGCTCCACAGATTCAGAGCTTCACTTGGTGTACATGAGATTTAGTTGAGCTCGAGGGGGAGTGTTGAGATATCGAGCTCATCTAGTGAGGCAGTGGACACTGATGACCCGCTTGGGGGATAGGCCCCACACTTACACCACTGGTATGGTTGGTGAGATCTTGGGTGATATGCGGCCAGTGGGATGACAAGCTGTGTGACAGCCACTGGCATAGTTATAGCGCCAGCTCATTTAGTTGGGTTCACACTATAGAGAACCCTTGTATGTATTTGGTTGAGTACCTTTCATAATGTGTGTACTCTTATCTTGTATATGGTGTGTTGAGTGTGAGTGTTGAGTATGTGTGTACTCTTATCTTGTATATGGTGTGTTGAGTGTTGAGTGTGAGTGTTGAGTATGTGTGTACTCTTATCTTGTATATGGTGTGTTGAGTGTTGAGTGAAGAAGAAGAAGATTTTCAGCCTCTCACCTTGTGTGTTCTCTATTAGGGTTTTGTGAGTGTGTGTGTGCTTGCAAGAGCTCAAGCTCTCTTCCCCCTTGCATCTTTTCATACCATGGCCAGGCACTCTTTCCAGCACGGTTCTCATCGGTACCGCTTCTACCCTTCTAATTTGAGGCCTCACTGCCACTGGAACCATCCCCAGCTGGTTCATCCGTTGCAATTTACAATCCTTTGATTTGGCAATCTCCACCGCATCTTCATAAGATCTGGGCTTCTTTAATTCCACCTTCCAACGAATGCCTCCCTTCAATCCTGCAATAAAACGATCCTTCTTCATCATGTCCGGGGGTACCTGATCATCTCCCAAAGCCCTGCACAAGGTCTCCCACAACAAAGAAAATTTCTTCACATAATCCTCAATTGGCTCCAATTCGCCCTGTATCAATCCCTGCACTTCATGCCAAACTCTATCTGGATCCTCAATCTTCTTGAACCTATTCAAAAGAGAAGTCTTCAATCCATCCTCAGTCATTGGAATGTGTGGCTCAGCATCCTTCAACGACTCCTCAAAACTTCTGGACCATGCCCTTGCATCTCCCTTCAAACATATAACCGCAATACCTGTGTCGGCTCATTGATGTGATTGCTTATGCATGCAACCTCCATCCTTTTCAGAAAATCTGCCACATCTTCATTTGGACCACCAAAAAACTCTAGATACGACATCATATTGATCCCCAAGCTTCACTTCAAATCCCAAGAAAAACCAGAAACACCTTCCTTCAATCTCCTACTCTGGGGCATACACCCTCGTAAGAGAAATACCTGAGCTCTCCTCAGTGGGGGCGCCAGAAGAATGTGAGGTGAAAAAAAGAAAGAAAACCCTACCTCTATAGCCCTTCACCTCCCAAACTTGGATACAACAACACGAACGGGGGCACCACCAGCCACCGGCTGGAACACTTCTTGTAATTCGCCACCCACCCACACCATAAAGACAACTCAAAACCCTGATAAACAGATGATTATCCAGCAAAAAACATACACAACACCATCCACACTATATAAACTCAGCAATTACACCAAAAACTAGGACTCTGGCCCCAAGGGAATTCACCCTTGCGTCTGACAACCAAGCCTCTGTCTCCCGGTCTCTGCACTCTCTAGAGGGCGCCCCACCAGCAACCCTTCTTCACTTCCTCTGTAGCCCAGCTACTCTGTCCAGCTGCTACCTGCCAAGTGTCGTAGGCGAGCCCCACTGTCTCCAGCCCACACATCAGCACCTCTACTTGCCAAGTGTCATAGGCGAGCCCCACTATCTCCAGCCCACACATCAGCACCTCTACTACAGCCAACACACACAAAAAACCAAGGCTCTCTCTCTGGTCAGCATCCACTCTCTGCCTGCAATCATCGCCCACACAAAACCAGCCACTCTTTCACTTCAAAAGGTGCCCCACCAGCTAACCTTCAACTTTAGCAGCTCTCACTCTCTGTGTGTCGAGACCAGCAGCTTCGCCAACCACCAGAGCCTATGTAGCTTCCCTTGCTAGTAGCCTCTGCACAATCTCTTCAACACCAACACAAACTGCTCACAACGCAACATCACCTTCTCTTGCATCCAGCCCAACTCTCAACTTCAATCAGCATCCAGCCACACCTGTATCACCAACCCAACACCACTGAAAGGAGACGGCGACCCCTTCTGTGTCCAGCCATCGCCAACTCACAAAGGCCACCCTTTCTGTGCTGTCACTGCCGGTTCCTGGTTTCGGTGTCGTCTAGCTTCTCTGCAGCCGCCAGTCTCATAGTCCTGTACACAAGGCTTTTTCTCACTCTCAGCTCGCCCCACACCGGCGCACCCAGCAGCTACCACACCAGCCGACTCTTCACACCTTTGCCTGTCTGCAGAACCCGGGGCTCCACCTTGCGCCTGCTGTCTCTCAAGCACCTCCGCAAGCGATCTCCTCCAGCTTACGAGGCGACCACACACAGCTTAAAAACAGCTCAAACCTGCGCCTGTGATTGGTGCTAGCCACGCTAGCGCTTTGACCCCCTCACCGTCTTGCGCTCCAGGCTCCAAAGGTGGCTACCACTTTTGTCTGCAGCTGCGCATCACCCACACGGCGGGAACTGTCCCCCCTTTTGCACCTCAGCAAGGCCGTCGCCCTTCTACACTCTTCGCTCCATGTTTTCGAAGCGGCCAACAGTTCACCAACCTTCGAGAGGGTGGCACGCTAGTAGCCAACCAAGCTTCCCACATGGCTATTTTCTTTTATTGGCCACGTTGTATAGTATATTTTATTATTTTTTTAAAGCTTCAAAATGATGGCCACAACCAATGCTAAAAGAGCCCCTCCTTCCTTATGCTTCGGATCATCACGCCGCACCCACAACTTTTCCTAAACAATGCTGCCCCCGGCTTTGAATCATCAGCATCATCACTTACCAAACAAGACAATTGCAGTCGGTGCCCTGCATTTGGTAACCACCCACACACCATATTGTTGCAATAAAAACTCCCAAACCTCCAGCATCTGTTCCCAAAAAAAAACACGTGCATATACCAGCTCACTGCAAAACCACCCGCTCTGTACATTTTCTAGGGCATTCAGGGCAAAGTTTATTCGCACACCACGCATCCCATATATACACACACCCAAAACATCTCTCAGATTTTCACCTGACACCACTCAAGTAGCGAAAGATGCGTTTAACTACCTTCCAATGCTGAGACCCTGGGCTATGCATAAACCTGCTCACCTGTGAGACTGCAAACTGAATGTCCGGCCTCGTAATGCATACATAAATGAGGCAACCAACAGCTGTCTGATAGAGTGTGACATCATCAAAGTGATCTCCAACATCATGAAGACTCAACTTCAAACCTGTCTCCATTGGAGTAGCAATAGGCTTGCAGTCTTCAAGGCCAAATATCCGCAACAATGTCTCAATATACTTTGTTTGACACAAAGCAATACCTCCATCGCACTGCTTAAATTGTATCCCCAAATAATGATACAAATGCCCCAAATCTGACATCTCAAAAGAGGCATTCAAATCAGCCTTAAAATCAACAATATGACTCTCATTTGGTCCTGTGAGCAGCATGTCATCGACATAGAGAGCAATGATTAGATGTACATCATCCACACATTTAACATACAAAGTGCTTTCTGTTAGACTATTTTGAAAACCATGTGCAGTCAAATATGCATGTATCTTTTCATACCAAGCTCGTGGAGCTTGCTTTAAGCCATATAAAGCCTTTTTCAACCTGCACACTTTATTTTCCTGCCCTCTTTGAAACAAAACCACGAGGCTGCGATACATACACCTCTTCATGCAAATCTCCATTCAAGAACGCAGTCTTTATGTCCAATTGATGTACATTCCAACCATTATGAGCTGCCAATGCACAAATGCTACGAATGGTAGTCATACGACAAGTGGGAGCAAAGGTCTCATCAAAATAAATGCCCTTTTCTTGAGCATAACCCTTTGCAACAAGTCTAGCTTTATAGCGATCAACACTGCCATCTGGCTTTCGTTTCAACTTAAAAATCCACTTACATCCAATGGCCTTTTTACCAATAGGCAAATCACACAAAGACCATGTACCATTCTTCATTATAGCATCATATTCACTTTGCATTGCAGCCAACCAATTTTCTGATTTTTGTGCCTCATCAAATGAAAGAGGTTCTTCCTCTTCACACATACTAGACACAACCAAAGCATAACAATCTGATGCATAAGAGGCATGCTGAAAACCTGAACGAGTACAACTAGATATAGGTGCATCAATTTTACTATCACGCAAGGTTTGCACCAGTCATTTAGGCATACCTCTAGGCTGCTCATTTTCAGCCCTATCCTCATGAATTACATCCTGTAAACCTGCATCAGAAATAGGCTGATCTATGATGTCATTTGAAATCTGCATATGCTGAGTATTTGCCTCATTAAGACTTACATTTGAATTCCCACCTGTAAATAGAGGCAACAACGTATCAAATACATCCTGTGAGCTCACACCTATCTCTTTGATACATGATAACAAAGGTTGCATAGCATCTTCCACAAAAACAACATCTCGACTAATCAAGATACACTTTGACTGCTGCGGATGATACAATCTGTAACCCTTGCTCTCAGCACTGTAACCAACAAAAATGCATTTGACAGCCTTATCATCCAATTTTTTGCGTTGTTGCATAGGCACTAAAGCATAGGCCAAGCAACCAAAGACACGCAAGTGACCAATAGAAGGCTTCCTGCCATGCCAAGCTTCGTATGGAGTAATAGATTGCAAGGCCTTAGTGGGACACCTATTGAGTACATATGCAGCACACATGACAGCCTCAAGCCAAAACGCATGTGGCAAAGCTTGGCTCTTGACCATACATCGTGCCATCTCCATAAGTGACCTGTTTTTCCTCTCAGCAACACCATTTTGCTGAGGGGTATACGGCATTGTACATTGGTGTTTTATCCCACGACTAGCCAGAAATGCATCAAACTTAGAACGGAGGGTGCCCACAGTACAATTGGATACATTTTCAACCATAAGCATAAACTGTTTGAAGCACAAAAACACTTCGGACTTTACCTTCAGTGGATATACCCATGCATGCCTTGAGTAATCATCAATGAAAGTCACGAAGTACAAGTGTTTACCAAATGACAGAGTTTGCATAGGCCCACATACATCACTATGTACAAGTTGCAATTTGCTAGTGGCCCTCATAGAACCATCCTTTGAAAACGCAGAACGCTGCATTTTGCCCAAAATACAGCCTTCACAAACATGTTTCAACGATGCCTCAAGAGGGGGCAATGATGCAACCATATTAAATTTTTGCAAACGTAGCAAACTAGCAAAGTTCAGATGACCAAAACGAGCATGCCATAGCTTTGCATCTGAAACTGCCTTTTCATCAGAAACTGCATTTGCTGAATCTTCCACACATTTGTCATAAGAATTGAGCCTATACAGCCCACGAAACAAGGTGCCAGATACAATAATCGTATCACCAGAAGAGTCAAATCATGAACAGTACATCTGTCATCCACCACAAATTTGACTACAAGTCCAAGTCTAGCAAGCGCAGAGACAGACAATAGATTCTTCTTTATCCCTGGCACATATGAAGCATTTGAAAGTGTGAAAGCGCTACCATTTGCAGCAGTAAGCATAATTTTACGAATGCCCTTCACTGGGTAAGAAGCATTATTAGCACATGTTACAGTATTCCCATTAGGGACAGCCTCAAGACAAGTGAACATATCACGATGTGAGGTAATGTGCTTTGTAGAACCACTGTTAAAATACCATACATCAGAGTCAATAAAAACTGCCACATGCATCATGTACAGATGGGTCATACTGGCAATACACGCTAAACTCCCATTCTGTATCCTGCACAACATTTGCAGAATCTGCATTTGTAGAAGCATCCGCTATTGTGGCTGCATTTGACTCTTTCTTCTTTGTCTCTTTAGCCTTTAGCTTAGGGCAATTCTTAATAACATCATCAATTGTCTTACAATAGTTGCACCTGATCTTTTTCTTGCCTTTATCAAGAGTTTTCTCAGACTTATTGTTGCTACCTGTGGAAGGAGAAGTTGCAGACCTATTAATAGGAGAAGAAACAGTGGAAGGGGCTGCCTTACCACTTCTTCTCTGTTGGGCAGCAATAAATGCCTGATCAACTGCACGCTGCCTAGCCCTGTTTTGCCTGGACTGCGCTTCTTGCAAGAGCTTGTTGACTAAAGTATCATACTTGACAACATCAAGTTTGTCCTCAGTAACAAGTCTCCACGTGGAAGCAAAAGTCTGATATGACTCAGGTAAAGCATCAAGAACAGTCTGCACAAGAGAATGATCAGGAATAATCTCACCTACAGAAATCAATTGTTCCTTGATATCTTTAATCTCAGCAAGAAAAACATTCATGTCATCATCTTCTTGCATAATCTTCGATTCTAGCTCTTTACGCAGGTAAGAGATTTTTGCCTCGTTACGACCTGCATACAAACCAGCTAGAATATCCCAAGCCTGTTTTGCTGTTTTAGCTGAACGAATATGTGGGGTGATGTTACGTTTGATAGAAAGTGCAATCAAGGCATGAGCTTGTGCATCTTTACCATCCCAAAACGAGCTTGTTCAGCAGTGGGTGAAACAGTAGTAGCGACAATAGAGTTGCTAGAACCTGCAACATCCTCAACAGATCCTACATCCACAAAACCTGGATGTGCATCCATACCCTGCACAATGTTCCACACTCCTTTTGCAACCAAAACATGCTGCATCATGTATGCCCAAAGTGGGTAGTTGCTGTCTCCATCCAGTTTGTCATCAGCAGACAACATGCAAAATACATCATTGCTGTTATCAGCCATGGCCACTGACTGAAACTGATGCAAAAGCTACCTGTAATAAAGCAAAGACTGAACAGAAAACAACTCGTGCTATGTAGCACGGTCTACAATAGAATACGTATGCCTGTTTTGCAGAAAACTGCACTGTCAAAATTTTTGCACAAAATGACGAAAACACTGTGCAGAACTTGAAATGCAAAAACGGAGCCCGAAACGACCTCAAATGCAATTTTTGAGAACGCTAAGCCCTATGGGCTTATTTGCAAAGTATATGGACCTGCAAGCGCTCGTGAAAGCTCACCTCAATCGAAGAACGTGAGTCGGAGGGTGCTGGCAGCGTAGCCCTGGGAGCCGATGCCTGCTTTGATACCAATTGTTGGAATTAGGGTTGCAGGAAAGCACACAAATCTTGGAAGAGAGAAAGCAAGAATGCACACAACACACAATGTATTAGATTGTGTCAATGTACAAAAGATAAGATAGCCCTAGAAAGATGGGCGTATATACAAGCCGGGGAAAAAAACCTCCTAAAGAGGGAAAAAGTGCCCCGGCAGTCCTAAGTGTGTTCACACACATCACTGCGCCTATATATATGGCAACACATACTTGAGAAGGTTGCTATGTGATTGGTTGGAATAATTATGCATTATGGAGCTGATTATGAGCTGATTAAATAGTGATTAATGAAACAAAGGGTCATTAATTAACTAATTACTCTCTCGAATTTTACAATTGGTCTAATTCCTTTTACATGGAGTTAGTAGACATCATTGCTAAGCTAATGAATGCCTAGTCTCTAAATTTGGACAAGAAGCAAAGGAATTAGAGCACTTTTACTATTGGTGTTACTGGTTTTACTGATTTTTCTCAAAACAGAGAAGGGCATTTGATATTTTTGGTATGTACGCACCTTGGTTGGTGTTGATATGCAACATTGAGCTTGTTTAGGTGTCAATGCAAGTTATCCACACTTGATTGAACCACTACATTGCAATTTGAAGCTTGGAAAGTGTGCCAAAATAGGGTACTTTGGACTGTGTATGCCAGTTAAATTTGAATGCAATCAGAGTGATTTTCTACATCAACAGTGAAGTTCGTTGATTACTTTGGAGTATCTGGAACATTTATTAGAGTGTGGTTGAGCTGAGGAAGGCTTATTTACAGAATTGAGCAACTATGTCAGACAACCCAGTACAGATTGTGGGTGAGAAGCTGGATAGAAAGAACTTCCAGGCATGGAAGTACAGGATTAAAAGCTTTTTGAATGGAAAAAGATTTTGGAATCTTGTTACAGGTGCGGAGCCAAAGCCGAAACTACCACGACAACCTACACAATAACAGGTTGTAGCTCATAATAAGAAATGGTCAGAGAGAGCATACAAAGTTTTGCATTACTTGTTTATATGTATCTCGGATGCTATACTCATACATATACATGATGCTGAGAATCCCAAGGATGCATGGGATATATTGGTAAAGCTGTTTGATATAGATACTAGTGCTCGTAAGTCTCAGTTGAGACAATAGATTCATAATGTGAAGCACAAAGGAAGGAGTATCCATGATTATGTACAAGAGATAAAGAAGTATGTAGATGCATTGGCAACTATCAATGCCCCCATGCCTGATGATGATTTGGTAGACATTGCCTTGTGTGGTCTTGGCAAAGGAGTACAAGTCTTGATACATCTATTTCTGTTTGGAGTACAGATTTACCAGATTTTGATGAGTTGGTTTCACTCTTGCTTGTTGAGGAAATCAAACTTAGTGACTCTTTTCATGATGCATCTACTAGCCATGATGATAATGGCAGGAATCAGGATTTCTATTCACAAAGGGGATTTAGAGGCAGGGGGAGATTTGCATCACGAGGTCGTGGATGGCAGGATAGGTCACCACAACAGAATTTTCAGCCTACATATGGTGCTAGAGGTGGTCGTGGATATACACCTCAGAGAGGCAGAGGTAATCCTCGTGGAAGAGGATGTTGGCAAGGCTAACAAACATCTATGCAAAATGTGGAATGCCATTACTGTGGGAAGTTTGGTCATATGGCACGTGATTGTTACCGCAAGCAAAATGATTTGAGAGGGGGTAGAGCACAACATGATGGAAATTATGCAAATGGTGGTGGAAATTTTGCATCAAGCAGTAATGATGGTAGCACAAATCACTTGTTTGCCATGAAACATGTCGTGGGATCTATGATGACAAATGGTAACAGTGATGACACTTGGTATATGGACTCTGGAGCATCAAACGATATGACTTGTCATGGCGAATGGTTTGACGTATATATGACCTCTTTGGTGAAGCATACGGAACCTACATGCTATACAGAAGCTATTGGGAAGCATGTATGGGAGAAGGTAATGGATGTTGAGATGGACGCATTGGTCCATAATGAAACTTGGGATTTGGTTGCCTTACCACAAGGCAAAAATATCATGGGTTGCAAATGGGTTTATAAGGTGAAATGCAAATCAGATGGTTCCATTGAGTGCCATAAAGCGCGGTTGGTAGGGATATGCACAAACCCAAGGCTTGGACTATGATAAAACATTTAGTCCAATTGTAAAGATGGGAACAGTGAGAGCAGTCATTGCTATGGCTGTAGAGCAAATGGTTGGGAAATGCATCAAATGGATGTGAAAAATGCATTTCTAAATGGTGATTTACAAGAGGAAGTTTATCTGGCATAGCCAGAAGGATATGTGCACCCGAGGTACCCCACTCACGTATGCAGGTTAAAGAAAGCATTATATGGTTTGAAGCAAGCACCTCGTGCTTGGAGTGATAAGATAAGCTGATATTTTATCTCCCTTGGATTTCAGGTTTCTTCAGCAGATTCTTCACTCTATGTGAAGAAAACAGATCATGGGATTGTCTTACTTGTCATCTATGTGGATAACTTGATTGTCACAAGAGATCATGCTATAGATGTTATGCATGTCAAGAAGGCATTGAGTGGGCAGTTTGATATGAAAGACTTGGGTGAATTGAGATATTTTCTTGGGATTGAAGTGATCAAAGACCATGCAGGGACATGGTAAGTGCAATGCCAATATGCCTTGGATATGTTGGCAAAATATGGGATGACAGGGTGTAAGCCAATGAGTACACCTTTGGAGCAGAATGTGAAGTTGCGGGCTGATTCTGGTGAAGAGTTGGATGATCCATCTATGTATAGAAAGATGGTTGGCTGTCTTATTTACATGACTATCACACGACTGTATCTCAGTTATGCTATGGAGCTAGTACGCTAATTTATGCAGAGCCCCAAAAAACCTCACCACTTGGATGCAGTGAGACACATTATGCGATATATAAAGACCACTGCACATTATGGTCTTCTTTATGAGCATGGTAAAGGCTTGGATGTACACAGCTACACAGACACAGATTGGGCAAGTAGCTCGTATGATAGGAGGTCTACTAGTGGTTATGCCTTTACATTTGGAAGTGTAGAGGTGAGTTGGAGTAGCAAGAAGCAACCTACTGTTGCTTTATCTAGTACAAAGGCTGAATATAGGGGTGCAGCCATAGCTACATGTGAAGAAGTATGGTTAAAGAGTCTCTTGGTTGATTTGGGTGAGCCTATTGATGGCAAGGTTGTCATTCATTGTTGTGACAACATGAGCAGCATATAGTTAGCCAAGAATCCAGTTTTTCATGCGCGGACCAAACAGATAGAGGTCCACTATCATTTTGTCAGAGAGAAACGTTGGATGGTACAGTGGATTTGCAGTATGTGAAGACTGAAGAGCAGGTGGTTATGCCTTTACATTTAGAAGTGTAGAGGTGAGTTGGAGTAGCAAGAAGCAACCTACTGTTGCTTTATCTAGTACAAAGGCTGAATATAGGGGTGCAGCCATAGCTACATGTGAAGAAGTATGGTTAAAGAGTCTCTTGGTTGATTTGGGTGAGCCTATTGATGGCAAGGTTGTCATTCATTGTTGTGACAACATGAGCAGCATATAGTTAGCCAAGAATCCAGTTTTTCATGCGCGGACCAAACACATAGAGGTCCACTATCATTTTGTCAGAGAGAAAACGTTGGATGGTACAGTGGATTTGCAGTATGTGAAGACTGAAGAGCAGGTGGCCGACATCTTTACAAAGACATCTTTACAAAGCCACTTAGCAGGGAGAAGTTTGATTACTTCCGTACTATGTTGGGAGTACATGGGATGAGCTTGAGGGGGAGTGTTGAGAGCTTTGATAGCCTAAGCTCATCTACATCTTCATCTATGGCAGTACATCATGAGCTTCCGAGGGGCTGTTGAGATTCAAGCTTGATGTCAGCTTATGCCAGTTATACTATGTGCTGGCATGTTAGGTAGTACCATGTGTGAGACATAAATGACCGCGTCTAGCTGGTCATAGTGTGTGGACATTAGCTAGGGTTAGCAGTGTGTGGACACAACACATATAGTGTGTTGTAGATTATGGATTATGGCTTTTGCATTGTATGAGAAGGGACATGGCTTCCCTCTATGGACATTTTTTTTGCATTGTATGAGAAGGGACATGGCTTCCCTCTATGGTTAGGGTTTGATAATACATTAGGGTTTGCTCCTGTGTGTGTGTCTCCTCTCCCTCTACCTGTTTTTCTTCAAGATGAATGAATTCTTAGAGCTAAACCAGGGGAGCAAAACTATTAAAGAATATCACCTGGCATTTGCTTTTCTCCTCAAGTACTCATCACCACACCACTAGACAAAGAGCAACTCATGACCAGGTTTATTCGGGGAATGAACGAACCTTTAGACACCCTGGTCAAGAATGCCAAGCCAGTTTCTATGGCTGAAGCTGTAAGGATGGCAAAGGACTTCGCCAAAGCCTTTATCATTAAAGTCCCGCCAAAGCCAGCTCCCTCATCCTTCAAGAGATTCCAAACATCGAGAAGTTCTTCCAACCTTCTGCCTCCAAAGAGACACCAAGGTCCCAATCAGAATCTAGAGACAGGAAGTTTCAGGAATGAAGGAAGACCTTTTTCTCGAAGCTCTTTCTTAGGAACTTCGGCTCTTTCAAGAATGCAAAGGGAAGAGCTGCTTCGAAGTGAGAACATGTGTTTTGGTTGTCAGGGGTTTGGGCAGCACCAGCTCAAGGATTGCCCATCTCCTTCTGTGGGCCAAGGAAGCCAGGGTCCCAGAGTTCAGAGACAGACTCCTTCATATCAATCCACCAATCAGGGTCCCTCACGCCAAAATCAGGGTAACCCCAGAAGAGTGCCAGCTCAGCCTCTGCAGCCTCCATGCAAAGTAGTCTTCGAACTCCCTCCCAAAATCAGGGTAGCCCCAGAAGAGTGCCAGCTCAGCCTCCATGCAAAGTAGTCTTCGAACTCCCTCCCAAAATTGGGAAAACCAAAGAGAGAGAGAGTTCCACCTCAGACTGCAGCAGCTAGAGCCGTCACTATAGCTGAGGAAATGGAGGAAGAAAAAGAACAGATCTATGCCGCAATTGAGCATCAGGGATAGAATCGTCAATTTTTAGTCCTCCAGACTCCAGCAGAGTACCAGGGTAAGCAATTCAAGCTTTTGATGATTGATTTAGGCAGTACTAATTCTTTTGTTTCCCTAGGATTTCTGCGTAAGTTAGTCCTAAATAAAAAATCAGGGAAACCTATGCAAGTGGAATTGGCCAGTGAAAAGATTCTTTTCAGGGAAACCTATGCAAGTGGAATTGGCCAATGGAAAGATTCTTTTCACACACCTTGAGATAGACCTTATTAAGTTTAATCTAGATGGGAACATAATAGATTGCCAGTTTAGAGTCCTACCCTTGGGAATCTATGATGGAATCCTTGGAATGGATTGGCTCCATAAGAATCATAGGCTGACATTCATTGTCACAATGGAACCATCTCTTTCCTTGACCACCTTCACGGGAATAAAGTTCAAGGAACTGGAATTTTCGGATCCCCAATGCTGCAATTAGTCAAAGCTTCTAAATTGTTAAAAGGGCTCAGAAAGAGGCAAGCTGTTTATGTCGTTAAGATGAATCCGGTAGACATAAAATGCAAGGCTAAAGAACGAGAGTGGTTAAGTGAGTATGTAGATGTGTTCCCTGAAGAGCTGACTCCGACTCACGAAGTAGATCATGAGATCGAGTTAGCCCCCGGAGCTCAGCTAGTAGCCCAGCATGCATACAAAATGCTAGTCCCTGAAGCCATAGAACTTAAGGAGCAGTTAGATAACTGTTAGAGCAGGGATTTGTTAAACCGAGTGTCACCTTGGGGTGCACCCGTTCTCTTTCAGAAGAAGAAAGATGGAACGTTAAGACTCTGTATTAACTACAAAAAAGGATTGAATCAATTAACAATTAAAAATAAGTATCCTATTCCTAGGACCGATGAACTTCTGGATTGGTTAAGTGGAACCCAAATGTTCACAAAGATAGATCTCAAATCCGGGTACTACCAGATCATAATCAAGGAACAGGACATCCCGAAGACAACATTCATATGGGCATTATGAGTTCACAGTCATGCTGTTTGGATTGACTAATGCCTCGACGACGTTTAATTGTCTTATGTAGAATATTCTCAGAGAATAATTGGATGATTTTGTTCTTGTCTTCTTTGATGACATCTTGGTACACTCAAAGAATGCTGCAAATCATGAAGACCATGTGCGTAAGGTCCTGGAAATCCTAAGGAAGCACCAACTCTTGGCAAAAAAGAGCAAGTGTTCTTTCTTTGTTGACCAGGTGGAATACTTGGGATTCATAGGTCTAATGATGGGATTTCTCCTGACCCCGCAAAGATCCAGTAGTCGTAGATTGGCCGGAACCCAAGATGATAAAGGAAGTCAAAGGATTCCTAGGATTAACCAGATGGTATAGAATCTTTATACCTAGGTATGCTCAGATAGCATCCCCTTTAATTAACCTTCTCAAGAAGAGTACCATATTTCAATGGACTGCTATGTGTTAGAGTTCCTTTTATAAGCTGTAGACAGCCTTAGTAACCAACCATGTCCTTAAATTGCCAGATTTTACCAAACCTTTTGAGGTAGTTTTACTGATGCAAGTGGTTTCACCTTAGGCGGTGCTCTTATGTAGGAAGGTCATGCAGTGGCCTATGAATCCAGAAAGCTCTGAACACATGAGAGAAGTTATGCCATCCATGACTTGGAGTTACTCTTAGTAGTTTATGCTCTGAAGTTGTGGAGACATTATCTTTTAGGACAGTGTTTTGCCTAGATGACAGATCATCAAAGTTTGAAGTGGATCTTCACCCAAAGGGATCTCAACATGTGTCAAAGGAGATGGATGCAGACCTTGCAGGAATTCAATTTTGAAATCAAGTAGGGAAAGAAAATGTGGTGGCAGATGCACTCATTAGCAGAAAAGCCTCCTTGCTTGCAATTACAGTGGTGTCAAATCCATTGATCAGTGAAGCCAAGTAGGGAAAGAAAATGTGGTGGCAGATGCACTCATTAGCAGAAAAGCCTCCTTGCTTGCAATTACAGTGGTGTCAAATCCATTGATAAGTAAAGCAAGGGAGAGAATCATGCAGGACAAATTCTTTGCTCCTATTGCTACCCTTCTGATGCATGAAAGCAAGACTCCTCAGGAAATGAGTCGAGTTCTTGGGTACAAATTGGATGAAGGATGCATGTATTATAATAATCGGCTATGCATTCCCAAAATGATGAGGGAATAAAGGGAAGGATTCTGAGAGAAGCCCATGATAGCCTGATAGCTAGACATCCAGGGTTTATAAAAACCTATGTCTATGAAGAAAAGCTTCTTCTAGCCCCAAGACTCAAAAAGGATGTACTTGATCATGTGCGACAATGCTTAATGTGTCAAAGAGTCAAGGCAGAGAGAGTCAAGATGCTAGGAAAACTGCAACCCCTAGACATTCCACAAATGAAGTGGGAATGTATCAGTATGGATTTTGTCATTGGACTATCTTTAGTGCAATCAGGTTACAACTCCATTTTTGTGGTAGTGGACAGACTAACCAAAGTTATCCATTTGATTCCAGTGAAAGAAACATACACTGCAGTGGATGTTGCCAGAGTTTTCCTTAAAGAGATCTTCGGATTGCATGGCTTACCCAGGAGGATAGTAAGTGACAGAGATCCCAAGTTCACATCAAAATTTTGGACTGCATTCTTTGAAGTAGTAGGAACTTTCTTGGATCTCAGTACAGCCTATCACCTCGAAACAGATGACCAGACTGAAAGAGTGAATAAGGTAATAGAAGATATCCTTTGATCATGCTGTGGTAGGGAACCCAAGAAGTGGTTAAGCCATTTGCACCTGGTTGAACTTGCTTACAATGCTTCTTATCATCGAAGCATTGGGATGAGCCCTTTCAAAGCTCTGTATGGACAAGATTGCCTTACACCATTGACTTGGTGCGACCCATTGATCAAAGTCAAAATGTCTAGATAGATGCTTGATAACATGGACCAGCAAATGCAATCAATCCGTAAAGATATTAAGGCAGCCCAAGATAGGCAAAAGCAGTATGCAGATAAAAAGAGATCAGAGAGAGTGTTTGAAGAATTAGATATGGTCTTCATTTGAGTACGACCAAAAAGAAGTTCCTTATCTTTAGGGAAGTACAAGAAACTCTCTCCCGGATACTGTGGACTGTATGCTGTTATAAAGAAAGTAGGCGATCTAGCTTATAAACTTCTTCTGCCTCCCCATCTCAAGGTACATAATGTATTCCACGTCAGTTTGCTTAAAAAATATGTACCTAGCCCGAGTCACGTGCTTGATGATGAACAATTGATTTCTCTGACTCAAGGCCAAATGGTACTCCAACCTGAAGAAATCTTTGATGTTCGGGAGAAGGTTCTTAGGAATAGAGTCCTAAGAGAGTTTTTAGTCAAGTGGAAGTTCTTCCCTCTAGAAGATGCCACCTGGGAGAAAGAAGAAGAGTTGGTAAAAGATTACCCCCACTATGAGATCCCTCAGCCCCCTCCGTGCATGGACTCCCGGTAAAGCGAAAGCAGCCCCCTCATGTGCGAGGCAGGGTTCTCACTCGGGGCCTTGCCCACGAATGTCCTGGCACAAGACTAGGCTGGTGGTCACTCCGAAAACCGAAACCGGGAAAATTTTCCATGCCCGAAAAAAGCAGGGATGATTCCACCTTTTTGAATTTTCTTAACGAATTTTTCTAACGAGATCAAATCTAAACTATCCTTCACCTGAATAAACCAGATAGAAGGAAACTATCACTGATATAATTTGATCATTTGAGTAATTTCAACGCTTTTTTCCTAATCAAGATCAGGCATAGCCGTTGATTCACTCAATTGAGAAATTTATCAGGGAATTAACTAACTACTCGAATCCTAACGTAATACTAAGATTTTTCAGTTTGATTATTAAAACTCCACTCCAGCCTATTCCAGCCTAACCCCATTTGGCCCAGGGGTTAGCCACCACCGTGCCACCCACTGGAATCGGTAGATCCAAGCAAGTACTCACCCACCCATATTTGAAATGCCTTTCTTAACTTTAGCTTTAGAAAACAGATACGCACACACTCCTCTTTAAAAACTTTAATATAAAAATAATACATTGACAAAATGGATATGATCACAGATTTCATAATTCAAAATTTCCATTCAATCCCTTGTTTCACAAAAACAGTACCAATCTGGACTCTCCGGACCAACTGGTCAGCAAAACAACGAGATCCAGTAACAGATTACAATTATCATTTCATCAACATACATATATATATCTTCCTCGACGTATGTATGGGTGTCCTAAGCACTGCGAGCCTGTGCATCGCCTAGTCAGAACCCTCCAAGATCCTCCTTAGGTGTCCTGGTACTTCACTCAGGGACCGCTTCGTTGGCCCTCGCCCATCGTACTGGAAGCACACCATTTTTCACCATACCCAGGCTGGTCAAGACCTGGGCAGGTTTTTGCCGCGTGAGCTGTCCCTTGAACACTCCCCGCCAGCTGTTGCAACCGAACTTCCCTTAGATAAACATATATGCCAAACATATATGCCAAATGCTCCCTCCAGCATTCTGGCGTAAGACAGTCCTTTAAGAAAACAGAGTTTCTATGCAAGTTTACAGTTTTGATTTTGTTTGAATACCATGAATAATTTTTAATGAAACCATAGTATCACTGATCATAATCCTTAAAAATATCTAGCTTGAATTCTAATTTCCAATCAATCCTTCATCAGTGTACCTATGGCATCATTGGCAACCAGAACACTCACCACCTGTTCAATCAGGGGCCTTTTCAATAGTTCCTAGCTCATAGTACCCGAAAATATAATCACATAAGAAAAATCCAGATGGACTCTCCATTGAAGATCAGCAAGATCAACCAACAGATCCATATAAAAGAGCCATGGACTCATAAGTTGAGAACCAGTAAGGCCAATCAACCAGATCTAGGCCCGAGTTCGGAAAACAACTCTAACTCCTTGTTCCATTTTCTTCCCCGATGCACGTGTGGGTATCTTTGGCGACCCAAAGCCTAAACATCGTATGATCTTCGACGGGATCCTTAGAATGGATTGGCTCCACAAGCTGACATTCACTATCATAATGGAACCATTTCCTTCTGTGACCTTCATGGAAACAAAGTTCAAGGGGACTTAGAAAGAAGCAGCTCATTTACATTGTCAAAATGAATCCGGTAGACACAAAGTTTAAGGCTAAAGAACCAAAATGGTTAAGTGAGTATGATGATTTATTCCTAGCAGAGCTAACAGAGATGCCTCTGATTCGGGAAGTAGATCATGTGATAGAATTGACCCTCGGAGCTCAGCCAGTAGCCTAGTGCACGTACAGGATGCCAGTCCCTGAAGCCATTGAACTCAAGGAACAGCTTAGGCAACTGTTAGAACAAGGTTTTGTAAGACCCAGCGTTTCACCTTGGGGAGCGCTAGTTCTCTTTCAAAAAAAGAAAGATGGAATGCTAAGACTCTGTGTGGACTATAGAGGTCTCAATCAGCTGACAGTTAAGAATAAGTATCCTATCCCCAGAATTGATGAGCTTTTGAACAGGCTAAGTGGAGCCCAGATCTTCACAGGCTACAGATCTTCACAAAGATAGATATCAAATCAGGGTATTATCACATCAAGATTAATGAGCAAGATATCCTGAAGACAACCATCAATACTCGATATGGGCACTATGAATTTACGGTCATGCCATTTGGATTGATAAATGCCTCAGCTACATTCAATTGCCTAATGTAGGACATTCTCAGAGAATACTTGGATGATTTTGTTCTTGTTTTCTTTGATGATATTCTGATTTAATCAAAGAATGCAGCTGACCATGAAGCTCACGTCCGAAAAGTTCTTGAGATTCTAAGGAAGCACCAACTCTTTGCTAAAAAGAGCAAATGCACTTTCTCTGTCGACGACCATGTTGAATACTTGGGCTTTCTAGTATTATCCAAAGACGGGATTCTCCAGATTTTGCAAAAGTCCATGCAGTCATAGATTGGCCTGAACCAAGGACAGTGAAAGAAGTCAGAGGATTCTTGGGATTAACTGGTTGGTATAGAATTTTTATACATGCTCCATAGCTTCCCCCTTGACTAATCTTCTCAAGAAGAATATCCCGTTCCATTGGTCTGCCAGGTGTCAGAGCACTTTTGATAAACTAAAGACCGCCTTGGTAACCAATCCTGTTCTAAAATTGCCAGATTTCTCTCTACCCTTTAAGGTAGTAACTGATGCTAGTGGTTTTGCCCTGGGAGGTGCACTCATGCAAGAAGGTCATGCAGTGGCCTATGAATCTTGAAAACTCAGAACGCATGAGAGAAATTATGATGTCCCATGACTTGGAGTTACTTTCAGTACTATATGCCCTAAAGTTGTGGAGACATTACCTACTGGGTCAAAGATTCACTTTGATGTGACAGATCATCAGAGCTTAAAGTGGATCTTCACTCAGAAGGATCTCAACATGCGCCAAAGAAGGTGGATGTAGACCCTGCAGGAATTTGATTTTGAAATCAAGTACCGCCCAGGCAAAGAAAATGTGGTAGCAGATGCCCGCAGAGCAGAAAAGCCTCCTTGCTTGCAATCACAGTGGTGTCAAATCCATTGATTAATGAGGCAAGAGAGAAGATCATGCAGGATAGATTCTTTGGCCCTATTGCTACCCTACTTATGTAGGAAAGTAAAACTCCTCAGGAGTTGAACCGAGCTCAAGGGTACAGCCTGGATGATGGAATTATGTATTATAATAGCAGGCTATGCATTCCCATTGATGAGGGAACTAAAGGTCAAATTCTGAATGAAGCCCATGACAGCCTTATTGCAAGACATCCAAGTTTCATCAAGACCTACATGTCTGTAAAGAAAAGCTTCTTCTGGCCTGGACTAAAAAAGGATGTACTTAACCATGTACGTCAATGCCTGATTTGTCATAAAGTCAAAGCGGAGAGAGTAAAAATGCTTGGGAAATTACCTCCATTAGACATCCCCCAGATGAAGTGGGAATGTATCAGTATGGATTTTATTACTAGACTACCTTCAATGCAATCAGGTTACAACTCCATCTTCGTGGTAGTTGATAGACTAACCAAAGTTGCCCATCTGATTCTAGTAAAAGAAGCCTACACTGCAGTGGATGTGGCTAGAGTGTTCCTCAAGGAAATCTTCAGATTGCATGGCCTACCTAGGAGAATAGTAAGTGATCGAGATCTCAAGTTTACGTCAAGATTTTGGATTGCATTTTTCAAAGCAGTAGGAACTTTCTTGGATCTCAGCACAGCTTACCACCCTGAGATCGATGGTCAAACAGAAAGGGTGAACCGAGTAATCAAAGATATACTTCGGTCATGCTGTGGGGCAGGGAACCCAAGAGTGGCTAAGTTATCTGCACCTAGTCGAGTTAGCCTACAATGCCTCTTATCACCGAGTTGAGTTATCCTACAATGCCTCTTATCACCGAGTTGAGTTAGCCTACAATGCCTCTTATCACCGAAGCATCGGGATGAGCCCTTTCAAAGCTCTATATGGATAAGACTGCCTAACACCATTAACTTGGTCCGACCCATTGATTAGGGTTGAGATGTCCAGACAGATGCTTGATGACATGAAGCAGCAGATGTAGCCAATTCTCAAAGATTTAAGAGCTGCCCAGGATAGACAGAAGCAGTATGCAGATAAGAAGAGGTCAGACAGAAAATTCAAAGAAGCAGATATGGTCTTCATTCGAGTACGCCCCAAAAGAAGTTCTCTATCTCTTGGGAAGTACAAGAAGTTATCCCCCAGATTTTGTGGGTCATATCTGATTATAAAGAAAGTAGGTGACTTAGCCTATGAACTTCTTCTGCCTCCTCGTCTCAAAGTACATAATGTATTTCATGTCAACCTACTTAAAAAGTATGTACTGAGCTCGAATCATGTGCTTAATGATGAACTCTTAACTTCTTCAACTCAAGGGTTGATGGAACTCCAACTTGAAGAAATCCTTGATGTTCGAGAGAAGGTTCTCACGAATAGAATTCTAAGAGAATTATTAGTCAAATGGAAGTTCTATTTTTTTGAAGATGCCACCTGGGAGAAAGAAGCTGAACTAATCTGGGATTACCCCTAGTTTGCGAGATGAGGATATCTAGCATTTTCCAAGTGGAAGAGAATGTAAGATTCCTCCCCAGCCCCCCAAGATGTCCAGTATCTTCCCCTGTAATCAATCCCCTTTTCAGAATAATAAAAGATCTTGTTTCTACCTGTTTTGGCCTAGAGAGAGAAAATGTTCTAGAGAGAGATAACTCAGTTTTTAGATATCTTTGGATGGAAAAATATCCTTTCTTATTAAAATAAATTCCCCCGAAATAGAATTTTAAAAAGAATTTCCTAAGGTGCATTAGAAATAAATTATAATATGCTAAAAAGACCTTAGCCTAAGGGTCCAAATTTTGTAAAAATTTTGGATTAAGGTTCTGAGGGACACTAATCCAAATGTAGGGAGGAGATAAATTGAAGAAATAAAGAAAAATCCCCCCAAAAATGAGTAAATACTCACATAAGATGAAGAGTGGACTAAGGACCAAAGGAAACATTAAAAAAATAAATTTTTGACACCTCAGAGTGGGGATTCCCCCTCATGAAGGAGGCATCTTTTTTCTCATCATTGCTTTCCATTTTAAATCAATAAAATGAGATATTTTATCTCTCCTCTCTCCTAATTCAAGTCTAGTTCCAAAAAGTAAGCTGAACTGATCCAAAAATGGTCAAAAATTGACCAAATTGATCTAGAAAATTCTAGAATCAGTTTGCTTGGTTTGAGACTTACTTTTTCCTATAAATAGAAGCCTCTCTCTTTGTAAAAGCTTAATAGTGTTTATGCATTGTTACTCTACTCCTCCCTAGAGCCAAAAACATTGAATTCGCTTGATAATTCAATTGTTTTTGACTAAATCCTCTATAAAGAATTGGTGGCCACTCTTGATCCAAACAAGAATAGAACCCTCAATCCCTCAAGCCAAAGGAAAGCTCACAAAACTCCATGTAACGTAAAAATTCTACTTTTTTTATTTCTAATCTATGGTTTTCTGATTTCTTGCTTTTTTTAATGTGAATATGGATGTTATGCCTTGATGAAAAGGCCACCCCTTCTCTTCATTAAGAATTCAGCCTCTCTTTATCCTAAAATGAGTAACAAATAAATTGATTTAAACTTTTCTGATTGTTTACTCTTTAGAAAGTGAAAATTGAGTAGATTAGAGTGCTTTACTTCAACTTGGGATTAAAATGAGTAACAAATAAATTGATTTAAACTTTTCTGATTGTTTACTCTTTAGAAAGTGAAAATTGAGTAGATTAGAGTGCTTTACTTCAACTTGGGATTAATTTAAAGTGATATTAGAATGTAAAAATTGAGAAATGGTTAGCCATATTGTGGAAATAAAGTTTATCTTTATGTTATTCTAAAAGAGTAATCCCCACCGTTTGTGCATCCTAGAAGAATTTTTTTACTATAAAAGTGTTATTTTCATTAGATTTAAATTCTATGCATAGAAAGATGCATATTGGAAATTTTTTTACTATAAAAGTGTGATTTTCATTAGATTTAAATTCTATGGATAGAAAGATGCATATTGGAAATTGTTTTATTATAAAAGTGTCATTCTCATTGGATTTAATTTCTATGCATGGAAAGATGCATAATAGAAAAAAAAATTATTATAAAAGTGTTATTTTCATTAGATTTAATTTCTATGCATGGAAAGATGCATAATAGAATTTTTTTAATTATAAAAGCGTTATTTTCATTAGATTTAATTTCTATGCATGGAAAGATGCATAATAGAATTTTTTTATTATAAAAGTGTTATTTTCATTAGATTTAATTTCTATGCATGGAAAGATGCATAATAGATTTTTTTTTAAATTATAAAAGTGTTATTTTCATTAGATTTAATTTCTATGCATGGAAAGATGCATAATAGAAATTTTTTTATTATAAAAGTGTTATTTTCATTAGATTTAATTTCTATGCATGGAAAGATGCATAATAGAAAATTTTTATTATAAAAGTGTTATTTTCATTAGATTTAATTTCTAATAATGGAAAGATGCATAATAGAAATTATTTTATTATAAAAGTGTTATTTTCCTTATATTTAATTTCTATGCATGGAAAGATGCATAATAGAAACTTTTTTAATTATAAAAGTGTTATTTTCATTAGATTTAATTTCTATGCATGGAAAGATGCATAATAGAAATTTTTTTAATTATAAAAGTGTTATTTTCCTTAGATTTAATTTCTATGCATGGAAAGATGCATAATAGAAATTTTTTATTATGAAAGTGTTATTTTCATTGAATTCAATTTCTATGCATAAAAAGATGCATAAAGAAATTCTTTTTATTTTAAAAGTGTTATTCCTATTAAATTGATTTTATGCATAAATAGCTGCATAAAAGAATTTTCTTTTATATAAAGATGTTATTTCCATTGAAGTTGGATTTTTGGATTTTATGCATAAGAATTTTTATATCAAAATTAGAGTTCTCTTTAATTCTATGTTTAATTTCCATGAATATTTGATAAATGAATAAGTAAATACTCTGAGAGAGAAATTTCTATCGTTTCATATTCACTCGGATTGTAATGAGAAAATTCAAAAAATCTATCAAAGTCGAAATTTCAGATAAATGATTAATTTATTCCTCATCGAAATTCGTGATTAGTTTAGAAATCAATTAAGTGAATATTCAATGAATGAAATTCAGTAAAATAGTAATTGAAATATTACCCCCTTTTTGAGAAAGATAGTTCAGGAAGAACCTTATCAGACTTGACTCTAGAATTAGACTATAACCAAGACCAAACTCTTTCATCACTTTCAAAAGGAAAGACGATGTGACCAGTTCAGGAAAATACACTCAAATCACCCACCAAATCTAAAGCTAAGTTGAGACCCTTTGAATTGATCTGAGGATCAAGGTTACAGAATTCAAAGAATTCTATTTTGGAATTCAGACCTACGATCAAGAAGTTTTGGGGATACTGATTTAAGATATACTCATTGTATTCAAAAGAAAATCAAACTGAAAACTTGCATAGAAACCCTACCCTGTGCAAGAGGAAGTTACTTTTGCTACTATCAATCGGGAATCCGGTGCGCGGAGGGGGCAGTGGGATCTCACATTATTCACCTAAATGAGCATTCTCCTTGCATGAGAGAGGAAGAAGAGAAGAGATGCCACTTGGGAGAGAGATAAATAATTGACAAAAGATTATCCCCAGTATTCACCTAAATGAGCATTCTCCTTGCATGAGAGAGGGAGAAGAGAAGAGAAGAAGGAAGATGCAAGGGTTAGTTTGGGAATATGAACTTAGCCAACACTAAAGAGGGTTAACTCCTTGATGTGAAGTTTCTAGGGGCTCACTCCACTACCACTTGTGTCACCACTCAAGTGGAGCTTTCCTTGAGCTAGGTAGGGACCAATGACAGAGAAGGAGCTATGGAGAGCTCAACTCCTATCTCAAAGCCTTGGTATGTGCAAGAGTGAGTGAAAGAGAGAGTTTAAGAAGAAGAAAAAGAGGCAAGAAGGAGAGCATCACCTACAAGCACACACATACAATCAAGAAAGAAAGCATGCATCAACACACAAGCTTGCCACCATAGCCACACGAGAGCAAGAAGGAAGAAGAAGAAGACTCCATTGTGATAATGGGATATATATATATCATTTTTATATTTCATAAGTCACTTATATACATGAGCTCTCTTTTTACAATGGTCGGCTGCTCATTTAACAATTGGGGGCCCAAAATTGCTTCTACAACCCTATGTACACCTAGGTGTTGTTGCTTATGGTGGCCGGTGTTCCACATGTCATAAGCTTAGTCATCCCATATCTTTTTACATTAAGTGCTCAGTGTGTTTTTGCATAGAAATGAATTACATGAAGCGTAACCATGATTTGAATAATGTTAACCATTGTGGTTCACATAGCCCCCCTCCCTAATTCAGGTCCATCCTCAGAACTAGCAAGAAAGCTCAACGGTAGTAGAGGGAGTAGGTGCGGACAAAATTGGACTGTGATTTGGGGTACTAGGGGGATCGATGGAAATCTTTGTAGCTTATTGAGAAGTCGGTCTCTCCATCATAACTTCAAAGGTTTAGAGATGTCAGGTAGTCATCCACTGGATGCATTCGTAGTAGCCAAAGGGCTGCTTGAGTGTGGGGCCTTTATTCATGTCGAAGGCGAGGCCTTGGGCTCCTTCATGGTAGTGGTGCCACATGGCAAACTTTTCTAAAAGGGTGGTGATGAGGTTAAAAAAGTGGATGGTGGTGGCAATGATGGCGGGGTCAAATACCTAATCATACTTGGCCATGAAGGCATGCATTTGCACAAGCATGCTTTCTTTTGTGCATGGGCTTTAGGACATTCCCGACAATTGCCTCATGCAATTCTCGGGAACTAGTCCCCTTGAAATTATCTTTGAAATCCATGGCACCATGGACTTGAAGATATAGCCCTGCATAACTCCCTAAATGCTCTAGGGCATAGCACCATGTATTTTGATGACAATTTCAAGGGAACTCGTATAAAGAGAAAAAAGGAGGTATGCCTTAAAGAGAAAAAGAGAAAGCTATTGGTAGAAAACGTGCCCTTAATAGAATAGATGCTAGAGAGAGAGAGAGAGAGACGTGTTAAAGGGTCAAAAACTTGTCCTTAATAGAATAGATAGCCTTGCATTCTTTATTGTAGCAAATCTTGATTGATATGTAATGTGGAATGAAGCCACATTTGATGAGACTAAACTTGTAAAAACAAAAGTCACTATTAGTATGTATAAAAAGGTGGACTTTAAGGTGGAAAATGATTTTAGGCAATGATTTGATATTGTGGCTAATTTCTTAGATTTGTCATCTTGATTTGGTAAATGTTTTATATGTTTTCTCTTTAATATACATATTTTATTCTTGAGTATTTGCATTTTAAAATTCCCCTTGAACATTTAAATTTAGATATGAAAATATTTTTAAAGGCACAATTTTGCATCCGAAGGTTTTTTAATTTCCTATTATGTCACATTTTTTTGAATTTTTAGTTTTTGTCCAAAAGTTAAATAAAAGAAGGTTTTTGTATTTGATAATGATAGTGACTGGGTGGGATAGGGCGAATAAAGATAAGGACGTATAAAGAGGAAAAGAGATCTTTGTATTACTTGTTTTTCATGGCATTTGTATTACTTGTTTGCGAGATGCCTTTTACTCACTACAAGGTTGCAAAGTTGCACGCATTTATTAGAAGAAGTCACAAAAAAACACCTTCAGCAACGGTCCCTACTTTGCATTGTTGTTATGTAAGGTTACTCCTCAGCCCTAAAAGATGTATAAGCTCTCCTCTCAGTCTCCTATAATCATCCCCTATTTCAAAATGCAAGAAAATATTATTTTTCTTTGTTTTTGGCCTAGAGAGAGAAAATATTCTAGAGAGAGATAATTCAATTTTGAGATATTTTTGGATACAAAGTTTCTCCTTATATACCCTGAAATAGAAGTTCAAAAAGAATTTTCCAATGTGCACTAGAAATTAACTGAATATGTGAATTAGAGACCTTAGCCTAAGGATCCACATGTTTAGAAATTTTTTATTAAGGTCCAAATAAGGTTCTAAAGGGCCAATAGGATTAATCCAAGTGTTTCAATAAGAAAAATACAAAGAATAAAATAAAATCTCCCAAAAATGAGTAAATGCTCACATAAGATGAAGAGTTGACCAAGTATTGGGTTTATTAGTAAAAAATGAGGTTTATTAGTTAAAAAAATGAATTTTTGACACCTCAGTAAGGAGGGAGGGGGCTCATCAAGGAGGCACCTATTTCACATCATTACTCCATATTTTTAATTCAAAAAAATTGAGATATTTCATCTCTTCTCTTTCAAACTGGATCAAAAAGTGAGCCAAACTAGTCTAAAACTTGTCCAAAATGGATCAAACTGAAGCTGGAAGCCTCTAGATCCCAGTTGGACTTGGTTGGTGGCCTCCAAATAGACTCTCATTCCTTTGTATTTTTGTCTTTAAATAGACCCTCATTCCTTTGTATTTTCATCTTTGTGTATTTACATGCCAGTATTATCTTCATTTTAGTGTAATTTTATTATCCCTCTATTTTGCCTCTACTTTGGAAGCTTTGGAGCTTCACAAATCTCCATCCTCCCTTGGAGATTACCCTCCCCATCTTGGTGGCCAAGCTTTCCTTGTGGGCTTCACTTCTTTTTAAGAGAATCAAGCCAAAAACCAAAGGTAAGCCTTAATCCATGGTGTTTTTTCTATCTTTCTCAATGGTTATCTTCTTCCCAACCTCTCTAATGCTTGGGAAGCTTCTTAATCAATGGTTTTTTTCTTGAAATCAAGCTTTTTAGTCATTCATAATGTTTAATTGGATTAATGCTTAAATTTAGTATTTTTGATTACTAAATCTCTCTTTTTGAAAGATTAATCATCTTTTTGGGTGGATCCTTATTAGAAGGATAGATCTTAGTGCTAATAGAAAAATCTCTCATTATCCTAATCAAAACTCTAGGCTTGACAAGCTAGAGAAGAAGATTAAGTATTTTTATGATTTTAATCTAGATAAAAATGATGATTAATTCTTTTAAACTTGTCTATGGTTAAGAAAAATCATATTAATTCATTTTAAGATTGAAAAAGAGTTATGCTAACATTTTGGTAAGTATTTTCATATAGCAATGATAAATGGATATTTTTAAGATTAATCAAGAGGTTTAATTATAATGATGCTTATAATTATGTTTATAATTATGTATGCATAATGAATTTTTTAGTTTAAAAGAGGAATTCCCACCACATTTCATAATTACGAGTATTTATTTAAAAGTAAAAATTTTGAGAATTCTCAAAAAATGCAGCAAAGCTATGGCAAAATTTTTAAAAATTGAATTTAATTTTATGCATAATTTTGTTAATACAAAAAGAGGAATTCCCATCATATTCTAGGCATAAACATTTTTATGCTAAACGAATGATTTTTGTTATATTTATGAAAAATACTTTTATAGTATTTATGCATAATTGTTTAAATAGAGAAAAGAGAAATTCTTGTTATAATTATCTTTATATATATACATGCATAAAAATTTAGATGAAAAAAGAGGAATTCTCATCATATTCTAGGCATAAACATTTTTATGCTAAAAGAATGATTTTTGTTACATTTATGAAAAATAATTTTATAGTATTTATGCATAATTGTTTAAATAGAGAAAAGAGGAGTTTTTATATTTATCTTTACATATGTACATGGATAAAAATTTAGATACAAAAAGATATTTTTTTGATATATTATGTACAAACATTTTAAATATCAAAAGAGCAATTTTGGTCAATTCAAAATAGGTATATTCATATACACAGATATTTTTTTAGAGGAATTTTCATCGTACTTTAATTAGGAAAATGCCTAAAGTAATTTTGGTGTTAAAAGAGAAGGTTTCACCATAATTCTACATAGAAATTTAGGGCATGTTGATGCCCAGTTTCAATTGGAGAAAAGAATAATTTAGAATAATTCTATGAGAATAATTCAATAAAATGATGTATGCATATTCACAAATGGATCATTGGAAAAGAACTATCTTTATAGAATTCCATTATTATGAATATAATTATTTATAATTCTATTATGTCCTAGAAAGAATGAATTCTCATAATTTTGGATTTTCCCTTATGAATGGAAATCACAGTTAATTTATCAGAAAAAAATGAAGAATTATCTTTAGAAAATATCTTTAGGATTAAATTCGAGTAATTTAGGGTTTAGACTACGACCGCGTGAGAATTATCTTTAGAAAATATCTTTAGGATTAAATTCGAGTAATTTAGGGTTTAGACTACGACCGCGTGAGAAAGGTGGGCCAGTAAGATGCTTACCCATCTCTCGAATAAAAAATTGAGCAAAACCTTGTGACCATTCCCATTTCTTCAGTACAAAGAATGGATTACCGGTGATTTAGAGAAGTTTTCCTTAGACCCAGAATAATCGAGAAATAAATCAAAAATTCATTGAAATTGATGGGTGTGTTACCGAGATACTAGAATTGTGATTTTCATTAAGAAAGTTTGGATTCAAAGAAAAAGGGTCTTGTGGAATCAAACTCAATGGGAAATTCTTACTTGCATAGAAACTTTGTTTTTGAAAAAGGATTGTCTTATGCCAGAATGCTGGAGGAAGCATTTGCTTATGGTTTAATGTAGGGAGAGTTATGTTGCAACGGATAGCCGCCCGGGAGTCATCGAAGGACGTCTCCCTTGGCAAAGCTTGCCAAGGTCTTGACTAGCCTTGGTATGGTTAAAATGGTGCGTTTTCGGTACGATGGATGAGGGCCGACGAAGCGGTCCCTGAGTGAAGTGCTAGGACACCTAAGGAGGATCCTAGAGGGTTCTGACCAGGCGATGCACGGGCTCCCGGCTGCTAGGACACCCATGCATATGTCGAGAAGGTATGGATGGACTGGCAAGCAATTATCTATGTGAACTGGAACTCAAAATCGGATCTCGTTGGTTGACTAGCTGGTCAACGAAGAGTTCGGATGACATTTTGATTGTAAAACATTGGACTAGAATTTTGAGGATTATGATGGAAACATTATGGTTTCATTCTAATTCTGTTTTAAAGACAGTTGAATCTGTGAAAAAACCAATTTTATTTTCACAATTGAATATGTGAAAAAGCTAATTTCATATTGGGTGTGTAAGTGGTGTGTCTATTTTGTATTTTTCTTGAGTGCCGAATAGGGGGCCTGGGAACTCTTTTCCCTGGTACCTGGGACAAACACAACCAAATTTTTATAAAAAGGGATCCCACCAATTCAGTGGGCAGTTGGCTAACCCAAGGGGCTGGTTGGGGTTAGGCTAGATCGATGGATTCCTACAATAAATTTAGATACGTTCAAGTTACGCTAGTTAGAGTAAGTCGTCCCAGGAAGATTCTTGTTCTATGGGAAAGAATCAACGGTTGTGCCTCACTTAAGAGGAAAAAAGCGATGATTTCTATGAACCAAATGCAAGTTCCTTGCTTGATCTAGCCATGTGACCTATGGGTTTGGTCAGAATAGAAAAGATAGTTAAGGCCTTTACTCGTTAGATAAAATTTTCGTTAGAAGATTTTTCTTGGAGGAATCGCCTATGCTTTCTGGGCAAGGGAAGTTTTTTTCTGAGTTTAGTTTTGAAAAAACCGCAGGATTAGTCTCTTGTCTGGACATTCGTGGGCAAGGCCCCGAGTGGGAAGCTCTGCCCTATGCGCAAGGTTGCTACTTCTACTCTACCAGCACTCTAGAGTTCTCGATGCGCAGAGGGGGCAGGGTTCTCATGGCTGGTATCAAAGCTTTGTTGAAAGCTCAAGAATCAAAGATGAACTTTGTCTGAATTTTATAATGAACTAGAAATATGCATTCACATGATGTATTTTCATTCAAATTAAGCTTCATTGATGAAGACTTTTAATTGATGAATTGGATTCTATAGATGGATCCCCAGTATTTATCCGGTATCCTCGATCTTACGCAAACTCAGGATATGACTGCTTTCGCTTTTGAACATATCCTCTCTTCTGTATTTATGACTCAAACGAGCAAGGCAAGGCTCGCTAATCATTTCGAGGAGCTATATTTTCTAGACCCAATTGAGAGACGACATCATAGGTGGAGCTATATTTTCTAGACCCAACTAAGAGATGACATCATAAGTGGTTTGCGGCATAATATATCCATGCTTCTTGCAACTAGTACCAGATGCTGATGTAGAACGTCTCATTAGCCATGGTCTTGTTAAGGTTAAAGGTGGTTCGTGGTGTTATCCTTTATCACCCCCCACCTTGAGATTTTAGGGTTACTTGTCGAAATTTCAGACTTCTTAGCCATTTTATCCTCAGAAGTAAGATTGTAGTACCAATAGCAGTAAGGGAACAATTGTATCATGGCATGTCCATAGCCCAGTATCACCGTCTCGTGCGTATACATTGAGACATTGATTTTTTGGAGCCATGTTGCTCTATGTATATATTGCAAACCTTATGTAAATAAAGAATGTTTTGTAAAAAAATTCAAACCTTATGTAAATAAAGAATGTTTCGTAAAAAAATTTCAGTTGTCTAAGTGATTTTGACTATCAGATATTGAGTTTAAAGAAATAAGATCTGTTTTCTCAGACGTATGTTGTAGATCTCTAATAAGAATGATTACCTTGTTTAAAGTAATTAATTTTGAACTTCTTAAGTCTTAGGATCTCAAGACAAAGTCAAATAGGAATTTAACGATGTATCATTTTGGCAGAATCATGAGACGTGTGAATTATGGGCAAACAGCCAGATCCTCTTATGGATGAGGAAGAGCTTGACCCTAATGTTCGCAAAGCTCTTCACAGATCTCAGCCAGGTCCCTTCAAGGGTGAAGGGGAAAACTTAGGTGAGGCTGTGGAAAACTTAGGCGAGGCTGTGGAAAAGTGGATCGAAGCCATGGAAGAATACTTTGATGTCACTCGATACAATGAGAAAAGTAAGATTGCTCTTGCCATGCTAAAGATAGTACAAACAGCCAGAGTAGCATGGAGAAATCATTGTGAAACAAACCATCTAGATCAAAACACCTAGACATGGGAAAATCTCAAGGCATACCTCCGGAAGAGATTTTGTCCTCCCGGCTTCTTGGAAACTAAGATATTAGTTCCTAGAGCTAACCCAGGGAAGCCGTACCACACAGAGGAATACCACCAGGTGTTCGCTCTTTCCCTCAAATACTCACCACCACCGGTGGATGAGGAACAACTAATGGCCAGGTTCATTCAAGGAATGAACGAACCTTTGGATTCTTTTTAGATTGTTTATGAGTAGAAAATAATTACTTTAACTCATTCTAAAAGGGAAGTGGATTATTCTAGTAATTTTGGAAAGGAGGAATGTTTAATCAAGGAGAATAATCATAATTATGGATAAAATTATGATATGTAGTTTGATTTTAAGCTTAAAAGAAGAGCTTCTATCATATTTTTATTACAATTTTTTATTTAAGTAGAAAAAAAATGAGAATTATCAGTAATAGCATAGCAAAGTTATGGTAAAATTTTCAGAAAATAATACATATCTTATTTTTATGCATAATACAAAAAGAGGAATTCCTACCATATTCTAGGATTAGACATCTTATGCAAAAAGAATGATTTTCATCATATTCATGGATATTCGAGATCCAAACAATTAAATGTTAAAAGAGGAATTTTTGGCATAATTCAAAATATGAGTATTTATCAAAAGTGGAACTTTGAGTATTATCATTTTTATTGAGAAATATGGGTAGAATTGATTTTTGTAAATCCCATGAATCTTTTATTCAAAAAGAAGAATATTGAATATAGATATCTTATTTTGAGAAATTTGAGAAAGAATGTGAAAATATCCATTGAGAAACCTTGGATAATTCTTAATCAGAAAAGGGAATCTAGAATCCCTGGGAGGATCAAGGATCCAATGAGTAAACGGAAGTTTAGAATTAGTCCTCGTCTTCGTTAATGAAGCTTAAGGAATGAAAACGCAATATGTAAATGCTCTTTCCAAGTTTTTACTATAAAATTATGATAAGGTTCATTTCTCCTTTTTAAACCTTCAACAGCACTCTGATACTTTGATTTCATGGGATCGAGAAAAAGTTACCTTTAACTAAGCCAAGCAATTTGACAGAAACTTAGAAAAGTTCTATCAGTATCGAAAGTAGAGTAACCGAACAGATGTGGATGTGATGTGATGTAAATGGATGAGAATGAGATGTGATGATATGTGAATGGATGTGATGAGATGTGAGTGAATGTGATGATATGTGAATGGATGTGATGAGATGTGAGTGGATAATGAAGCAATATGGCTCATGGATTAAATGTTTGAGGATAGATGGAGGTGGTGAATACACCTCAAAGGCTTTTGAGCATTTCTTGAGGAAGCATGGAATAAGAAGATAATTGACTTGCAGGTATACACCTCAGCAGAATGGTGTGGTTGAGAGAAAGAATAGAGTCATATGTGAAGTGGCTAGAGCAATGCTCAATGAAAAGAGCATGCCAGATTACTATTGGGCAGAAGCATGTGCTACTGCACTGTATATACTGAACAAAACACCTACAGAGCAGCCATTCATAGAAGCACGCTAGAGATGCGGCTTACAGGTTATAGGACAGACATTGGACACCTCAAAGTTTTTGGATGCATAGCTTATGTACATGTGCCTGATGAAAGAAGAAGGAAGTTGGATCCTAAGGCAGAGAAATGTGTATTTGTTGGATATGCACAGGATCGAAAGGCATACAAATGTTACAATCCACAAACTAGACAAGTGGTCATCTCACGAGATGTGGTGTTTGATGAGCTTGCTAGTTGGTACAAAGCAAAGGATGAGGGTGTCATTGAGTCACTTGAGGCTCATGTGCATGTGAACTTGCCACCACAAGCAAGTTCTAGTTCTACTTCTATGTCTGGGCCAAAGGCTAAGAGCACTGTACGTCCATGGTTAGGACGTTTGAGGCATGAGAGTGTGAGCACTGGGAGTAGTGCTATGGATAAAGGAAAGAAGAAGGTCGAAGGAATTGGAATCACAGGTTATGAGTCATCTAGTTCAGAGAGTTTGGATGAGGAGCTTGGCACATAACATCTCATCCATTCACATCTACCTAGATCCACATCACATCTATCCACATCCACATCACATCTATCCATATCCTATCTCATCCATTCACATCTACCTAGATCCACATCACATCACATCACATCTATCCACATCATATCTCATCCATTCACATCCATCCACATCTCATCACATCCATTCACATCTACCCAGATCCACATCACATCACATTTATCCACATCACATCTGATCCATTCACATCTACCCAGATCCACATCACATCTCATTCATTCACAGCTACCTAGATCCACATCACATCACATTCATTCACATCACATCTCATCCATTCACATCCATCCACATCTCATCACATCCATTTACATCTCATCCATTCTTATCACATCCAACTCATCACATCCATTTACATCACATCTATCCATCTACATTTATTCAGATCCACATCACATCTTATCACATCCATCCACATTGCATCTCATCCACATATCATCATATCACGTTCACATCCATTTACATCATACCACATCCATTCACATCTTGTCACATCCATTCACATATCATCACATCTCATTCTCATCCATTTACATCACATCACATCCATTCACATATCATCACATCTCATTCTCATCCATTTACATCACATCACATCACATCCATTCACATCTCATTCTCATCCATTTACATCACATCACATCACATCCATTCACATCTCATTCTCATCCATTTACATCACATGACATCCATTCACATCTCATCACATGAACTTTTCCAACACTTCACTTTTCTCTCTGAGAAAGTATATCCATGTCATCCTGCTAAAATCATCAATGAATGTCACATAGTATAAATTGCCTTTGATAGATGGGTTTTGTGCAGGACCCCATACATCACTATGTACTATCTCAAGTGGCCTGCTACTCATATTTCCTTCTCTAGGAAACCGCAACCTTGCCTACTTTCCAAACTGACAAGCTTCACAAACATGCATATTCCCATCATATTTGAATCTAGGCAGCCCACTGACAATGCCTCTTGTTTGCATGTTCTTTAATCTTTGTATATTGACATGTCCAATCCTCTTATGCCACATATCAATGTCTTGTACGACATTTCTGCTTTTAGAGAACATGGCTGATTTTAACTCAGGAATTCCAGCATCCAGCTTAAACAACCTGCCTCTTTCTTGCCTTTAGCAATAACTCTACATCCATGTTTGAAATCCTCAACGAAGCAACCATGCTCGTTGAATCAAACCTGTAATCCCTATTCCACCATTTGACCAACTGAGGCCAAGCTTTTTGTGATAGAAGGCACGTACAATACATCAGACATAGATTTTGTTTGACCATTGTGCATAACCAATGGTACACTTCCAACATGTGTAATGGCATGCTGAGTATCATCTCCTGTTTCCACATAGCCTTTCACATCCATAGGCTTCATATGCTCAAACCATTCACCATGACATGTCATATGGTTTGATGCTCCAGAGTCCATATACCATGTGTCATCATTCTCCAGAGTCCATATACCATGTGTCATCATTCTCAGCATTTGTCACATCCATAGGCTTTATATGCTCAAACCATTCACCATGACATGTCATATGGTTTGATGCTCCAGAGTCCATATACCATGCTCCAGAGTCCATATACCATGTGTCATCATTCTCAGCATTTGTCATCATTGATCCAACAACATGTTTCAAGGCGAATAAATGATTTGCAGTGCCATCATTACTGCTTGATGCATGATTTCCACCACCATGTTGTGCATAATTTCCACCATAATGACCACCACGTTGTGCTCTACCCCCTCTCAAATCATTCTGTTTGCGGAAACAATCTCTCGCCATATGACCATATTTCCCACAATAATGGCATTCCACATCTTGCATAGATGTTTGTTGGCCTTGCCAACATCCTCTACCACGGGGGTTACCTCTGCCTCTCTGAGGTGCATATCCACGACCACCTCTAGCACCATATGTGGGCTGAAAATGCTGTTGTGGTGACCTGTCCTGCCATCCACGACCATTACCACCACAACCACGTGATGCAAATCTCCCCCTGCCTCTAAATCCTCTCTGCAAGTAGAAAGCCTGATTTCTGCCATTATCATCATGGCTAGTAGATGCATCCAGAAATGAATCACTGAGTTTGATTTCCTCAACAAGCAAGAGTGAAACCAACTCATCAAAGTCTGGTAAACCTGTACTCTGAACCGAGATGGATGTATTAAAAGATTTATATTCCTTGCCAAGACCACGCAAGGTAATATCCACCAAATCATCATCAGGCATGGGGGCATTTATTGTTGCCAATGCATCTGCAAACTTCTTTATTTCTTGCACATAATCATGGATGCTCCTTTTGTTTCGCTTCACATTATGCATCTGTTGTCGCACAACTGAGACTTGCGAGCACTCGTGTCTGTATCAAACATCTTTACCAAAGTATCCCATGCATCTTTGGGATTCTCTAGCATCAGAAATACATATAGACAGATAATGCGGCACTTTGAATACTCTTTCTGACCATTGCTTATGAGCAATAAGCTGCTGCTGTGTAGGTTGTCGCGGTAGCTCAGGCTCTGGCTCAGCACTTGTAATGAGATTCCAAAATCCTTTTCCTTTCAAGAAACTTTTTATCCTGTACTTCCATGCCTGGAAGTTCTTCCTATCCACCTTTTCACACCAACAATCAGTACTGGACTATCCGACATGTTTGCTCAATGCAAAACACCTTCCGCACAATTCCAAATCTGTAAATGAGCCTTCCTCATCTCAACCACACTCCATTGAATGTTCCAGATACTCCAAAGTAGCCACCAACAATCTTCAAATTTGATGTAGAAAATCAACCTGTATGCATCCAAAATGAACTAGCTCACGCAGTCCAAGATACCCTGCTTTGATGTGCTTTCCAAGGCTCCAAATCACAATGTAGTGGTGCAATCAAGTATGGGCAACTTGCATTGACACCTAAACAACCTCAATGTTGAATATCAACACCATCTGACATGTGTACATATCAATTTTTGAAAACCCCTTTCTCTGTTTTGGGAAAAACCAAAAAAAAACCAGAAAAACCAGTAGTAATTTGGCTCTAATTTCTTCATTCCTTTTCCAAATTGAGCAACCACGCATTCATTAGCTTAGCAATGATGTCCACTAACTCCATGTAAGAGGAATTTGTCCAATTGTTTAAGACCAAAGATTAATTACTCAATTAAAATCACTTTATTTCTCTGGACAGCCTGTTTAATCAGCTCATTCCCAGCCCAATTGATGATAATTTATCAATCCAATCACATAGCCCTCTTCTCAAATGTGTATAGCATCCAATTGCTAAAACGATTTTGAAATATTTCAAGCACAGAAGTTGTAATCGACCTCCTCGCATCAAAATGATCAATTTTCTGCCCTGTTTCTCTGTTGGAGCTGCGCCGCCTGCTGTAGGGTGGATTTGGAGAGATTATAGTGTTAATTGATGATGATATTGAGTGCCTAACACACCAAGGCAAGTGTGTAACCCATTAATGCTTTGATTTTTGCCAGAAACATGCTCCAAATGCGTCAAATCTTGACTTCCTTTTCTCTATTTTGTGAGAGCTCAAAAACCAGTAAATTCCACTCATTCAAATGCATTCAAATTGCTCCAAAATCAGTATAGGGCTTGCATAGGAGTTGCCAATACATTCCTCCTTGTCAGATACATATGTCTTTTGCCAGATTTACATGTATTTCCACCATACATCAGTGTTTCCAAGCTTTAATGGAAAGCTTCCAAAAACCAAAAATTTGTCTTTGCTTTGAGTTGCCCTAAATTGCTTTGTTTTTGCCTGAATCACCTGCAATCCGCTCAAGGATGTTTAGAAGACCTTACCCGGTAGGCCAAGCTCTCACATCTGATAAAAGTTGGTGTGCTCCAAGCTTCACAGCTCCAATGGCAAGCTTCATAGCTTCTTCTCCCTCTTCTCTCACTCGCTCATAAACCCTAATAGACAGCACAAGGCTCTGATACCATGTTGAAAGAACGGTAGAGGGGGAGGAGACACACACACAGGAGCAAACCCTAATGTATATTACAAACCCTAACCATAGAGGGAAGCCATCTCCCTTCTCACACAATGTATAATGCCATAATCCATAATACACACCACACACTATGAGTTGTGTGTCCACACACATCTAACCCTAGCTAATGTCCACACACTGTGACCAGCTGGACACGCGGTCATTTATGTCTCACACATGTTCCTACCTAACATGCCAGCACATAGCATAGCTGGCTCACACTGACATCGAGCTTGAATCTCAACAGGATCCCTAAAACTAAGACTCAATTCTGTTAAGTTACGATAGTTGAAGTAAATCACGGATAATCCTTGTTCTATGGAAAAAGGTTTCTAAAACATTCTGCAAAAATGATATACACCCTAGACGAACATACATAATGGATTGGTGTAGAGAACATAGCTGGAAGCAACGCTTCAAGAGTAATCCATTTAAATCCAATACCACAGAAGCATTACTCTCTTAGATGTGTTTTGTATTGAACAAATCTCCTTCTCAAGTGGAATTGACTCCTCCACAACTTCAATGGCAATTTTATTTGTGCTAGTATCCATGATGCTTGATGTTATAGTTATTTCATATACGGATCATAAGAGGCTCTTGCACAAAATAACTCTAATGATAACATTTTTAAGCATGATATGGCCTAGAAAATGGTGTACCCATATGCATATTAAACAAATATGTTCTTTTTTAAGCAAATATTTTCTGAAGGAAATATATATCTACTTAAAAGTAATAAAGCTCCTAGATAGAAATTTTGATATATTTGCTGCCGTAGTAGAATGGCTTCAATTCTACTGTATTAGAACTTTTCAATGACTTGGTAGCATCCAGTTCATCATGCAAATCTCAACAAACTAAAAGGATGCACAAAACTTAACTACAAGTAAATAGTTCTCAAACAAAAAGACGTGGTAGCCAATTTAATTCTCTAACTTGCACAAAGTTTAAACTTTTCAATGACTTGGTAGCATCCAGTTCATCATGCAAATCTCAACAAACAAAACTTAACTACAAGTAAACAGTTCTCAAACAAAAAGACGTGGTAGCCAATTTAATTCTCTAACTTGCACAAAGTTTAAACTATGATAACCTTGCTCTAGGGGCATTCTTTCCATGCTTAATAGCATTAGGAATAGCCCTAGGGCCATTCTTTCATGACCCCAAGGCCATCCTTGCATGCTCTAATTGCTACACACATTGAGAAGAAGGCTATATGATTGGATTGATCAATTATCATCAATTAAGCTGGGAATGAGCTGATTAAATAGGCTGTCCCACTGGTTGCAGAGAAACAGAGTGATTTTAATCGAACAATTACTCATTGGTCTTAAACAATTGGACTAATTCCTTTTACATGGAGTTAGTGGACATCATTGCTAAGCTAATGAATGCCTGGTTGCTCAATTTGGACAAAGATTGAAGAAATTAGAGCAAAATTACTACTGGTTTTTCTGGTTTTTCCCAAAACAGAGAAAGGGGTTTTACAAAATTGATCTGTACACATGTCGCGGATGGTGTTGATATTCAACATTGAGGTTGTTTAGGTGTCAATGCAAGTTACCCACACTTGATTGAACCACTACATTGTAATTTGGAGCCTTGGAAAGCGCATCAAAACAGGGTCTCTTGGATTGCGTGAGCCAGTTCATTTTGGATGCATATAGGTTGATTTTCTACATCAAATTTGAAGTTTGTTGACTACTTTGGAGCATCTGGAACACTCATTGGAGTGTGGTTGAGCTGAGGAAGGCTCGTTTACAGATTTGGAATTGTGTGAAAGGTGTATTTGCATTGAGCAAACATGTCGGATAATCCAGTACAGATTGTTGGTGAAAAGCTGGATAGGAAGAACTTCCAAGCATGGAAGTACATGATCAAAAGTTTTCTGAAGGGAAAAGGTTTTTGGAATCTCATTACAGGTGCAGAGCCGGAACTACCCCGACAACCTACACAGCAGTAGGTTATCGCTCATAAGCAATGGTCAAAAAGAGCATTCAAAGTGTTGCATTATTTGTCTATATGTATTTTGGATACTATGCTCAAACACATACATGATGCTGAGAATCCCAAGGATGCATGGGATACATTGGTGAAGTTGTTTGATACAGACATGAGTGCTCGCAAGTCTTAGTTGTGACAACAGATACATAATGTGAAGCAGAATAGAAGAAGCATCCATGATTATGTGCAAGAAATAAAGAAGTTTGCAGATGCATTGGCAACAATAAATGCCCCCATGCCTGATGATGATTTGGTGGACATTACCTTGCGTGGTCTTGGCAAGGAGTATAAATCATTTGATACATCCATCTCGGTTCGGAGTACAGGTTTACCAGACTTTGATGAGTTGGTTTCACTCTTGCTTGTTGAGGAAATCAAACTCAGTGATTCTTTTCTGGATGCATCTACTAGCCATGATGATAATGGCAGAAATTAGGCTTTCTATTCGCAAAGAGGATCTAGAGGCAGGGGGAGATTCGCATCACGTGGTCGTGGTAATGGTCGTGGATGGCAGGACAGGTCATCACAACAGAATTTTCAGCCTTCATATGGTGCTAGAGGTGGTCGTGGATATACACCTCAAAGAGGCAGAGGTAATCCTCGTAATAGAGGACGTTGGCAAGGCCAACAAACATCTATGCAAGATGTGGAATGCCATTACTGTGGGAAATTTGGTCATATGGCAAGAGATTGTTTCTGCAAACAGAATGATTTGAGAGGGGGTAGAGCACAACATGGTGGTCATTATGGTAGAAATTATGCAGAACATGGTGGAAATTATGCATCAAACAGTAATGATGGCACTGCAAATCACTTGTTTGCCATCAAACATGTTGTGGGATCTATGATGACAAATGCTGAGAATGATGACACTTGGTATATGGACTCTGGAGCATCAAACCATATGACTTGTCATGGTGAATGGTTTGAGCATATGAAGCCTATGGATGTGAAAGGCTATGTGGAAACAGGAGATGATACTCAGCATGCATTACACATGTTGGAAGTGTACCATTGGTTATGCACAATGGTCAAACAAAGTCTATGTCAGATGTATTGTATGTGCCTTCTATCACAAAAAGCTTGGCTTCAGTTGGTCAAATGGTGGAACAGGGATTACAAGTTTGTTTCAACGAGCATGGTTGCGTTGTTGAGGATTTCAAATGTGGATGTAGAGTCATTGCTAAAGGCAAGAAAGAAGGCAGGTTGTTTAAGCTGGATGCTGGGATTCCTGAGTTAAAATCAGCCATGTTCTCTAAAAGCAGAAATGTGGTACAGGACATTGATATGTGGCATAAGAGGATTGGACATGTCAATATACAAAGGTTAAAGAACATGCAGGCAAGAGGCATTGTTAGTGGGCTGCCTAGATTCAAATATGATGGGAATATGCATGTTTGTGAAGCCTGTCAGTTTGGAAAGCAGGCAAGGTTGCGGTTTCCTAGAGAAGGCAACATGAGTAGCAGGCCACTTGAGATAGTACACAGCGATGTATGGAGTCCTGCACAAAACCCATCTATCAAAGGCAGTTTATACTATGTGACATTCATTGATGATTTCAGCAGGATGACATGGATATACTTTCTCAGAGAGAAAAGTGAAGTATTGGAAAAGTTTATGGATTTCAAAGCTTTTGCAGAAAAGCAATATGGCTATTGGATTATATGTTTGAGGACAGATGGAGGTGGTGAATACACCTCAAATGCTTTTGAGCATTTCTTGAGGAAGCATGGTATAAGAAGACAATTGACTTGCAGGTATACACCTTAGCAAAAGGGTGTGGCTGAGAGAAAGAATAGAGTCATTTGTGAAGTGGCCAGGGCAATGCTTAATGAAAAGAGAATGCCAGATTATTATTGGGCAGAAGCTTGTGCTACAGCGGTGTATATACTGAATAAAACACCTACAGCAGTCATACATGGAAGTACGCGAGATGCGGCTTATAGGTTTTCGGCCAGACATTGGACACCTTAAAGTTTTTGGATGCATAGCGTATGTACATGTGCCTAACGAGAGAAGGAGGAAGTTGGATCCCAAGGCAGAAAAATGTGTGTTTGTTGGATATGCACAGGATCGCAAGGCATACAAATCTTACAATCCACAAACTAGGCAAGTTGTTATCTCACGAGATGTGGTGTTTGATGAGCTTGCTAGTTGGTACAAAGCAAAGGATGAGGGTGTCATTGAGTCACTTGAAGCTGATGTGCATGTGAACTTGCCACAAGCAAGTTCTATTTCTACTACTATGTCTGGGCCAGCAAAAGCTGAGAGTAGTATTGTATGTCCATGGTCAGGATGCTTGAGGCATGAGAGTGTGAGCACTGGGAGTAGTGCTGTGGATAAAGGAAAGAAGAAGGTTGAAGGAATTGGAATTATAGGTTATGAGTCATCTAGTTCAGAGAGTTTGGATGAGGAGCTTGGCATACCTGTTTTATGCACACCTGGTGCTAGACAGGATAGATATGTGCCACCACATGCTAGAGTGACAGGTGTTCAAAGTGATCTGCATGCATTGCGGAGATCCCAAAGGGTCAGATATCCAGTTGACAAGTTGACATACCGTGATTTTGCTATGCATTATGCATATATGACGTCTTTGGTGAAGCATGTGGAACCTACATGTTATACAGAAGCTATTGGAAAGCATGTATGGGAGAAAGCAATGGATGTTGAGATGGACGCATTGGTTCATAAAATGACACATGGGATTTGGTTGCATTACTAAAGGACAAAAATGTCATTGGTTGTAAATGGGTTTACAAAGTGAAGTGCAAGTCTGATGGTTCCATTGAGCGACATAAAGCAAGATTGGTAGCTAAGGGTTATGGACAAACCCAAGGTTTGGACTATGATGAAACATTTAGTCCAGTGGCAAATATGGGAACAGTGAGAGCAGTCATTGCTATGGCTGCAGCTAATGGTTGGGAAATGCATCAAATGGATGTCAAAAATGCATTTCTAAATGGTGATTTACAAGAAGAGGTTTATATGGCACAGCCAGAAGGTTATGTACACCCAAAGTATCCCACTCATGTATGCAGATTGAAAAAGGCATTATATGGTTTGAAGCAAGCACCTCGTGCTTGGAGTGATAAGATGAGCAGATATCTTATCTCCCTTGGATTTCAAATTTCTACAGCAGATTCTTCACTCTATGTGAAGAAGACATATCATGGGATTGTTTTACTTGTCATCTATGTGGATGACTTGATTATCACATGTGATCATGGTACAGATGTGATGCATGTCAAGAAAGCAGTGGGCAATTTGACATGAAAGATTTGGGTGAGTTGAGATACTTTCTTGGAATTGAAGTGATCAAAGACCATGCAGGTACATGGTTAGTGCAACGCCAATATGCATTGGATATGTTGGCAAAATATGCCATGACAGGGTGTAAGCCTATGAGTATACCTTTGGAGCAAAATGTGAAGTTGTGGGCTGATTTTGGTGAGGAGTTGGATGATCCATCTATGTACAGAAAGATGGTTGGTAGTCTCATTCACATGACTATCACACGCCCGGATTTGAGTTATGCTGTGGGGCTAGTAAGCCAGTTTATGCAGAGCCCCAGAAAACCTCATTTGGATGCAGTGAGACGCATCATGCGATATGTAAAGACCACTGCACATTATGGTCTTCTATGTGAGAGTGGTAAAGGCTTGGATATACATGGCTACACAGATGCTGATTGGGCAGGTAGCTCATATGATAGGAGGTCTACTAGTGGTTATGCCTTTACACTTGGACGTGCCGTGGTGAGTTGGAGTAGCAAGAAGCAACCTACAGTTGCTTTATCTAGTACAGAGGCTGAATACAAAGGTGCAGCCATTGCTACTTGTGAAGCTATATGGTTAAAGAGTCTCTTGGCAGATTTGGGTGAGCCTATTGATGGCAAAGTTGTCATTCATTGTGACAACATGAGCAGTATACAGTTGGCCAAGAATCCAGTATTTCATGCACGGACCAAACACATAGAGGTCCATTATCACTTTGTCAGAGAGAAGGTGCTGGATGGTACAGTTGATCTACAGTATGTGAAGACTGATGAGCAGGTGGCAGACATCTTTACAAAGCCACTTAGCAGGGAGAAGTTTGAGTACTTCCGTACTATGTTGGGAGTACATGGGATGAGCTTGAGGGGGAGTGTTGAGAGCCTTGATAGCCCAAGCTCATCTACATCTTCATCTATGGCAGTACATCATGAGCTTGAGAGGGGCTGTTGAGATTCAAGCTCGATGTTAGTGTGTGCCAGCTATGCTATGTGCTAGCATGTTAGGTAGGAACACGTGTGAGACATAAATGACCGCGTCCAGCTAGTCATAGTGGATGGACATTAGCTAGGGTTAGATATGTGTGGACACAACTCATAGTGTGTTGTGTGTATTATGGATTATGGCTTTATGCATTGTGTGAGAAGGGAGATGGCTTCCCTCTATGGTTAGGGTTTGCAATATACATTAGGGTTTGCTCATGTTTGTGTGTCTCCTCTCCCTCTACCTATTTTTCAACATATACCATTATTCTCATGCACAATGGCTATTATATGATGCCCAAGGCCATTCCAACATGACCTCTAGGGCCATTCTTCTAATGCACAAATAGGAATAGGAATGGCACTAGGGAGATTCTTTCATGCTCTAATGCAAGCCCATGTTGGAGTGACCTTGGGCATCTAAGAATGGCCCTAGGAGATTCTTGCATGCTCTAATGGAAGCCCATATTGGAGTGACCTTGGGCATCTAAGAATGGCCCTAGGTTCTTTCTTCTCATGCAAAACAATTGTAATGATGGTCCAAATGCCATTCTTACATTCCCTAATGACCTAAAGGTCATGTTGAAATGACCCATGGCGCATTTAATAATAGTCTTGGAGTTATTCTCACATGAACAAGAGGAGAAAGAATGGCCCTAGGCCATTCTTGTTTCACTCCAAGGCCACGCTAGAGTTATCACACAAGGCATCAAAGAATGGTCCTTAACCATTATTAGTTAGCCTCAAGGCCATGTTGGAGTAGCCTGGGGCATTCAAGAATGGCCTAGGGCCATTCTTTCCATGCACGACAATTACACAAATAGACTATGTACAACAATCACAATGTTTATACTAAAACTATGAAAGAGATTAACTTGGAAAAATAATTAAACGTGACAATGTAAACGATTAATATTTCTGTCATCAATCATCAAGAATGTACATAGAATCAAAGAAAGCTATAACTAGCTAACAACTCTTCACGATCATGAATATTGCATAAGGTTTCCACATACATGTAGCCATACTCTGTTGAATTGACATTCTTATCAGGGGGGTAATTCTGGGTGAAGAGTAAAACATACAATTGGTCTCATGTTTGTGCCTTGACAGCTATTTATGTATCCTGCTACATTTCCATACTCTACATCACCAACGATGTACACCCTATCCTCTGGACTATCTACCTTGGGATCCTCTTCAAATGAGTACTTCAAATCTCTTGGACTTAACTTGAACAACTCCTTCCAATCATGGAGATAGTACTTGTCTCCACCATAATGAAGAATAGTCATACCTCTTGGAAGAGAAGAGGATAACAAAAGTCCAAGACCTGCTTCTCGTATGGTTGAAGAATGGACCATAAAGGTTACATTATTAATTTCAAACATTTCATCAATTGGAATAGGAAAAATGGATGTTCCAAGAGGATCACCCTCTCTCTCACATATCGCGCAACACATGGTATAGGGAGGTTATGCTTGATTTTCTGGGTCTGTAGCAAGCACAAGCAGTATAAGTGAAATTAGAAACCCATGCTATAACTATTCTATACTAGCTTGTGCATGGTACTGTTGAAATATACAAGTGAATAGGGTGTGTGCATGGTACTGTTGAAATATACAAGTGAATAGGGTGTGTGCGGGAACAAGCCCTTGGTCAGAGGCTATAAAAGAGGATGTGTAAATGTGAAAGAACCTGTGAAAAGGTGAGAAGAATCTACTGGGAGAGAATAAAGGGTAGCATGAGAAGATTTAGGAAGTGTGGAGATATTCTGGGAGATATTCTGGGAAAAGTGAAGAGGTGGAGAGAATGAAGCAAAAGAGGTGGAGATATTCTGGGAGAGGTGGAGTGAATCAAGGAGAAATTAGTGGGATTTGATGCTTGGATGTAAACTCTATAAATTGAGGCATTGGCCTAATGAGAATTTGCTGGTTTTTGATTATCCATGCCTACATTAAGCTATTTGCTAATTACTTAATCACTAATTATATCTTAATTATTTGCTAATTACTCACTAATTACATCTTAATTATTTACTAATTACTCAATAATTACATCCCATCTTAATTACTTTCTAATCACTTTGTTAATGATGTTAATTCTAGTATTTGATCCACCATAGCTCATCACATTGCTCTAATTTCAACATGGTATCAGAGCCATGCCTAGAATCTATCAGGTTTATGAGCCCATTATCAAATTAATAGGATTAGATAATTAGAAATTAATTAAAATTTTAGTTATTTTTCAACTCACCTCTGTACCCCAGCTGATGGAGGAGCTCTAGCTCCTTGCACACTCAACATTAGGCCCATTGCTTCTAGCCATACATATTCAACACTCTTGTGCTCAAGCCACTTCAATCAGAAGCGTAAAGTGCCACGTAGAACTCCGAAATTTTTTTTGATTAGTGGGCACCGTTTTTTCTGAGTAATTTGCAGATCTTGTCTTCATCAAATCAAATCACTCTAATTCCTCTTAGCCTCGAGGGTTTTCAAGCATGCTCTACAAGCTAGTGAAGTCATAATTGAATTTGATCAAGTCTACAGTGAGATCCAAGCTCTTCATCAAATATGCAGGTGACTTTGGTAAAACAGAGATTAAGCATTCAATGTTTGGTCAAATTTTGTGTTTCTTGGCTTAATCCTCTACTAGACTCATTGCTATTGATGGCCTTGAAAGCATTTGAGCTCATTTGAAGTCTAAGGCACCAGATATGGACTCCCCGCATACTCTGTTTTTTGCACACAAAATAGTGGATTAATCAGTGATTAATCAATGCTAATCACTATATTTTGGTACAATTGAGGGTTCAAATTAACCATTAGGTATCTGATACAGATCCCTATAACTTCAGATTGCAATTCGGAGTTATTGAGGCATTGGCCTAATGAGAATTTGCTGGTTTTTAATTATCCATGCCTACATTAAGCTATTTGCTAATTACTCACTAATTACGTCTTAATTATTTGCTAATCACTTTGTTAATGATGTTGATTCTAGTATCTGATCCACCATAGCTCATCACATTGCTCTAATTTCAACAGGTACATGGTTATATGTAGATACGAGTTTACTTTGTACCATTAGTAGACACAAGGTAGACTAGATAGGCACCTGTTGTACATTCTAATATCCAACAAGGTACAAGGGGAGTAGATGCCAATCTTCATCGAACACAAAAAAGCAAAAAAGCATGCCTTGAAGCCAATATAAAATAACAAAGGTATAAATTGGATCTATGTCATTAAAGAAGAGAATATCTCTCTTCTCATCAATATACGAAGCATAAAGTTTCCCTGAGGCCACTCTATGCTCATCTATACGTGGAGAGATGAGAATTGACCTATTATGTGCACGAGCATGCAAGAAAGTTGGGTAATCCATCAAGCCCATTATGTGTAGGACCTATTATGTGCAGGAGCATGCAAGAAAGTTGGGTGATCCATCAAGCCCATTCTAGAATGTCCTTTGGGTCATTCTCGCATGCCCAAGAGCATCAAGAATGGGCCATTCTTACACTTGTTGTGCAGCATGAAACGAATGGCCCTACGGCCATTCTTGTTGCCCCATGGCCATTCCAACACAACCTTAAGATTGAAAGAGGATGCAAGAATGGCCTTGGAGAATGGCCCTTGGGTCATGCAAGAATGGCCTTGGGATAATTCTTCGACTTGTGGTGCAAGAAACGAATGGCCCATGGGCCATTCTTGCACCTTTTGTGCATGACAAGAATGGCCATTTTTTCAGGCCACTCTTGAATACCCTTTCAGGCCTTGTGCCATGAAAGAATGGCCCTAGGACCATTCTTGCACCTGAGGCCATTCTAGGATGCCCCAAGGCCACTCTTGCATGTTGTTTGAGGCCTGTAAAGCAAGTAGTGGCCATTTCTTGCACCTCATGTGCATGAAAAGAATTACCCTAGGGCCATTCTTAGATTCCCCGCCGTGGCCATCTCAAATATGACCTTGAGGCCATCGGGTCATGCAAGAATGGCCATGGGGCCATTCAAGGATTCCCCAGGGCCACTCTTACATGTTCTTTGAGGCCTTAAGGGCTTTATTTGCCATGCAAGGATGGCCTTAGGGGCCATTCTTAGATGCCCACGAGCATGCAAGAAAGTTGGGTGATCCACCAAGCCCATGCTAGAATGGCCCCATGGCCATTCTTACATGCACAAGAGCATCAAGAAGCAGCAGTTGGTTGTGGGTCCTCTCAGGGATCTTTGCCCACTTTCTAACACTATGATCCAAATTTACAAACGCCAAGAGATTGGAATGCATGTCGTCACTCACGGTCTTGAGCTCTCTCAACTAGACATATTACCTCTCTTTTTGCCTTCAGTGCTTGCTTTGACACAAAGCCATTACTATATGCATCAATCATCATAAGATCTTGCATCCATAGACTCTTTATGCACTGATCGATGACCATGGCCTTTTTCAGTTGTAAAAAGAATATGGGGTCCATACTCTTTACTTTATCATACTCCAATGATAACATAGTTGCATCTAAGATGGGACCTTGAGTGCCAACATAGTTGTTATAGCTTTCACACATGTTTTCCTTGCTCAAAAAAATAAGCACACTAAAGAGCTCGATTGCACCGCTGCATGGTGCATCATGCACAAATTGTAGAGCACCATAGAACATTCTATGCCATCTAGGAACTTCTTGTAGAGAATCTTGCAGACGCACAATATCAACAATCTTTAAAAAGGCAAGGAATGCATATTGTGATTGTGAGATTGCCTTGATGCCATTCAACAATTGAGAAAATCTCTCAATGCTCCACTACATATCTCTTGCACTCCCTTCTGTGCTATCTAAGGCACACAATCCAATCGGCATTTGATTTTGATAAGATCGAGCTAAAAAGTGTTCGCCTTCCATGTCTAAGCTCACAATGGGAATACACCATGGAAGATCAATCACAACTTGCTCTTCCCTATTGACAGCAACAATCCATTGTATGTAACCCTTTGCATTTGATGGAAACTCCAAGTTTGTCTTACCAACCTGCAATCTTGCCTTTATCCATGGCTCACACTTTCGATGAAGCACATGGTAGACACTATCATTAATGTGATAAGTTGAAGCTATCTCCTACCAGTCCTTTTATTTATTTGAATTATTAACATTGTTGAATTGAAGCGATAGCTGTTCTTGCAAAACCTTATCTTGCTTTAGTATCATCACTCTATCAACCATGTCAATATTTTCCTTGTCTGCAACCCCCTTTGAGAGCAAGATGTCCCCTTTCAAAAGCTTTGTTTGAATAAGCTTGATCACATCCTCTTCTAAACCACACAAGCATCTAAAATGAGATGGATTAGGCTTCTTTCCCCCAAGTTTGCCATTCTCGACATCTTCTATAATCTTTAGCCAAGTATAGAAGATGTCATTGGGGCATGTAACCATGTGTGCTTGCTTCTGTGCAAAGTAGGCACCCATTGATGATTCGACACTCAAAGAGAAATTTTGTCATCACGAAAAAACAAACAGAACATAAACAACAAGACAGTTCCAATTTTGGTACATCAAAAAAGCTGTCAAATAAGATTAAAAAACATAAGATACAATGACTTACATCCCAATTTACACGAGAAGGGTGTCCCTTTGGGACTCCAACTGCTACTGGTCTTGAAGGCTTTTTATAATGCTCGTACTGGCTTCTCAAGTGCTTCAATATGTCACTATAGGGCTGCTTCATGCATAATGCTTGTGCCTCTAGATTTGCCATCTTGGAGATGGCCACTGTCACATTGTTGGAGGTGCATTCACAACAATCCGAGCCTTTTGATACCTATAAACATCTTTCAAGTAGAGTAAGCTCGGATCAAGATTATCCTCTAATACAATTGCCTTTGCAATATGGATAGAATGCTGGCTATCTATGATCCAGTATGCATATTTTTTAACATCCCCTGTCCTTAGATCTTCCTTGGCTAGCGATTCGTGTATCCCTTCAGAAATCAGCTTGACAGGCATTAGGTACGCCATGAACAAGAATTGTTTGCCTTTCCAACAAACCATCCACAAATTTCCTCTGCTTTGATAATGTCCATGGGATGACATATAGTGTGGCTGGGTGCTACCAAAAAATTCTGCACGGGGATTTCGTACTCAGTATATAAACCTAGAGGAAAATATTGTGCATACTGCTCCAACCCTCCTAAAGGGGAATCCTTTGCCTTTTTCCCTTTCTTAACTAGATCTTTTGGGTTAGAAATGGTTACAATGGAGCCCCCAGTCTTTAAAGTTGTGGTCACCTGTTGTACCTTTGACTTTTTGATCTTTTTGATGAGACACCAGCCCGAGAAACTACATCTCTTTTTGTTACTTTCTTTTGTAGTATCATAGTAAAAGCATTGAATAGCATTTCACAAGTAATGTTGGGGACATTCTCTATAGTTAGGTTCCACCCTCTGGAGAACATAGAGTCCTCTTGATTAACTCTCATATGATCCCCTCCTATATGCAATGGGAGAGAGTTGGTACGTGAGATCCCCACGGGTCTCAACATCAATGCATTTGATTTCTTGATGCAAATCAACCACATAAACATTGATTGCCTTGACCTGTCCCCTACCCTCAAAAGATTCCTTGTTGTCTTCCATCTGAATGAAGAGATGGATCTGATGTAGCTTTTTTCCTTGAAGGTCATAGAGATCAAGGTACCAATCCTTTGTGTCTCCACCGGCCATGTCAATGCTTGAGGGAAATGAAAGCTTCCTTTTGCTTGACATCTTTTCCTATGCAAAGGTGATTTTTGTAAGACAATTTAAAAACAGTTCTAACATATTTACAAAAATAAATAAAGCAACAAAGCACAAGAACTAAAAAAGATAACTTCATGCATATTACCATAAGAAATGGTCCTAGTAGGTAAATAATAGCATGCCCCAAGGAGGGCATTCTTGAATGCTGCTTGGGGCCATTGTTAATTTAAAATTACATGAAAAGAATGGCCATAGGGCTATTCTTGGAAGCCTTGGGATCAGTTGTGCATGAAAGAATGGCCATAGGGATATTCTTGGAAGCCTTGGGGTCAACTGTGCATGAAAAGAATGGTTCTTACACCTATTAGGACATTCTTGGATGCCCCATGGCCATTCCAAAATATCCTTGAGGCTTTGGGTCATTCAAGAATAGCCCTTGAGCCATTCTTCCACCTATTGTGCATGAAAAGAATGGCCCTATGGCCATTAATGGGTGCCCCATGGTCATTCCAAAATGACAATGAGGCCTTAGGGTCATGCAAGAATGGCCCTTGGGCCATTCTTCCGGTTGTGTATGAAAAGAATGGCCCTAGGCCATTCTTGGATGCCCAATGTCCATCTCAAAATGACCTTGAGGCCTTGGGATTATGCAAGAATGGCCCCTGGGTCATTTTTTCACCTGTTGTACACACATGAAAAGAATGGCCCAAGGGCCATTCTTGGAAGCCCCATGGTTGTTCCAAAATGACCTTAAGGCCCAAGGGTCATACAAGAATGGTCCTTACACATGTTGTGCATGGCAAGAATGGTCTTAGGGCCATTCTTGGATACCCCATGGCCATTCCAAAATGACCTTGAGGCCTTGGGGTCATGAAGGAATGGTCCTTACACTTGTTATGCATGAAAAGAATGGCTAAAGGGCCATTATTAGATGCCCCATGGCCATCCCAAAATGACCTTGAGGCCTTGGAGTCATGCAAGAATGGCCTTTGGGCCATTCTTCCACCTGTTGTACATGAAAAGAATGGCCCTAGGGCCATTCTTCGATGCCCCATGGCCATTCCAAAATGACCTTGAGGACTTGGGGTCATAGAAGAATGGTCCGTACACATGTTGTGCATGAAAAGAATGGTCCTAGGGCCATTCTTGTATGTCCCAAGGCCATTCCAAAATGACCTTGAGGCCTTGCAGTCATGCAAGAGTGGCCCTTGGGTCATACAAGAATGGTCCTTACACATGTGCATAGCAAGAATGGTCCTAGGGCCATTCTTGGATGCCCCATGGCCATTCCAAAATGACCTTGAGGCCTTGGGGTCATGCACAAATGATCCTTACACCTGTTGTGCATGAAACAAATGGCCCTAGGCCCATTCTTGGATGCCCCATGGCCATCCCAAAAATGAAACGAATGGCCCTAGGCCCATTCTTGGATGAAACGAATGATCCATACACCTGTTGTGCATGAAACGAATGGCCCTAGGCCCATTCTTGGATGCCCCATGGCCATCCCAAAATGACCTTGAGGCCTTGGGGTCATGCAAGAATGGCCCTTGGGCCATTTTTCCACCTGTTGTGCATGAAAAGAATGGCCCTAGGGCCATTTTGGATGCCTAATGTCCATCCCAAAATGACATTGAGGCTTGGGGTCTACCACCTGTTGTATTTGAAAAGAATGGCCCAAGGGCCATTCTTGGAAGCCCCATGGCCATTCCAAAATGACCTTAAGGCCCAAGGGTCATACAAGAATGGTCCTTAAACATATTGTGCATGGCAAGAATGGTCCTACGTCCATTCTTGAATGCCCCATAGCTAGTCCAAAATGACCTTGAGGCCTTGGGGTCATTTAAGAATGGTACTTACACCTATTGTGCATTCCAAGAATGGCCCTAGGGCCATTCTTGGATGCCCCATGAACATCCCAAAATGACCTTGAGGCCTTGGAGTCATGCAAGAATGCCCCTTGGGCCAACCTATTGTGCATGAAATGGTGGATATTTGAGGCCTTGGGGTCATGTAGGAATGGTCCTTACACCACTTATGCATGAAAAGACTGGCCCTAGGGCCATTCTTGGATTCCCATGGCTATCCCAAAAATGACCTTGAGGCCTTGAGACCTTGAGGCCTTGAGGTCATGCAAGAATGACCTTGAGGCCTTGGGGTCCTGCAAGAATGGCCCTAGGCCATTCTTCCTCATGTTGTGCATCAAAAAGAATGGCCCTACGGCCATTCTTGGATACCCCCATGGCCATCACAAAATTACCTTGAGGCCTTGGGGTCATGCAAGAATGGTCCTAGGGCCATTCTTCCACCTGTTGTGCATGAAAATAATTGCCATTTGGCCATTCTTGGATGTCCCCATGGCCACTATTTCATTGTTTGATGGATTTCAAAGTAAAATAGTGAATATTTGAGATCTTGGGGTCATGCAAGAATGGCCCTTACACCTGTTGTACATGAAAAGAATGGCCCTTAGGCCATTCTAGATGCCCCAATGGCCATTCCAAAATGACCTTAAGGCCTTGGGGTCATACAAAAATGGCCCTAGGGCCATTCTTCCACCTATTCTGGATGAAAATAATGGCCCTATGGCCATTCTTGGATGCCACCATGGCCATCCCGAAATGACCTTGAGGCCTTGGGGTCGTGCAAGAATGGCCCTAGGGCCATTCTTCCACATGTTGTGCATGAAAAGAATGGCCCTATGGCCACTCTTGGATGCCCCATATCTATCCCAAAATGACATTGAGGCCTTGGGGTCTTGCAAGAATGGCCCTAGGGCCATTCTTTCACCTGTTGTGCATGAAAAGAGTTCATCCTTGGATGCCCCATGGCCCTTCTAAAATGACCTTGAGGCCTTGGAGCATACAAGAATGGCCTTTGGGGATCATTCTTCCACCTGTTGTGCATGAAAAGAATATCCCCAAGGCTATTCTTCGATGCCCTAAGGCCATTTTTGGATGCCCCCATGGCCACTATTTCATGCACTATGATGCATTTTAAAGTAAGATGGTGGATATTTTAGGCCTTGGGGTCATATAAGAATGGTCCTTACACCTATTGTGCATGAAAAGAATGGATCTAGGGCCATTCTTGGATCCCCATGGCCATCCCAAAAATGACCTCGAGGCCTTGGGGTCATGTACGAATGGCGCCACGTCCATTCTTTCTCATGTTGTGCATGAAAAAGAATGGCCCTAGGGCCAATCCTGGATGCTCCCATGGCCATCCCAAAATGACCTTGAGGCGTTGGGGTCATGAAAGAATGACCATAGGGCCATTCTTCCACCTATTGAGCATGAAAATAATGTCCATTTGGCCATTCTTGGATGTCTCCATGGCCACTATTTCATGCTCTGGGATGCATTTCAAAGTAAAACGGTGGATATTTGAGGCCTTGGGGTTATGCAAGAATGGCTCTTACACCTGTTGTTGTGCATAAAAAGAATGGCCCTTAGGCCATTCTTTGATGCCTCAATGGCCATTCCAAAATGACCGGATGCCCCCATGGCCATCCCAAAATGACTTTAAGGCCTTGGGATCATGCAAGAATGGCCCGAGGGCCATTCTTCCACATGGTGTGCATGAAAAGAATGGCCCTTGGGCCATTCTTGGATGCCCCCATATCCATCCCAAAATGACCTTGAGGCCTTGGGGTCCTGCAGGAATGGCCCTAGCACCATTCTTTCACCTATTGTGCATGTAAAGAGGCCATCTTTAGATGCCCCAATGGCCATTACAAAATGACCTTGAGGCCTTGTGGTCATGCAAGAATTTCCTTTAGGGTCATTCTTCCACCTATTGGTCATGAAAAGAATGGCCCTATGGCCATTCTTGGATGTCCCCATGGCCATCCCGAAATGACCTTGAGGCCTTGGGGTCATGCAAGAATGGCCCTAGGGCCATTCTTCCACATGTTGGGTATGAAAAGAATGGCCCTATGGCCATTCTTGGATGCCTCGATATCCATCCCAAAATGACCTTGAGGCCTTGGGGTCATGCAAGAATGCCCCAGGGCCATTCTTCCACCTGTTGTGCATGAAATGAGCCCATCCTTGGATGCCCCATGGCCAATCCAAAATGACCTTGAGGCATTTGGGGTCATGCAAGAATGGCATTTGGGGTCATTCTTCCACCTTTGGGGTCATCTAAAATGATCTTGAGGCCTTGGGGTCATGCACAACATGAGGAAGAATGGCCCAGGGCCATTCTTGGATGCCCCATGGCCATCCCAAAAATGACCTTGAGGCCTTGGGGTCATGCAAGAATGGCCCTAGGGCCATTCTTCCTCATGTTGTGCATGAACAAAATGGCCCTGGGACCATTCTTGGATGCACCCATGGCCCGTTGGGGTCATGCAATAATGGCCCTTGGGCCATTCGTGGATTCCCCCATGGCCACTATTTCATGCACTGTGATGCATTTTAAAGTAAAATGGTGGATATTGTAGGCCTTGGGGTCATGTAGGAATGGTCCTCACATCTATTGTACATGAAAAGAATGGCCCTAGGGCCATTCTTGGATGCCCCATGCCCATGCCAAAAATGAGATTGAGGCCTTGGGGTCATGCACAAATGAAAAAAAATGGCCCTAGGGCCATTCTTGGATGTCCCCATGGCCAACCCTGACCTTGAGTCCTGTTGAAATATACAAGTGAATAGGGTGTGTACGGGAACAAGCCCTTGGTTAGAGGCTGTAAAAGAGAATAAGTAAATGTGAAAGAACCTATGAAAAGGTGAGAAGAATCTACTGGGAGAGAATAAAGGGTAGCATGAGAAGATTTAGGAAGTATGGAGATATTCTGGGAAGTGTGGAGATATTCTGGGAAAAGTGAAGAGGTGGAGAGAATCAGGGAAAAGAGGTGGAGTGAATCATGGAGAAATCAGTGGGATTTGATGCTTGATATAAACTCTATAAATTGAGGCATAGCCCTAATGAGAATTTGCTGATTTTTGAGTATCCATGCCTACATTAATCTATTTGCTAATTATCCACTAATTACGTCTTAATTACATCTTAATTATTTTCTAATCACTTTGTTAATGATGTTGATTCTAGTGTTTGATCCACCATAGCTCATCACAATGCCCTAATTTCAACATGGTATCAGAGCCATGCTAATTTGTGAGCCCATTATCTTGCTAATTATTTTGCTAATTAGGATTAGTAGAAAATTATAATTTTTCCTCTTTTTTCAACTCACCTCTGTACCCCCAGCCAGTGGAGGAGCTCCCTCTCCTTGCACACATAAAATTAGGCCAAACCCTTCTAGCACATGATAGGTATCTTATAGCTCTTCAAGCTCATCCAAACAACATAGCAAACCGCCGTCGGATGAAGGAGAAATCGCTGTATTTGCTGGCTACGTTTTTCAGCAGAAGATCTCAGATCTACACTCACTCAGGGTGAATCACTCTAATTCCTCTTAGCCCAAGGTGTTTTCAAGCATGCTTTACAAGCTGGTGAAGACACAATTCAATTTCTTTAAGTCTACAATGAGATCCAAGCTCTTCATCAAATCTGCAGGTGACTTTGGTAAAACAGAGATTAAGCTTTCAATATTTGGTCAAATCTTGTGTTTCTTGGCTTAATCCTCTACTAGACTCATTGCTATTGATGGCTTTGAAAGCATTTGAGCTCATTTGAAGTCTAAGGCACCAGATCTGGACTCCCCACATACTCTGTTTTTTGCACACAAAATAGTAGATTAATTTGCTAATCAATGATTAATCAGTGCTAATCACTATATTTTGGTACAATTGAGAGTTCAAATTAACCATTAGGTGTCTGATACAGATCCCTATAACTTCAGATTGCAATTCGGAGTTGGTTTGATACTCCAACCATCCCGTACAAATTGGTTACCCTTGATTTAATGTAATTCCTGGAAAAATTATGCTGATAAATTTGTGATAATCATCATTTCGCATTTAACCCTTGGTTAATGCCTATAAATCTCACTCAAATTCAAGATTATTCACAGCCAGAGTTGCATTTGGGAATGTGCATGAGAATGAATGCTATACGCATTATGTATTGGGCACATTGCATCAGTGTAAATATGGGATCAGACACTGCCCTTGTCCAGAATAAGGCAAGAGGTAAGACCTCCCACATAAATTTGGGTTTGCATTGCATAATGATACAAGATAAACATCAAAAACCCAAAGGAACTGTCAGCAAATCATTTGAACATGTTGCTCACATGGAGCAAAAAGACCTGACGGACAAGCTCATGGCCCCAGCCATGAAAGAAGAAGAATATCTCTTTCCAAGAAGAGGATCCACACCAAGAAGATCTAAAGGAAGCATTGAAGGAAGAAATGGACACGAGAAGAGAAGATGCCACAAGAAGAGAAGCTGCCACAAGAAGACTGAAAGAAGAGATGGACGCGTGGAGAGAAGCTGCCACGACAAGAAGACTAAAGACAAGAGAAGATGTGAGGCTCCAAAGAGTGAGGAGCCATGTGAAAATCTCTGAGAGAGAGAGAGAGAGAGACCCCACAACCCAATGTAACATGCCCCAACTAAGTAAAACCACCGATGATGTAGGCCACGTGGTAGATGTATGTGTGAGCACTTTAGTCAAGGTCGCGGGCACTTATAGTAGCCTTGGAAACATAGAGAGAGAAAGTGTCAAGGACTATGGAGTTTAGGGACTTGAGGCACTGGTCGCGGGACTGTCAAGTAAGAAAGAAACTTGATACAGGGTCCAGGTGTGCTAAGATAACTTGAGGGGAGGTGTAGACACTAGTCGTGGACTATCAAGTAAGGGGAGGCAAACTTGGTATAGGGTCTAGGCATACTAGGAGTATTCACTTGAGGGGAGGTGTTAAAATATACAAGTGAATAGGGTGTGTGCGGGAACAAGCCCTTGGTTAGAGGCTTTAAAAGAGAATGAGTAAATGTGAAAGAACCTGTGAAAAAGTGAGAAGAATCTACTGGGAGAGAATAAAGGGTAGCATGAGAAGATTTAGGAAGTGTGGAGATATTCTGGGAAGTGTGGAGATATTTTGGGAAAAGTGAAGAGGTGGAGAGAATCAGGGAAAAGAGGTGGAGTGAATCATGGAGAAATCAATGGGATTTGATGCTTGATGTAAACTCTATAAATTGAGGCATAGCCCTAATGAGAATTTGCTGGTTTTTGAGTATCCATGCCTACATTAATCTATTTGCTGATTATCCACTAATTACGTCTTAATTATTTTCTAATTGATGATGTTGATTCTAGTGTTTGATCCACCATAGCTCATCACAATGCCCTAATTTCAACAAGTCCTTGGTTGGGGTCATGCAAGAATGGCCCTAGGGCCATTCTTCCACCTCTTGTGCATGAAAATAATGGCCATTTGGCCATTCTTGGATGTCCCCATGGCCACTATTTCACGCTCTCCAATGCATTTCAAAGTAAAACAGTGGATATTTGAGGCCTTGGGGTCATGTAAGAATGGCGCTTACACCTGTTGTGCATGAAAAGAAAGGCCCTTGCCATTCTTGGATGCCCTAATGGCCATTCCAAAATGACCTTGAGGCCTTGGTTTCATGCAAGAATGGCCATTCCTCCACCTGTTGTGGATGAAAAGAATGGCCCTATGGCCATTCTTGGATGCCCCCATGGTCATTCCAAAATGACTTTGAGGCCTTGGGGTATTGAAAGAATGGACTAGGACCATTCTTCCACATGGTGTGTATGAAACTAATGCCCCTATGGCCATTCTTGGATGCCCCCATATCCATCACAAAATGACCTTGAGGCCTTGGGGTCGTGCAAACATGGCCCTAGGGCCATTCTTCCACCTTTTGTGCATGAAAAGAGGCCATCCTTGGATGCTCCATGGCCATTCCACAATGACCTTGAGGCCTTGGGGTCATGCAAGAATGGCCTTTGGGGTCATTCTTCCTCCTATTGTGCATGAAAATAATGGCCCTAGGGCCATTCTTGGATGCCGCATGGCCATCCCAAAGGTGACCTTCAGGCCTTGGGGTTATGCAAGAATGGCCCTAGGGCCATTCTTCCTCATGTTGTGCATGAAAATGAATGGTCTTAGGGCCATTCTTCCTCATGTTGTGCAAGAATGGCCTTCGGATCATGCAAGAATGGCCCTAGGACCATTCATAGCTGCACCCATGGCCCCTTGGGGTCATGTAAGAATGGCCCTTGGTCCATGCTTGGATGCCCCCATGGCGAGTATTTCATGCATTGTGATCCAATTTAAAGTAAAATGGTGGATATATGAGGCCTTGGGGTCATGTAGGAATGGTCCTTACACCTATCGTGCATGAAAAGAATGGCCCTAGGGCCATTCTTGGATGCCCCATGGCCATCCCCCAAAAATGACCTTGAGGCCTTGGGGTCATGCAAGAATAGCCCCAGGGCCATTCTTTCTCATGTTTGTGCATGGAAAAGAATGGCCCTAGGGCCATTCTTGCAAGAATGTCTCTATGACCATTCTTGGATGCACCCATGGCCCCTTGGGGTCATGCCATAATAGCCCTTGGGCCATTCTTGGATGTCCCCATAGACACTATTTCATGCACTATATTGCATTTTAAAGTAAAACGGTGGATATTTAAGGCCTTGGGGTAATGTAGTAATGTTCCTTACACCTGTTGTGCATGAAAAGAATGGCCCTAGGGCCATTCCTGGATGACCTATGGCCATTCCAAAATGACCTTGAGACCTCGAGGTCATGCAAGAATGGCCCTTATAGGCAATTCTTCCACCTGTTGTGCATGAGAAGAATGGCCCTAGGGCCATTCTTGGATGCCCCATGACCATTCCCAAATTACCTTGAGGCCTTTGGTTCATGGAATAATGGCCTTGCATGAAAAGAATGGTCCTATGGCCATTCTTGGATGCCCCCATATCCATCCCAAAATGACCTTGAGGCCTTGGGGTCATGCAAGAATGGCCCTAGGGCCATTCTTCCACCTGTTGTGAATGAAAAGAGGCCATCCTTGGATTCTCCATGGCCATTCCAAAGTGACCTTGAGGCCTTGGGGTCATTCTTCCACCTATTTTGCATGAAAAGAATGGTCCATGGGCCATTCTTGGATGCCCCATGGCCATCCCATGAATGACCTTGAGGCCTTGAGGTCATGCAAGAATAGCCCTAGGTCCATTAATTCTTCGTCATGTTGTGCATGAAAAATAATGGCCCTAGGACCATTATTGGATGTACCCATGGCCTCTTGGGGTCATGCAAGAATGGCTTTTGGTCCATTCTTGGATGCCCCCATGGTGACTATTTCATGCACTATGATGCACTCATGTTGTGCATGGAAAAGAATGGCCCTAGGACCATTCTTCGATGCCCCCATGGCCACTATTTCATGCACTGTGATGCATTTTAAAGTAAAATGGTGGATATATGAGGCCTTGGGGTCATGTAGGAATGGTCCTTACATCTGTTGTGCATGAAAAGAATGGCCCTAGGACCATGCTTGGATGCCCCATGGCCATCCCAAAAATGACCTTGAGGCCTTGGCGTCATGCAAGAATGGCCCTAGGACCATTCTTCAATGCACCATGGCCCCTTGGGGGTCATGCAAGAATGGCCCTTGGGCCATTCTTGGATGCCTCCATGGCCACTTTTTTGAATGGCCTTGGGGTCATGTAAGAATGGCCCTAGGACCATTCTTGGATGTGTCATGGCCATTCTAAAATGACCTTGAGGCCTTTGGGTAATGGAATAATGGCCTTGCATGAAAAGAATGGTCCTAGGGCCATTCTTGGATGCCCCATGGCCATTCCAAAATGACCTTGAGGCCTTGGGGTCATGCAAGAAGGGCCCTTGGGCCCTTCTTCCACCTGTTGTGCATTAAAAGAGTGGCCCTTGGGTCATTCTTAGATGCCCCTATGGCCATCCCAAAATGACCTTGAGGCCTTGGGGTCATGCAAGAATGGCCCTTGGGCCATTGTTTCACCTGTTGTGTATTAAAAGAATGGCCCTTAGGCCATTCTTGGATGCCCCCATGGCCATCCCAAAATGACCTTGAGGCCTTAGGGTCATGCAAGAATGGCCCTTGGTTTATTCTTCTACTTGTTATGCATGAAAAGAATGGCCATAGGGCCATTCTTGGATGCCTTGTGTCTATCCCAAAATTACCTTAAGGCCTTGGGGTCATGCCAGAATGGCCCTAGGTCCATTCTTCCACCTTTTGTGCATGAAAAGAATGGCCTATGGCCATTCTTAGATGCCCCCAAGGTAATCCCAAAATGACCTTAAGGCCTTGGGGTCATGCAAGAATGGCCCTAGGGCCATTTTTCCACCTGTTGTGCATGGAAGAAGGCCATCATGGCCATTCCAAAATGACCTTGAGGCCTTGGGGTCATGCAAGAATGGCCCTAGGGCCATTCTTCCACCTATTGTGCATGAAAAGAATGGCCCTAGGTCCATTCTTGGGTGCCCCATGGCCATTCCAAAAATTACCTTGAGGCCTTGGGGTCATGCAAGAATGGCTCTAGGACCATTCTTTTTCATGTTGTGCGTGAAAAGATTGGCCCTATGGCCATTCTTTGATGCACCCATGGAGCCTTGGAGTCATGTAAGAAGGGCCCTTGGGCCGTTCTTGGATGCCCCCATGGCCACTATTTCATGCACTATGATGCATTATAAAGTAAAATGATGGATATTTGAGGCCTTAGGGTCATGTAGGAATGGTCCTTACACCTGTTGTGCATGAAAAGAATGGCCCTAGGGCCATTCTTGGATGCCCCAGGGCCTTCCCAAAATGACACGTAGGCCTTGGGGTCATGCAAGAATGGTCCTTACACATGTTGTGCATGAAAAGAATGGCACCATGGCCATTATTGGATGCCCCTATGGCCATTATTCTAGGCACTGTGATGCACTTTAAAGTATGATAGTGGATATTTGAGGTCTTGGGGTCATGCAGGAATTGTCCTTGCACCTATTGTGCATGAAAACAATGGCCCTAGGGCCATTCTTGGATGTCCCATGTCCATCAAAAAATCACCTTGAGGCCCTGGGGTCATGCAAAAATGGCCCTTGGGCCATTGTACTAGCTATTCTTCCACATGTTGTGCATAAAAAGAATGGCCCTAGGACCATTCTTGGATGCCCCATGTCCATCCCAAAATGACCTTGAGCCCCTAGGGTCATGCAAGAATGGCCCTTGGGCCATTGTTCCTGCCATTCTTCCACATGTTGTGAATGAAAAGAATGGGCCGAGGGCCATTCGTGGATGCCCCATGGCCATTCCAAAATCACCTTGAGGCCTTGGGGTCATGTAAGAATGGCCCTAAGGCCATTCTTCCACCTGTTGTACATGAGAAGAATGGCCCTAGGGCCATTCTTGGATGTCCCATGTCCATCCCAAAATGATCATGCAAGAATGGCCCTTGGGACATTCTTCCACATGTTGTGCATAAAAAGAATGGCCCTATGGCCATTCTTGGATGCCCCATGGCCATTCCAAAATGACCTTGAGGCCTTGGGGTCATGCAAGAATGGCCCTATGGCTATTCTTCCACATGTTGTGCATGAAAAGAATGGCCCTATGGCCATTCTTTGGTTCCCTTGGATGCCCTAGGGCCATTCATACTTTTCATGAGAAGAATGGCCCTGTGGCCATTCTTGGTGTCCTAGGGGCATTCCCAAATCTGAAATCTGAAATTTGAATTTCAAACTAGAATTTTTCCATCGAATTCCCAAATCAAATTTAAAATTTGAATTTAAATTATAATCTTCTCGCCTTCCTCTTTCGTGCATAATATTTTCCCCCTCTCCCCATATCAATTTTGAAATTTGGATTTGAAACCACCCTCATCCATAATTTTCCCACCCATCTACGTCCAACGCTTCTACACTACGTGTTTGCTTAATTGACATTTGGAGCACTGCCAAGAATCTAGCTTGGCCCTAGGGCCGAGCTACCAAGAACAAATCAACATTCTCTTTGATAGCTTGGCCCTAGGGCCAAGATACCATCACTAGAGTAACACCATCTTTGCTGGTAGATTGGCTCTAGGGCCAAGCTGCCAGGAAAGATGATGAAGATTTGTTCAACTTGGCCCTAGGGCCAAGCTGCCTAAGGCTAATCTTCCAAGAATAAATTAACATCCTTTTTGCTAACCTTGGTCCTAGGGCCAAGCTACTATCACCAAAGCAACACCATATTTCAACATTCAGGAGGAAATTCGAATTTGAGATTTTGGGGGAAAATTCGAATTTCAAATTGAAGGATATAACTAGGGCCAATCTACTATCTTAGTCTATTTAGCCCAACTTCCCCAAAGTTTAGACCTAATTTTAAATTCCCACTCTCTATTTAAACTCTTTAGCCCATCTCTCCCAAAGTTTCCCACCCAATTTCAAATTCACAATATTTCAAAATTTGCCGCAGTTTTCCCTCCCAAGCCTCCCATGCATCGGCATTGTCAACATCCAACCAAAAATACGAAAGGTGCACTTCCTTATAGTTTTATTTTCTTATGTAAGTGAAGTTCCATTAAAGTAGGATTAATTAGTATGCATATGCTATTTTTAAACTAAATAATAAACTAATTAAGCATTGATTAAACTAAACTAATAAAACACTAACTAGGTTGTAAACACTAGTTAGACATAAATTAGAATCTAAACATTAATTAGATTTTAAACTAATTAGAGAGATAGGAAGAGAATTGTATGTGAGATTAATTAGAGAGTGAATTGTGTGTGAGAGATTAATTAGATTTTAAATTAAACTAATTAGGGGTGTCTGTGGGTGTTTGAGAGAGAGAGCTCGTGAGCACACAGAGAGAGAGAGAGAGAGAGAGAGAGAGAGAGAGAGAGAGAGAGAGAGAGAGAGAGAGGTGAACCTTTTGTTAAGAGCCAGCAAGTTGCTGAGGATAACCAAGAAATGAAATTTTTAATTGGCCGCTACTTCCGACTCTGCCTTCTTGCTTGCTTATGTGCTGTAGATATAGGTGACTACATGGGAGCTATTTGAGAGGGCTATCATTCCAAATATGGCTAGTAGCACACGCACGTCGGTACATGGAGAAGATCTTGGGTGCAAGAGCCAGCTATGTCGTGCCAGCCCTCCCTTGCACCGCCTCCCTTTCCACGACCCTTGCTCGTCGCCTCCCTTGCTTGCGTGCCAGGTTGATTTGCGAGACTTTATTGCGTGCTTTTGGCTAAGCTTAGTTGCTTTCTTGTGTAATCGTTTGCTTGGCCAAGCTTAGCCCTAGCTTGGATAAGCTTAGAAAAAGATCAAAAGGGATCCTTATTTTAGTTACTTAAAAAAAACCTTCTATTAGTTATTAAAAAACAATCAATTAAAAGGATAAAAAGGGATCCTTATTTTAGTTATTAAAAAACAACCAATTGTGGTTATGATGTGCAAGCTACCATAAGAAGAGGGTAATCTTAAATTTGAACCCTAAACCCCATAGCCACTTCCAAAAGTCATCGAGGAAATGTGTGGAAATACCATGAGCATGCCAGTGTTATGCTATGTTATTAGGGCTCAATCAAATTTAGGCATTTGGATTCTTACCTTCTATTCCCTTTTGTTGCGGTGTTGTGCTTGCCTTACTATAGTTAACAATGGTTGAAGGAGAGCACAATAATTATTTTTTTATTTAGCTTGTTAGTGACTGTTTCAAATTCTTGGTGCCTACCATACAATTGTAGATTCTAGATTTCAAGAGAAACTAACTGACTATAGAATACGAGGATGCTTTCAATGTCTAACCCTCGTCCAATCTAGAGGCTGCTTAAAAAGCTCATCCTCTTCTTAAATAGAATAAGGTGATGATGACCATTGAGCTTCTTGTCATGGATATGCTCTAATGAAATGGCTCTAAATAAAAAATCATGGATATGCTCTAATGAATAAGAAGAAGAAGGTGATGATGACCATTGAGCTTCTTGTCATGGTATTCATGTCGCAATCAACCTCTAAGTGGCCACTAAGACTTTTTTTAAAACCTTATTGGCTACATCAAAAATTTATTGGCAGGTGGCCTGCTCATCTCACGCAGGGGGGCTCCTTTCATGTGGCATAGATGTAAAGGTAATTCTTGCCATGCACATTCATAGATGAGCCTAAGAGCCATTATATCGTGAGAGAAAAACTCTAGGGGACACAAGAGAATCTAGCTTGGAAGCTACCATGAGCAAATATACTAGTAAAGATGGTAACACAAGAGAATCTAGCTTGGCCCTAGGGACAAGCTACCATGAACAAATCTACATCATCTTTGCTAGTAGATTAGCCCTAGGGCCAAGCTACCATCAACAAATAAATACCATCTTTGCTGGTAGATTTGTTCATGGTATCTTGGCCTAGGGCCAATCTATATCATCTTTGCTGGCAGTTTGTTGGCCCTAGGGCCAATCTACCACAAGAAATGGTATTCCTCTGGTGATGGTATCTTGGCCTTAGGGGGGCCAACCAAGCTACCAACAAAGAGGATGTTGATTTGTTCTTGGAAGCTTGGCCCTAGGTCCAATCTACTAGCAAAGATGTGGTTGCTTTGTTGATGGTAGCTTGGCCCTTAGGCCAAGCTACTAGCAAAGATGATGTATAATGGTATAACTATGTTTCTTTCTACTTTTTGTTTGGTGTGCATATATATAATCGTTAACCATTATATAATTGTAAATGCCTAATATTATGTAACACACAGACACACACACACACACACACAAATAATATTTATCTATAATCCCACAAAGACAAGATTCTAGGACTTTGAGTCAAGCTTCCCCCTCTACTTCTTTAGAATGTGAACATAGGCATCACTCCCAAAAACACAGAAATGGGAGACATCTATTTAAGGTTAGGCTTTAAATAGCCTTATTACAAGTAAAAAATCAAGAAAATGTTATATTTCCATGTGTCCAAATAGGTGGCTCTTTGCTTTAAACACAAAAGGTTATTCACACTTTACTAAAGATGACCATCTCTTGTTAAGAGGGTGTTCACACACACACATACACCCAAACACACTTTTTCTTTGTTATATATCTCCTACAAGCCCTCCCTCAAAGGGAAAGTGAGTGTGAAAGAAAGGTGATTTGAGCTCGAACAAGAGATCCTTCATGAACTGGAACTTGTTATACAAGCTAGGAGAAATGTCTAAGAATCTTCAGAAAAAAAACCAGATCCCTCCCTCAACCTAAACTGACATATGAGGTGGTGAATGTCTTTGATCTGAATAAGCCACGAACCAAATAGATGTGTAAAACCTCCTTTTAATGATCTTGAAGTGTGATACTCTAAAAATATATATCACTAACATAGCGAAGGCAACAGGAGATGGAGCACCACATCTCGCACAAACGATGTTGGATGGTGACCAAACGTTGTAAATTGTGTGGAGAGGGGTACACCACACATACTTGCAAAGTTTCATATACATTGTTTGTGTGTGATAAGATTGAGTTAAAACACCATATCTCACCCAAACTACATGCGATGGTGAGGCCAAACTTTTCAAGTATGTGAAGAGGGTACCCCATACACACACATGCAAAGTTTAGTCACCATTGAACATCGTTCGGGTATTTCCAAGATTGATAAAACCCATATTGTGCATTTGGGCTCTCTGGATGCCCCATGGCCATTTCCAACATGACCTACGTGCCTTGGGGTCATGCAAGAAATGGCCCTGGGGCCATTCTTTGATGCCCTAGGGCCAATCTTGCATTCTCTTTGAGGCCTTTAAAGCAAAACAGTGGCCTTATTTACCATGAAAGAATGGCCCTAGGGGCATTCTTGCACTGATTGTGCATGAAAAGAATGGCATTGGGGCCATTCTTGCACCTGTTGATCACGTAAAGGATGGCCCTATGGCTATTCTTGTTTGCCCAAGAGCTTGCAAGAAGGTTGGCACCAAGGCCATGCTAGAATGGCACTAGGGCCATTGTTGCATGCACAAGAGCATCAAGATTGGCCTTAGGGCCATTCTAGGATGCCCAAGAGCATGCAAGAAAATAATGGCCCTATGGCCATTCTTGGATGCCCAAGAGCATGCAAGAAAGTTGCATGCCACCAAGGCCATGCTCGAATGGCCCCATATCCATTTTTGCATGTAGAAGAGCATCAAGACCCTAGGGCCATTCTAGGATGCCCAAGAACATGCAAGAAACGAATAGCCCTAGGGCCATTGTTGGATGATGCCCAAGAGCATGCAAGACAGTTGGCTGCCACCAAGGCTATGCTAGAATGGCCCCATATCCATTATTGCATGTAGAAGAGCATCAAGAGTGCCCCTAGGGCCATTCTTGGATGCTCCATGGCCATTTCCAACATGATCTATGTGCCTTGGGGTCATGCAAGAATGGCCCTGGGACCATGCTTTGATGCTCTAGGGCCAATCTTGCATGCTCTTTGAGGCCTTTAAGGCAAAACAATGACCTTATTTTCCATGAAAGAATGGCAATTGGGCCATTCTTGCACTGGTTGTGCATGAAAAGAATGGCCCTGGGGCCATTCATGCACCTATTATGCATGAAAGGAATGGCCCTATGGCCATTCTTGTTTGCCCAAGATTATGCAAGAAGGTTGGGTGGCACCAAGACTATGCTAAAATAGCCCTAGGGCTGTTTTTGCATGCACAAGAGCATCACGTCTGGCCCTAGGGCTGTTTTTGCATGCACAAGAGCATCAAGTCTAGCCCTAGGGCCATTCTAGGATGCCCCATGGCCATTCTTACACCTGTTGTATAAGAAAAGAATGGCCCTATGGTCATTCTTGGATGCCCAAGAGCATGCAAGAAAGTTGGGTGCCACTAAGGCCATACTAGAATGGCCCCATATCCGTTCTCGCATGTAGAAGAGCATCGAGAATGGCCCTAGGGCCATTCTTGGATGCCCCATGGCCATTTCCAACATGATCTATGTGTCTTGGGGTCATGCACGAATGGCCCTGGGGCCATGCTTTGATGCCCTAGGGGGGCCAATCTTGCATACTCTTTGAGGCCTTTAAGGCAAAACAATGGCCCTTGGGCCATTCATACACCGGTTGTGCATGAAAAGAATGGCCCTATGGCCATTCATGTTTGCCCAAGAGCATGCAAGAAGGTTGTGGCACCAAGGCTATGCTAGAATGGCCCTAGGGCCATTGTTGCATTCATAAGACTATCAAGATTGGCCCTAAGGCCATTCTAGGATGCCCCATGGCCATTCTTGCACCTGTTGTATAAGAAAAGAATGGCCCTAGGGCTATTCTTGGATGCCCAAGAGCATACAAGAAAGTTGGGCGCCACCAAGGCCATGCTAGAATGGCCCCATATCTACTATTGAATGTAGAAGAGCATCAAGAATAGCCCTAGGGCCATTCTTGGATGCCCCATGGCCATTTCCAACATGACCTATGTGCCTTGGGGTCATGCAAGAATGGGGACATACATACCTTTCTAGCCATTCTAGCCCTTTCAAACATACCCTAGTATTATGAACAAAATTGAGTGTATTATGTTTTCATCCTTGGAGATTTGCATGATCTACTCTTGACTCTATAATGTTATCATTGATAGGGATGGATTCTCGACCTAGAATGTAAGATTCCTCCTCAGCAGCCTGAATAATGAATAATCTTTTACCTCAATCCCCTATAATCATTTCCTATTTCAGAATGCAAGAAAATATTATTTTTCCTTGTTTTTTCCTAGAGAGAAGAAAAATTCTAGAGAGAGGTAATTCAATATTGAGATATTTTTGGATATAAAAATTATCCAAATATCTAAAATATATTTCCCTAAAGCAAAAGTTCAAAACAAATTCTCCAATGTGCATTGGGAATCAATTAAAAATGGTATAAGGGACTTTAGCCTAAGAGTCTAGATTTTCAGAAATTTTTGGATTATGGTCCAATTAAGGCTCCAATGGGCCAATAGGATTAATCCAAGTGTTGGGATGAGATAAATCCAAAGAATAAAAGAAAATATCCAAAAATAAGTAAATGCTCACATAAGATGAAGAGTTGACTGAGTACAAGGTTTATTAGTTAAAAATTAAGAGATATTAGTAACAAAATGAGATATTTAGGAGAAATGATGCATTTTTGACACCTCAGTAAGGAGAGAATGCCACCTCAAGGAGGCACCTTTTTTCTCATGATTACTTGAGTTTTTTAATCCAAAAAATGGGATATTTTTCTCTCTTCTCTCTTCTAGACCAAATTGGATCAAAAAGGGAGCCAAACTCATCCAAATCTTGTCCAAATTGAGTCAAACTGAAGCTGGAAAGCTCTAAAACCCAGTTGGACTTGGTTAGAGGCCTCCCTCACCTATAAATAGACCCTCATTCCTTTGTATTCTCATCTTTGAGCTATTCCATGCTAGTATTACATTAAAATAGTCATATTTTCTATTATCCCTTAATTTTTCTCTACTTTTGGGGATCTTGGAGCTTCTCTCTCTCTTCAACAACTCTTGGAGTTCTCTTCTCCTCTTGCTAACCAATTGATTGGTTGGGGGCTTCACTACTAGAGAAAGAATCAAGCCAATCCTAGAGGTAAGAATGGATTTTATGGTTTTTTTTCAAACTCCTAAATGACTTTCTTCTTCTCACCCCTCTCAAGCTTGAGAATCTTTCAAAATGATTGTTTTAATTCAAATCAAGATTTTCCTAAGAGTCTTAATGTTTAATCAAGAAAAAGTTAATCTTTATGCTTATTTATTATGCTTTCTTTAAGCAAATTTCTCTCTCAAAAATAATAGTCATCTCTATGGCTAATTCTTTAACAAAAGAATGTTTCTCAAAGATAATCTCTTATTTCAAAACCAAACTCTAGGCTTGATGAGCTAGAGATTAAGAAAATGATATTTTCATAATTTTGTGCTATTGAAATAATGTTTAATTCTTTAGATTGTTTATGAGTAGTTAAAAAACTACTTTAATTCATTCTAAACGAGAAAAGGATTATCCTAGTAAATCAGGAAAAGAGGAATGTTGAATTTATCTTAATCTAGTGGGATAATCATAATTATATTTATAATTATGGTTGAAATTATGATTTAAATTCATAGTTTAAATTTAAGCTTAAAAGTAGAACTTTTATCATATTTTCATTACAAGCTTTTATTCTTCTAAGAAATTTAAAAATTATCAGTAAGAGCAGTGAAGCTATGGTAAATTTTTCTGAAAAAAATACATATCTTATTTTTATGCATAATACTAAACGAGGAACTCCTACCATATTTTAGGTTTAGAAATTTAAAGCAAAAGAATGATTTTGAGCATATTTAGGAAATAATTCTTTTTTGTATTTATGCATAACTATTTAATTAAGAAAAAGAGAAAATTGTGATAAATTTATGCATAAGATTTTTTAAATGATAAAAGAGAAATTCCCATGACATTTGGAATTCAATCATTTAAATGAAAAAAGGGGAATTTTTGGCATATTCAAAATAATGAATATTTTTATTTAATTTAAAAAGAGAAAATTTTGATAAATTTATTTTATGCATAATAATTTTTAAATGATAAAAGAGGAATTCCCATGACATTTGGAATTCAATCATTTAAATGCAAAAAGAGAAATTTTTGGCATATTCAAAAAAAATGGATATTTGTATGTAATTTAAAAGAGGAATTTTTATGGTATTTTAAGTAGAAAAATGTTTAAATTAATTTTGATGACAAAAGAGGAATTTTCACCATAATTGCACCTAGAAAATTAGGGTATTTTAATGTTGATGATTAAATTGGTGGTAAGAATATTCTTAGATATTTTTATGTGGATAAATTACCAAATTGATATATACCCAAAATTGGATTAATGGAAGAAGAGCATTTTTATAAAATCCTGATATTCTCGTATAGAATTATTTCTTAATCTACTGTGGTTAGGAAGGAATGAAATTCATAAAGTTAGAATTTTCCTTACGGTTAGAAGTTCAGTAGATTTTTATCTGAAGAAAATCCTTAGGAATCAAAGTTAGAAGTAAATCGAATAATTTTGCTTAGGCCACAACTGTGTGAGAAGGGCGGCCAGTAAACTACTTACCCATCTCTCCAATCTGAATCAAGAAAAAACCTCGAGAAGAATTCCAATTCTTGACACAAAGAATAGACTACTGCTGAATTAGCGTAGTTTTTTCTTAACCAAAATCACCAAGAATCTAGTTGGAAATTCAGTCAAATGATGGGTAGATTACCCTGATGAGAGATCAATGATTCTCATTAAGAAAATGTGGATTACGGGAAAAGGGTTTTGTGGAACCAATCTCGAACTGGGAATTCTACTTGCATAGAACCTCAATTTTCTTTTAAATGACTGTTTTACGCCAGAATGCTGGAGGAAGCATTTGGTATGTGATTAACTAAGGAGAGACTCATTGCAAGGTGGCGAGGAGTCGTCGAGGGACGTCGCTCTCGGCAAAGCCTACGGAGGTCTTGACCAGCCTCGGTATGGTTAAAATGGTGCGCTTCTGGTACGATGGTGGGCGAGGACTGACGAGGCGGCGGTCCTTAAGTGAAGTACTAGGACACCTAAGTAGGATCCTAGAGGGTTCTGACCAGGTGATGAACGGGCTCGCGATTGCTAGGACACCCATGTGTACATCGAGGAAGATATGGATGATGTGAACTGAATTTTGATATTGGATCTCGTTGGTTGACCAGCTGGTCTCTTCAACGGAGAGTTCGGATGATATATTTTGTAAAACAATGGACTCATTTCATGATTTTGTGTTATTAAAATAATAATTAATTCTTTAGATTGTTTATGAGTAGTTTAAAAACTACTTTAATTCATTCTAAATGAGAAAAGGATTATCCTAGTAAATTGGAAAAAGAGGAATGTTGAATTTATCTTAATCTAGTGGGATAATCATAATTATGTTTATAATTATGGTTAAAATTATGATTTAAATTCATAGTTTAAATTTAAGCTTAAAAGTAGAACTTCTATCATATTTTCATTAAGCTTTTATTCTTCTAAGAAATTTAAAAATTATCAGTAAGAGCAGCAAAGCTATGGTAAATTTTTCTGAAAAAAATACATATCTTATTTTTTTGCATAATACTAAAAGAGAAACTCCTACCATATTGTAGGTTTAGAAATTTAAAGCAAAAGAATGATTTTGACCATATTTAGGAAAGAATTCTTTTTTGTATTTTTGCATAATTTTTTAATTAAGAAAAAGAGAAAATTATAATAAATTTTTGCATAAGAATTTTTAAATGATAAAAGAGGAATTCCCATGACATTTGGAATTCAATCATTTAAATGCAAAAAAAGAAATTTTTGGCATATTCAAAATAATGGATATTTTATTTGATTTAAAAAGAGAAAATTTTGATAAATTTATTTTATGCATAATAATTTTTAAATGATAAAAGAGGAATTCCCATGACATTCAGAATTCAATCATTTAAATGCACAAAGAGGAATTTTTGGCATATTCAAAAAAATGGATATTTATATGTAATTTAAAAGAGAAATTTTTATGGTATTTTAAGTAGAAAAAGGTTTAAATTAATTTTGATAACAAAAGGGAAATTTTCACCATAATTCCACCTAGAAAATTAGGGTATTTTAATGTTGATGGTTAAATTGGTGGTAAGAATATTCTTAGATATTTTTATGTGGATAAATTACCAAATTGATATATACCCAAAATTGGATTAATGGAAGAAGGGCATTTTTATAAAATCTTGATATTCTCATATAGAACTGTTTCTTAATCTATTGTGGGGTTAGGAAGGAATGAAATTCATAAAGTTAGATTTTTCATTACGGTTAGAAGTTTAGTAGATTTTTATCTGAAGAAAATCCTTAGGAATCAAAGTTAGAAGTAAACCGAATAATTTTGGTTAGACCACGACTGTGAGAAGGGCGGCCAGTAAACTACTTGCCCATCTCTCGAATTTGAATCAAGTAAAAACCTCAAGAAGAATTCCAATTCTTGACATAAAGAATAGACTACCGTTGAGTTAGCGTAGTTTCCCTTAGCCAAAATCACCAAGAATCTAGTTGGAAATTCAATCAAATGATGGGTAGATTACCCTGATGAGAGATCAATGATTCTCATTAAGAAAATCTGGAGTACGGGAAAAGGGTTTTGTGGAACCAATCTCGAACCGGGAATTCTACTTACATAGAACCTCTGTTTTCTTTTAAAGGACTATTTTACGCTAGAATGCTGGAGGAAGCATTTGGTATGTGATTAAGGAGAGACTCGTTTGCAATAGCTGGCGAGGAGTCGAGGGATGTCACTCTCGCGAACAAAGCCTGCCGAGGTCTTGACCAACCTCGATATGGTTAAAATGGTGCGCTTCCAATACGATGGATGAGGACCAACGAAGCGGTCCCCTGAGTGAAGTGCTAGGACACCTAAGTAGGGTCCTAGAGGGTTCTAACCAGGTGATGCACGGGCTCACGATTTCTAGGAAACCCATGCGTACATCAAGGAAGATACGGATGAACTGAAAAGAATTACTTTTGTGAATTGAATTTTGATATTGGATCTCGTTGGTTGACCAGCTGGTCTTCAACGAAGAGTTCGGACGATATATTTTGTAAAATAATAGACTCAATATTTTGGAGGATTATGATCAGTAATACTATGATTTCATTGAAATATTGTTTTAAAGACCGTTGAATCTGTTAAAATGGCAATTTCATATTGGGTGTGTAAGTGGTATGACTACCTTGAATTTTTTGCTTGAAGCGCCAGCTAGAGGGGGTCTAGGAACTCTTTTCCTCGGTAAACATAACCAAATTTTTATAAAGGAATCCCACCAATACAGTGGTTGGGGTTGGCTGGCGGTTGGCTAACCCATGGGCCAGTTGGGGTTAGGCTAGATCGGGGGATTCTTGCGATACAAATAGTTACGATTAAGTTGCATTAGTTAGATTAAGTCCTAGGAAGACCCTTGTTCTGTGTGGGAGGGAATCAGCTGTGCCGCACTAAAGGGGAAGAAAAGCGGTTCTATGGACCAAGTGCTAGTCTCTTCCTTGATCTGACCATGTGACTTTTGGGTTCGGTTGGATCAGTTTGGTTAGTTAAGACTTTGACTCGTTGGATCAATTCTCCCGTTAGATGATTCTCCTGGTGGAATCGCCCGTGCCTTCTGAGGGAGGGAAGTTTTTTTGGGGTTCGATTTTGGAGGAACCGCCGAGCTAGTCTCTTGTCCCGATATCCGTGGGCGAGGCCCCGAGTGTGGATCCCTACCCCGCGTGAGAGGCTGACGTTACTTCCGCCGCCAACGCCCTTGGAGGGGGCGGGGGTCTCACATATAGACAAGGTCTTTATGATTCTAGCAAGTGAATGTGTTGGAGTTGGTTGCATCTCTAGAACAGATCCAGAGATGGTTTGTAGTGGCTCTAAGATCGGTCAAGGAAATGTGTCTATGTTTGTAGAGAAATGTGTGAAGGATGTAGACCTTCCCCTTCTAACTATAGATGCAAGAGATCTAACAGGTGTAGTTTGGACTTCTATCCGTTGGCCTAAAGTTATGTTAATGACTTTTAGAGATTCTCCAAATTTTGGAGAGCAAATGGAAAATGCAAATGGACAAGCCGGTCTTATGGAACCTCCAATTGTGGATGCTATACCGGTGACATCTTTAGAGTTTGATATCAAAAATCAAGAGTCTTCGAAGAGCAAAAATGTCCTTTTATGGGATGAGAACAACACCTAGGTGATGTACAAGGGTTTGATACTGTATGTGCTTCCAAAAAACTATGTCAACTTTGAACAAGTTGGTGAGCATTGCGTAGGTGTGGTTGTTGATAGGGTGCAAGAGCAGTTAGACAATACTCCATTGCAGCGCTATGTAGCCTTTGAAGACATGCAGGGTGATGGCGATCAGAACACTGTTGAGTATCCAATGGTGGCTCAAGAGGTCCCAACCTCAAAAAAAGAGAAGCTGTACTCTAATAAAAATAACTCCAAATGAGAGAGAACCACCAACTTTGAGTTTCTATGTCAATGGAATCAGTGCAAAGGGTTGCCTCTATTGATTGTTGTAAAAACAAATGTTGTGAGCTTGCAGATCACGACATGATAATGGGCATACGCTAAGATTTTTGGGGACAATCTCAAGAAATTCGGACAAACTATGTATATGATGTGCTCTCTGTGTCTTGGGTACACGACATGATAATGGGCATACGCTAAGATTTTTGGGGACAATCTCAAGAAATTCAGACAAACTATGTATATGATGTGCTCTCTGTGTCTTGGGTACAAGACTAAAAAACAAAGAAGATTAAATATGAATTTAAACTTAATGGGATGGGTGTCTATTGCCGATCATGGTATAAGGTGCATGGAATGCCGAAGACGTCCTTTTACCCGCTATAGGGAAAAGTTTGAGGCTGGTGTGCATCAACATGTACATGGAAACACAGGGATAGTCCGAAGAAGCCTTGAGCATACTGGTATAGCTAGAGCACTACTTGAGGACTTCATCAATGTTAACTCAGAGCGGATGCCTAACAAGAGTAGAACTATGCTGGATGGCTCAAGGGAGACTCAGCTAAGGATACCCAAAACATACAAGCAGGTTGACATATTAGATGAGATCAATACAATGCTTGATCAATTTTGGGATAAGAAAAGAAGTTATCCAAGTCTTCTTTTGGGAGAATATGGGATCAAGAGTATCCCCACATGGCATTGACAAAGAAAAGTGAGTTCTCTAAGTGCAATTTGTGTAGTTTATTGAAGGCTAGAATGGGAGCCAAGCCAAGTCTACAGGAAAGAGCAAAGATTAAGGAGGAAATAAAAGTTCACATGAGTCAGCAACAGAGTTGTAGAAACATGTACTATGCATGGCGTGCAATTTCAAAATTACAACCAAAGAAATATGCGTGCATCATCCATGATGATAAGATGGATCAAAAGAAGACGACCATTCCTAGACTACGAACGGTACCAAAGGACACAGATTCATCATGGTAGCTACAGGTGGCATTGATTGCTATGATCACTCATGGACATGGGGAGGGGCATTACGGTCACTTTATGCTAAATGGTTTATGGCCATCAGATCCTAATCTCACAATTGGATCAATTGCATTGTGTTTGCATAATCTAGAGCGGTTGGATAAGCACCCCCTTGGTGATCTAGCTACAGATGGGGCTTCAAGGAGCAATGTTTCGCTTCTCCATGCCTTGAGCTCAAGGGAAGCTTTAGATTACCACTATGATACTGATGGTAAAGAGCTTATTGGCTAGTAGGTATCGAGTGACAATGCACATGCACATTCCACAACAACCATTGTTCTAGGAGAACATGCATCAAGTCCAAATGATTTACAAGGTGTCAATGTGATTTCGGCTTTTGCAAATTGCCAGAGAGCTTGCTACTGCAACTAGATAATTGTGCAGGTGAAAACAAGAATCGATATTTGTTTGCATATCTATCTCTTTTAGTTGCAAGGGGGGTTTTTAAAACTGTTCAATTCAGATTTTTAATGGTCGGACACACACATGAGGACATAGATGCAATGTTTAGTGGTTTCTCAAAAAAATTGAGAGTCGGACAGACCTTCACTTTACCACATTTGATGGACACCTTAAGGACCAGCTCAAACTCTTCACCAGTGCCTTTTTTGCTACCTCAAGTGCCTAACTTCAAGTGATATTGTGATGGATACATTTGTGATTGGCAAGATGCACTTATAGGCCACTCTAGGCCACTTCAATTTTGATTCTTCATGAATGGGGACACACCAGTAATGCAATATAAAGTGCATGTAGCAACACCTAGTTGGAGGCCTAGTGACAGAGGTATTCCACTGTGGAAGAAAGATAGTAAAGGTAAGCCAATGTTACCACCAAGTAATCCACCTTTGTTGTCGATGTGACAGAGCATGTAAAGGGGCCTGAGGATGTGAGATCAGGTATAAAGGCTTATATTAGATTTTGGCAAAATCTTGGAAAAACGGTTCTTTTGTTCCAAGATATTATAGACCTATGATAGATTACTGGAATAATGTAATCCAAGAGATTGATAAACCAATTATAGCATCAGAGGCTAGATTTTACACACATTTTTGGCCAAAGTCTCAAGGCTCTCAACAGCAGGACATGGATGCTTCCTTTGAGCCTGAAAGTTTCTTAGGTTACGAGGAGTACAATGATCATTATTGTGGGCCTCAATGAGAGAAACCAAGGGAAGAATTCAACCCAATGCTAGATGTCCAGCACGGTGACTTTATCTTGTGTATCCTATTTGGTTTGCTATGGCTGAATCAAACATTGATATGGATAGGAAGTCACCAAACTACAAGAAGATTCTGATACAGTATTGGGCACCATGTGCAAGAAAGGGTGGTTTGACAGATGTAGAGGCCTATGCTGATTGTTGGAAGGGGTTTTGGGTAGAGAACAAAGTAGATCCTCGGGTGTGGTTTGATAGATGTAGAGGCCTATGCTGATTGTTGGAAGGGGTTTTGGGTAGAGAACAAAGTAGATCCTCGGGTGTGGTTTGATAGATGTAGAGGCCTATGCTGATTGTTGGAAGGGGTTTTGGGTAGAGAACAAAGTAGATCCTCGGGTGTGGGAAGAGGCGGGCGCAACCACCCGGTCATCACGGAGGCCTAGAGAACCAGGGCCTTATACGAGAATCAAAATGCTAGTCAAAGAAGCCAAAAAATCCCAAGAAGGAATGTGCCTAGGTGGAGCATATCAACCTCAAGGAAGACTTGAACAATGCCTACCTTGAAGAGTAATGACTTTTGTGGGTTCTATGAATTTTGTGCTTTAAATTTGCATGATAGTAAAAATGCAGCAACCTCACTTATTTGAAATTTTCTATTTCTCACAGCCTAATTTGCAAACGAGATTGTTTTTCCACCATCATAATCTACCATTGTACTTGTTCAAGACTTGGTATTTAAATTTAAAGATTGTTTCATTTAATTGTTGCCGTTGAAGGTAGAGTTTCATTTATTAGTTTGATCCACAATCATGAAGTCTGTGGGTATTTATGTACAAGACATATACCGCTTCCTTATTATGGTGTTTATCAAAACCACCTTCCTACATGATCTATCTATCTTCTTGAAAGTATGGAATGGCCCAATGGCCATTCTAAACACACGTACAAATTCCCATAGTAAGTGGGAAATTCCCAATTTATGCGAAACATACCAATTTTAAAATTCCCAAAATGCAAGTTTTTTCCCACTTTATCTAATATGGACTTCATTCTTGCATGGAGACTTATCAGAAGAAGTGTATATGGATCAACTACCTAGTTTTGAGGACACAGGTCACCCAGAGTATGCACGCAAGCCTCGTAAGGCTTTGTATAGTCTGAAGCAAGATCCACGAGCATGGCATGACAAGATTGTTGAGTATCTTGTCACTATTGGTTTTCATATGGCAGATGCATATCACTCTTTGTATGTGCACAAGAGTGATAAAAGTATTGTGATCATCACCATCTATGTAGATGATTGTTATGCTCAACCACACCTCCAAGAGGGAACTCTACACATTCACCTAATGGATGAGCAATGGACCACAACCGTCGTGGGGTACTTACCAATGCTTCGAGCTCGTGTCTCTTGAAGCCTCCAAGCTCCACCTCCACACTATCACCATGGAGTTGCTCACACCATCACATAGGCCAATCACACTCTCTCATACAAGCATAAACACACAAGCATGAAAGAGGCACAATGCTAGAATGCTTTCACTCCTCACTCTCACTCTCTCAAAGGTACAAGGGAAGAGCTCTCAATAGCACAAAGGGGATTGTGTCTTTTCATTATGAAAAAATACCTTATATACAATTGGCCCTTATTTACACTTGGACGCCCAAAACTTACTAACTAGGCCTTGGGTGGCCAATGTCTCATAATGTATAACTATAGTGCCTTTACATGACACTTATTAATGTCCTCAATTGAGGATCATGGTGTTAATCCAAATGGGATTAACATTCCCCTTTCCTGAAGTAGGTTATGTCCTCAGAACCTGTTACCGAGTTCTGAAGACCTGGTCACCGAATTTGTGGCAATAGAAATTGCAGCGAGTCTGAAGTTTTTCGAGTGTGTGTCGGAATGCCAAATGGGACTTCCAAAACTTGGTGTCGATCATGTCTTCAAATGTTATGTGCATATAACCTGGAAGACATCTTAGACGATGGTAATATAGCATTATACCTCTGTCTGATGACCCTTGGTTCATGTCGAACTATAGATGCTAAGCCTCATAGTAGCCATCATAAGGTTCTCTAGGTTGGTCTATCAGAACCACTAATAACTTCATGAACCTGACATTGGCTACAATTGCAGGATCTGGTATTTTTTGCCAAGCTTTGATCCAATTGAGCAATTGTTGTCTTTGTGCTTGAATACTGGCAAATGTTGTTGGGTTAAATATTGGAAAATTGTAGCAGATATGAGAATCTCTTTCTTTTGCAGCTTGAAACTCCAGCGGTGTTCACCTCCTCTTGATAGGCATGTAGAGTGGATCCACTTGTAATGTTGGTGGCGCACTCATGTGAATGCTACTGTATTCAATACTGTTAAAAATTCCTTTCTCCATGAAGGTTGCCCTCCAAAATCCTGCAGCTGTGGTGCCTCTTCATTTGTGTGGATGGTGGTGTATCCACCTCTGGTGTGCACTAGATGTTTCCTCCTCCATCTTCTGTAACAATAACTGATCTTGACAGTGACCAGGACAATTTCCAACAAGTCTGAGAGATGGAGGTTTGCCAGCCTTGTGTGTTTTGTGACATTGGCCCATAATGTTCCCTCTCCAACCAATGGTAGTAATTCCTCTAATTTTGGACGAGTGGCCCGGAGAGGGTACGGCACATAATGTTGCCATGTGTGGGTGACTATAGAATATGCCTCTGGAAGAATCTTGCTAGTTGGATCAAACGGGGTAATATGCATCAGCGCTTGAACATAAGCTCTGGCTTTAACAGTGGATTGCCTTGTTGTATGAACTCTTCATATTCTACAGTTGTCACGGAATCCAAAACATTATTGTCAATGTAAGGTGTAACATTATCAACTGGAGGCAGATTACATACCTCCTTGGTGGAGATGGAATAGGTGCCAATATCTCCTCGGGGGCAAGAGTGTTAGTGGTAAATTCTAATTCTGATGGGGAGAAGGAAGAGTAGATACATCTAGCTTGTGAAGAAGTAGTAGGAGGCGTGCTTGGATAGGGATCAAGAAGCCTACTGGCGATATTAGTATACATAGGGTAGGTGTTTTTGAAAAAAGAAGATGGACCCTCATCCGCACCGTGACCCGAACTAGGGGGTGGGTGGCTAGGTTTATGAGCTTGGAAAAAGGTTTGAATTTCATGGATTTCTTTGTTATCCACATCTGGGTAATTTATGTGAGTTGCATCAAAATTATTGCTTACGTTGGTAAGCATAGCCTCTAAATGCTTATGGATATTAGTATATAGCTTAAGGATGCCCCAAAATTATTGCTTACGTTGGTAAGCATAGCCTCTAAATGCTTATGGATATTAGTATATAGCTTAAGGCTATTGCTTACGTTGGTAAGCATAGCCTCTAAATGCTTATGGATATTAGTATATAGCTTAAGGATGCCCATTGGGTGATATAAGGTAGACTCACAAAGATTTAAATGTTGGTGAGTATTATATACTTCTAACCACCCATGACTAATTACCCATTGACAAGTATTAGCCACAACCTTGTAGTTGGCTGGTGTTGCTGGTATGTCATCTGGAACAAACAGGTCGAGTTTGTCGACCCTGTTGTCCAGAATTTCTCAATTTTGTAAGACACGACACCAACTACGGAGGTTGAGGACTATTGGATGCAAAGGATAAAAGAAGATATCTTGTGGGTTAGTTAATATTAGATCCCCCCTCAAAATGCCCATAATGATGGTTGGGTCAGCATCTCGCTCGGTATTTTGTTTAATAAGGGTTAATTCTCCTAAACCTATATCTTCAGCTAAGTTAATGCAATATTGAAGTGATGAGAGTGTTAGTATAGACAAAAAAAAGGTAAGAGTTTAAGAAGGGACCCGAGGAGTTACTGGCAATTGTCCCAATTCCAAGGCGCGCTCAAGGAGGGTACGTAAGTCATCCGTGGGCTCCGGCCTTTGACTCCTTTCCTATGTGGCCATTCAGCAGGCCAGTTCTTGCATGCGGATATTAGCATTGCTGAGCTCTATAGAAATGACTGTTTCTTTGATCATCCGCTCAGCATCCAATGCTTCGAATCTTCTTGTTGCCACTTCTTGTGCTCTTCTGGCAGTAGCTTCTCTTTGATTAGCTTCAGTAATTTGAGTTACCTATTGTGTTGCCAATCTTTGTGCATCCTGTAATTGGTTTTCTAGTTGTGATATTGTCCCTTGGCTTCTTTGCACCTCTGTTTGGTTGGTGATGATTATTTCATTGAGAGCCTTGAGTTTTGTGCATACACTTTGTTAACCTAATGTCATTCCTGTTGCAGTTCTTGTACTCTTTCTTGTTCTTCTTTGAGGTTGGTTGTGAGGAGCTCTATTTGTTGATCCTCATTACGCTTTGCGCTCTCCTGGTATTCTTGCATTTCCTTGGCATGCCTAGTTAGGCTCTGTGTGTGAGCTATCTCCTTTTGTATCTGATCCTTTGCTTGCTCCAGCCTTGCATTCAAGTCAGCATTCTCATTTATTTTTTGTACAATGGTTTGACTCAAAACTAAGTTATTGCTCTCCAATGCACTGTATCTTGTTTCCTATTCTTCTGCAGCCTGCAAACTCTTTATGATTACTTCTTTATGAGTTTCCTTTGCTGCCGCCAAAGTATCTTTCACACTTTGTATTTGTGCATTGGCCTCTTCTAGCTACTTCCATAGGCTGGCATTCTTGTCGTGCAACGTGTGTTGTTAACAAATGGCAACGCCATACCTTCTTTTCATGTTCCCAGTTGGTACTAGTGGCAGCACTTATTTCTGTAAGGGGATCATGGAGGAGTGTGTCGAGGCCTTCCAATGTATCCCGGAGGAACTGTTGAGAATCCACATCCTTGAAAGAGCCAAGATGCAGTAGTGGCTCATCTTCATCCAATCTTCTTTATTTGCTTGGCATGGATGTTGTTGGGGAGTGTGGCCTCCTACTAGATTCTGCTGGCTTCTCCAATTCTTGTTGTGCAATTGATGCCTCCTCGTGTGCTGGTCCTTCCAAGGTGTGATCTTTCTGTGTTTGTTCTTCAGCTCCCTCTATGGTATCTCCGCTAGTTGTGAATCCTTGAGCAGGGAGAGGTCTTTGAATATTAGTTGTGCAGGGCTCGTTGGAGGGGAGAGTTATTGGTGTTGTTCCTGCACAGTAGGGCTTTGTAGTTTTTGGAGAGCCTCTTGGTATGTCTTGATCTCTTATGCCATAGCCGCTTCCAATTGCTGAGATTCTGTGGTGACATTCACTAGTAGCCCTATCATCCTTTTGTCAGGCTTCTTCTTTTGATCTTTCTTGATTGATTGACTTTATGAGCTGTTGTGTCTCCATTGACACTGCTTATCCTTCATCGACCCTTCCAGTAGATTCGATAGGTTGACTGGGGATTAGGGCTAGCAACAGGCTTTCCTCTGGTTCATCTTTCATTGGCCATTGTGCCACATGGTTAAGTATTTGTGTTAATAGGTATGGGCTTGGACTGATGTGCCTTGAGATAATTTTCCATTTCTTTGTGCATAAAAAAGGCCCAATTGGCAATCCTGTTAAGGCTGACCATGTTATACCTGTCAACTAGTTTGATTTGCATCATCAACAACATTGCTCTGCAAGCTTTCTCCGTGGCTTCATTCTTGATGTTCTCGTACTCTACCCCATTGGAGTTATAAGAATCTCTTTAGCATCTCCTTGATGGGCATTATATCTATTGTGTGTCTGTGGGCCTTGACTGCCCGCGGGGGGAGCTGTAAAGCAGCTCTAATGAGGTCTTCTGTTATAAGCAGCTCTTCCGTGGTACCATCTACCTTTGTAATTTTTCCTCTCTTTGTTTGCTTGTCATATCTACGGAGATATTCTATGCAGAGGTCTGTGTCGATCACTCTGGGGTAGCACTATAGCCATTCTACCGAGGTCAACTTTTTCCAGCTTATTTTTTACTTCCACATCTTCCAATAGATGGAGGCACTCCATCTATTCCTTACTGTGGCACTGTAGAGTGATTTTCCCATGTGGTGTAGTGACCTGTTTTTTGATGAGAGTAGAAGGACTGGGCGTAAGGGCCCAAGAAGTTGGTCCTCGGCTTGCTGGCACTCTGGGACCCTATGTGGCACTGCTAGTTTGTGTTGGAGGTGGTTGCTCCCGGGACTCAGATTTTGAAATAGACATCTGTGTATCCAGACATGGTCAGTCGAATGATTGGTGGAAGCCACCTTTTTCTTCTTCTTCTTTCTTTTCTTTTTTTTTGGTTTTTTTTTGTGTTAATTAGTGTTAGTATGTGAGGGCCTTCCCATTTAGTAGGTGTGAAAGGTTTCTCCGTGAAGCAGTAGACGTGAATGTGATGCGTGAACGTGAAAGTCTCCCATGAAGATTGGGGACGTGAAAGTCTCACGTGAAGATTAGGGACGTGAAAGTCTCCTGTGAAGATTGGGAACGTGAAAGTCTCCCGTGAAGTAGCAAACTTTACCAACTTTTCGTGATTGACAACGAGGCTAGATTTTTTGTTTTATACACCTTATGTATTCATGCAGATTTTTCTTGGAAGGTTGATATCTTACGTTTTTACATTTGCATTTTACGTTTTCATTTGTTGATCAGTCCATGAATCGTGTAATAATAATCAAAAGAGATATAATTTCAACACCTGTCCCAAAAAATATACACATTCAAACGAAACAACAACAAAAAACAAAGAACAAAAAAGAAGGAAAAGAAAGGTATAGCTCCCACCTTGAGAGGTCGGGAAAGCGATGTCGGGAGCAAGGAGTCGAATGCGCACAAGGAATCGAAGAAGGAAAACGCGAAATCACCAGTGAAAGTGACAAAATCAAGAAGCAAATCGATTTTATAACGTAATCATCGGATAGGGCGGCCACGTTAAATGAACAATCCACGTGCCATTTTGTGATTGGTTCCGCAGTTCTTACCATTTCATGGCATGAACATCTTTGCACTTTTTCACGGCGTGAAACACTAAAAAAGGTTCACGTCATGAAACAGTTTGGGGTACTTCATGACGTGAAGTATTTTTTTGCTTTTTCACGTACAATTTATAAAATCAAATTTTTGTGTTCAAACACACCCACATGCACATGATAATGCATTGCTTTTCTTTTTCTTTTAATTTTACCATGGAAACCAAAGGTTTTCTCTGGTACTTCTAGGCATTTTTTGATGAAATCTTTTTAATTCTAATTGGGAGATTTTTAGTAATTCTTCCACCCAATTAAATATTTTTGTTGTTGTGGTGTCTGGTTGTGTATTGCTTATACTGGGGACACCCTTGCTTTTTCCTTCACACATCTTGTTCAATTCTATATTTACTGTGGGTATTGTTGTTGCTTGAGTCATTTTCAACTTAGGTTGCTGAATTTCCTTCCTTCTCCACACAAGTGCAAGTGTGGGGTTTATCCTTTTGGGGAGTTGATGCTGAAAGCTCCTCTTTTGTATATTGATTTGAACTTGTTGTAGCATCTGTCATAGATTTTATTTTGGGTAGCCATATTGTTGTATTGCCTTGAGAGTAGCCTTGTGCTCGCAGTAGGTCCTTTAGGATCCATTATTGACGGCAGTCATGAGGCTTCTGCAGGTTCTTGACCTTCTGCCACTTTGTAGGTGGTGTCAATGGTTGACTTTTGAACTGGGTTGTCTCATGAGAACGTTCATCATTCATTGGTTCCTTCCTCTCAGGTTGACCCTTTGGGTGAATCTTGGGTACCCATTTATATGTACTCTTGTATGTTGGGCTTTGTGTAGGCAATTTGAACACGGTGCGTGTAGATTCTATTTTCTGAGGTACTGCTTCTACAGCAATTTGTTTGCCTTGATTTGCCGAGGTCCATAATGGTATGGACATGACTTTTTTACCGATGGTTAGTGATGCTGTTTTGTCTTCCCATTGGATATTGCACTTGTTGGCATAGATCCAAGATCACCCTAAGATCATCTTCTCTTCCATTGTACCAGGCATTACAAACACCTTTCCAACCAAGGGATTATTATTGATGGAAATGTTAACATTTAAATACCCAACGGCCTTTGTGGTTGTTAAGTGCACACTATGAACTTTTGCCTCCGTGTGTTCCAGGTTCGGTCTCCCTAAGGCTATCCAAGTATCATATGAGATTAGTTTGTGGCTCAATCCTGTATCTATCAATGCAAAACTTGTTGCAATGCCCTTATTTGTTGTGAGTCCCAACTTGAGTCTTGCTGGTTCAATGTTTAGATCCTCTTCCTCCACAAGGGTTATGGATGCCATATTGACATGAATCAGGCCCTTCTGCATTTTAGCTTTTTCTTGCCTAGCTTTAGCCTTGTCTTGTGCTTGTTGCTGGATCTTTTCTTTTGCTAATTGCTTCTGTTGTTTTAAGAGGTGTTCTTGGAAGAGCATCTCATGGGTTAATGGTCCAAAGTATTTTTTTAGTTTACTCCCATTGACATAGCCCTCCATTTGGATGCCGTCAATTGTCTCTATTCGGAGAGACCCTTGAGGTGTGATTTCTGATACGCGGAATGGTCTCACACCGCGGTATTTCAGTCTTTTTCATGGCGCTTCCCACACCATGAATGAAGACAAGGTCCCCCGTTTTTAACTCTTTTTGCTTGAGGTTTCTATCAAACCAATGTTTTGTGCGTAACTTTTCAACCATGAGCCCGTGTGATGCTATCAATTGGGTTTCATCCAGTTTTTCCAAGTTAATTAGTCTTTCAGCTAATGCATTTTCAGTTAGACGTCCTTGTATAGCAATTCTTAAGCTTGGGAGGACTAAGTATTCCATGGGCATAACCGCTTCAACACCATAAGCTAGAAGGAAAGGAGTATATCCTCTGGCCACCTTATACGATGTGCGGTAGGCCCAAAGAGCTGATGTAAGCTTATGCTCCCAATCTATTCGACTTGCTTCCACAGTTTTCGTCAGGATGGTACACAAAATCTTATTGGTACTTTTTGCTTGTTGACCATTTGCTTGGGGATAGTATGGTGACGACTTATGATGGATTACCAAGAATCCTGCAAGCAATTGATTAATCACCTCATTAATGAAATGTGAGAGCCGCGGTCACTCACCGATTCCAATGGGCAGCTGAATCGTGATATGATTTGCTCATATACAAATTTTGCAGTTGTTCGCGCATCCGCTTTCTTTGAAGTTCTAGCCTTTGCCCACTTTGTGAAATAATCAGTGGCTATGATTATGTAGCGAGCTTGTGATGGATGGGCCGCCGGACTTATAGGCCCCACAAAATCTATTCCCCATTTCTCAAATGGTTGCCTAACAATGATGGGGGTTAGTGGCATCTTGTCTCTTTTTTGCAGGATAACAAAACGTTGGAATTCCTTGCATCTTTTTGTTGAGATATCAAGCTCATCTAGTGAGGCAGTGGACACTGATGACCCGCTTGGGGGATAGGCCCCACACTTACAGCACTGGCATGGTTGGTGAGATCATGGGTGATATGCGGCCAGTGGGATGACAGGCTGTGTGTGACAGCCATTCTAGAGACTGGCATAGTTATAGCGCCAGCTCATTTTAGTTAGGTTCACACTTTAGAGAACCCGTGTACGTATTGGTTGAGTACCTTTCATATTGTGTGTACTCTTATCTCTTGTATATGGTGTGTTGAGTGTTGAGTGAAGTAGAAGAAGATTTTTAGCCTCTCACCGTGGTGTGTTCTCTATTAGGGTTTTGTGAGTGTGTGTGTGCTTGCAAGAGATCAAGCTCTCATCCCCCCTGCATCTTTTCATGGTATCAGAGCCTGGTTCGTGCTAAGGGCTGAGCTGCAAGCAAGAGAACCACAAGAAGCGGTATGAGGGTAAGAGCTTCAACTACTCTTCCCTATTTGTGTTGGTGACTACACCCTTGTCGGGAGCTCTACGGGAGGCACCAGCAAACGATCTCTAATTGAGGAGCTTTCTTCGCAGGAGTAAAGCTATAGGGCAACTAGATTGTCCTATTGGATAGTATTTTTTGGGCCGAAAACGCGTTTCGGGCGCATCTGGGTCTCCGCTTTTCAGAAAGCAGACGATTTCGAGCACTACGGGTAAGTCATCGATTCTCTGCAGAACTCTGTTTTAAGAACTGCAGGAAGACAGATTGACTGTGCAGACACTGTGGGTGCTGCAAAGAGGTCAACAGTTGCCATTGGGTGTATGTATGCACATCAAATGTCACTGGTTGTGACATTTGAGAGTACTACAGTACCGCTGCAAAAAATACAGCAGTTTGTGCACGAAAAACCAGAGTGCAGTTTCTAGTAAATTTGTGTATCTGGCAAGATGTCAAATGATGGCATAACCCAGATTGTGGCTGAGAAGCTTGATAAGAATAACTTCCATTCTTGGAGGTTTAGGTTGACGAATTTCCTCATGGGAAAGGGCTATTGGGACTACATAGAAGGTGAGCATGAAGAGGCACAGGAGATACCGGCTGCTCTGCAGATGTGAAAGAGTTTAAAGACTGGAACCAAGGAGCCAGGAAAGTTATGTATTGGCTCTCCATTAGTATACAGGACACGATGATTGGGAATATTCAGGATGCCAAGTCCCCTAGGAGGCGTGGGACACCTTGGTTAAACTCTATGAAACAAATACCAAGGCATGCAAGATACAGTTGAAGAACGAACTTCATACTGTGGAGAAAAAGAGCATGTCTGTGAATGACTATGCATTGAAGATAAAGGGTATTGTGAAATCCCTTGCATCTATTGGTGTGTCAGTAGATGATGATGATAAGGTGGAAGTCTGTCTACGTGGTCTCGGGCCACAATACAAGGCATTCAAGATGTCTATTCAGACTCGAGAAAACATTCCCAACTTTACAAATTTGGTGTCTATGCTGATTATAGAAGAGAAGGGCTTGGGAGAAGACCAACAGTCTTCACAAAGCAAAAATAATTCAGAGCAACAGGCCTTCTACACAAGTTCAGGTAGAGGATGAGGTAGAGGAGGCCGTGGACGGGATCAAGGAGGTAGCCAAACAGGTAATCAGAATTATGGCCAGCAACAACAACAACAGTCCTAGAATACACAACAACAACAACAACACGCAGGTGGAAGAGGCAAATTCAGAGGCAGGGGGAGTCAAAGAGGTCGTGGAAATTGGCAAAGGCAGTATAGTGATGCACATGAATACTATTATTGTGGTAAGCCTGGACATGTGCAGGCAGAATGTTATAAGCAGCAGGCTGACATGCAAAATGGGAAAGTGCAGCAAAACAACTATGCATGCTCAAGTAGAAATAATGAGGATAATGAAAGATTGTTTGTTATGCAGCATGTCGTGAATGCCATGTCTGAAAATGTTGATGCAGCACAAAAAGATGATGTATGGTATGTGGATTCAGGTGCTTCGAACCACATGACAAGTCATGCGGAGTGGTTCAAGGAGATGAAAAACCCGAAAAGACCAGGTTTTGTGGAAACAGGGGATGACACTGCTCATCCAATTGCCCATGTTGGAGATGTGCCATTGTCTATGCAGGATGGCAAAGTGAAGTACCTTGCAGATGTAGACCATGGCCAAATCCTTCTCTTTCTATAGTGGTGTGCGAATGAAGTCTATGTAGACTAAAGGAATTGTGACAGGGCTGCCAAAGTTTAAAGTGGAAGGTATGCAGAGAATATGTGAAGCATGCCAATTTGGAAAGCAAACAAAGCATGTATTTCCACGTAATAGATATGTGAGCAGAAATGCACTAGATGTTATGCATTCAGATGTATGGGGTCCTACGAAGACCATGTCTATGGGAGGCTGCAGATATTATGTGACATTTATGGATGACCACACAAGGAAAGTGTGGGTATATTTCATCAAGGAGAAGAGTGAGGTGTTCACTCACTTTCAAAATTTCAGAGTTTTGGTTAAAAAGCAAACAGGGAAATATGTAAAGTGCCTAAGGTTAGATGGAGGGGGAGAGTACTTCTCCAATGAGTTCTCTGAATTTTTGAAGAAGAATGGTATTCGGAGACAGTTTACATGCAGATACACTCCGCAGCAAAATGGAGTTGTTGAGCAGAAAAACAGGCACATTGCTGAGATTGCGTGAGCATTGATGGAAGAGGAAAATATGCCGCATAGCTATTGGGCTGAGGCTGTTTCTACAGTAGTATACATCATGAACAGGACCCCAACTGCAGCCATACATGATGTAACTCCAGAGGAGAGGTTTACTGGTAGAAAACCTGATTTGTCTCATCTGAAAGTTTTTGGATGCATTGCATATGTGCATGTGCCAGATGAGCTGAGAACTAAGCTGGATCCAAAAGCTGAAAAATGTGTGTTTATTGGATATTCCCTTGAGCAAAAGGGATACAGGTGTTATACCCCTCCTACACGTGAGTTGAGGGTAAGCAGGGATGTTGTCTTTAATGAGATGAGCAGCTGGTATGCTACTGAAAAAGAAGCTATTGGGGTTGATGTGAGTGGAAGTGTGGTTGCACAGAATGCACGTCAGCAATCACAGTCTTTGAGTGGACCAGGAGAGTCCTCATCTAGTGGGTCTATTGTTGATAGACCATGGAGTGGCAGGCTGCATCATAATACCAGTCCTACAAATGTGATTAGTACATCACGTAAAGAAAAAGAGAAAGTGGTTGAGCCCCTTGGTATGCCTGACATTTCTGCAGGGCATTCTCATGTTGGTGGAGAGTCTAGTGGCTCAGAGATGAGCCTTGATGAGGAGCTTGGGATCCCAGCTATGAGAACACCTGGTGTAAAGAAGGCTATGGAAGCCATGAATGAAAAGCTGTGAAGATCTGGGAGAGTGAAAAATCCTGTGCAGAGGTTTACCTATAATGGTTATGTGCCACATCACTATGCATATATGGCAAAAGTTGTGCAGGTTGTTGAGCCCACATGCATTGATGAGGCTGTTGGAAATGTGTGTTGGGAGAAATCCATGGATGAGGAGATGGATGCACTATACGGAAATGAAACTTGGGATTTAGTGCAATTGTCTGAAGGCAAGAAAGCCATTGGATACAAGTGGGTGTACAAAGTAAAACATAACAGTGATGGAAGCATAAACAGGTATAAGGCTAGATTGGTAGCCAAAGGATATGCACAGACATATGGCATTGATTATGAGGAAACTTTTAGCCCAGTTGCCAAGATGGCAACAGTGAGAGTTGTGATAGCAGTGGCTGCATCAAAGCAATGGTCTTTACATCAGATGGACGTAAAGAATGCATTCTTGCATGGGGATTTGCAAGAAGAGGTGTATATGTTGCAGCCACCTAGTTATGAGGATGTGAATCACCCCGAGCATGTTTTCAGGTTGAAGAAAGCCTTGTATAGCTTAAAACAAGCACCAAGAGCATGGTATGACAAGATTTCTGAATATCTTGTCACTATTGGCTTTCATATAGCCAATGCAGATAGAGGGGCTGTGCTTGTTGTCATCTATGTAGATGACTTGATCATTACGGGGGACCATGATGCAGAGATCTTTGATGTAAAGATCTTGCTTAGACAGAAGTTTGAGATGAAGGATCTGGGAGAGCTCAGATATTTTTTGGGCATTGAGGTGATTAGGTCACCACATGGTATTGGATTACTGCAGCGACAGTATGGCTTGGACATGTTGTCCAAGTATGGTATGATAGGCTGTAAGCCTATTTCCATGCCATTGGATCATAATGGCAAGTTGAGCGCAGATTCAAGAGAGATTTTGGAGGATCCTACTATGTATAGGCGCATAGTAGGAAGTTTGATCTATATGATGATCACTAGACCAGATTTGAGCTATGCTATTGGGTTGGTGAGTCAGTTTATGCAGGTTCCACGGAAACCACATTTGGATGCATTGAGACGCATACTGAGGTATGTGAGGTCTACTTTGCATTGTGGACTATTCTATGAGACACTGGGACAGAGATATGTGTACATGGGTACACAGATGCTGATTGGGCTGGTAGTATCTCAGATAGAAGATCTACCAGTGGATTCATGTTTTCTTTCGTTGGGGAGTGCTGCTGTGACTTGGAGCAACAAGAAGCAGCCTACGGTTGCTCTATCCAGTACAAAGGAGTTGCTATGGCAGCATGTGAGGTAGCTTGGTTGAGAAAGCTACTTGCAGATTTGGGTCTATCAGTGGATAGACAAGTTGTCATTTTTTGTGACAACATTAGCAGTATACAGTTGGCCAGGAACCTAGTTTTTCATGCTCGCACGAAGCATATAGAGGTCCACTACCACTTCGTCAGAGAGAAGGTCTTGGCATGAGAACTTGACCTTGTTTATGTCAGCACAGAGGATCAAGTAGCTGACATCTTCACCAAAGCATTGGGTACAGAGAAGCTCCGCAGATTCAGGGCTTCGCTTGGTGTACATGATATGGAGTTGAGCTCGAGGGGGAGTGTTGAGATATCGAGCTCGTCTAATGAGGTGGTGGACACTGATGAGCCGACTGGGGGATAGGCCCCACACACCACTGGCATGGTTGGTGAGATCATGGGTGATATGTGGCCAATGGGATGACAGGCTGTGTGACAGCCATTCTAGAGACTGGCATAGTTATAGCGCCAGCTCATTTTAGTTGGGTTCACACTATAGAGAACCCGTGTATGTATTGGTTGAGTACCTTTCATATTGTGTGTACTCTTATCTTGTATATGGTGTGTTGAGTGTTGAGTGAAGTAGAAGAAGATTTTCAGCCTCTCACCGTGTGTTCTCTATTAGGGTTTTGTGAGTGTGTGTGTGCTTGCAAGAGCTCAAGCTCTCTTCTCCCCTGCATCTTTTCACTTTTGATGAACTCATTGGCATCCCCGAATAACATGGGCCACCAAAGTCTAGCTTAGAGCACCTTCCGGGCTATAATTTCTCCGGACAAAATGCCTGCCTACTATCCCAAAATGAGACTCTTCCAGTATGGTCACGAATTCATCCTCCCACATCAGGGAGGTCATCATCGACACCAGTTGTTCACCATGCAACCAATTGTAAAATTTAACGCATTGATGTGTACGTGGAATATAAGATCCTAATTGGGGGGTCGTAAAATGGGTGCGCTTGCCAAGGCTTGCTTTTTCAAACGATCATAAGCCTCTTGACACTCCTTGGTCCACTCAAAGATAATGAGTAGTTTATACAAGGGTCTGACCGTCAATAATAACCCACATGACCCATAAACCTTTGCACACCTTTGTAGGTGGTGGGCAGTGGTAGTTCCAAGATCAACTTGACCTTGCTATCATCAATGGATATGCCATTTTTTGAGACTATGTGTCCTAGTATCACACAACCATGCTTGACCTAGAACTGGCACTTCAAAGGGTTTAGTGATATCCGATACAATCGGCAACGTTCAAACACCTTCCTCAAACAGTTCAAATGATCTTCCCATCGAGAATGTGCACATAGATCATCAATAAACACTTCCAACCACTTTTGCAAGTAGTGCATAAAAGCTGTGCACATCAATCTTTGAAAGGTTGCTGGGGCATTTGTAAGACCAAACGACATGACCTTGTAAGTGAATGTTCCCCACATGGTATTGAAGGCAGTCTTATGTTGGTCTTCTGATGCTATGGACACCTGATTGTACCCTAAAAACCCATCCAAGAAGCTATACGCTTCCCTTCCAGTCACCACTCTTTCTAAGACATGTTTGGTATATATGGTAATGGGTAATGGTTCTTTTGAGTGGCTACATTTACTTTCTTAAGATCGACACATACTCTCAATTTTCCATTCTTTTTAGGCACTATCACAATGGGTGATAACCAATCCGTATGTTCAATCTCATAGATAAAGTCAGCAGCAATGAGCTTATCAATTTTCTCCTTTACAATTGATTCCAAGTTTGTTTGTCACAAAATATAAATACCTCATCAAGAGATTGCCATACTTCAGACTTTATGTTCCTTGTGAGGCCATCTACTTCATGATCTTTCACAGTATTATGCACCCCCTTCCACGAGTTGTACGTGATTGTAGAGATATAATGTGTTCCCTTTTTAAGCTTTTCTTAACATGTGGCCTTGACAAAAACCTTCTTGACTTAACACCACAAATAGATGGTTTGATTGGAGCTTCCTTACCATTTGTCGACCTTTCCAAGTCTTTAGTAATTTTAGCATCACCACCATGAAGTCCAATGTCTGAAAGTACTTTTTTCAATGCCTTGATTACCTACCTTCTTTACTTCTCTAAATTAAGTTTCAAAGAAAATCCAATGTATAGGAATATAAGTTTTTCAACGATTCAACATGTATAAGAATGCAATGTGCATATGTGTACATTAGAGGGATGTCAAGCACAAGCTTATACTTTAGATAACCTTATTTCTATTGGGAGCTTTCTTCCACACAACTGTTGGCTCAACTTTGATGATGGCGCGTTACAATATATGCATGGGGAATTTGAGTTACGGCCTTCTTTACTAATGGTATACATACACTTTAGTGTTTTGTGGTCTCCATCAAGATGCCATTCAGCTTGAAAATCACCTCCTCCTTTTACATGAAGCAATTTGCCTTAAACTTAACTTTTTATGATAGGCGGTATTTTAGTTTAATGAAATACCCAATTTAGTGTCTCGTGATCCTCTATCTTGACCTGTAACATACAAATGACATAAGTAGATCTTCAATAGTGGTCCTAATACAAATGACACAAGTAGATATACGTCTCAAAAATTTACTTACCATAAATGATCCTAACTACCATATATTTTTCTCCGATTACACATTGAAATACTTTGGGCTATCTTTTGTCATGGATGGACCAAGTGCCCTTTTCACCAATGTGACTATCACATGTTCCACCTTCTTTTCTTTTACTATCTCACATTCATCCAATTTGATCACAAACTTAAGAAGACCTTTACATTCTTCAAACATGATATCGTAGAATTCCACCATTCTTTTTTGAAGTTGTTGTAAGTCAAGAAAAATATTATTCCATACATTGTACACTGTAATGCCTTTTATAACTCAAAAATAACATTTGATATGGAAACATTGTCCAATATACTCATCCACCTACTAATTTAAGAGGCTTCTTAGTCTCCAGTCGATTTGGTGCATTTTGGGCATTCATGTGCACACTTTGGGCCATTTAGTGTATTTTGGGCATTCACACATGCATCTTAGTCCTTGTTCATGCACGGGTGGTCATTCTGAGCATTTTAGTCATAGTTTTGGCTTTTGTTCATGTTCGAGTGACTGTTTGAGCATATTGGTGCCTTTCCACAGCAGTAAGGGATTCTTGGGCACATTAGAGGTGTTTCCACACCTTCGGGCTTTGGCGAGACGACATGAGTTTCCATTACTAACTCTACCCTACCTACGATTGCCGTGCTACCCACCATCTTCGTGGTGGGCTTGAAGAGGATATCTACATGCACCAACCCCCATAATTTGTATCCCAATCCTATTCACACTTTGTATACAATCTTCGGCCTATCTATGCCTTGAAGCAATCTCCACATCAGTGGTACCGTCGCATGCATGATGCTCTTATTTCCTGGGGATGGAAAAGATTACTCACAGATCATAACCTCTATGTCTTGCATCATACCAATGGGTGGGCTCTCATAGGTCTATATGTAGATGACATCTCTATCATCCTGGCATCTAATGAATATATGATGTATCTAGCTAAAAGTATGTTTCAAAGTGAATTTCCAATCACAATGGGCCTATAGCATATTTTCTTGGTATACAAGATATACGTCATCCCCATGGGAACTTTATCTCTCTTTCCCAAGAAAAATATATTGAGGAAATACTAGCCCATGCTTATATGTCCCAATCCACTTTTTCCACAACCTCCAATGGTCATTAATGCTCATCTTGCACCTGAGGATCTCCCCTATACTCACATACATAAGAATTTTATACATTATATTCCCTATGATCATATACTTGGGCAAATCCGCTATTGCATCACTTGCATTTGCATGGAGGTATGCTACACAGGACACATTCTTTCTAGAGCATTGCATGAGCCACACAAGGTGTGCATGGTGTAGCCCTCAAAAGGTGTCTCTAATACCTACATGCTACAAAGGCATACTCACTAACCTACATTGCAGGAGCAGGCCCTCTATGTTTGGAGGCCTTTACAAATGTCGATTTGGGAGGCCATAATCCTCAAATGAAGAGCATCTCAAGTTACCTCTTCTTGCTAGCTAGGTGGAGCTATCTCTTGGCATACCAAGATACAATTTTTGGTAGCCTCTTCTACGACCAAAGTAGAGTATGTTGTCGCTTCGCTCATCGCATGAGAAGCTTTATGGCTTCACCAATTTCTCCACCATGAGCTTCATCTTCCCTATGCAATACCCCCTGTCACTATGTTTTGTGACAACAAATCAACCATCTCCCTCGCCAATTCTCCTAAGGTGTCAAGTAAGCTCAAGCATGTCCACATTGCTTATCATCTACTCAAGTAGGTGGTTGAAGAAGGCTACATCAACATGACGTATGTCCCTACAAAAAGGACAACATGACAGATTTCCTCACCAAGCCCGTACCTCATGACAAGCATCGAGCCTCTTGCCTTTGTGTTGGGATTCTTCCCGGTGTCCATTTGAGGGGGGAATTAACAAATGGAGCACATATGATCTTGGTAAGGCTTGGAAGACCAATCTTAATGTTTTTTCTTCAAAGGGTTTTTTTTTTTTGAAAGTTTGGCTTGGCTGGAAATTCGAAAGTACACTACTCACACACACTAGATGGCATAGCTTGCATAGGGGGAGATTTGAACCCATCACCTAGGGACTCTCAAACTCCTTCCTTACACTCCACTAACACATGCGATTGGCAAGGAGGATCTTAATCCTTCCTTACACTACACTAACACGCGGTTGGCAAGGAGGATCTTGTTTCATAAGCTCTTAACTAGAGATAGGTTTTACAAATTGATCAGTGTGTCCCCTTTCTATCCCTGTACTGCAAGTCAACGAATGAACCACCTTTTACCTTTTTTTAAGCTATGCTCTGGCTAGGAGACTATGGAAAGGTGTTGTTGTATGGCTCCATCAAGAGAGCATGCAATACATTTTTCAATATAGGAAATAGGTTCTCACAGCGCGAGAGATACCCATCTCATGTAGCTCTTTCAACCATTGCAGCAACTAAGGGTATATTCTTTCAATCATTGAAGTAGACCTTACCTACTAATATAGCTAAAACACAAATGATCATCAAATTTAAAACATTCCATGTGCAATCGACACAATTTGTAGACCCTAAATTTAAAAATCAAAGCCTCATTATAGTAACAATCTAAACTTACAATAAAAATAAGAAAGAAAAAATTATGAGCTGGATAGCTCATATGCCTTAGCTAGATAGTAAAATTTCAAAGACTTGACGAGACTAGGTTGAGGAGAGTGGGTTGAATAGCAACGAATGCCCAACCAGAACGCTCCAAAACCAACACATAACATGTATGATAGAGGGGTTGTGCTTGTTGTCATCTATGTAGATGACCTAATCATTACGAGGGACCATGATGCAGAGATCTTTGATATAAAAATCTTGCTTAGACAAAAGTTTGAGATGAACGATCTGGGGGAGCTCAAATATTTCTTGGGCATTGAGGTGATTAGGTCACCACATGGTATTGGATTAGTGCAGAGCTAGTATGGCTTGGACATGTTGTCCAAGTATGGTATGACAGGCTGTAAGCCTATCTCAGTGCCATTAGATCAGAATGGCAAGTTGAGTGTAGATTCAGGAGAGATTTTGGAGGATCCTATTATGTATAGGCGCATAGTAGGAAGCTTGATCTACATGACGATCACCAGGCTAGATTTGAGCTATGCTATTGGGTTGGTGAGTCAGTTTATGCAGGATCCTCGAAAGCCGCATTTGGATGCATTGAGATGCATACTGAGGTATGTGAGGTCTACTTTGCATTATGGACTATTTTATGAAACTGGGACAGAGATATGTGTACATGGGTACACAGATGCTGATTGGGATGGTAGTATCTTAGATAGAAGATCTACTAGTGGCTTCATGTTTTCTTTGGGGAGTGCTGCTGTGACTTGGAGCAGCAAGAAGTAGCCTACGGTTGCTCTATCGAGTACAGAGGCAAAGTACAGAGGTGCTACTATGGCAGCATGTGAGGTAACTTGGGTGAGAAAGCTACTTGCAGATTTGGGTCTATCAATAGATAGACAAGTTGTCATTTTCTATGACAACGTTAGTAGTATACAGTTGGCCAGGAACCCAGTTTTTCATGCTCACACAAAGCATATAAAGGTCCATTACCATTTTGTCAGAGAGAAGGTTTTGACAGGAGACGTTGACCTTGTTTTTGTCAGCACACAAGATCAAGTCGTTGGCATCTTCACCAAAGCATTGGGTACAAAGAAGCTCCGCAGATTCAGGGCTTCACTTGGTGTACATGAGGTGGAGTTGAGCTGGAGGGGGAGTGTTGAGATATTGAGCTCATCTAGTGAGGTGGTGAACACTAATGACCCACTTGGGGGATAAGCCCCACACTTACAACACTGACATGGTTGGTGAGATCATGGGTGATATGCGGCCAGTGGGATGACAGGCTATGTGATAGCCATTCTAGAGACTGGCATAGTTATAGCGCCAGCTCATTTAGTTGGGTACACACTATAGAGAACCCTAGTATGTATTTGGTTGAGTACCTTTTCATATTGTGTGTACTCTTATCTTTGTATAGTGTGTGTTGAGTGTTGTGTGAAGAAGAAGAAGATTTTTAGCCTCTCACCTTGTGTGCTCTCTTTTAGGGTTTTGTGAGTGTGTGTGTGTGCTTGCAAGAGCTCAAGCTCTCTTCTCCCCTTGCATATTTTCAATATACATCAATGTCATCACATGTATATGTATGACCATCACCTGTGTACATGTATCAACATCAATATGATCATCCTCAACATGATGATCATCATCACTATATCCACATCAGCATCCACTAAATGCATGTCATAATGATACCCATCCTCAGGTATATAGTCATTTTTGCTCACAAATGTAGGGTATTTAATAAAATCCCCACATACATCCTCCCATGCAATCAATGCCGAACCATCCATGTAAAGATAACCACATAAATTCTTAACAAAATCACCATGTGTAGAACGTCTAGACCTTCTAACACAACATCCTCCTCATCAAATAAGTGTCTAAACTGGCTAGGTAATAACATACAAAGCTCAAACATCCATATGTGACATGAATATAATGTGTCATCATAGCATGATGTCGGTGCAAAAGGATCTAGAGGTTGAAGCCATGATGTGCCAAATGTATGTATGAATTCAGCCAATGATATGTACCTCCTCACCTGAAATGGAAAATCAAGATAACGGCCATAAAGCGAGAGTAATAGGATACAAGCAGATGCCACACGATCAGCATCTGGGATGGAAACATAGTGATGTCAAACGATAAAGATGGTGGGTAGCACGATGATCGTAGGAAAGGTAGAGGTAGTAATGGAAACTCATGTCGTCCCGCCAAAGCCCGAAAGTGTGGAAACACCTCTAAATGTGCTCAAGAATCCCACACTGCGTGTGGAAAGGCACCAATATGGTCAAATGGTCACTCGAACATGAACAAAAGCCAAAACAATGACTAAAATTCTCAGAATGACCACCCGTGCATGAACAAGGACTAAGATGCACGTGTGAATGCCCAAAATACACTAAATGGCCCAAGTGTTGATGTGAATGCCCAAAATGCACCAAATCGACCACATGGCACACTAACCACCACCAGGAGGATCAAAACATGTGAACAACCTCAAATAAAACATCAACGCGTGTGACACGCCTCACAAGTGTGAACAATCACCCAATATGTCCACACTATACACGAACTATCTCCAAAAACTCAAGACACGAGGATGAACTCCATCACTGCCATGTGAACACCCTTAACTCAATGCATACTTATCATGCGTGGTGGGAACCACCACTAGCACAAGTAAGGGTCGGGTGTGGAAATGGCCGAGTGATAAATGGGAGATGTAAAAATGAGTGAGAACAAGCTGCAAAATGGGCTAAGTGATCAAAATCCTAGGGTGTGGGTTGGACAAAATGAATGGGAATAGGAAATGGCCAAAGGATTCAAGGTAAAACAAAATATAGGGGTGTGAAAAGGCTAAGAGAGAAAGAAAGAAAAGAAAACCTAAACGTTAGACTTCACACATACTTCTTTTTCTCCTCTACTTCTCCCTCTCACATTGGGACCTCCTCTCTTCTATTGAGCTCTTGTCTTCTACTGTTATGCTAAACCACACCTCCAAGAAGGAACTGTACACATTCACCTAATGGATGAGCAATGAAACACAACCGTCATGGGGTACTTACCAATGCTTTGAGCTCGTGTCTCTTGAAGCCTCCAAGCTTGTATATATGCTCCAAACTCCAAGCTCCACCTCCTCACTGTCACCGTAGTTGCTCACACCATCACATAGGCCAATCACACTCTCTCTTACAAGCATAAACACACAAGCATGAGAGAGGCACAATGCTATAATGCTCTCACTCCTCACTCTCTCACAAGTACAAAGAAAGAGCTCTTAATAGCACAATGCTATAATGCTCTCACTCCTCACTCTGTCACAAGTACAAAGGAAGAGCTCTTAATAGCACAAAGGGGATTGTGTCCTTTCATTATGAGAAAATACCTTATATACAATTGGCCCTTATTCACACTTGGGCGCCCAAAACTTACTAATTAGGCCTTGGGTGGCCAATGTCTCATAATAAACAACCTTTATAGTGCCTTTACATAACACTTATTAATGTCCTCAATTGAGGATCATGGTGTTAATCCAGGTGGGATTAACATTCCCCCTTTCTTGAAGTAGGTTCTATCCTCAGAACCTGTCCGAGGCCAGAAGTCCTAGTCACTGAATTCATGGTGATAGAAATTGTGGCGAGACTGGAGTTTCTTGAGTGTGCTCCAGAATGCCGAATGGGACTACCAGAACCCTGTGTTGATCATGTCTTCAAATGTTATGTGCATGTAACCTGGAAGACATCTTAGACAATGGTAATATATCATTATACCTCTGTCTGTTGTCCCTTGGTTCATATCAAACTGTAGATGCTGAGCCTCATAGCCATCATAAGGTTCTCTAGGTTGGTCTATCAAGACCACTAATAACTTCATGAACCTAACACTTGCTACAATTGTAGGATCTGGTATATTTCGCCAAGTTCTGATCCAATTGAGTAGTTGTTGTCTTTGTGCCTAAATACTGGCAAATGTAGCTGGGTTAAATATTGGAAATTGTAGTAGACATGAGAATCCCTCTCTTTTGCTACTTGAAACTCCAGCGGTGTCCATCTCCTCTTAATAGGCATGTAGAGTGGATCCACTCGTAATGTTGGTGGCGTACTCATTTAAATGCTACTGTATTCAGCCACTGTTAGAAATTCCTTCTCCATGAAGGTTGCACTCCAAAATCCTACAGTTGTGGTGCCTTTTCAATTGTGTGTATGGTAGTGTATCCACCTCTGGTGTGCACTGGATGTTTCCTCCTACATCTTCTGTAAGAATAACTAACCACAAAAGCGACCAGGTGAATTTCCAACAAGTCTGATAGATGGGGGTTTGCCAGCTTTGTGTGTTTTGCCACATTGGACCATAATGTTCCTTCTCCAGCCCAATGGTAGTAATTCCCGTAATTCTAGACGAGTGGACCGAAGAGGGTGCGGCACATAATGTTCCCGAGTGGGGGTGACCGCAAAATATGCCTCTGGGAGAATCTTGCTTGTAGGATCGAACGGGGTAATCTGCATCAGGGCATTGAACATAAGCTCTGGCTTTAACATTGGATTGCCTTGTTGTATGAATTCTTCATATTCTGTAGCTGTCATGGAATCCAAAACATTATTGTTATTGTAAGGTGTAATATTATCAATTGGAGGCAGATTACATACCTCCTGGTGGAGATGGAACAGGTGCCAATATCTCCTCGAGGGCGAGAGTGTTAGTAGAAAATTCTAATTCTGGTGGGGAGAAGGAAGAGTAGATGCATCTAGCTTGTGAAGAAGTAGTAGGAGATGTGCTTGATAGGGATTAAGAAGCCTACTGGCAATATTCGTATACATAGGGTAGGTGTTTTTGAAAAAAGAAGATGGATCCTCATCCTCACTGACCCGAACTAGGAGGTGGGTGGCTAGGGTTGTGAGCTTGAAAAAAGGTTTGAATTTCAGGGATTTCTTCATTATCCACATCTAGGTAATTTATGTGAGTTGCATCAAAATTATTGCTTACAGTTGTAAGCATAGCTTCTAAATGCTTATGGATATTAGTATATAACTTAAGGATGCCCACTAGGTGATATAAGGTAGACCCACAAAGATTTAAATGCTGGTGCGTATTATATACTTCTAACCACCCGTGACATTATACCCATTGATAAGTACTAGCCATAACCTTGTAGTTAGTTGGTGTTGCTGGTATGTGATCTGGAACAAACAGGTCGAGTTTGTCGACCCTATTGTCCAGAATTTCTGAATTTTGTAAGACACGACACCAACTACGGAGGTTGAGGACTACTGGATGCAAAGGATAAAAGAAGATATCTTGTGGGTTAGTTAATATCAGATCCCCCCTCAAAATACCCACAATGATGGTTGGGTTAGCATCGTGCTCGGTATTTTGTTTAATAAGGGTTAATTCTCCTAAACCTATATCTTTAGCTAAGTTAATGTTGTATTGAAGTAATGAGAGTGTTAGTGTAGACAAAAACAAGGTAAGAGTTTGAGAAGGGGCCTAAGGAGTTACTGGCAATTGTCCCAATTCCGAGACGTGCTCAAGGAGGGTACGTAAGTCATCTGAGGCCTCCGATCTTTGACTCCTTTCCTGTGTGGCTAGTTGGCGGGCCACTTCTTGCATGCAGATATCAGCATTGCTGAGCTCTATAGAAATGGCTATTTCTCTGATCATCCGTTCAGCATCCAATGCTTTGAATCTTCTTGTTGTTGCCACTTCTTGTGCTCTTCTGGCTGTAGCTTCTCTTTGATTGGTGTCAGCAATTTGAACTACCTGTTGTGTTGCCAATCTTTGTGCAAACTGTAATTGATTTTCGAGTTGTGATATTGTTTCTTGGCTTCTTTGCGCCGCTGTTTGGTTCGTGATGATTATTTCATTAAGAGCCTTTAGTTTTTGTGTATGTGTTTTGTTAACCTACTCTCGTTCCTGTTGTAGTCCTTGTACTCTTCCTTGTTCTTCTTTGAGGCTGGTTGTGAGGAGCTCTATCTATTGTCGAAGCATATCCTCAATATGCTTTGCACTCTCCTGGTACTCCCCCATTTCCTTGGCATGCCTAGTTGTTAGGCCTTTTGTGTGAGTTATCTCCCTTTGTAGCTGCTCCTTTGCTTGCTCCAGCCTTGTATTTAAGTCAATGTTCTCATTTATTTTTTCTACAATAGTTTGACTCAAAACCAAGTTGTTGCTAATGCACTGTATCTTGTTACATGTTGTTCTACAGCTTGTAAACTCCTTATGATTACTTCTTTATGAGTTTCTTCTGCTGTCGCCAAGGTATCTTTCACACTTTGTGTTTGGGCATTGGCCTCTTGTAGCTGATTCCATAGGCTAGCGTTCCTATCGTGCAGCATGTGTGTCAACAAATGGCAACGCCATACCTTCTGTTCTTGTTCCCAATTGGTACTAGTGGCCTCACTTATTTTTGTATGGGGATCATTGAAGAGTGTATCGAGACCTTCCAAGGTATCCTGGAGGAATTGTTGAGTATCCATCTCCTTGAATGAACCAAGATGCGGCAGTGGCTCGTCTTCATCCAATCTTCTTTGTTTGCTTGGCATGGACATTTCTGGGGAGTATGGCCTCTCGGCATTTCTAAATCTTGTTGTGTAACTGATGCCTCCTCGTGTACTGGTTCTTCTAAAGTATGATCTTTCAGTGTTTGTTCTCTAGCTTCCTTTGTGTGCATCTTGTTGTGAATCCTTTAGTGGGGAGAGGTCTTTGAATATTTGGTGTGTAGGGCTCGTTGTTGGAGGAGAGAGCTATTTGTGTTGTTCTTGCATAGTAGGACTTTGTAGTTTTTCTTGGAGAGCCTCTTGGTATGTCTTGGTCTCTGATGCCACAGCGGCTTCCAATTGTTGAGATTCTGTGGTGACATCCACTAGTGGTCCTCTCATTCTTCTGTCAGTCTTCTTCTTTCAATCTTTCTTGATTGACTTTATGAGCTGTTATGTCTCCATTAACACTTGTCCTTCATCCGTCCTTCCAGTAGCTTTGGTGGGTTGACTGGGGATAAGGGCTAGTGACAGGTTTTCTTCTGGTTCATCTTTTACTGGTCGTTGTGCCACATGGTTAAGTATTTGTGTTAAGAGGTATGGGTTGCTGACCTTGGACTGATGTGCCTTGAGATAATTTTCTATTTCTTTGTGCATAAAAAAGGCCCAATTGTCCTCCTTTTCTTCATGTGCTTTGGCAATTCTGTTAAGGCTTACCCTGTCAACTGGTTTGATTTGCATCATCAAATACATTGTCCTCCTTTTCTTCATGTGCTTTGGCAATTCTGTTAAGGGTTACCCTGTTATACCTGTCAACTGGTTTGATTTGCATCATCAAATACATTGTCCTACAAGCTTTCGTGGCTTCATCCTTGATGTTCTCGTACTCTGCCCCATTGGAGTTATAAGAATCTCTCTTTAGCATCTCCTTGATGGGCATTATCTCTATTGTGTGTCTGTGGGCTGCCCTGACTACCACGGGGAGCTGTAAGGCGTCTCTGATAAGGTCTTCAGTTCTACCATCTACCTTTGTAACCTTTCCTTGCTTTGTCTGCTTATCATATGTGTACAGAGGTATTCTGCGCAAAGATCTATGTCGATCCCTCTGGGTAACACTATAGCCATTTTACCGAGGTCAACTTTATCTCTTACTTCTACATCTTCCAATAGATGGAGGCATTCTTTAGTGTGGCACTACAAAGTGATTTTCCCATGTGGTGTAATGACCTATCTGTTATCGATTCTCTGCAGAATTCTATTTTAAGAACTGTAGGAAGACAGATTGGTTGTGCAGACATTGTGTGTGCTGCAAGGAGGTCAACAGTTGCCATTGGGTGTATGTATGCACATTGAGGTCATTGGTTGTGACATTTGAGTGTAGTATAGTACCGCTGCAGAAAATATAGCAGTTTGTGCAAGACAAACCAGAGTGTTGTTTCTACTAAATTTGTGTGTCTCTTTGGGGAGTGCTGCTATGACTTGGAGCAGCAAAGAAGTAGCCTACGGTTGCTCTATCGAGTACAAAGGCCGAGTACAGAGGTGTTGCTATGGCAACATGTGAGGTATCTTGGTTGAGAAAGCTACTTGTTTTGCAGATTTGGGTCTATCAGTGGGATAGACAAGTTGTCATTTTCTGTGACAACATTAGCAGTATATAATTGGCTAGGAACCCAGTTTTTCATGCTCGCACGAGGCATATAGAGGTCCACTATCATTTTGTCATAGAGAAGGTTTTGGCAGGAGATGTTCACCTTGTTTATGTCAGCACACAGGATCAGGTCGCTGACATCTTCACCAAAGCATTGGGTACAGAGAAGCTCCGCACATTTAGGCCTTTGCTTGGTGTACATGAGATGGAGTTAAGCTCGAGGGGGAGTGTTGAGATATCGAGCTCATCTAGTGAGGCGGTGGACACTGATGACCCGCCTGGGGGAGAGGTCCCACACTTACACTACTGGCATGGTTGGTTAGATCATGGGTGATATGCGGCCAGTGGGATGACAGGCTGTGTGACAGCCATTCTAGAGACTAGCATAGTTATAGCACCAGCTCATTTAGTCGGGTTCACACTATAGAGAACCCTAGTATGTATTTGGTTGAGTACCTTTTCACTGTGTGTACTCTTATCTTTGTATATGGTGTGTTGAGTGTTGTGTGAAGAAGAAGAAGATTTTCAGCCTCTCACCTTGTGTGTTCTTTTTTAGGGTTTTGTGAGTGTGTGTGTGCTTTGCAAGAGCTCAAGCTCTCTTCTCCCCTGCATCTTTTCACCTTTTTCACAGATTCAATAATCTTTAAAACAATCATTTAATGAAACCATAGTGTCACTGATCATAATCCTTTAATTATCCAGTTGAATCCTTACATTTCTTCATCGGTGTACCTATGGCATCATTGGCAACCAAAACGCTCACCACCTGTTCACTCAGGGGCCTTTTCGATAGTTCTTAGCTCATAGTAACCGGCAATATATTCACATATCAAAATGGAATCTCCGTTGAAGATCAGCAAGATCAACTAACAGATTCATATAAAAGAGCCATGGACTCATCCGTTGAGGACCAGCAAGGTCAACCAACCAGATCCATGCCCAAATTCAAAAAACAACTCTTACTCCTTATTCCAAAATCTTCCCCGAATTCAAAAAACAACTCTTACTCCTTGTTCCAAAATCTTCGGCAACCCAAAGCCCGAGCACGGTATGGTCAGCACCCTCTAGGATCCTTCGTAGGTCACCTAGTGCTTCACTCATAGGCCGCTTCCTTGGTCCCTCATCCACTGTATCGGAAGCTCACCATTTAAATCAAACAGAGGCTGGTCAAGACCTCGACCGACCTTGCTACATGAGACGTCCTTCGATGACTCTCCGCAGTTGCAACTTTAACAGATAGGTCTCCACCACGACCTCATTCACAAGATGGTCAAAATGCTTCCCCAGCATTCTTGACATAAAACAGTCATTTAAAAACAGATTTCACATACAAATACAGTTCCAACAATATTTCCATCTTTTCTCATTACTCCACATCCTTTCACATAAGTCCCCATCTTTTCTCATCTTACCACAATTTTATTTTCTTCATCGATCCCTATCACATCACATCATTCCCACATCAAATCACATCCAATCGCATCATCCACGCATCAGTCCACATCATCCATACATCCATCCACATCATCCACATCAATCCACATCATCCATACATCCATCCACATCATCCATACATCCATCCACATCAATCCACATCATCCATCCATCCATCTACATCAATCCACATTATCCACACATCAATCCACATCATCCATACATCCATCTACATCAATCCACATTATCCACTCTTCAATCCACATCATCCATACATCCATCTACATCAATCCACATTATCCACACATCGATCCACATCATCCATACATCTATCTACATCAATCCACATTATCCACACATCAATCCACATCATCCATACATCCATCTACATCAATCCACATTATCCACACATCGATCCACATCATCCATACGTCCATCTACATCAATCCACATTATCCACACATCGATCCAGATCATCCGTACATCCATCTACATCAATCCACATTATCCACACATCGATCCACATCATCCATACATCCATCTACATCAATCCACATTATCCACACATCGATCCACATCATCCATACATCCATCTACGTCAATCCACATTATCAACACATCAATCCACATCATCCACATCATCCATACATCCATCTACATCAATCCACATTATCCACATTCATTTCATAAGTATTCCCATTCTCTTCTAACCACATCTTTTTCTATCTCATCAGATCTCATCCACTTGCATCTATCCATATATCTCATCACTTCACATACATTAACATCTATCCAATTTACATCGCATCTTATCACATTCATTTCACATCACATCTCATTCATTCACATCCTGATTCACAAGCTAACACATTCATTTACGTCCCTTATCATTCATTCACATCCTGATTCACATCACATCACATCTATTCACATCCCTTATCATTCATTAACATCCCGATTCACATCACATCACATCTATTCACATCCCTTATCATTCATTCACATCTCGATTCACATGCTATCACATTCATTCACATCCTATATCATTCATTCACATCCTGATTCACATCACATCTATTCACATCACATCACATCTATTCACATCCCTTATCATTCATTCACATCCCGATTCACATGTTATCACATTCATTCACATCCCGATTCACGTGCTAACACGTTCATTCACATCCTATATCATTCATTCACATCCCGATTCACATGCTAACACATTCATTCGCATCCTATATCATTCATTCACATTTATCTGATTCACATTACATCTCATCACATCTATTTACCTCTCATCCTCATCACATCCATTCTCTATTCATTCCCATCTATCTGATTCGCATCCCATCTCATCACACCTATTTACCTCTCATTCTCATCACTTCTATTTCCATCACATCCATTCTCTATTCATTCTCATCTATCTGATTCATATCACATATCATCACATCTATCTACCCCTCATTCTCATTACTTCTATTCTCATCACATCCATTCTCTATTCATTCTCATCTATCTGATTCATATCACATATCATCACATCTATTTATCTCTCATTCTCATTACTTCTATTCTCATCACATCCATTCTCTATTCATTCTCATCTATCTAATTCATATCACATATCATCACATCTATTTACCTCTCATTCTCATTACTTCTATTCTCATCACATCCATTTATAGAATGTAAGAGAATTCTTATTTTTGATATAAAGATTCTTTACACATCTATTTATGCATAAGAACAACTTCAGTGGGAAATAACACTTTTATAAAAATCCATTTATGCATCTAATTATGCATAAATTCAATTTTAAGAAGAATAACACTTTCGGAATAAAAATAAATCTTTTATGCATCTTTCTATGCATAAATTCAATTTTAATGAGAATAACTCTTTTGAAATAAAAATAAATTTCTTTAGACATCTTTCTATGCATAAAATCAAAATTGATGAGAATAACTCTTTTGAAATAAAAATAAATTTCTTTATGCCTCTTTCTATGCATAAAATCAAAATTGATGAGAATAACTCTTTTGAAATAAAAATAAATTTCTTTATGCATCTTTCTATGCATAAAATCAAAATTGATGAGAATAACTCTTTTGAAATAAAAATAAATTTCTTTATGCATCTTTCTATGCATAAAATCAAAAATAAATTTCTTTATGCATCTTTCTATGCATGAAATCAAAATTGATGAGAATAACTCTTTTGAAATAAAAATAGATTTCTTTATGCATCTTTCTATGCATAAAATCAAAATTGATGAATAACTCTTTTGAAATAAAAATAAATTTCTTTATGCATCTTTCTATGCATAAAATCAAAATTTGATGAAAGTAACGCTTTTATAATTTTAAAAAATCTTTTATGCATCTATTTATGCATAAATTTAATTTTAATGAAAGTAACACTTTTATAATAATAAAAATATTTTATGCATCTATTTATGCATAAAAATCAATTTTGATGAAAGTAACACTTTTATAATCAAAATATTCCCAATATACATCTTTCTATGCATAGAAATTAATTTTAATGGAAATAACACTTTTATAATAAAAATATTTCTACTCTGCATTTTTCTATGCCTAGAATGAAAATGACACTTTTAGAATACACAAACGGTGGGGATTACTCTTTTTGAATAAGAAAAGATAAAACTTATTTCACGAAATTTAAGAAAATTTTTCCATAACCTCCTTTGTATGGCTGACCATTTTTTAATTTTTCCTATCCTTAAGTTACTTAAAAACTATCCCCAAATGGTTTAAAGCATTCTAAACTAATCAAATTTCACTTTTAAAAGAGAAGTAATATGAAAAGTTTAATTCAAACAATTAGAATTAAACAAAACAAAAATTAGAAAACCATTAAAAGGAATAAGAAAAAGTAGGATTTCTAGTTTACATGAATTTCTGAGAGCTTTCCTTTGGCTTGATGGTTTGAGGGATTTACTCTTGTTTGCAACAAGAGTGGCCACCAATTCTTTAGAAGAGGGAATGGTCAAAAACTAATGAATTATTAATAAATTCATAGTTTTTGGCTCTGGGGAGAAGTAGAGTAATAGTGCATAAAACACTATTAACCATTTACAAAGGGGGAGGCTTCATTTATAGGAAAAAGTGAGCCTCTAATCAAGCAAACTGATTCTAGAATTTTTCAGATCAGTTTGGTCAATTTTTGACCATTTTTAGGTCAGTTTAGCTTACTTTTTGGATCTAGTTGAAGCAGGAGAGAGGAGAGATGAAAATATCTCATTATTTGTGAGTTTAAAACTCAACCACACATGTGAAATAGGCACCTCCTTCATGAGGGAAATTCCCCCACAGTGAGGTGTCAAAAATGCATTATTTCTCTAAATATCTCTTCTTTTTTAACTAATATCCTTGTCCTTAGTCAACTCTTCATCTTATGTGAGTATTTACTCATTCCTTTTTTTGGGAGGGGGGATTTTCTTTATTTCTTCAATTTATCTCCTCCCTACATTTGGATGAATCTGATTGGCCCCTCAGAATCTTAATTTAAATTTTTTCAAAAATCTGGACCCTTAGAATAAGGCCTTTTGAACAGATTATAATTGATTTCTAATGCACCTTCTGAAAATCTTTTGAACTTCTGTTTCGGAAAATTTTATTTTAATAAGAAGATATATTTTTTCATCCAAAAATATCTAAAAATTGAATAACCTCTCTCTAAAACATTTTCTCTCTCTAGGCCAAAACAAGGTAAAACAGGATCTTTCTTTTATTTCAAAGAGGGGAATAATTATAAGATCAAAAGGTGAGGTTCTTACACCTGCGTACCTCAAAAGCCGGAGGGAGGAATCTTACACTCCCGGGACTCAGATTCTGACATAGACATCTGTACAAGCATATATTGTCAGTCGAATGATTGTGGAAGCCACCCCCCCCCCACATTTTTATTTTTTATTTTTTATTTTTTTAATCTTTTTATCTTCTTTTTTCTGTGTTAGTATGTTAGTGAATGATTCGCGGTGTGGCCTTCCCATATAGTAAAATGTGTGAATTTGAAGGTGTGAAAAGTTTCCATGAAGCTGCAGACTCGGGGACGTGAAGTTCTCCTGTGAAAGTGTTCCGTGAAGTTCTCCCGTGAAGCTACAGACTTGGGGACATGAAGTTCCCTCATGAAATTCTCTCGTGAAAGTCTCTCATGAAGTTCTCCCGTGAAGGTCTCCCATGAAGCTGTAGACTTGGGGACGTGAAGTTCCCTCATGAAATTCTCTCGTGAAGTTCTTCCATGAAGATCTCCCATGCTCGTGTTCTCTCGTGAAGTTCTCCCATGAAGTTCATGGCGTGAAACACTAAAATGGTTCATGTTGTGAAACAGTTTGGAGTTCTTCATGGCATGAAACATAAAAAATAGTTCACGTCGTGAAACATTTTGGGTACTTCACGTCGTGAAGTATTTTTCTGCTGCTTCACGTGAAGTTTATAAAATCAAATTTTTGTACTCAAACACACCCACATGCACATGATGATGCATTGATTTTTTACCATGGAAACTAAAGGTTTTCTTTGATATTTGTAGACATTATTTGATGAAAATTTTTTAATTCTAATCGAGAGATTTTTAGTGTTCCTTCTACCCAATTAAATATTTTTGTTGCAGTGTCTGGTTGTGTATTGCTTATACTAGGACACCCTTGTTTTTTTCTTCACATATTGTTCCATTCTTTATTTATTGTGGGTATTTTTGTTGCTTGAGTCATTCTCAACTCAGGTTGCTGAATTTGCTTTCTTCTCCACACAAGTGCAGGTGGGGGTTCTATCCTTTTGGGGAGTTAATGCTGAAAGCTCTTACCCTCTTTTGTATATTGACCCAAACCTATTGTGGCATCTCATCGATTTTCTTTTAGGTAACCATATTGTTGTATTGCCTTGATAGTAGCCTTGTGCTCGCAGAGTAGGTCCTTTTGAATCCACTGTGGATGACAGCAGTCATAAAGCTTCTGCAGGTTCTTGACCTTCTGCCACTTTGTAGGTGGTGTCGATGGTTGATTTTTGAACCAGTTTCTCTTATGAGAATGTTCATCATTCAATGGTTCCTTCTTCTCAGGTTGACCTTTTGGGTGAATCTTGGGTACCCATTTGTATGTACTCTTGTATGTTGGGCTTTGTGTAAGCAATTTGAACATGGTGGGTGTAGATTCTGGTTTCTGAGGTATCACTCCCGCACAGCAATTTGTTTGCCTTAATTTGCCGTGGTCCATAATGGTATGGACGGTACTTTTATACCGATGGTTAGCGATGTTGTTCTATCTTCCCATTGGATATTGCACTTGTTGGCATAGATCGAGGATCGTCCTAAGATCATTTCCTCTTTCAATGTACCTACAGGCATTACAAACACCGTTCCAACCAAGGGATTATTACTGATGGAAATGTTAACATTTGAATACCCAACGGCCTTTGTGGTTGTTAAGTGCACACTATGAACTTTTGCATCCGTGTGTTCCAGGTTTGATTTGCCTAAGGTTATCCAAGTATCATATGAGATTAAGTTATGGCTCGATCCTGTATCTATCAATGCAACACTTGTTGCAATGCCCTTATTTGTTGTGAGTCCCAACTTGAGTTTTCTTGGTTCAATGTTTAGATCCTCTTTGTCCACCAGAGTTATGGACGCCATATTGACATGAATCAGGTCCTTCTGGATTTTAGTTTTTGCTTTCCTAGCTTTAGCCTCATCTTGTACCTGTTGGATCTTTTCTTTTACTAATTGTTTCTATTTTTTTAAGAGGTGTTCTTGGAAGAGCATCTCCTAGGTTAATGGTCCAAAGTATTTTTTTAGTTTACTCCCATTGACATAGCCCTCCATTTGGATGCCGTCAATCGTCTCTATTTGGATAGACCCTTGAGGTGTGATTTCTGATACGCGGAATGGTCCCAAACCATGGTATTTCAGTTTCTTTTTCTTGGTGCTTCCCACACCATACATGAGGACAAGGTCTCCTATTTTTAACTCTTTTTGCTTGAGGTTTCTATCAAACCAATGTTTTCTGCACAACTTTTTAACCATGAGTCCGTGTGATGCTAACAACCGGGTTTCATCCAATTTTTTCAATCAATTAATGCATTTTCAGTTAGACGTTCTTGTATAGCAATTCTTAAGCTGGGGGCTAAATACTCTATGGGCATAACCGCTTCAACACCATAAGCTAGACAAAAAGGAGTATATCCTATTGCCAACTTATAGGATGTGCGGTAGGCCCAAAGAGCTGATGTAAGCTTATGCTCCCAATCTGTTCGACTTGCTTCCATAGTTTTCATCAGGATGGTACACAAAATCTTATTGGTACTTTCTACCTGACCATTTGCTTGAGGGTAGTATGGTGATGATTTATGATGGATTACCAAGAATCCTGCAAACAAGCAATTGATTAATCACCTCATTAATGAAATGTGAGCCATGGTCAATCACCAATTCCAATGGGCATCCGAATCGTGATATAATTGCTCATATACAAATTTTTCAATTGTTTGTGCATCTACTTTTTTTGAAGTTCTGGCCTCCGCCCACTTAGTGAAATAATCATTGGCTATGATTATGTAGCAGACTTGTGATGGATGAGCCGCTGGACTTATAGGTCCCACAAAATCTATTCCCCATTTCTCAAATGGTTGCCTGACAATGATGGGGGTTAGTGGCATCTTGTCTCTTTTTTGCGAAATGGCAAAACGTTGGCATTCCTCGCATCTTTTGGCGAACTCGTTAGCATCCCCGAATAATGTGGGCCACCAGAGTCTAGCTTGGAGCACCTTCCGGGCTATAATTTCTCCGACAAAATGCCTGCCTACTATCCTGGAATGAGACTCTTCCAGTATGGTCACAAATTCATCCTCCCTTACGTATCGTCTGAGCACATTATCTTTGCCTAGTCTATACAACTCACCGGCAATCAATTGATATGGTGCTACAAGCTTGATAAGCCTTCGCATCTTATCCTTATTTAAGGGTACGTTTTGAGGGAAGACATAAGCCAGATGCTTTGAAATCTCTTCGCTCCACTCTGGTATCATATCTAATTTGAATAGACAAGCATCAGGGAGGTCATCGTTCTACACTAGTAGCTGGTTCTCCATTTGGAACTCTCGAGAGGTAGTCAACCATCAACACGTGTTATTTTCCCTTCCTTACCGTGATAATAAGGTCAAATTCCAACAATAATAGTAGCCAACATGTGATTCTTCCCATAGTGCAAGGTTTATTCACCAGATATAGCAAGGCTTGATGGTCCACAAAAAATATGAATTTGTTATCCAAGAGATATAATGTCGGTATTTCTTGACTAGGTAGACCATGGCCAATCCTTATCTTTCGGTAGTGGTGTAGTTCACCTCTGCATCATTCAATTGACGGGCTAGCAATGCAAACTGGATAGTCTAACTTGAATTCACCAGGTTGAACCCAACCAATGGCAAAATTTAACACATCGATGTGTACATGGAATATAAGATCCCAATTGGGGGGTTGCAAAATGGGTGCACTTGCCAAGGCTCGCTTCAGATGGTCATAAACCTCTTGACACCCCTCGGTCCACTCAAAAACAATGCGCACTTTATACAAAGGTCTGGCTATCTCCACATAAAATATGATGAAGCATTTATAATAACCAACATGACCCATAAAACTTTACACACCTTTGTAGTTGGTCGGCGGTGGTAGTTCCAAGATCAACTTGACCTTGCTATCATCACTGGTGGATATGCCATTCTTTGAGACTATGTGTCCTAGTATCACACCATGCTTGACCCAAAACTGTCACTTCAAGGGGTTTAGTGATATCCGATATAATTGGCAACGTTCAAACACCTTCCTCAAATAGTTCAAATGATCTTCCCATTGAGAATGTGCACATAGATCATCAATAAACACTTCCAACCACTTTTGCAAGTAGTCCTTAAAAGTGGTGCACATCAATCTTTGAAAGGTTGCCGGGGCATTTGTAAGACCGAATGGCATAACCTTGTAGGAGCAAATGCTCCCCACATGGTATTGAAGGCAGTCTTATGTTGGTCTTTTGGTGCTGTGGACACTTGGTTGTACCCTGAAAACCCATCCAAGAAGCTGTATGCTTCCTTTCAAGAGCCACTCTTTCTAGGACATGTTCGATATGTTCGGTATACGGCAATGGGTAATGGTTCCTTCGAGTGGCTGCATTTACTTTCTTAAGATCGACACATACTCTCAATTTTCCATTCTTTTTAGGCACTATCACAATGGGTGATAACCAATCTATATGTTTGATCTCATAGATAAAGTTAGCAAAAATGAGCTTATCAATTTTCTCCTTTACAATTGCTGCATACTTTGGATTGGTATGGTTTCTGCCTGGTAGGCCGTGATCCTTCCATAATTGGAATCGTATGTTGTACCACCTCGTGCAGTACCCCTTTCATTTCCTTATAGTTCTAGGCAAAACAATCCTTGTATTCCTTGAGAAGAGCAATAAGCTCTGCTTCTTCTTTGCACAGAGGTCAAATCTTTGGCAATATATACAAATCTTGCTTCTTCCCCTATTTTCGCAATATCAACCTCCTTGATTTCTGTCGGGCCATCGTACGATGTCAACAGCCATTCCTCTCTTAACCTAGTGGCTGTTAATAGAGCCACTCTTCTATCATCAATTGTATAGTTCTTGAAATGGTTAGGCACTGAGAGTACATCCATTTTGTCCTCATTGTCTTTTTTTGTTTCTTCCATGATTTTCTTAGCCTCACGTTCTGCCTCTGCCAAAGCTTTGTTGCATTTTTTGCATCCTGTTTTTGTAAGTTTGGGTGTATTGGTTTTGTTAAGGGTGTTCTGCTCTAGATTCCTCCCTTCTAATGATATTTTACTCAACTCTTCGCCATTGGTCATCCATTGATTTGCTTTGCAGCAATGCGTTTCGTCGGGCTAGGTACCATTTTTGTTTCCACAATCGCCTGATGCACTGACTACTGGTTTGAATCCGTGCCATGGTGCCTTCTCTGTACTTGATGTCTTCCCTATTGACTCCCTATCCATGGTTTGCCAATCAACCATGTAGATAGAAGTTATAGGGATGTTTCCGGAATCCAAATACTGGGTTCCCTTAGGTTGCATCACATCAATTGTGGCCAACACATGCATCCAATTCTCATAGAAATTTGGGGGAGGTAATGTGTTAAAACTCTAAGATCTCTCTAGATAATTGTTTTGCATAAACATGCATAAATCAGGCATAAACTCAACCACCCGACCACCCCCGATCCCAAGGGATGTACACATGCATTATAAATAAAATACATCATACCTCTACCTTGATGTCCCATACCATCAAGAGGTATAACTCCAATCTAATAGCATGTAGCTATAGTGTGAAATGGTAGGTGAGTAGATATGGACCTCTACACAAGAGACCATAGCCTAAGCCTCTAAGCCTCCCAAGCCTCACTTGAGTGTGTCCCATGCCCCTATTATATAGGAGGGCCCTCAAGTGACTCTTGACTCTCCATCTCCCATGTGTGGCCCTTGGATGCCTGACCCTAACCTTAACCTTAAGGTTAGTCCTAACCCATGCTCCACTAGAGCTTGTTCCCATGCTTACATGCTCACAAGCCTAATGTGGTTAGCCTCCTAGTATATGCACACAATGAAAAGAAGGAGAACTGCGCTGAACAATCTCAACCGACCCCCAAGTCGAATCCTCAATTTTCCTATCTTTTCACTTAATTTTAACCTCAGGGATTAGTCAACTAGAATGTTTCCTTTCCTTGAATTCAAGTACCTTATCAGGTTCATGTGTGGAACATAGGATAAATCTTCGACTTCAACAAGTTCTTGAGGAGTAACCATGTTATCCTCACCTCCCAGTTTCCCTTTCAATCTATTGATATAAAAGACTGGATGAACTCTAACATGTGGAGGTAGTTTTAAGTTCAAACGCAACCGTGCCAATCCGATGTATAACTCGAAAATGGACCACAATATCTAGGAGATAAATTCGAGCATTCTTCTATTGACAAAGTTTGAGAATCTTTAGGAACATTAAAATAAACCAACGCTCCTAGTTCAAAAGACCGAGATGAGTGTCCCCTATCAGTATAAAATCGTACTCTATCCTGAGCGCTCCTGATAGAATCCTGAGCTTTGGTCAGCATTTCTTGCATCTCACAAGAAATCCCTCGATGCATCAGGCTCGATGTCCTTAAGACCGACATCAATAGGTGCCCTGGGGTTGATACCCATACATAAGTAATAGCCGTATATTTAAAACTATTATAGGCAAATTTCATCATTAAAATATATTTTTTCCAATATGATTATTTTCTAGAGACATATGCACGAAGCATATATTCTACAATCTGATTCATACGCTCTATTTGCCCACATCAGACTGCGGATGATCAGAGCAATTCACATTTAAAGTAACTTCCTCGTTGTAAACCATTCGGAATAAAGTAGGAAAACATGGCATTATAACAATAGAAACTAGTGATTCATTAGCTCCCCGACATACCCACATCTGCATATGGAATAATCGACATCCCGAGTTACCCATATCAACATAGAGAGTCATCAGTGTCTCAATGAGTCACATATGTCCATCCGTAAACAATCAGGTTGACTATATAAATCACCTAAAGTACGGAACTAGAGAAAGAAATGCCAACCAAGGAAGAATCCAAATTTCCTTATCCGAACACAACAAGATAAACTTGTTTGAACTCTAAAGAAAAAGATTTCAACAAGTGAAAATGCCGACGAGATTACCCTCATCAAAACATGCAGGCTATAAATAAAAGAAGTTTATCCAGAGAATGCCCACACTATAACTTCTAGTGAATTTAGAAAATGAGATTGTCTTTGAATGTTGAGGTCAACATGCTAAGTGATGTAAGCAAAGCAACAATCTTGAGCCCAAATTATCCCATAAGATAATATATGTGAGAGGGATCACTAGCATCCCATACCACCATGATACCACCCATACATACCTTAACAATTTGAAACTCCCTAGTATGCCGTCTAGAAAATATGAATAAAATCTTGTATAAAAGGAATAAAATAGTCTTATCCCAGACTTTCATATACTAAAACCTATCTCTATATTCCTGAGACTACATCAAGGAATAACCCTTTTTTAGTACATCATTAGAAAAGAATTTTAAATTATTGGCACCTTTCTAATGATAACTACCCAATAAACATAATAAAGCTAGGGTAGAAAAATAACTCACCTAGATACATAAGCAACTAGGTATCCAAATCGGAATATGTACAAAAGTACAAGCAATATACTCCAAAATTATGTGCAAAAAATGAAGGCAAATGCTACCTTCAAAGCGCATGAAATTATCCAAAAGATCAAAAGATCCTTATTAAACCATGGAATAAAAGCATATAAGCTCCTCAAATCCATGAAAACCATAGTTGATCCATAAAAAATCAATGCATACTATCTAATGGATATTTATCATGCCAAAAGAAGCATTAAAATTGGTGGCCAACTCATCAATCCGGAGTATATGAACGTAGTGTCATTCTTCAAACAAAACTCCAAAGTAAGCAAGTGAAACACGTGTGTGTAGCACTCAATAAGAAAACCCTAGACACAAGTAATCTAGGCAGAACCTGATGAGTCCATCTAAAACTTCGAAAACATCCAATAAAATCCACCAAAACAAACCGATCAACTGACCCATGATAGAATTTGTCTTAGGCTTAAGAAATTAAGCACAAACCACACTTAAATAAGTGCAAAATAAATTATCGTGGAAAAGTGTCAAAGATGAAACACACTTTGAACGTAATTTATAGCCATCAAAAGAAATCAAGGAACATGTCTAAAAAGAATGGCTAAACAATGGCAAAAACTCATGAAAACATCGTTTAGAATTAATCCAAACGAAAATAACTACTAATACGAGGTACAATTGTATTAATAATATGCGAATAACCCGCATCTATCTAATGTCAGTACGAGAAAACGTACTTCAACATTAAATAACCCTCGAAAATATTAAACTCTCGAGAAAAAAGAATTATCATAATTTTTTTCTGATTTTTCCTAATTTTCTAGGGCCTCAAAATATAATAATTTTGAATTCCACCAAACCTCTCTTATGGCATTCCGAACCTATATTTTTCTAGAAAATTTTTAGTAATTTAATTTGCTAAAATACCATTGAAATTTTATAAATACCAAATTTTAAGATTTTTAAAAATAATTTCTAGAATATTCCTAATTTTTCCTTAGAATCCCATCGTTCACGAAATTTCCAATTCAACCCGACAATTCTCAAATCCAATGAAAATTTTTAATTTTAATGGATTTTTTTATTTTTTGGGTCAAAAAATATATTTTAAAGGAATTTGAATGGTCACGAGTGCCTGAATGGACACACCACATGCCAAACACCAACCCCACATTTTTCCAAAATTTAAAATAACCTTTGTCTAATTTTTCACTAATTTTCATGAATTTTTAAAAATTTTTAATTAACCCCTAACGCATTTAGAATCTGAACGGTCAAATTTTTTTGAAATTCCAACGGTTTTCTCGAAATACGGAAAGCCAAAAGTTTCGGGAAAATGAAAAGACAAAAAAAAAGTCGGAATGTGAGGTCAAAAGTTTCCGGAATACGGAAGGTCAAAAGATTTTCCGGAATTCGGAAAGCCAAAAGGTTTTGGGAAAACGGAAAGCCAAAGGTTTTCCGGAAGATGAAAAGCCAAAAAGTTTCAAGAAGAATTTTTCAAAAAAATTTCAGAGAATTTTTATCTCAAATTTCACATTTTTGGCTTTTTTCAAGATTTTTTTTGAAACGTTTTCAAAAGCTTTTTTATAAAAAAACTCATTTAAAAAAATAAGGATAAGCTTTTATTAAGCTTTGAAGAATTTGATTTTTTTAAGGGGGGATTTTTTCGCCTGTTGGCTGCAGCGTAGCCGCCACCCCCTCCCCCGGCGTTGCGCCTGTTGAATTTAATTAAACATTACTTAATCATAATTAAAATTAATTATGATTAATGTTTTAAAAAATCCCTTTTAAGAGGAATTCTCACGGAAAAAAGGAAGGAAAAATCAGAATTGAGAGGCGGAGAGAGTCCCACGCATAGAGGAGAGCATTTCATGCATCAACATGCTATCCCCTACTGTATTTGAGCAGAAAATTGACAGAAATTTGATCGCATACCCATGGTAAAACCCACAAAAATGTATTAAAATTACATTTTTAATCATAAAAATGCTCAAATTTTTTCTAAAAAATTAGAAAATTTTTTGTAAAAAATCTAGAAATTTAGAGAATCCATTCTACCAAAAATATCCACATTAACTATGTGGTATTTTTGTAAAAAAAAATTATTAATGCTTATTTTAAACCATAAAAAATAAGAAAAAATAGCATTAAACTCACGGAATTCCCCCGCAACGTCGATTTGTCCATTGAATTGTAGTAACACACATTCCAATCGCCATATCAACGATCCACATGAAAATCATCAACACAAATCAACAAAATAATATTTTTATTAGTAAATATCAAACTCCAAGCTCCACCTTCTCACTGTCACCACCATGGAGTTGCTCACACCATCACATAGGCCAATCACACTCTCTCTCACTCTCTCTTACAAGCATAAACACACAAGCATGAGAGAGGCACAATGTTAGAATGCTCTCACTCCTCACTCTCTCACAAGTACAAAGGAAGAGCTCTCACTCCTCACTCTCTCACAAGTACAAAGGAAGAGCTCTCAATAGCACAAAGGGGATTGTGTCCTTTCATTATGAGAAAATACCTTATATACAATTGGCCCTTATTCACACTTGGACGCCCAAAACTTACTAATTAGGCCTTGGGTGGCCAATGTCTCATAATGTACAAGCTTTATAGTGCCTTTACTTATATAACACTTATTAATGCCCTCAATTGAGGATCATGGTGTTAATCCATATGGGATTAACATCTGTTGAGCTCCTCTTCTCTGTTGAGCTTGAGCAAAGCACAGCCTGGCGCCTCCTCTCTTTTGTTGAGCTCCTGTCTTCTATTGATCTCCTCTTCTCTGTTGAGCTTGAGCAAAGCACAGCACAACCTAGCTCTTTAAGCAATGATGGCAAAGGAATGTGTTTTTTTTTAAGTTGGTTGCTATGGAAAATGTTCCACCTGCGCTTGATGGTTGTTGTGCAGACGCCAACAAAACGATGGTTGTTGTGCAGACGCCAACAAAACGTTGGTTGTGCTTGATGTGTGCCTTCTTCCACCTGCGTGCTGAGCCTCACATAGGCGATGAAGCCTGAAGTGTTAGAAGCAAGAAACGTTGGCTGAGCTGGTTGTGCGATTGATGTTTGCTGAGCCTCATAGAGGCGATGAAGCTACCACAACTCCAAGAGGAAACTCAATGCATTCACCTTAGGGAAGAGCAATAGAACACAACTGTCGTAGGGCACTCACCAATGCTTCAAACTTGTTTCCCTTGAGGTCTCCAAGCTCACTTGAGAAGCTCCAATCCTCTAAACTCCACCTCCACGCTATCACCATAGAGTCGCTCACACCACCACACATAAGGCAATCACTCTCTCTCACTCCTCAACACAAGCATGCAACATACAAGTATAGAGGAGGCACAAGTGCTAGAATGCTCTCTCTCAATCTCTCTCTCAAGACAAAAACAAGAGCTCTCAATAGCACAAAGGGGGATTGTATCCATTCATTATGACAAAATGCCTTATATACAATTGTCTCTTATTCACACTTGGGCACCCAAAACTTACTTAACTAAGGCCTTGGGTGGCCAATATCTCATAATGTACAACTTTTATAGTGCCATTGCATGACACTTATTAATGTCCTCAAATGGAGGAGCATATTGTTAATCCAAAATGAGATTAACATCCCCCCTTACCCGATGTAGGTTATGTTCTCATAACCTGAGGTGGAAAGACTTGGTCGTCGAACTCGTTAACGATAGAAGTTATGGTGTGGCTGAAGCTTTTTGAGGGTTCTTCTGAATGCAACGTGTGATCTCCAGAACCCGATGTCGACCATGTCTTCGAATGTGACATACATATAGGCTGGTAGACACCTTAGGCGATGATAATACAACATCATACCTCTATCACATGGTCCTTGATTCATGTCAAACTGCAATTGCTCAGCACCATATCCATCATACCTTTCCTTGGGCTGATCTATCACAGGAGCATGAGCAAGTTTAGGAATCAAACGCTAGCCACTATTGTCGGGTCTAGGATGATACAACGCCATGCATGTATCCAATTCAGCATCTGCTTCTTTTACTCTCCTATATTAGTAAATCTGGCTGGCATAAAGGTGGGGAAGTTATAACATACATGTGAATCCCATTGCTTTGCCTCTTGAAACTCCAAAGGTGTCCATCTTCTCTTCAGTGGCATGTACAAGATCCATATGTCTATTAGTAAATGAGTTTCGCATATATGCTAATAGGTTGCACTTTGTGAAACAAAGAGTGTCTGTGTGTACATGTGTGAGAGAGAGGAGGAGAGATAATGTGTGTTTGTGTAAAAGAGATAAATAGTTATTTAATGCAATTGGTATGTGTATAAGAGAGAGAAATATGAGAGGGAGAGAGATAGAGAGAGATAATGTGCGCATTTTAGGGAGAGAAATAATGTGTGTGTCAAATTGGGAGCGATAAATAGTTGTTTAATACCATTAGAATGTGTGTGTGTGTGTGAGAGAGAGAGAGAGAGAGAGAAAGAGAGAGAGAGAGAGAGAGAGAGAGAGAGAGAGAGAGAGAGAGAGGGGGGGGGGACTAGAGAGAGGGGGGGACTAGAGAGAGATTAGAAGGGGAGAAGGATAAAGAAAGGACTAGGAGAGAGCAAATGATTTGTTCAAAAAAATTATGCGGGTAGATGGCACACATTACTATTGATTGAAGGACATGCGAGAGAGAGAGAGAGAGAGAGAGAGAGAGAGAGAGAGAGAGAGAGAGAGGCACGAGAGGAATGAAGGGCTACACTAGGTTGAGAGGAGGGAGGAGGAGGGGAGAAGAGAGAGAGGACATGGGTGATAGAGGGTATAGAGAGATATTGGTTGTCAAAAAGACCTTGCTCCATGCCCATCCTCTCCACCATGAGCTTACACCACCTGCATCTCTAGTGGCCCCCTTAAAGCCCCTTCTCAGAGACAACAAAAGGAGATAACCAAAGGGTGGCCTGCCTTATACTGTTTTTCCTCCTCTTTAGCTACATTAATTTCATAGCAGCTACCTTGTGCTTATAAGCTCGATGCACTATTGAAAGCCATCCAGCTGGTCATTTTTTCTCTCAATGAGCCTTTCGGGAAGAGAGCCCAAACATTGTCGACTCTATACATACCTAATGGCCAGCTCTAGTCACACATGTGGCTCAGTCATTAAAGAGAGTTATGACTATCCAAAATCAAGAGTTGGCATCAAAGCTAGACCAAGAATTGAGCTACCGCCAAAGATTAAGCTCCCAACTAAGAAGAGGGGATAAAGAGGAGTATGCATCATCTAGAAGAAGAGCTAATCATAGCTAAATTAGAGATCAAGCTTGCAGCAGCAACAGTGGGTTGAAGTAGCCTAGGAGATAATAAAAAAACACCATGTCGAGGAGCTTGGTGCCCTTCACAAAGAACTCCACAAAGCTAAGGCATGGTCGGAAGAAGCGAACAAAGGTAGCCACTTTAGCAAAACATAAAGATGGCCAAGATGGTAGATGAGGCCACCACTACTCCCACATATTTCAAGATTTTGTACAATGAAGAGAAGAAAAAATAAAGCCTCAAAGAAGATGCTTACAAGACAATCTTGACATAGAGAGACTAGTTGCCCACAAAGAGATCCAAGCTATGAAGGATGTTAAAGTAGAGTCCCATGGTCTTGAGGAGCTTGTTTGACTCTCATGACCATGGCGGGCCAACCAAGCTCATTGTGGACCACTCTCACAAATGGATTCCCATGATTTGCTCCGTAAAAACCTCTCCCTATACCTTCAACAATTTGTATCTTTCTTTGTGACCCCTTGGTACTTGTGCTATATAACTTAACCAAGGTATCCCACACGTCTTTAGGTGTCCCTGCATCTTATATATGGCCAATCATAGAATCTATTACACTAATAGAGAGCCAATACATAACATTGCTGGTCCTCTCATTCCATGCTTTTAAAACATCTACCAATTGTGGAGTGGGATTCTCGTCAGGAAGCTTTGGCTCTCCTTCTTATAATGAACTCCCAATATCCTTTTCCAACTACTTCATCTAGGGGACCTATACGGCTACTACCATGTCATTAGCAGCTAGATGTTGTACACGGCCTCCACATGCTGCTACCCCTCATCACCCCTACAGTTGGCCGGCCTATTTTGAGCTGGTGGACCCCTTATGGGAGCTGGTGGTTGAGTTGTTTTAGGGCTATTTCGGGTATCCTCAGTGACTATTATGGTGCCTTTGGGCATGACACCTATGACTAGTCCATCAATGTGTGCACAAAAGAAATTCATCTATAACTCTACTACTTCTTCGTTTATGTGGAAGTCTAGGACTATATGTACATCTTTTAGAACCTAGACTAGTTGCTAAGGACTAATTTTAGTCTTGGCCGAACAAGTGTGAATACAACTTCTTGTATATAACTCGATTTTGACATTAAGCAATACAACTAATCACTCTGTGCATTAATATCTAATGCTTTCTTGATCCTTTTTGCAGCTTCTTTTGAAATGTCTTTTCGGTACCTTGTGCAACGACCATCTCGTGACATATCATTTATGAATGTGTTTTTCTCTTTAGGCACTTCTAGTTGACTTGAGCTCAATGGATTTCGTTGCTCCCTTCCCAATGGCTTACTCTGTAAGTTATAGCTTGCAAAGCACCAATGCGTTGACCTCCTCAACTATCAAATTTGTGCCTTCAGCCACCACTGGCCATATAGTAGGCACACTGTGTGGGGGATGGTCAATGTTCTTATCCACAGCCATGTGTATGCATGATGTCATTATTTACAATGTGCCATATAGTAGGCACATTGTGTGGGGGATGGTCAATGTTCTTATCCACAGCCATGTGTATGCATGATGTCATTATTTACAAAACCACATTATTTAACTAGTCTTCCTAGTAGCATGGGACCTTGTTGAAAAAAATGATGGTGCAAGTACTCCTTTTGCACATCCTACAATCGTACGACCACACTTATGTTACCTATATTGTTAAAATTACAGCAATGTGATGAGCTATGGTGGATCAAATGCTAGAATCAACATCATTAACAAAGTGATTAGATAATAATCAAGACATGATTAGTGAGTAATTAACAAATAGCTTAATGTAGGCATGGATAATAAAAAACCAGCAAATTCTCATTAGGCCAATGCCTCAATTTATAGAGTTTACATCCAAGCATCTAATCCCACTGATTTCTCCTTGATTCACTCCACCTCTTTTGCTTGATTCTCTCCACCTCTCCCAAAATATCTCCACACTTCCTAGATCTTCTCATGCTACCCTTTATTCTTGTTGGATAAATGTAATCCCAACTCCTTAGTCCAATTTAATGTGTGGTTGTTAGGCTAGTGGTCAATGGTTGGTGTAAAGCCTACAAATGGTTGGTGCATATGGTTCATGCAACTCATGCAACTAAAAATAGGGTAGAGGAGTCTCTAAATAAGGTACAAGTCGTGATCAAATGATTATGTAAGTTTGGTTCATGCCTAATCATAATTAGTGTCTTCTTGTGTTAATCTCAATGCAATTTTCTACATATACTAGTTTTTGTCCCTCATATTCATGATGTTTTGTACAAGCTTTGATCCACCTTGAGTATGTTTTAATCAATCTTCATAGTTGAATTATCATATCCAACATTTGGTATCAGAGCATGACCCAATTAGGTTTAGTTTATTAGCAAAAATCCTAATTTTTCTCTTAATCACCATAGCTAGTTTTTCTCTGTTTGAACCACATGCTATAGATTGCCTCCATGCTTGCATCTGAGGTGATTATACCCCAATCTTTTGCTATAGGCCTCTTGCTTTGCTCCCACGCATGTCCTAAAACGGAGATTGCAGCAGGCGAATTTCATCGCTTCCTCACGAATTTCTCATCGCCATCCAAACATGCCGTTTTCTGCTAATCCGGTTCATTCAGCGTCGTCTTTACGAATTAGCCTAATTCCTCTTAGGTGCTTCAAGGTATCATGTGAGGATTCAGCATACCAAATCTTGAAGCAATTGGTCCACAAGAGCTGCTATACGGAGCTGTTTTCCAGTAGCCTGTTTTCTGTCTCTTTTGCTCAAACAACATGGTGATTATTATTTTGATCTATATTGATGTTATTATTATTATTTGGGCTTAAATCATCTATATGAGCAAGTTATCAACATCAAGCATCATATTGCATCATCATGAGCTCCAAATTCCCCGACAAATTCAACGGAACTGGGTTTCATACCTGGCAAATCATGTAAGATTCCGACACCTCTGCTTGGGGATTTCCCCCTCATAAATGAGGCGCCTACTTCACATGTGCAATTGACTTTTAAATCTTCAAAAATTGAGATATTTCATCTCTCCTCTCTCCTAATTCAAGTCTAGTTCCAAAAAGTTAGCTCAACTGACCTAAAAATGGTTAAAAATTGACCATACTGAGTTGGAAAATTCTAGAATCAGTTTGTTTGGTTAGGAGCTCAGTATGGTCAAAAATTGACCATACTGAGTTGGAAAATTCTAGAATCAGTTTGTTTGGTTAGGAGCTCAATTTTTCCTATAAATAGAAGCCTTCCCCTTTGTTGAAACTCAATAGTGTTTTATGCACTGTTACTCTGCTCCTCCCAAGCCAAGAACTGTGAATTTATTAATAATTCACTAGTTTTTGACATTTACCTCTTCCAAAGATTGGTGGCCAACCATCAAGCCAAAGGAAAGCTCCAAGAAACTATGTAAGTAGAGATTCTTGTAATTTTATTTATTGATTTTATGTTTTTCTAATGTTTATGATTGTTTGAAGTGATAAATGGAAGCTATGCCTTGATCGAAAGGCTTTTCCCCTCTCTCTTCTTAGAATCAACCCTTCTTTATCCTAGTTAAAGTGATAATTATTGGAATTAAACTTTTTATAATATTTTCTCTTTTATAAGTAAATTTTGATTAGTCTAGATTACTTTAAATCAATTAAGAGTTAATCTTTAAGACAAATTAAGTAGGAAAATTTGAAAGATGGTCAGCCATACAAAGGAGGTTCTGGCGAATTTTTTTAGAAATAAGTATTATCTTTTATTATGCTAAAAGAGTAATTCCTATCAATTCTACACTCTAAAAGTGTCATTTTCATGCATAGATGATGCATATTTATTATTATTTTTATGCATAAAGGAATAATTTTCTTTTATTATGAAAGTGTTACTTTCATCAAAATAGATTTTATGCATAAAGGAATAATTTTCTTTTATTATGAAAGTGTTACTTTCATCAAAATAGATTTTTAGGCATAAAGGAATAATTTTATTTTATTATGAAAGTGTTACTTTCATCAAAATAGATTTTATGCATAAAAGAATGTTTTTCTTTTATTATGAAAGTGTTACTTTCATCAAAATAGATTTTTTTGCATAAAAGAATGTTTTTTTTTATTATGAAAGTGTTACTTTCATCAAAATAGATTTTATGCATAAAGTAATAATTTTCTTTTATTATAAAAGTGTTACTTTCATCAAAATAGATTTTTATGCATAAAGGAATATTTTTAAAAGTGTTACTTTTATCATAATTGATTTTCATGCATAAAAGTATGCACAAAAGATTATTTCTTTATATAAAAGTGTTACTTTTATCATAGATGATTTTTATGCATAAATGGGTGCATAAAAGATAATTTTTATATTAAAAGTGTGATTTTCTTCATAAATGATTTTATCAATAAATAGGATGCATAAGAAAAATTCTTTTATTCTAAAAGTGTAATTCCTACTAAATTAGATCTATGCATGGAAAAATGCATAAAGAATTTATTTTAATCCAAAAGTGTTATTCTCATCAAATTTGATTTTTTTGCATAGAAAGATGCATAAAGAAATCTATTTTTAGTTCAAAAGAGTTATTTTCATCAATTTTGATTTTATGCATAGAAAGATGCATAAAGAAATCTATTTTTAGTTCAAAAGAGTTATTTTCGTCAATTTTGATTTTATACATAGGAAGATGCATTAAAGATTTGATTTTCTATTCAAAAGTGTCATTCTCATTTAAAATGAATTTATGCATAGGAAGATGCATAAAAGATTGATTTTTATTTCGAAAGTGTTAGTCTCCTTAAAATGAAATTTATGCATAAATAAATGCGTAGAGACATCTTATATCAAAAATAAGAATTCTCTTATATTCTATAAATAGATATGAGGATGCGAAACGAATCAATTAGATGAAAATGAACGAGGAATAGATGGAGATGTATGTATGTGAAAGAATAGATGTAGTTATATGTATGTGAAAGAATAGATGTAGTTATATGTATGTGAAAGAAATGATGTAGATGTGGAATGTGGATATAGATGTATGGATGAGAATGTGAATGTGGATGTATGTGAATATGAATGTGGATGTGTGAATGGGGATATGGATGTAGATATGGAATGTGGATGTGGATGTATGTGAATGTGAATGAGGAATGAGGATGTGGAATGTGGATATGGATGTATGGATGTGAATGTGAATGTGGATCTATGAATGTAGATGTGGATGTAGATTTATGAATGTGGATTTGGATGTGGATGTATGAATGTGGATGTGAAAATGGATGTATAAATGTAGATGTGAATGTAGATGTACGAATGTGGATATGTGTGTGGAATAATGAATGCAAATATGAATGTGAATGGATGTTATGTGAAGTGAATGGATGTTATGTGAAGTGAATGAATCCGATGTGATGGGATAGAAAATGATGTATCTGGTCAAGAATGGATACACATATGAATTGGAATTGGATTAAATAGTATGGATTAACGTGGATTAATGTGGACAGACGAGAGTTCAATATAGAAATTGTATTTGTGACCTATTTGTAAATGACTGTTTTATGTCAAGAATGCTGGGGAAGCATTTTGACCATCTTGTGATTAAGGTCGTGAAGACCTACTTGATAAAGTTGCAACTGTTGTGACGGAGAGTCAATGAAGGACATCTCGCGTAGCAAGGTCGGCCGAGGTCTTGACCAGCCTCGGTTCGATTTAAATGGTGAGCTTCCGGTATGGTGAATGAGGGACCAACAAGGAAGCGGCCTATGAGTGAAGCGTTAGGTGACCTGCGAAGAATCCTAGAGGGTGCTGACCATACGGTGCTCGGGCTCTAGGTCGCCAAAGATACCCACACGTGCATCGTGGAAGATATTGGAACAAGGAGTAAGAGTTGTTTTCTGAAACCGGGCATGGATCTGGTTGATTGACCTTGCTGGTCCTCAACGGATGAGTCCATGGCTCTCTTATATGGATCTGTTGATTGATCTTGCTGATCTTCAACAAGGATTCCATCATGATTTTTATATGTGAAGATATTGCCAGGTACTATGAGCTAGGAACTATTGAAAAGGCCCCTGAGTGACAGGTGGTGAGCGTTCTGGTTGCCAATGATGCCATAAGTACACCGATGAATGAATGATTGGAAATATGGATTCAGCCAGAGATTTCGAGGATTGTCATCAGTGACATAATGGTTTCATTAAAGGATTGTTTTAAAGTTAGTTGATGCTGAGAAAAAGGCAATTTCATATTGGGTGTGTAAGTGGTGTGACTAGTTTTATGTTTGTATGAACTTCCGACTAGGGGGCCTGGGAACTCTTTTCCCTGGTACCCGGGACAAAACCTAACCAAATTCCTAATTGGATCCCATCACTACAGTGGCTGGGTGGTTGGCTAACCCATGGGATTGGATGGGGTTAGGCTGGGCTGATGGATCCGTAAATCGAGACTCAATTTCTGTTATTACGATAGATAAAGTAAATCCCGGACAGTAATTGTTCTATGGATAGGAATCAATGGCTGTGCCTCTTGATGGGGAAAAAAGCATTGATCACAATGATCCAAGTGCAAGTTTCTTCCTTGATCTGATCGAGTATCTTTATAGGTGCAGTCGGATCAGCTTGATCAGTAATGGTCTTGACTACGTTAGAGTAAAAAGTTATCCTGGTGGAATCGCCCGTGCTTTCCGGGCAAAGGAAGTTTTTCCGGGTTCATTTTTGGAAAAACCGACGGATTAGTCTCTTGTCCGGATATCCATGGGCGAGGCCCCGAGTGTGGGATCCTGCCCCGCGCAAGAAGTGCTACTTCCGCTGCTAGCACCCCGAATCCATTGCGTGGTAGGGACAGGGATCTCACAAATCAAGGTGAAGATGAAGCAGGTGTTTCTGCTGCAGTTACAAGAGCTACAACAGCTACACTTCAAGCAAAAGATGAGCAAGCACTTGGTATCACATTATGTTATATACACATTATGTGTGCATATACTAGGAGGCTAAACCACATTAGGCTTGTGAGCATGGTAGCATGGGAACAAGCTCTAGTGGAGCATGGGTTAGGACTAACCTTAAGGGTTAAGGTTAGGGTCAGGCATCCAAGGGTCACACATGGAAAATGGAAAGTCAAGAGTCACTTGAGGGCCCTCCTATATAATAGGAGCATGGGGCTCACTCAAGGGAGGCTTGGAGCCTTGGGCCTATGAGGCCAAGGCTATGTTATGCTCTCCTGTGTAGAGGTTCATATCTACTCATCTACCATTTCACACTATAGCTACATGCTATTGGATTGGAGTTATACCTCTTGATGGTATGCGACATCAAGGTAGAGGTATGATGTATTTCATTTATAATTCATGTGTGCATCCCTCGGGGGTGGTTGGGTGGTTGAGTTTATGCCTGATTTATGCATGTTTATGCATAACAATTATCTAGAGAGATCTTAGGGTTTTAACAGTGGTATCAGAGCAATCTCTATTTAATTGTTGTTAATTTCTTTTAGTAAATTTTAATATTTACTAATAAAAATATTATTTTGTTGATTTGTGTTGAGATGAATTGCACGTGGATCATCGATATGGTGATTGGAACGTGTGTTACTACAATTCAATGGACGAATCAACGTTGCGGGGGAATTCCGTGAGTTTAATGCTATTTTTCTCTGTTTTTTATGGTTTAAATCAAGAATTAATAAAATTTTTTACAAAAATACCACATATTTTATTGTGAATATTTTTGGTAGAATGGATTCCCTAAATTCTTGGATTTTTTTAGAAATTTTTTTCTGATTTTTTAGGAATTTTTTGAGCATTTTTATGATTAAAAATGTATTTTTATACATTTTTGCAGGTTTTTTCCGCGGGAATGCGATCAAATTTCTGTTGCTTTTCTATTGAAATTCAATAGGGGACAGCGTGTTGATGCATGAAATGCTCTCCCGTGTGCGTGGGACTCTCTCCGCCTCTCAAAACTGATTTTTCCTTCTTTTTTCTGTGAGAAATTCTCTTAAAAATGATTTTTTTAAAACATTAATCATAATTAATGTTAATTATGATTAAGTGAAGTTTAATTAAAAACTTTAATCAAAAGATTAAAGTTAATCACCTGTTAACAATTAAAAGAGGAGAGAGGGGAGAGGAGGAAGGAGTATTGGATGGAGAAGGAGGGGAGAGGGAGAATTACCTCTATTGGAGGGGAGAGGAGGAAGGAGTATTGGATGGAGAAGGAGGGGAGAGAGGGGAGAGGGAGAATTACCTCTCCCTCAATTCCATCAGGCGCCACGCGAGGGGGGGGGGGGGACTGCGCTGCAGCCCGCTTGGTGAAAAACGCCCCCCCTAAAAAAATCAAAACTTTTACATAAGCTTAATTGAGCTTATTTTTATTTTTATTAAAAAAATAAGTTTTTTATTATTTAAAAAAGGGCTTTTGATAATATTCCCAAAAAAAGCCTGAAAAATAGTGAGAAATTTCGGGATTTGAGGAAAAAATCTCTGAAAATTTTTCGGAAATTTCTTCTTGAAACTTTTTGGCTTTTCATCTTCCAGAAAACCTTTGGCTTTCCGTTTTCTCGAAATCTTTTGGCTTTCCAAATTCCGGAAAAACTTTTGAACTTCCGTATTCCGGAAACCTTTGACCTTTCACATTCCGATTTTTTTTGTCTTTTCATTTTCCCAAAACTTTTGGCTTTCCGTATTCCAGGAAAACCGTTGGAATTTGGAAATTTTTTGACCGTTCGTATTCTAATGCGTTCAAGGTTGATTAAAAATTTCAAAAAATTCTTAAAATTTAGTGGAAAATTAGACAAAGGTTATTTTAAATTTCGGGAAAATGTGGGGTTGGTGTTTGGCATGTGGTGTGTCCATTCGGGCGCTCGTGACCATTTAAATTCCTTTTAAAATATATAATTTGACCCAAAAAATTAGAAAAATCCATTAAAATTGTAAATTTTCATTGGATTTGAGAATTGTCGAGCGGAATTGGAAATTGCGTGAACGATGAGATTCTCAGGAAAAATTAGGAAATTTCTAGAAATTATTTTTAGAAATCCTAAAAATTGGTATTTTTAAAATATCAATGGTATTTTGGCAAAATTAATTGCTAAAAATATTCTCAAAAAATATAGGTTTGGAATGCCATAAGATATGTTTGGTGGAATTCAAAATTATTATAGTTTGAGGTCCTTAAAAATTAGGGAAAATTAGAAAAAAATCATGATAATTCTTTTTCTCGAGAATTTAATATTTTCGAGGATTATTTAATGTTGAAGTACGTTTTCTCGTGTGTTAACATTAGATGATACGGGTTATTCGCATATTATTAATACGATTGTATCTCGTATTAGTAGATATTTGTGTTTGGATTAATTCTAAACGATGTATTCATGATTTTTTACCATTGTTTAGTCATTCTTCTTGGACATGTTCCTTAATTTATTTTGATGGCTATAATTTACGTTCAAAGTGTGTTTCACCTTTGACACTTTTCCATGATAACTTATTTTGCACTTGTTTAAGTGTGGTTTGTGCTTAATTTCTTAAGCCTAAGACAAATTCTATCATGGGTCAGTTGATCGGTTTGTTTTGGTGGATTTTTATTGGATGTTTTTCAAGTTTTATATGAACTCATCAGGTTCTGCCTAGATCACTTGTGTCTAGGGGGTTTTTATTGAGTGCTACACATGTGTTTCACTTGCTTACTTTGGAGTTTTGCTTGAACGACACCACAATGTTCATATACTCTGAATTGATGAGTTGGCCACCAATTTTAATGCTTCTTTTGGCATGATTAATGTCCATTAGATGGTATGCATTGATTTTTATGATCAACTATGATCTTTATGGATTCGAGGAGCTTATATGCTTTTATCCATGGTTTTATAAGGATATTTTGATCTTTTGAATAATTACATGTGCTTTGAAGGTAGCATTTGCCTTCGTTTTTTGCACGTAATTTTAGAGTATATTTCTTGTACTCTTGTACATATTCCAACTCGGATACCTAGTTGCTTATATATCTAGGTGAGTTATTTTTCTACCCTAACTTTATTGTGTTTTGGGTAGTTATCATTAGAAAGGTGCCAATAATTCAATTTCTTTTCTAATGATGTATGGGTGGTATCACCCTGGTTTCTACTGTTATAATGCCATGTTTTTCCTACTTTATTCCGAATGGTTTACAAAACGAGGAAGTTACTTTGAATGTGAATTGCTCTGATCATCGACAGTCTGATGGGCAAACAGAGCGTATGAATCAAATTATAGTGTATATGCTTCGTGCATATGTCTCTAGAAAATCATGATATTGGAAAAAATATCTTCCAATGATGGAATTTGCCTATAACAATTTTAAATATACGGCTATTGGTTTTAGTCCGTGCATACTTATGTATGGGTATCAACCGAGGGCACCTATTGATGTCGGTCTTAATAAGGACATCGGGCTTGATGCATCGAGGGATTTCTTGCGTGATATGTAGGAAATAATGACCGAAGCTCGGGATTCTATCAGGAGTGCTCATGATAGGGCACGGTTTTATGCTGATAGGGGATGCTCATCTCGGTCTTTTGAACCAGGAGCGTTGGTTTATTTTAATGTTCCTAAAGATTCTCAGACTTTGTCGATGGAAAAATGCTCGAATTTATCTCCTAGATATTGTGGTCCATTTCGAGTTATACATTGGATTGGCACGGTTGCGTATGAATTAAAACTACCTCCACATGTTAGAGTTCATCCAGTCTTTCATATCAATAGATTAAAAGGAAAACTGGGAGGTGAGGATAACACAGATACTCCTCAAGAACTCGTTGAAGTCGAAGAATTATCCTATGTTCCACATGAACCTGATAAGGTACTTGAATTCAGGGAAAGAAAACTTTGTAGTTGACTAATCCTTGAGGTTAAGATTAGGTGGAAAGATAGGGAAATAGAGGATTCGACTTGGGAGTCGGTTGAGATTATTCAGTGCAGTTCTCCTTCTTTTCATTGCAAGAGTGCAATGTTTTGAGAGAGGGGAAGTATGTTATATGTACACATTATGTTATATGCTATGTTATATACACATTATGTGTGCATATACTAGGAGGCTAACCCACATTAGGCTTGTGAGCATGGGAGCATGGGAACAAGCTCTAGTGGAGCATGGGTTAGGACTAACCTTAAGGGTTAAGGTTAGGGTCAGGCATCCAAGGGTCACACATGGGAAATGGAAAGTCAAGAGTCACTTGAGGGCCCTCCTATATAATAGGAGCATGGGGCTCACTCAAGGGAGGCTTGGGCTTATGAGGCCCAGGCTATGTTATGCTCTCTTGTGTAGAAGTTCATATCTACTCATCTACCATTTCACACTATAGCTACATGCTATTGGATTGGAGTTATACCTCTTGATGGTATGGGACATCAAGGTAGAGGTATGATGTATTTCATTTATAATTCATGTGTGCATCCCTTGGGCTCGGGGGTGGTTGGGTGGTTGAGTTTATGCCTGATTTATGCATGTTTATTCATAACAATTATCTAGAGAGATCTTAGGTTTTTAACAAGTTCCATGTATTATGATTATACTGTTATAGTTGGTACACGTTGGTGGCATTATGCATTCCTCCTTGAGGTGGCATTCCTGTTTGCATTGAGAGAAGAACACATTTTTATGGAATTCTGAGCTTTTGCTCTTTTTCATCTCTTGCATCAATTGCTTCACCTGTAGCACAAGTTCTCCTGGGCTCACTTATGCTCTTGCAGTTTTCTTCTTTTTGTCCTTCCTTTTCTTTACTGCCAACTGGAGTGTTCTATGAGGTGTCACTTGAATTATCCTCCTCAGTTGTGACACTTTTCTTGGGCTTTCTCTTTTGTCTTCTTTCTTGATTTCTTTTTTCTGCCATTTTGGCCAGCCCGACTAGTTCCTCAAACTTCTCTTCAGTTTCTGCCTGCATTGTGCTGACTGCTGCATGGATGTTTGGCTTAAGTCCTTGGTGGACAAACCAATTTGCAACTATTTGGATTGAGGGTCGGGTTTGTTTCGCTACTCTTTGCCTTAAGCTCAATAGTTTTGTTGCATAGGCCTCTACATCCATGTCTTCTTGTCGGAGTTCTCTCATTTGATCACAGAGTTGAGTTGCATACTTTATCTTGCGTAATCTCCCCAGAAAAGCAGTCTCATTACCTCTTCATAAGTTTGGAAATGGTTGTCCTGGTATCTTGACACCCACTCCGCGCGGCTCTATCTTTGAAGGTGTTCATGAAAGCATCTCTACGGATTTCACTCAGCTCTGGTTCTTCCACATCCCAAGGTCTAGCCACTTTCCAGTATTGCTCAAACCTCCTTACATGCAGATTTGCATCTTCCCCTTTCTCTCCTAAGAACACCGAGAATTTTTTGGCTAATGATGCCATGGCTCCCTTGAACCTTTTTTAGAGGGTTTTGTTGTTGTGATTGTTCTGCCTAGTTTTGTTGCTCCACCCTTTTTGGGCTTTCTGGACGTGGACTGTGCACAGCTTCTAGCTCTTGGCACTCCTTTTCTTGGTCCAAATTGTGCTTGAAATGACACTCCCTCTTGCTCGTGTGGGGTTGTAGAAGTTTTCGTCGGTGTTTCTCACTGATTTCCCTCAGCAGGAAGTTTTATGGCAGAGTTATGGTAGAGTTCCCCAGTAGGATCGTCAAGTGTTTCTCATCGATTTTCCTCTTGGAAAAATGGCAAGACATCAGTCTAAAGTAACAAACCAGTCAAGAAATGCCGTGGGAGGCATGTAGCCACTTGCCAGATCTTCTGAATTCAAACGCCATCCCTAGAGTGGTCATTGTGGGGACACTTAGAACTCTGCTCCACTTTAGAACTCCACACACTCTCACTCTGCTCTCACTTTGTTACATTACTATCTCACTCTCTCTCTAGTGCACAGCATGTTTATTAAAATAGAGATACATCATTCTTATTCAACACATTACGGAGAGTAACACGGAGACATAATGAATGGCAACATTGCTCTTTGTTTGTTGTATTGCTTCTAGAATCATTGTAGGATCATTAAAGAGAGCAACTGCTCGACACAGAGACTACTACTTCCTAAGGACTATGACCATGTTTTACTTCTCACACTACTGGGTGCTATCAACTAGCGTGCAACCTTCCTTGCAACCCTGCTAACTTTCTATAATAGTGATCAGCCACCCTTTTAAGCTTTGTATTCTTGATCTTGGTAACAATTATTCTAGTCGTTTCAACCCACCACCTTCACACATGCAATATCGAGGTGGTACTCACGACATGGGAAGTGGTTTGACTGTACCCTCTATCGCCAAACTGAGCCGCTGGGCGCAACAAAGACAAAGGTGCAACTAATCTTGGCACGAACAAAAGGTGGCAAGTCAACTGTGGAGAGAATTGGTCCCCCAAAAAAGAAGAAAGTCACGAAAAAAAGGCTGTAAGCGAAGATGAGGAGAATGATGATGAGGTAGAGGAGGACGATGACAGGGAAGATGAGAGGGTGGAGGAGGACAAAGACAATGACACGGCTAGTTTAGACAATCCTCCAAATAGTAATCGTTTACTGACATTCTTTTATAGCTGTTGTAATCATTTCCTTTAGAGCATGTGTTTAATCGTGTAACCATGTTTTGTTTTTATATACAAGTGTTTCGAATTATATCACCGAAGCACATGGCTATTTTGGAAACCATCACTGATATAGTTGACAATATAATTGGGAAAAACATCTCATAGTAAGTGCATAAAAACCCCAACTTGTTTTTTATACATGAGTATTTCTAGTTCCAACAAGGTTCTTATATTAACTTGGCTTCCAAGCATTACAGTTTGTTGGGGGCTTGAACAAGTACAGAAACATAGGAAGCTAACCCGCATCTTTGGGAGGATGTTCAGTGGTGTGGGTAGATTTTCCAACAAGGTTGCCTATAGATAAGGACACTCTGCTAGTCCCTCGTTGGAACATTTGGAAGAAAGAGCTTGTTGAGGTTGCATGTGTGCTTGCTAATGAGTTCTTAAGAGAGGATGGAACCTTTGTAACCACTTGCATCGGTGATCATTTTGGTGACATAGTGGAGACAGCAAGAGTGTGTGATCTAGCTCTACAACGCACTTTATATCTTAAGTTGCAAGAGAGTTACCATCACTTTGACAAGATAGATTTTGAAGAGATATGAAGCACCACTTTCTTTTCGTCTAGTATTAGGAATTTAAAAGAAAACTCTAAATCATTTTTCAAACAAACGAGGTGTATGTCATGAGTGTGCAGGTAGTAGTGTTAATTGTTGGGGTGTTTATTCGGCACCCACCAAGCATCCAACCTCCAACATATATGAGTGTGAACGGTAATGATGCATCAACTCTACAAAATGTGGGTTTACACACTTCATTAACCTTTTGAGTGAGGCACTCCACTTAAATGAAAAGCGTGCCACTCGTATTAGGATGACATATAATCATCCACTATACGGAGTGCAGCTGAGCGACTCATTGAGGCTACAAGGTACAGAATAAATATCATGCACTTTTTGTTGGTAATGATTCGATACAATAATGGACATTGATCTTAAGTTTTTCATCATTTTGGCAGGTGACTCCTTAGTACTTTCACAACGGAGGGGGGACTAGTCCTTAATTGCTTTGCAGGGATTGGTGTCATGGCATGCAAGGAGCTTCGCCAACATTGTATAAGCATATAAAATGATTGGCTGTGCTATAATCAAGAGTTGGCTCATTTGCAAGATGTGCCCATAGACCTAGGTTCCATGTGGTTTTCAAGGAAAAAAATCTAAGAAAATTATTTAAGCAAGGACACAACCTCGAATTTCGTTGGAGAAACCTTGGCGTGGACAACCCCAATGGTTGACAGGGTATGATGCATATGTACCACGTGGTGCTACTTCTGTAACTCCACAATTTTCTTACCATTCACCACCACTTGGAGCTACCAAAATAGCCCGGCAACTTGCCTATTATGTAGAGTAGAAATGACACCGGCAATGATGCCATACCCTTATGGTATACCACAACCTAATATGACTAACCCATATCAGTATCTGAATTGGGAGGGACCTCCACGACCCAACACAAACCAGAAAGTTCATGCAACTTCAAGTAGTGCTGTTGCCTCCACATGGAATATGAGTCATGGAGATGGCCATGTCATTGGTTGTTGCCAAGAACACTTATTGATGTTTTCCATGGATTTTGTATTCACTGTCTCATATATAGAAGAGACTTTTACCAATATATCGCAAAAGTGTGCGATGTGTTGGTGTGTACATGACTCCTTATATATATATATATATATATATAGAGAGAGAGAGAGAGAGAGAGAGAGAGAGAGAGAGAGAGAGAGAGAGAGAGAGAGAGAGAGAGAGAGAGAGAGAGAGAGAGAGAGAGAGGGGAGAGAGAGAGAGAGAGAGAGAGAGAGAGAGAGAGAGAGAGAGAGAGAGAGTAATATTAGAGGTACCTATGTGTTACAATTTCAACTGCTGCCAGTTTCGTAAAATTGCTCACCCGTAATTGCTCACTAAAAAAAGCACCCAATAGAGACTTGGGTAAAGAAAGATTTCAAGTGGAAAGTTGTATAAAAATTAATTACCAACTTTTTGAAATGTGCAGAAGATAAAATACCTAGATGTGGAAGCTATGCCATGGAAATTTTTGGTCCTTAAATGATAAGTGTGTAAATAAATAAATCAAGTAGAGGTGATTTTGGGTAGATGTATGGATAAAATTGTGGACCTCTAATTTTTAATGATGATGGAACTAATATATTGCTATGTTGGGCGTTGGCAGGACTAAGTGAAGGACTTAGTGAGGTCGCCCTTGTTTTAACTGGATGGGATCGTCATTTGAAGGGGGTGGATTTCGATTCAATAGGGGAACTTGTGCTGGAATTTTGTGGACTCCTCTTAAAAAAATTGGGGGATAGTAACTAATTACAACTAGGCTCTTTAGCTTAAGCTTCAAGGCATCCAAGGGATCGTCATTTGAAGGAGGTGGATTTTGATTCAATTGGGGGGAGCCTCTACTAAAATTTTATAGATCCTTCTCCCCAAAATTTTGGGGGATAGTCACTAGTTACAACGAGGCTCTTTAGCTCAAGCTTCAAGGTAACAAAGGATCATCGTTTGCAGGGGTTGGATTTTGATTTGATTGGAGGAACCTTTGCTAAAATTTTGTGGACCCTTCTCTCCAAAATTTTGGGGGGGATAACCAGGCTCTTTAGCTCAAGCTTCAAGGCAACCAAGGGGCCTAAGGCCATCAAGGGAATAAGGAGCTTCAATGTAGCTTCCAAGGCAATGGACAAGAAGCCATACCACATAATAGCAATGTGGTGATTGAGATAAACATGAATAACTATAAGCAACTAGCAACACAACGAGGAGGAGGAGAGCTCTCTCTCCCTCTCTCATGTTTCTATGTTCTTAGTATTCCATGATGAGTTTCCATGGACAGTTTTGTATCACCCTAGTGAGATAGCTATGTTTATGTTTTCTTTCTGTTTTATTTTCCATTCCATGATGAGATATGCCATGGACATTGTTGTATCACTTTGGTCTCATAGGCCCATTAGGTCTTTAGTAGACGCTTAATATATCTTTCTTTCTTTCTTTATTTCTCTCATGTGATGAAGCCAAAGGGAAACCGCTTTTGCACTATAAAGCCGCCCCAAGAATAAAAGAAGGTATATGGGAAAAATCTCGTGGGGTTTTCTTCTCCCGAGATAAATCTCCTATGGTTTTCTTCTCCTTCTTCCATAAGTCATCTCCACAATCTCTGCAAATTCTTTTATATGGGATGCAAGTGAAGAGTTCACTAAGTATTTGTTGATAAATCTCCCATGCTTTTCTTCTCCTCGCATCACGAGTCATTTCCACAATCTTAGCAAATTCTTTTTTATGGGATGCAAGTGAAGGGTTGATATTTGAGGGAAAGTTTGAAAGCACATATCTAGAGCTCCTCAACACATTTTTGGAAGCTTTTTTTTTTTGGGGGGGGTTAGATTAAGGATCAAGTCTAGAAGATTACAAGGTGTTGAGTTAAAAATGCACATTTAAATTCATAATTTGAAAGAGGGATTTTGGATTTTTCCTTCATTTAAGATTTTGGGCTAAAACCTAGCATTTGATTGATTTGGAAATCATAAGCGAAGATTGAAAGGATTTCTCTTTATGTGATATATTTTTGGGACAGAGTTTTGAGCTGTTATATCTATTGGTTCATATGTCTAGAGTGAGTGAGTAAATGTTCTATTACGTGGGATGCCACTATTATGGGTAACATCATTTTAACATTGGCTTTTACAAATTAATGGTATACTTAGTATCACTCTATTGTGGCGAAGAGACAAATTAATGGTATACTTAGTATCTCTCTATTGTGGCGAAGAGACAACTGCATGGTGCTTCTATGACGTTGGAAGAATCATCTCTCTCTCTCTCTCTCTCACACACACACACACCCAAAAAAAGAAAGCCCACATGCTCCACTGCAATATAAAGCCATCTCACAACTCCATTTAAAGATAACATTTAGCTTTTCACACCTTAGGACATTTGAAACACTATGATACATTTATATGCTTGCTACTTTCTTCACTTTGCGGGAGCATATTCAAATCTATTGAGTCATTTACATGGAGCAGAGGCGATCCATTTTGGATTCATGAGCGAGAGTTTCAGCACCTTTTAGCGAGCATAACTTCGAGTTGCCTCAGTGAACAAAAATTGAATCTGCGAAGTCACACTTGGGACTTCAACCCTTTAACCAACCGAGTTTGCCTTGGTGAGTAGTTTTAAACCCTTATTTTATGAGCATAAATCTGGTTCATGCTAATGACCAGTGTGTGAAAAACTTCATGGGACACCTTTAAGGAAAAAGCCCTATGGTGCCAAAGTTCGTGTGCGAACGTGCCCTCCTTGAAGACCGAAAACCCTAATCTGAACCCCCTCTTGCGCGCTCTCTCTCTTTCTCTCTCTCTCCTTGCGAGAGCACCTCCGGCAGCAGCAATGGTGGGTTCTTTCTCTGTCTCTGTCTCTGTTTATCAGTATTTTTGCTTATTCAAGTGTAGTTTCCTGTTTGAGATCCGTATGAACCCTCTCTTTCTTATTGATTTTGGCGCAGACGAAGAGAACGAAGAAGGCCGGAATCGTTGGAAAATACGGTATGCTGCTCTCTTCTCTCTGTGCGTGTGTGTGTACCATACAGGCTATGGTGCTCAAGCTCTTTGTTTTGCGTGTTGTCAGGCACCCGTTACGGTGCCAGCTTGAGGAAGCAGATCAAGAAGATGGAGGTCAGCCAGCACGCCAAATACTTCTGTGAGTTTTGTGGGAAGGTAACGGCGCACCATTCTAGGGTTTAGCTTTTGTGAGGCTTACAGTTTCTCTGAGTTTATTTGTTCAGAATCGCTTTTTTCCATATCCGTGCCCAAGATGTGGGGTTAGGGTTTCTGTTTCTGAGATGCGGGGCCAGGTCCCCTGTGCCAGTTCTTAAAGGTTGGGCTGGGTTAGGGTCCAGGGTGTCCAAGTAGGTTTCGGAGGGTGCATTTAATCGTGCACGCTCAGTCTGGATTTGACTCCAGATTTTGGTTTAAGGCCATGTGTAGTTTTACAGTAACGGAATTTGTGGTTTTAGGTGGCGAGGGTTTTATTAAGGTGTTGTAAGCTTTATCAGCAAGTATTTTGGCTTCTTTACCCTCTTGTTAGCATCAAGATCTCCATGGATTTTGCTAGAGATGGAATAATGAGAAATTACTTGTCTGAACTTTTATCCTGTTGGTCCTATGTTTGTTATCTGCAACATTTGCACATATGGGATGCCGAGCATGGTTGCATGACAACTTTTGTATACATATGAAAACACATTTTTGCATTTTTTATGATGTTTCTTCACGTTTTCATGATGTTTTTCCTGCACTGAACACCACAGTTTTAAACCTTTGTCTACTTGACTAAATGTTTACAAATGCATGTTGGCAAACCATCTTTGTACTTCAATCAAAAAGATTGAGCTCATTTGAGGTATGCATTTGCTGGTGCGGCCTATTTTTTATGGCATGGTGCTGCATTTTCAACTGTGTACGTATAAATAAAACCAATTTTGACATGGCAGTATCTTCCAGTTGCGTTCACAAAAAAGGCATTTCCATGTGTTTGCCCTTTCTGCCATTGTGCTTACGAATTTGCATTTTGATAACCTGAAGACTGAGTGCCTTGGAAGGAAAGGCCCAATCACATGGCATGTCTGTTTGCTGTAAAAGCTAATCAGCTGCTATTTCTTACAATTGAACAGTATGCAGTAAAGAGGAAAGCTGTAGGGATTTGGTCTTGCAAAGATTGCAATAAGATCAAGGCTGGTGGTGCATACACATTGAAGTAAGTCTTTTGCTTCAATTTTCCAATGCTGTGTCTCCTTTTCAGATTATATTTCTATCCTCTTGGCATTGGTGTGTTTTTCTGAATAGATCTCATATGGTATCGGATATATCACAGGAAATTATCTTTTAACTTGATGTCAGAGCAAAGCTTTGCTGCTGCTATGTAGATTGACTTGGTGTCTTGCTTTCACGTTTTTGCAGCACTGCTAGTGCAGTCACAGTCCGCAGTACTATAAGGCGTTTGAGGGAGCAGACTGAAGGATAAATTTGCAGCTACTTACATTCTTGTAATGGAAAAGCTTGTCTGTCAGAACTGTGCTCCAATGCAGTATTTTACATACTCTTTAAAATTTTGAATTGATGATTGTGTACTGCGATCCATGTCTGGACTTTTATTGCGTTTTGGTGACTCTGGTGTTTGTGTAGAAGCTGCAAGTGAGGTGAGCGAAGAGTAGACAGCTTCTTGCCCAATACTAATTAAATGTGTCGTTTTAACTGTAACTACTTTACTTGATTAGAATGTCAGGTGTGTTGTCTGCCCTTTATTGTGAATGGTGTGTTCCATGACCTGTTTGTCATTTTCAGTTTAGCCAAAAGTAGGTGTCTTTCTCACTTTCACATGTTGTTTTGAGTCACAAACTTGTGCCCTAGATGTTTTGAGTGAACACTTGCTCTCCTTGTGCCAGTGCATGCATGCATGTTTTCATGTAATCAGTTGTATAGAAAGTGAAAAAGCTCTAAGTTTGATGCAAATCTCTTAGATCTACTTAGTGTTATTAGTATTTATATTTGGGCCCATTCAGCGTTATTAGTATTGTGGGTGATCTTTGGATATTAATTGGACAAGGAGATATTAATTCACCGCATGTGGTGGTAGATGGTAGTTCTAAACACACACTACTAGTATGGTTGGTGAGATTATAGTTGATATGCCACATCAGTGATTTATAGGTAGTGTGTCAAACCACTTTACTAGAGATGATTATAGCATGCTAGCTTATATTGTCAGGTTCACACTAAAGACCTTGTATGTTGTATTTAGAAGCTATGCTTTAAAGATCAAGGGTATTATTGAATTCCTTGGGCCTATCAATGTATCGGTGGAAGATGATGATTTGGTGAGTGTATTTTGAAAAATTAGGGAATCAAGAGATAGTTTGCATGCAGGTACACTCTGTAACAGAATGATGCTGCATAGAAAGAAAAAATAGGCACGTTGCAAAAGTTGCACGTCTTGATGGTTGAAAAGAATATGCCATATTATTTTTGGACAGAACCAGTATACATTATTATCATGACACTCACTGCAGTTGTTCATGGTATGACACCTGAATAGAAGTTTACAAGCATAAGACCGAATGTGTCGCACTTAAAGGTGCCTGGATGTATTGCATATGTGTATGTTTCTGATGAAGTTAGTACAAAGTTGGATCGAGAGGTAGAGAAATGCATGTTTATTGGTAACCCTAACACTCATGAGATGCGAGTAAGCAGAGATGTCTTTAACAAGATGAGTAGTTGGTATGCACTAGCAGTGAAGGCAACAGAAGATGCAGACGTAAGAAGTGTTAATGTGGCACCACATGTACAACAACAATCATAGGTGCTTAGTGGGGACGTAGAGTCTTGTAGAACTGGATCCAATGTTAGCCCATGGTCATGCAGGTTGAGAACAGATATAGGTACACATGTATCACGCAAAGGAAAAAAGGTAGATCAACCTTTTGTGCCTGCTTTATCAACATGTCACTCATATGTGGATGGTGACTCTAGTGGCTCTGAGCAAAGCCTTAATAAGAAGCTTGGCATTATGTTTGTGATTACTCTTGGTGTAAGGAGAACCAGGACTGCTTTGAGGACACCTTACAGTAATCCAAGTGTACGTGGTTAGGTATCCTATTGAGAGGTTGAGATATGATGGATGTATAGCCCATCATTATGCTTACATGGTTAAAGCAATACAGGAGTTGGAACCCACTTGTTTTGAGCAAGCACTTGGAAATAAGAAATGGGAAGATGCCTTGAATGGGAAGATGGTAGCATTGGATGCAAATGCAACATGGGAGTTCGTGTCTTTGCCTAAGAAAAAGAAGACAATTGGATGTAAGTGGGTGTATAAAGTCAAGCATAACGTTGATGGTTCAGTGAGCACCTAGGTATAAGGTAAGCTTGGTTGCTAAGGGCTGTGCGCAGACTTATGGCATTGACTATGAGGAGACATTCAGTCCGGTTGCAAGAATGGCAACCGTGAGAGCTGTCATTGCTATGGCTGTAAAAACAAAGGGTTGGTATTTACATGAGATGGATGTAAAGAATGCCTTCTTGCCCAGTGATTTACAAGAAGAAGTATACATGATGCATCCACTAGGTTATAAGAGTGATACACACCCAGATTTTGTGTGTAGGTTACGCAAAGCCTTGTATGGTTGGAAGTAGCCACCCAGAGCATGGTCAAATAAGATTGGGGAGTATCGTGTGACCATTGGATTTCAGATATCTAATGTAGATCTTTTACTTTATGTGAAAAGACATAGGGATCATGCTATTAGTCATCTATGTGGATAACTTGATTATTACTAGTGATAGTGACACTGATATATACACGCTATTAGAAAGCTTTTGATGGAAAAGTTTGAGATGAAGAATTTGGATGAGCTGCGGTATTTCTTGGGCATACAGGTGGTGAGATCACCTCATGTGACAATTTGTTATTAGAGAGGAAGTGTGGCTTGAACATGTTGTCTAAGTATGGTATGATAGGCTGTAAGCCTATTTCAGTGCCATTGGCGCAGAACACAAAGCTTTTCGCAGATATAGGTCAGCTTTTAGAGGACCCCACTACATACAGGCGCATAGTGGGTAGCTTGATCTACATGATCATTACTAGGCTAAGCTTGAGCTACGTTGTTGGACTTGTGAGTCACTTTATGTAGGTCCCTAGGAAGCCACACTTGGATGTGGCTAGAGAAATTCTTAGGTACAGAAAGTCTACAGTTGATTATGGACTTTTCTATGAGGCTGGTACAGAGATACAACTACATGGGTACACAGATGCTGATTGGGCTGGTAGTGATGTGGAAAGGAGATCTACTAGTGGTTTTATGTTCTCATTTGGGAGTGCTATTGAGTTGGAGCAGTAATAAGAAGTAGCCAATAGTTGTCTTGTCGAGTACAGAGACAGAGTACAAGGGTGCTGCTATGGGGTAGCTTGTGAGGTAGCTTGGTTTTAGAAGCTACTTGGTGGTATGGGTGAGCCCATGTATAGAAAAATTTTCATTTATTGTGACAACATGAGTAGCAGACAGTTGGTGAGTAAACCAGTATACCATGCTAGAACGAAGCATATTGAGGTGTATTATCACTTTGTGAGGGATAAGATTCTAGCAAGTGTTGAAGATTTAGTATATGTCAACAGAGGATCAGGTGGCTAACATCTTTATGAAGGCATTGGGCATTGGTTTAGGAGCTTACTTGGAGTGCAGTGTGTGGAGTTGAGATCGAGGGGGAGTGTTGAGATATCGTGGCTGATATCTTCATGAAGGCATTGGGCATTGGTTTAGGAGCTTACTTGGAGTGCAGTGTGTGGAGTTGAGATCGAGGGGGAGTGTTGAGATATCGAGCTCAACTAGTGTTACGACGAACATTGATGACCCGCCTAGGTGATAATTTTCGCACTTATGCCATTGGCATGGTTGGTGAGATTATGGTTGGTATGCCGCCAATGGATGACAGACTGTGTGAGAGCCACTTTGGAGTACTAGAGTTAAAACATAATTATAGTGCTAGCTCATATATTCGGGCTCACACTATGGAGCAACCATTGTATGTTATTGTAGGAGAGTACTTTTCCTTTATGTATGTAGTCTTATCTTTTAGTTATATGGTTGTAGAGAAGAGAAGAAGATAGAAGAAAATTCAGCCATCCATCTCTCTCTCTCTCTCTCTCTCTCTCTCTCTCTCTTATGTCTTGCACTCTCTTTTGTGTGTGCGTGTGTTTGCTTACAAGGAACTCAAGATCTCTCTCTCTCCCGCATTATCTTTAAAGGATTCTATAGAGGATGAAACAAAGAATCAGATCGATGTCTTAAATGTTAAGCAACACAATCACACATACTTAGTGAAACAGAAGATTCTATGGAGGCTAAAGCAAAGAAGATGGGTGCCTCTGGGATTTGGTCTTTATAGAGGCACAATACTTTGGATATTTTGTCCAAGTATATGATAGAGTGTAAGCTAATCTCGATGCTATTGGAGCAGAACATGAGGTTATCAGCAAATACATGTGATCTCTTGGAGGACCCTGCTATGTACTGGTGTATAGTAGGTAGTTATCATGATCCCATACTTTGGCCATGTTGTCCAAGTATGGGATGATAGGGTGTAAGCTAATATCAATGCCATTGGAATAGAACATGAGGTTGTCTAGAAAATACAAGTGATCGCTTGGAGGAACCTACTATGTATTGGTTCATAGTAAGTAGTTTGATTTACATGACTATCACTAGGCCAGATTTGAGCTATTTGGTTGGATTGGTGGGTTAGTTTATGTAGAACTTGAGGAAGACACCTTTAGATGCAAGGTTCTTTACTCCTTGAACTAAATTGAAGTGCCATGAACCTTAATATCACTCTGATCTTTGGACTTAAGATTTCTTTTCGAGGGAGAAGAGATAAGATCAAGTACATTAGAAATCACTTAGTAGAGAGTGCTGCTTTATAGTGGAATATTATTAGTAGATTAGACACAACCTGATACTTGGCGAGATTTCCAAAGTCTCATTAAAGAAGAACTTTCTACCTCCGCAGTACAAAGCTAGAGCTAGATAACAGTAGTGGGATATACTTTGTTAGTTAGAGAAAGAGATTGTCTTTGCTTATATTGACAAATTTTGAAAAACATCCTTCAGCTTCAAGTCATTGAGAGTTCAAGCGAAGGAGCAAAAAAGAAAATTTATAGCTTGATTGAGATCTACTATTAGAGCAGAGATGACTATTAAAGTAGAGGCTAACATGTTTCATCTTCATTCTCTTAGCTCTATCTCTTAGCTTCATTCTCTTAGCTCCACTATCTCTCTAGCCATGAATTGTAAGAAGAATGATATTCTCTAAAGGATCACAAGATACCCGAGCATCATGTGTTTAAACACCATAGGCTTGTTTTTCTTTTCTAGACCATTCGACAAGTCTAAGAACATCATTAATAATAATAGCAACAATACTAAAAAGGTAGATTCTAATAACAAGCCTAATAGGGATAGTTTTAAACCTCACGTGACTAGGTACTACAAATGTAATAAGAAGGCCATGTTGCTAAAGATTGTCTAGGGAAGAAGAAGAAGAACGTGGCTAAGTTACACATGATCAAGGATGATGAGGAGACTATGATTCTTTCAAGTAATAAGATACTTCTGACCATAACTATTTTGACTACAAAGGTTAGCATAAATCTCATTTTCTTTTGAAAATAAAAGGAACCACACAGAAAAGAAGCTATTGTTTTACATGACAATGGTAGCATGCATGATTTAGTTGAGAAAATCCATGATTTGAGATGGCTATGGAGAGTGTGAGAAAACTATGGTGGATAAAAGATAAAAGAAGACATCATTAGAGCATGATATCAAAACTAATAGAGGTGATTAAGGTATGAGTCAATGCTAATCAAAACATCACGTTTTTTTGCATTATGAGAATGAGCTTGATACATCCATATGTAGCTCTCATCCACATTTTCTATGCATCCATGTGTTCATAAATGTCACATGCCTTGTGCACCCTTACACCTTCCATGTGCCTACTTTTTGACCATTAACCACCTTTTAAATTCATCCATCCACATCCCTAAATAACCTTAGCTTGCATCCATTCCAATTTTATAACATCCTAAGGTCCTTCTACCTTACTCCCACATATATGTGCCCTATACATGACATGACTATTGGCACCATATTTCAACACCCTCCCTTGGTGCCCAAATGGGTCTTATCCCAAGAAGGTAATGTGACATGCATAGACATGACATGTGCCCCCACCCCCCTCCCCCCCCGTAATGGAGACACACACGTATCACTTAGCCTACATTATCAGTGGTGGCTAGAGGTGATTACATCAACATGACATAACGTCATGGACATGAACATAGACATTATCACATCCACACACATATGGGCACATCTTGATCAAGGGTTTTCTAATCCCAAGGTTGACATCAAAATCAACATAGATATAACACATGAAATAAAACACCATCACACCTAGAAAAGGTATTCTTGTGGAGCATCCTCATGAGTTGCTTCCACTATCAAGTTACTTTGTTGCTTCTCCTTTGACCAACAATTCTTCTCAAGGTGGACTAACTTGCCACACGTATCACATACAAGGATGACATTGGAAAATCACTAGAAATCACTTAGTAGAGAGTGCTGCTTTATGGTGGAATATTGTTAGTAGATTAGACGCAACCTGATACTCGGCGAGATTTCCAAAGTCTCATTAAAGAAGAACTTCCTACCACCACAATACAAACCTAGAGCTAGATAAGAGTAGTGGGATATACTTTGTTAGTTAGAGAAAGAGACTGTCTTTGCTTATATTGACAAATTTTGAAAAACACTCCAGCTTCAAGCCATTGAGAGTTCATGAGAAGGAGCAAAAAAGGAAATTTATAGCTTGATTGAGATCTACTATTAGAGCAGAGATGAATATTAGAGTAGAGGTTAACATGTTTCATCTTCATTCTCTTAGCTCCACTATCTCTCTAGCCATGAATTGTAAGAAGGAGAATGATATTCTCTAAAGGATCACAAGATACCTTAGCATCATGTGTCTAAACCCCATAGGCTTGTTTTTCTTTTCTAGACCATTCGACAAGTCTAAGAACATCATTAATAATAATAGCAACAATACTAAAAAGGTAGATTCTAATAAAACACGACTAATAGGGATAATTTCAAACCTCACGTGACTAGGTACTACAAATGTAATAAGAAGGCCATGTTGCTAAAGATTGTCTAGGGAAGAAGAAGAACAACGTGGCTAAGTTACACATGATCGAGGATGATGAGGAGATTATGATTCTTTCAAGTAACAAGATACTTCTGACCACAACTATTCTGACTACAAAGGTTAGTAGAAATATCATTTTCTTTTGAAAAGGAAAGGAACCACATAGAAAAGAAGTTATTATTTTACATGACAATGGTAGCATGCATGATTTAGTTGAGAAAATCCATGATTTGAGATGGCTATGGAGAGTGTGTGAAATTTGCAAGAGAAAACTATGGTGGATAAAAGATGAAAGAAGACATCATTAGAGCAAGATATCAAAACTAATAGAGGTGATTAAGGTATGAGTCAATGCTAATCAAAACATCACATTTTTTTGCATTATGAGAATGAGCTTGATACATCCATATGTAGCTCTCATCCACATTTTCTATGCATCCATGTGTTCATAAATGTCACAAAGCCTTGTGCACCCTTGCACCTTCCATGTGCCTACTTTTTGACCATTGACCACCTTTTAAATTCATCCATCCACATCCCTAAATAACCTTAGCTTGCATCCATTCCAATTTTATAACATCCTAAGGTCCTTCTACCTTACTCCCACATATATGTGCCCCATACATGACATGACTATTGGCACCATATTTCAACACCCTCCCTTGGTGCCCAAATGGGTCTTATCCCAAGAAGGTAATGTGACATGCATAGACATGACATGTGCCCCCACCCCCCTCCCCCCCCGTAATGGAGACACACACGTATCACTTAGCCTACATTATCAGTGGTGGCTAGAGGTGATTACATCAACATGACATAACATCATGGACATGAACATAGACATTATCACATCCACACACATATGGGCACATCTTGACCAAGGGTTTCCCGATCCCAAGGTTGACATCGAAATCAACATGGACATAACACACCATATAAAACATCATCACACCTAGAAAAGGTGTTCTCGTGGAGCATCCTCATGAGTTGCTTCCACTATCAAGTTACTTTGTTGCTTCTCCTTTGACCAAAAATTCTTCTCAAGGTGGACTACCTTACCACATGTATCACATACAAGCTTGGGCTTGTTTCAATGATGACATTTAAGACCGCAATTGCATCTTTCCCATCCATGGGTGCCTTGATACCTGCAAGTTGCATCATAATGCTCTTCATCTTACCTACATGCTCCATAAATGATTCTTTGAACTTCATATTAAGTACATAAAACTATATTTTCAAATTTATTTTTGAATTTTTTCCCCTCCTAGCTCCGAATACTTTCTCTAGCTCATCCCAGGCTTCTTTGGCATGCTCTTTGTTTGTGGATGTAATGAATGATATTATTCCCAAGGCTTAACCCAATGATGGCCATGGCTTTTTTATCTTTATTTGTCTATGCTTTGACCTCAACCTCACTCCCTTCATTGACTTCATCTCCATTTACTACCCCCCAAGGCTCCTTTTGCATGAGTAGATACATGACTTTTGTTTGCCATGTATGGAACAAAATTTATCCACTAGGATTTGGCTCAATGAGAGGAGGGCCTTATTGAGATTACACAACATCCAAAAATGTAAATATAATCATAAAATGCTTAGAATACCTCAAATAATTAGCACTAATCAAGGTATTAGTGATGCTAATTTTTTATTAATTACAAAAAGAAAACCTTTGTAGCCTTCAATAGTAGTGAGTATGCTTGAGATTTAAGCCCATAAACACATGATTGATCATTTTAATCAAGACTTAATCATTGTATTACCAAAATTACTTTTTGAAGAGTTCCAATGCTTGAATGAGGTAGAAGGTGACAATTATTAGCTCAATCTGAAGCCAAAGATCAATTTGCACTCGTCAAAATCCTTGGGACTCAGTGGAATTGCTTTGAATCATATCGAGTGAGTAGCTAATGGTTTCCTCCAATTCAATTAGTTTCACTTGCAACGTCGATTTCTTCTAATTCCTTTGATGAACCGTGACGTCCTTGATGTGCTTTGTGTCCCTAGAAGGGCTTTATAAATGACTGAGCAAATCCTCAATAGTAGGTCCTCCACCATAGGGTGGTTCTTGGCCACTGATTTGTGGGATAAAGTAATTAGTGGGTAATTAAAAAGTGATTAATACTAATTAGTAATAATTAGTGGATAATTAAAAAGTGATTAATACTAATTAGTAATAATTAGTGGATAATTAAAAAGTGATTAATACTAATTTCTCTATTAATTAGATGGTGATTGAGATATGGTGCATTGACTTTAATACCAAGTTGAGAAAATACATGATTTGAGATGACTATGGAGTGTTTGAGAGTTGCAAGAGAAAACTATGGGGAATAAAAGATGAAAGAAGACATCATTAAAGCATGATATTAACCTAATAGAAGTGATTAAGGTATGAGTCAAGGCTAATCAAAACATCAACTTTTTTGCATTATGAGAATGAGCTTGATGCATCCATATGTAGCTCTCATCCACATGTTCTATACACACTTGTGCCATCCACATGTTCTATACACACTTGTGCCATCCATATGTTCATAAATGCTCACATGCCTTATGCACCTTTGCACCTTCCATGTGTCTACCTTTTGACCATTGACCACCTTTTACATTCATCCATTCAGATCCCTACATAGCCTTAGCTTGCATCTATTCCAATTTTATAACATCCTAAGCTCCTTCTACCTTACTACCACATACATGTGCCCCATACATGACATGACATGACTGGCACCATATTTCAACAGATTCCATTTTTGAAAGAGTTTTGAGATTGCTTAGCCTTGAGTCAACACCCTCACATTACAAAATCAAGGTGTTTTTCATTAGTACCAAGTATAATCACTCAAGGGAGGTGAAAAACTTAGGTCTTAGGACCAAACTCTATGAGGAGAGATGGGATTTCTTAGTGGCATCTTTGTAAGGGAGTAGACATTATTTTAGCTATACCTTGGAGACATTATACATGGATATTTAATTAATTTAAATAACAAAGAAAGAAACAAGGACCCTCTAATTTTGACCATAGAGACCACACCATAGGAGTAACAGTTCCACAACATAGGAGTAACAGTTCCACATGGCTTTAATGCATCGTGTATCCCCTAGTATAAATTGTAAGCTCGTTAGCTGACATGGACTTTTTTTTTGCCCCCACCCATGTTGACTACGTTGTATTTAAACAACAAAGAAAGAAACAAGGCCACTCTCTTATTTTGACCATAGAGACCATAATAACATAGGAGTAATAGTTCCACATGGATTTAATAAAAGAAGCATCATGTAGGGGGCAAGCTCCTCAACTAATGTGGCATTTTCTTACCACCACCCACGTTGACTGCCCGATGTTGATGCATCCTCAACTAATGTGGCCATGTTATCATGGGTGATATGCTTTTTGCATGGCCATGTTATCATGGGTGATATGCTTTTTGCATGCTCCGCATGTACCCTACCACCATGATAGGAGGATATAGAGAGCCCATGGAGCCTATCGAGATAAATTGCTCCGAGAGTTCTGAGTAGCCTCTTTGGAGCAAGGCTGAACTCTCATCAAGGGGGTCCTGGTGAGGTTGAGGACGACCCGCTCCCTTCGCTAGAGGACTTGTGGGAGGCATGGTTGAGGATGTGGATGAAGGCCTAGTCCCAAAGCCCAGTGGTGGTGAGAGGAGAGGTGCACTTAAACAATTATAAAAAAATAGCATAATTTGCATCATGTCTAGTTTTTTTAATATTATTAGTAAAATCATATTTTATTATGAAAATATTGCCAAAAACTTATATATATATATATATATATATATATATATATATATATACACACACACACACACACACACACAAACACTAAAAAACTAAAATTTTAAAACGCTTTCTTTTTGCAATGTTTTGAATGATTTAGTAACATGTAAAATTCCATGTATTCAAATGTTGTTAAATTTTGGGTAAATTAAGACATAAAAACTAAATCAAAAAATTGTAACCAAATTTGATGCTTTTGATTAAAAAATAAAATCCCACAACACTACATTTTAGGATAATTCTTAATTCTTTCCCCTCTCCCCTCACCCAAAACTCTCATGGACACCCAACTCTTTTCGTACTCGAGCACTCGCACATTGAGTCCTCGTTTATCTGCCTATACCTTCTCTTGCCAAAATAAAAAAAATATGCGATCGCCAATCCCTCCCATAGGCGCTCGCCTATCCTCCTCTCTTAAAGAAAAAAATCATTGATTTCCCGACAGCCCTTCCAAAGACACCCGCCCATTGGAGGGATCTCATCCCTCCTACGAACGTCCATCCACTGTACTCTCATAGGCACCCGCTCGCATGCCCACCCACCTACCATCCACTGTACTCTCATAGGCACCCGCTCGCATGCCCACCCACCTACCATCCATGAATGATGGCCTTTGCCCCTGCTCGTGCCTATGGCTTGCTTGCTCACCCCCACAAGTGCCCCCCCTGTCTAGCGACCTCCCATGGGCACCTATCACCTCCCACGGGCATGCGCTCACTCGCTCGATCATCCCCCATTACAGGCTCCCACTTGTGGGGGTAGGTGGACAGTGGACCTCTAGGCACTTGTGGGAGAGAACCCATGAGCGTCCGCTTGACCCCCACGACATGTGCGTCCCCACGGGCACTTGGGTGCCCGACCACCCACCCATGGGTAGTCACCCATGGTGGCGGTCTCCCGACCGCCACCATGGGCACTCGCCTCTCGGACCATCCCCACCTGCGCCCACCAACTCGCCCACCAGCATGGGCGGTTGCTTGATTGTCACCATGGACGCTCGTCGATCATCCCCATGGACGCCCGCCCGCTCGGCACGAGCACCGCCACCATGGGTGCCCGCTCGATTGTCCCCAAGGGCGCCTGCCTGCTCGCCCGTCCCCACAACGATTGCTCGCCTAATCGTCCCCACTAGTGCCCAACCACAACTATGGGCGCTCGCCACCACAAGCTCACCCAATTGCGACTATGGGCACTCGTTCATCTTCCCCAAGCACCTACCCACCTATCCTCCACCAAAAGCTCCCGTCCGCTCACTCCCCATGGGCGCTTGCTCGGTCACCTCCCATGGGCGCCGCTCCCACACTCCACTTCCCCACTTGCTTCTCATGGGTGGGCACCCCCCCTCCCCCCCGCCGAGGCACCCCCTACACCTACTCCACTTTTGGAGAGCGCAAGCAAGTTGGATTCCAGAATCCAAACTTTTTGAAAATGGGATTCCAAAATCCAAATTTTTTTGAAAGTTGTATTCTAGAATCCCAAAAGCCAGTCTCCTCCCATAACTGGGAGAGGAAGCCTCCCATAAATGGGAGGAGATGGGAGGATGTAAGGGAGGAGATGGGAGAAAAGTTCCTTTTTGGATTCCAAAACCAAAATTTTTACTGGCCTTCAATGACATTTTAATTGTGAAATTCGAATAGCTATCTATCTCCCCAAAATGGAGGACAAGAGGGGAGGAGCATGGTGGAGGAGGGGGCTTTGTGGATTCTAAAATATATAATTTAGAGTTTACACTCTCAAGGAATAAAGTTACATTTTAGAACCTAGATCTTTCTTGTACTCCCAAAATGAAGAGCATGGCGATAGAAGCATGTGTTGGGGGGGGGGGGGGGGGGGGGGGCAAGGCTTGCAAAATAGTGAGGTTCGATGTTTTCTCTTTGAGTAAATTTAACATTTATATTGTAATTTTCAATGAATTCTTACTAGAAAATATTGTAAATTTTTTTTTTTCAGATATAGGCTAAACATTTACCAAAAATTTTCTAAAAATTAAGAAAAAAAAAAGAGGTCTACTTAGTGATACTTTAGAGATAAGCGATGTACAATTTTGCGGCTATAAGTGTAAAACTCAAGATACTTGGCATGGTCATCGTCATTTGTGTTCAAAAATATTATAAATATTGGTAAAATTTTTCCCTAAATATCCTAAAAGCAAGAAAAAACAAGAGGTCTATTTAGTGATACTTTAGAGATAAATAGATGTCTGATATTATGGCTATGAGCATAAAACTCTCGATACTTGGCATGGTCATCGTCATCACATACTTTATCTACAACTTTTTTATAATTTTTCAACATAGAATCCTGTCCAAAAGAAAGCCATTGGCAAGGAGAGGTTATTAGACAAAAGAAGAGAACAAATTATGGACGTTTTACTAATTTTAGGAGAAATCTTCAAAACTTTACCTCATGACTCGAGCATGTTTTTCATGACTCACTGTTTCCTCTCTTCCTTGCTTTTTTTAGGGATTTTCATGGAATTTCAAAAATGAAAGTCTTGAAAGTTTTCTTTGGGTGCCTGCTTTAGCCATACAAGGCTTAACGCATAACCTGCACACAAAATCTGGGTGTGCATAACTTGGTGACTGCATCATGTAAACTTCTTCTTACAAATCACCATGCAATAAGGCATTCTTTACATCCATCTGATGTAAAGACCAACCATTTGCTGTGCTGCAGCCATAGCAATGACAGCTCTCACGGTTGTCATTCTTGCAACCGGGCTGAATGTCTCTTCATAGTCAATGCCATAAGTCTGGGCAAAGCCTTTGGCCACCAATCTTGCTTTATACCTGCTCACTGAACCATCATCATTATGCTTGACTTTCTACACCCACTTACATCCAATTGCCTTCTTTTCCTTAGGCAAAGGCACTAACTCCCATGTTGCATTTAAATCCAATGCTGCCATCTCCTCATTCATGGCATCTTCCCATTTTTTATTTCCAAGTGCTTGCTCAAAACAAGTGGGCTCCAAATCCTCTATTGCTTTAACCATGTAAGCATAATGATGGGCTATATATCCATCATATCTCAACCTATCAACATGATACCTAACGCTCGTAGACCTGCGTATACTTGGATAATTGCCAGGTGTCCTCAAAACAGCCCTCGTTCTCCTTACACTAGAAGTAACCCTAGATGGAATGCCAAGCTCCTCATCAAGGCTCTGTTCAGGCCACTAGAGTCACTATCCACATAAAAGTGACCTGCTGACAGATCAGGCACAAAAGGTTGATCTACCCTTTCCTTCCCTTTGCGTGATACATGTGTACCTACATCTGTCCTCAACCTGCCTGACCATGGGCTAATATTAGATCCACTGTTAGAGAACTCTCCAGTTCCACTAAGCACCTGTGAGTGATTGCTGCTCTACATGTGGCGCAGCATCAACACTTCTTACATCTGCATCTTCTGTTGCCTTCACTACTACTGGTGCATACCAGCTACTCATCTCATCAAAGACAACATCTATGCTTACTCGCATCTCACGAGTGGTAGGGGTATAACATCTATAACCTTTGTGCTTCATAGCATAACCAATAAAGATGCATTTCTTTGCCTTTGAATCCAACATTGTTCTTCATGAGGAACATGCACATATGCAATACACCCAAACACTTTCAAGTGAGACACATCCGGTCTTATGCATGTAAACTTCTATTTAGGTGTCATACCATGAACAGCTGCAGTGGGTGTCCTGTTCATAATGGACACAGCAGTTGCTACTACTTCTGCCCAAAAATAATGTGGCATATTCTTTTCAGCCATAAGGCACATGCCACTTCTGTAATGTGCCTGTTTTTTCTTTCTACAACACCATTATGTTTACAGAGTGTACCAGCATGTAAACTGCCTCTTGATTTCCTGCTTCCGCAGGAAATCGCTGAACTCATTGGATAAATATTCTCTCCCACCATGTAATCTCAGGCATTTTATTTGCATGCTTTTTTCCTTCTCGACCAAGGCTTTAAATTCTGAAAGTGAGCAAACACCTCAATTTTCTCCTTCATCATGAAAAAAATCCGCACTTTCCTAGTGTGGTCATCAATGAATGTAACATAATACCTACAACCTGCAATTGTTGCAGTCTAGGTCAGTCCCCATACATCTGAATGTATGACATCTAATGTCCTTGCAGTGACATGCTTTTCATGCGAAAAAGTATGTTTGGCCTGCTTACCAAGCTGGTATGCTTCACATACTTTGTGCATACGATCAACCTTAAACTTTGGCAAACTTATAACAATATTTTGGACCTACATTGACTTCAGTCGTTGTACATTCACATAATCAATGCACTTGTGCCATATGTCAATATCTGCAATGACACATGTTCCATGCACAAACATGGTTGCCTTTACTTCAGGCGTATCAGGGACACTTATTAGAGTGTGGTTGAGCTGAGGAAGGCTCGTTTACAGAATTGGACGTGTGCGGAAGGTGCATTTTCATTGAGCAAATATGTCAGACAACCCAGTACAAATTGTGGGTGAGAAGTTAGATAGAAAGAACTTCAAGGCATGGAAGTACAGGATTAAAAGCTTTTTGAAAGGAAAACGATTTTGGAATCTTGTTACAGGTGCAGAGACAAAGCCGGATCTACCCCGACAACCTACACAACAACAAGTTGTAGCTCATAAACAATGGTTAGAGAGAGCACACAAAGTTTTGTATTACTTGTCTATATGTATCTCGGATGCTATACTCATACATATACATGATGCTGAGAATCCCAAGGATGCATGGGATAGTTTGGCATCCAAAGTAAACATCTTGTCATTTTTGTTACCCTTTTAACCAAGCGACACTGATTTTTGAAGTCTTCCACAAAACATCCTTGAGGATTCAACCTTACTTGCAGACCCTGCTCAACCATATGTCCAACAGAAACCAGGTTCTTTGTAATATTTGGGACATGAAGTACATCTGCCAAGTACTTTATTTTTCCATCCTGCATAGACAATGGCACTTTACACATGCGCAATGGGATGCGCAGTATCATCACCTGTTTCTACATAACCTAGTTTTTTCATTTTCTGCATGTCTCTAAACCACTCAGCATGATTGGTCATGTGGTTAGAGGCGTTAGAATCCACATACCATGTATCTTGAGATCCTAACATATCTTCTGTTATGAAACTGAGCATGTGTTACATCACAAACAGCTACTCACTTCTGTCATCACCTCCCTATTTTGCTAGATGATGCATAGTTACCTTGCTGCAACTTTCCACTTTTAATGTCATTCTGCTTTTTATAGTAGTCCTTTGCCATGTGTCCCAGTTTGCCACAATAATAGCACTCTATGCTATTTGCATTCCGATTTCTTCGCCAACCACCTTAGCCTCTTTGGCTCTTTGGCTCCCCTGCCTCTAGATTAGCCTCTTCCACCTGTGTATGATTGTTGTTGCGAATCATTGGACTGTTGTTGTCCAGAATTCTGATTTTCTTGTCGGTCACCACCTTGACCTCGACCACGACCTCTACCTCTACCTCTACCTTTGCCTCTACCTGAAGCTGAGTAAAAGACATGTTCCGATGTGTTCTTGCTTTGTGAAGAAGAATCTTCACCTAGTGACTTTTCCTCTATTATGAGCATAAACACCAAGTCCCGAAAGTTGGGAATATTCTCCCTAAGTGCAATGGAGGTCTTGAATGGCTTGTACTCTTTGCCCAGTCCATTCAAACAGGCACTCACCAAATCATCATCTTCCACCGATACATTGATGGACCCAAGGGATTCAACAATGCCCTTGATCTTTAAAGCATACTCATTGATAGACATGCTTTTCTTTTCCACAGTATGCAACTCTTGCTTTAGCTGCAATTTCCTTGTCTTTGTGTTGGTCTGGAACATCTGCACGAGATTCTGGCATACAACTGCGAGAGTGTTAGCATCTAGTATGTGTCCTATCATCATGTCTGTGACACTAATTGAAAGCCAATACACTAATTGAAAGCCAATACATGGCTTTCCTTGCACCCTGGTTCTAATCCTTGAATTCCTTTATGTCTGCTGGAGTGACATTCTCTTCAGACAACTCAAGAGGATCCTCATTGTCTCCTTCGACATAGTCCCAAAATCCTTTACCCATAAGGAATTGATCATTCTAAACTTCTAGGCTTGAAAGTTGTTCTTGTCCAGCTTCTCGCTAACAATCTAATTGATTCCGTCACCAGACATGTTTTCCTGCAGCAACAATCAAAAAACTGCAAACAACAGACAATTTATGTATGCAACCTATGACGCATCAATATCTTCTGTGACTGCTGCAAATGGTACTTCAGCACAACCTATAGGTCACCAAATTTGACCAAAGTACATGTACATACACCCAATGTCAACAATACATGTGCAAACATTATCTGCACTCCCGAAATGCACTGCTGCACTACAATAACCAGATTTCGACCAGAGACAGTTCTCAACCAGAACTTCCCAAAAATGTAAAAAATACCTTACAGTGAGACAGAACGGAGAGACGGAGACATGCCCAAAACGGAGAGACGGAGACATGCCCAAAACGTGATTTTGTACCACACACACACCCCGAAGCCTACGATGACAGCTCCTCAATCGAAGATGTGTAGCTCCCGAAGCTACCGAAGGGTGTTGTACCTAAACCAAGAAGGGAAAGAGATGGTGATGCTCTTACCCGCGTGTATCGCTTCCTTGCTTGCTTGTTCTTGCTTGCCTCCTTAGCTCTCACATGAACCGGAGCTCTGATATCATAAAGAGAATGTGGGGGGAGAGAGAGAGCTTGAGTTTTTTGCAAGAATACACACACACACACACACACACACACACACACACACAAGAGAGTGCAATACACAAGAGAGATGGATGGCTGAATTTTCTTCTATCTCCTTCTCTTCTCTACAACCATATAACTAAAAGATAAGAGTACATACATAAAAGAAAAGTACTCTCCTACAACATACAAAGTGGTCGGTTTATAGTATGACCCGATTATATGAGCTGGTACTATAACTATGCCATAACTCTAATACTCCAAAATGGTTGTCACACAGCTTGTCATCCACTGGCGGCATATCGACCATAATCTCACCAACCACGCCAATGACATAAGTGCGGAAGCTATCACCCAGGCAAGTCCTCAATGTCTGTTGTAGCACTAGTTGAGCTCCACATCTCAACACACACTATTCTACAGATGTTTGTACATGTGAGTGCATGTCTACCTCAAACATTCATGGTAAATATTTTTGTTTCATTTAAGTAGTATTCTAAATTTTTTTCATATTAGTTGAGGATTATGTGTTTTGTCCAAAGAACGTTAGTCCAAAGACATGGATCAAAGAGCAAAAAGACAAGAGAGGAGTGAAAGAAAACATTGTTTCTATGGATGTTTGTACATGTGAGTGTATGTTCACACTGTTTCTATGGATGTTTGTACATGACAACATCTATACAATATGATTGATGTAGAGTGATGGGTAGCCTTGTGGTGCATGCATTAAAGGCAATGATGGAAAAAAATGTTAATTTGCTTAAATAAAGGTGTAGAGAATTACTACATAACTCAAGCTAGATGTTCTCCATTGTTCTTGCATATACAAAGTCATTTGAAAAAGGGCATGCCTTTTCAAAGATAATTATCTCCTCGTTTTCTCCCTTTTTTCACTGATGCATATACGTCTCCTGAATGGTCACCTTTTCTCTGACATTTGGAACCCCCCAAAATTAATTTGAACCACAAAAAGTGCTATAGCACCAAAGCGATCAAGAAACACGATAGTAATGATGAACCTTAATGCTTGGATGACAAACGAAGGTGCCCTAAACCTAAAATAGATTGAATAGGGAGTCTTCATCAAAAGCATTAAAGGTAGGGACCATTTCAATTCATTTTAAAACATGATCATGAAGAAGCCAACCATAAACCCTCTCATGAGTACGTGCACATATGACTCACTCTCTCTCTCTCTCTCTCTCTCTCTCTCACACACACACACACACACACACCAGGTTGTGGCCAAACATTACTTCTATATAGAGACAAGCTTGTTAAGCTAGTCACTTCATAACTCAAGATCCCTTGAATGGTCGTATCTTCAAACTGTGACCACCAAGTACCCAAGCCTACTTGGCAAGAGGCTATGTCACTTTGGCCCATTTAGAGAGACTAGTATTGCACCCGCGCATTGCTGCGGCCGACCAAGGTTCCAGAAAAGAACTATTCCCTGTCTACAACCATCTCTCTCTCTCTCTCTCTCTCTCTCTCTCTCTCACACACACACACACACACACATGCACATGCACATGCACATGACCCTCTCCCTCTCTCTGCCATGTACACACACTCTCAAATGTTGAAACTCTCTCTCTCTCTCTTCTCACATGCACACACATATACACACCTGCTCTCTCTCTCTCTCTCTCTCTCACACACACACACACACACATGCACACACTCCCTCTCTCTTCTTACACTCTCCCACACATAGAAGCGCTCTCTCTCTCTCTCTCTCTCTCTCTCTCTCTCTCTCTCTCTCTCTCTCTCTCTCTCTCTCTCTCGCACACATACACATATGTAAATATATAGTATATACAATATTATGTTTTAGATACATAAGCCTATACATAGACACATATACTTATACATATATACATGTATTTAAAAATATAAATACAAACATCAACATAATTTAATTAATTTTGATTAAATTTTAATGTGCGGAGATGGGTGATACTTTTAAATATATAGATAGATATATCATACACACATCTAAACACACACACACACACACACACACACATAAATATCTCTATATATATACATACATATGTATGTATGTATATATAAATGTAAATAAAAACACACACACATGTATACACACATATACATATATGTTTTCTATTTAATTTATATTTTATTAAAAGATACTTTTTATTCTCTTTTCACCCTCCCTCATTACATCTCTCTCTCTCTCTCTCTCTCTCTCTCTCTCTCTCTCTCACCAGGTCTGGCCCATCTCTCTCTCTCTCTCTCTCAAGCACATTCTACACAGATGCAGATGTATGCACATGCATGGATATACGCTCTCTCTCTCTCTCTCTCTCTCTCTCTCACACACACACACACACACACACATGTACACACCGCACATACACTAATCTAAACGCACTCTCTCTCTCTCTCTCTCTCTCTCTCACACACACACACACACACACACACACATGTACACACTGCACATACACTAATCTAAACGCACACTCTCTCCTCCCACACAAACTATCTCCTACATAGAAATTATCTGTCGCCTCTCTCTCTCTCTCTCTCTCTCTCTCTCTCTCACACACACACACACACACACACACACACACACATGTACACACCGCACATACACTAATGAAAACACACACTATCTCCTCCCACACTGTCGCCTCTCTCTCTCTCTCTCTCTCTCTCTCTCTCTCTCTCTCACACACACACACACACACACACACACATGTACACACCGCACATACACTAATGAAAACACACACTCTCCTCCCACACACACTCTCTCCTACATAGAAATTCTCAGCCTCTCTCTCTCTCTCTCTCTCTCTCTCTCTCTCTCATGCACACACACACACACACTCTCTCTCTCTCTCTTCACGCACACTCTCTCACATAGAAACTCTCTCTCTCTCTCTCTCTCTCTCTCTCTCTCTCTCTCTCACACACACACACACACACACTTAAATAGATTTACACACATATATATAATTTTGATTAATTAAATTTTAGATTAAATTTTAATGGTAGGGATGAGTGGTGAGGTGTGCTCACTCTCAAATAAATGCATCTTTCATGTAATCTCTCTCTCTCTCTCTCTCTCTCTCTCTCTCTCTCTCTCACACACACACACACACACACACACACACACTCAATTCATACATCCACCTATAATCGTAATAGACCACCTATAATCTTAATAGACCATACAATTATCTTGTCAACTCAACTCATACATCCACCTATAATCGTAATAGACCATAAAGTTATCTATACTCCACCAATGACATTGTGGAAGTAGCAAACCATTCAACGGCTAGTGCAACCTTTTTTATTTTGTGCTCTTACAAAATGACTACCAAAACGACTCACATCTATGGTCCTCACAAATGACTACCATCAAAGACTTTACTTTAACATTTGTACACTTGGACATTGTCTCTCGTAAATGGTGTGCACCAAGGATGATCCTTCTTAGCCCCATGATGCCATCCATCAAACAACTATTTTTAATCCCTTGTGATTAGGTTAGGGTGGGTGACTGACTATAACCATAAACATATGACTCAATGTCCATTTTGTTAATTATCTCATGTAAATAGTTGATGTTATGAGATTTTTATCGTTAGACAACTCTTTTTAATAAGTCTTTTTACATGCATAACCATATAGGTAAAGACATAAATCAAAAAGTCATATGGCCAATACTTATAGGTGAAAATGTATAAAACATATAGGTGTAGAAATAAATAAAAATTCATTTAGCTAATCATTATATTAGGGTTTTCATACCTAATGTCCATGGTTAAGATATAAAACCCTAATGGCCTAATGCTTGCCTATAAATTTGAACACTCAAAAACCCTAATGGCTACTACTGTCTATATGCACATGCACATGCACACTATTTATATATACATGTTTTTTCTTTAAATGCCTTAAAAAAGAGAGAGTCTTTCGTCGTAATTAACTATTTTCGATCTTGTTGAGGCATAATTGTTAAAAGAAAAACAACGTTTCATTTTCTAGGAAAATTTTTAAATGATCAAATATTTTATTTTTTTCTCAAAAGCACGTGCATTTTATCTTTAAAAATACTATTTTCTCCTACAATATTATGTTTTAGATACATAAACCTATATATAGACACATATACTTATACATATATACATGTATTTAAAAATATAAATACAAACATTGACATAATTTAATTAATTTTGAATAAATTTTAATGTGCGGAGATGGATGATAAGTTGTGGTCACTTTTAAATATATATAGATAGATATATCATACACACATCTAAACACACACACACACACAAACATATATATGTATATATATATACATACATATGTATGTATGTATATATAAATGTAAATAAAAACACACATACACACATGTATACACACATATACATATATATTTTCTATTTAATTTATATTTTATTAAAAGATACTTTTTATTCTTTCTCTCTTTTCACCCTCATTACATCTCTCTCTCTCTCTCTCTCTAGGTCTGTCCCATCTCACTCTCTCTCTCAAGCACATTCTACACATAGATGCAGATGTACACACATGCATGCATATACTCTCTCTCTCTCTCTCTCTCTCTCTCTCTCACACACACACACACACACACATGTACACACCGCACATACACTAATCTAAACGCACACTCTTTCCTCTCACACAAACTATCTGTCGTCTCTCTCTCTCTCTCTCTCTCTCTCACACACACACACACACACACACCCCGCACATACACTAATGAAAACACACACTATCTCCTCCCACACAAACTATCTCCTATATAGAAATTCTCAGCCTCTCTCTCTCTCTCTCTCTCTCTCTCTCATGCACACACACACACACACTCTCTCTCTCTCTCTCTCTCTCTTCACGCACACTCACATAGAAACTCTCATGCACACACTCTCTCTCTCTTCACGCACTCTCATGCACACACACACTCTCTCTTCACGCACACATAGAAACTCTCTCTCTCTCTCTCTCTCTCTCTCTCTCTCACACACACACACACACTCACACTTAAATGGATTTACACATATAATTTTAATTAATTAAATTTTAGATTAAATTTTAATGGTAGAGATGAGTGGTGAGGTGTACTCACTCTCAAATAAATGCATCTTTCATGTAATCTCTCTCTCTCTCTCTCTCTCTCTCTCTCTCTCTCACACACACACACACACACACACTCACATACATGTACACTATTTAGATATACATGCTTACATACCTATAGATACACAAACATACATAATATATATAAGTGTGTGTATCTATAGGTATGTAAGCATGTATACAAAGATTTCATTGAAAGATGTGAGATGAGATTTTCTTAGATTCAAATTCAAAATTGCTTTGGAAGATGTGAGATTTGGCTCCTCCTCACGCTTGAAGGAGGAGTGGCCATTTTGAAATAGGCCCCCCTCCTTTGCCCACGTGGAGGGAGGGCCACTCTCCCTTAATCCTGTATAGACTAGCAAGAACCTAGTACCACGTGGAGCCATCAAAGAGCAAACACTATCCCAACCCGATCCCTATCACCACATAAATGTCCACCACTATTTACACTGTGGACTCTTCCCATCATAATCAAATGACTATTTTAGGGGTCGTAATCTTCCAACGTTAGAGAACACACACACACTCTTTTTTGCAACTGGCCTGGGTAAGGAAATAGGCCATAAGTTGCACGCGGAGAGAGAGAGAGAGAGAGAGAGAGAGAGAGAGAGAGATTACCAAAATACCAAGCTATAATAGCTGGGACAGAATACATTAATAATGCAACTAGGTCCTTTAGGGACTCGGGTAGTCTACAGATTTCGCACCTCATACAGGACAAAGAATGATACCATACACTATCATAATCACAAAGTATACAAAGGGGATAAAGTTCCAACTGTCAGAAATTGCCGTCTGCTGTAGGCTGCAGTTAGCAGTGAGATGCTAAACCAAACACATTACCTTTTTCACCCGGTTTGAAGAATGCAACAACCTTCAGTAACCCTTAAATCTGTCATATGAACTGTAGCCAGAATCAGCTGCTGGCAGCACTCAATTTTTTTGAGGCAGCAACTGGTTTGGCAACATATATCTGTTTCAACTTTAAAGACAGCCCAGAACCTCCCCTATCAGTAGATGTACGTCCAGAGGCTCCCTTCCTGTGATTGCTTCCAGACCATTCAGTCCCCAAACTACCCCTAGCCAAACCCTGCTGAGAAGCCCTTTGTTCTCCAAATGGCAAGGAACTGCCGGAAAATCCAATTTGGGCAAGGTTCTTACTTTGAAGTTCCAGGGGTTCAAAACCACTTCTTCTCTCACCTTGAGAGCTTGTGCCAAAAACCAATTCCCCATTCCTGCTACTGCTTGCACCAGTCAAATGTCCTTGAGAGCTCCGAGAGAGGCGACGACCTCGTTGCAGCTTAATACCCGAAATTCCTACTGAAGCTGAGCTACTGGCATGTCCTGTGTCTGACAACGGCCCACCAGCATCACTTAAAAAGGCTTTTCCTGATGGTGTAGGATCTGCAAGGCCCAATTCGTCTGGAAATTGTGCACCAGCATCAGCAGATGAAAAAGAGCTGCTTGTTACAGGCTTTGAAACAGGTAGCTGATGCAAGCCACTGCTCACATCCATAAAGTGAGGCAAGTTCCCTAGCTGGTTAGAAAGGGTCCTTGAGTGATGAGGCAGCATGTTGAGGCCCAAAGCTGGTCCTGAAGTAGGCACATTCTGAAGTGATGGAGCTGGTCCTGAGATGGGTACATTGTGAACGGGTGGGGCGGGTGCTTTGGACCAATTGGACTGCACCGATCCATCCATGTGCGGAATCTACAAACAATTCAAAAATCTCTCTCTCTCTCTCTCTCTCTCTCTCTCTCTCTCTCACACACACACACACACACACACACACACAAACACACACACACAGGCAACCAAGGCAAAGGTAAGAGCAAAGCCAAGAAGACAAGCCCACGAGCACTTCGTGGCATCTGTTTGAAGATTCTCCCTCACACACACAGGCAACCAAGACAAAGATAAGAGCAAAGCCGAGAAGACAAGCCCACGAGCACTTCCTGGCATCTGTTTGAGGATTGATTTCCCGGGCATAAGCAGATCGGAAGTTTATGGAGACTTGACGGGCATTATATGAGCCAGAAGTTCAAAATGAGCAGAATATCATTTGTAAATGCCTGAACTGCAAGGCAACTGTAACAGCGAGTCTGTATCTCCGGACAATTAACCATTGATTTGATTATTCACACATAAGCAAGAAAGATTCAACCACACAATCAGAAGATCATAAACACAACACCCGAGGTCAAAGATGGGACGACCCCCCCTTCGGGTATTTTAATACCAAAAGATTCTCGCTTGTACAAGCTTGGAATGACTAGAAGCTATCTCCACTACCTCATTTGTATTATCCGATTTCTATTGAGTGATGAAAACATTCAAAGAGTGATGTCAGATGTGCCGGATCATTTGCCACTGATCACATAATCACGGATGAAAGCCTTTAAAATAGGGCAGCCTACTGTAGTTTTAACCTGCACCATTCACATGAGCTATAAAACAGCTGAATTTTATAAGTTGGACCAAAACCAATACTTACACCTGCAAAATACATACTACACCTTGCGTTAGGTAAATGCTCACTGGCATACCATATCAACTAAACAGCTTTTCCACAAACAAGCAAGCTAGTTATCACTTGGACATCAAAACCGTCTTCTTGAACAATGATTTGCATGAGGAGGTCTATGTATCTCAGCCTCATGGTTTTGTTCATTAGGGTCAAGAAGCCAAAGTGTCTAGGTTATGGAAAGCTTTGTATGGCCTTAAGTAGGCTCCCGGAGCATTGTACGAGAAGATACATGCACACTTGGTTGCACATAAGTTTGCAGAAAGTACCCTCTTATGTCAAGAAGACTCGAAGATTTGTTGGTCATCATTTTATACGATTTCAACCTTTAAGGCTGAATTACAGGCTTCTTTTGAGATGTTAGATTTGGGCCCGTTGCATTACCCAATCATTGGAGGATTCACAATGCTTTTCATGTGACTCTCCTAGGAAGCTTATAAGGGTCCCAAACCTTTGGAGCCAGTGAACGAGGATCCACCAAAAGTTGAAGAGCTAGAGGAAGTTCTTCAATCAATGCAGATTGTCTTTTATAAGAAAAGACAGGGATCACATGGTAAGATTACTAGAAAGTACCTTATCAAGTTCAAGAATTATTCGACTATGGATGCAAAGTGAGTGGATGAGAACTACTCAGAGGTTTTACAAGGATATTAAGAAGTTTTTCAGCTGAGTACAACCATAGTTATCAAGTAGGAAAAGTTTGATTTGATATTGTACGTTCAAATACGGTCTCAAAACGCACCGCTAAATTTTGAAAATAAAAATACATTGGACATTTAAAAAATACTTTAAAATATAAATATAGATGCAAAATTTAGAGAAGTTACAACTTACAACTTACCCAAAACATAGAAATTTAGAATGTTGAGCCTTAAAGGAGAGCTCAAGGGATAGACTTGAGCAATGGTAGGGTTGAGCAATGAGCACTTTTGAGAATGGGATTGGGAGAGGGCATATTATATAGATAATAGAATGAGGCTCCAGCAAGGGCTAAGCCTAAAATAGTCCCAAAAAATGCCAAGAAACGGCTCTCCAAACAGTCAAAAAACGATGCCCAAAACAGTTTGAAAAAATGGTTAGAACAAAAAATGGGCAAAAAAACGGTCGAATCTCAATCGACCGTACTACCACCGTACGGAACCATACCGTACGTATAGACCATACCGAATCGAACCTCCTGGGCGGTGCATGAACCGGGTGCCACTACGAGTACAATTGATAAGAAGCCGAGGAGATATCACCGGCCTTTGTATTTTGACATCCAAGAAACCAAGAACAAAGGAGAATGCTCAAGGTTTATATTCCATTGCACAGAATTGAGCATTCTAGAACTCGAGGATTGTTGTCCAGGTGGTATCCAAAAGGAACAACTGTATGTACTATGCACATGCACATGCACATGGGGGATGGAACCTACGCACTTGAGCTTAGGGTCATTTATATGTTACTTTTGGGAGCCTTGGGCTATATTAGGCATAGGGCTCATGGACATTGTACCATGTTGTCATATGCGGAAGCTTCGGAGAAGGATCGGTACTTCAAAACTCAGAAATCAGCACTCTTTTCGCGACGGAATTAACGCACAAACTGAAAGACGATGTGCAGAAAATAGAGAGAGAAGGGGGAGATGGAGAGGACACAGTATTGGGTCCCAATTACCCTCTGTAGGGCCCCCACCACGGATGGTGTATTTGCTTTATTAGAATGATGTAAATCTGAAAACAAATACAAAGTACTTGACCTTTTCTTGGCTGGAAAACCTGCCCTTGACCTTCAGTCCTTCACCCCTTTGCTTTAGCAATGTTCTTGGCTGTCCTGGCCCTTGTTTGCTTGGAGCACTTGGTGAATTATGAGATGCCTTCATGGATTATGGGCTGGGGTATTTATACTCTTCATAGCATCCAGTCGGCTGGCTTCAGGGAGCTCCACGACTGAGTTTTATTAATAAAGTGTTTTCACACTATATACCTTGCTGTCCAGCCTGCGCATGCTTCTGGGGCAGCATCCTGGCTGCTGGGCATGCTGCGCAGAGGTGTGGGACTGCCCCTACACCTGGCCTACCTGCTGATTAGGGCTTCTGACCCAGTCGGCTGCCTGTCCAGCAGCAGTACAGCTGGCCGACAGCCCCTCCAGCCCATGCCTTGGCTGGTGGGCAAATCTTGGGCTCTCCTGGCCCCTTGGGGGTGGTTCTACACCTCCCCCATGCCCATACTACAAGTGCAAGTGCAAGTTCTTCTCACTGGGGTAGCCCTATGGGCTGGCCCCATCTCTACATGCAACCCTACATGCCTACAGAGGCCTGGCATCCAGTTGCAAACCAGATACACAGCACATCTGACATCATTCCAGAGGGAGACTCACAGCGCGGACTGGCACTGCTTCATGTGCAGGATAGTGCACACCTGACCTTGGACTCATGTGCAGGACAATGCACACCTGACCTCGGACGACTAAGATGGATCCCTGGCTGACTCGTCCCGGACTGGGCTCACATGGGACCAGTTCACCATCCCAGGTCCTGCACCTTCTGTACAGAATGTCTACGTGGCATCCAAGTGCGGGATGCACGTGACACATGTAAACGATTTCCCGTGTTCCCGACTCCATGTTAACGAGTCATCTCCTTCCTCCTTTCTTTCATTGATATCAAGGCTCATGCCTTTGATCCATTTCTAGCATTTTCTTAAGTTTTCTTGATTTTCTTGATTTCTCTCCAAATCTTCTTGGAAAACTTGATTCTAACAAGGAATTGCTTCAAGCTTGGAGGCTATGGCCAAAACGGTGATCAATTCTTACATATTTAGAAGCATTTAATAAAAAATTGGACCAAATTTGAGGCAATGAATCTAATTTTGTGGGAGGCGGAGTGGACAAACTTTGGACCTGCTCTTCTTCTTCCCCTTCTTCCCTCTCACATTTTTGAAATTAGGGTGGATTTACAGCAACATTCATAGGAATCGTGAGACCTTGAGCATTGATTTGATGGCTCAATGCTACAAAACGGCTGCCGATTGCATTTTTCTCTCCTCCACGATGCTGCGCGAACAGTCGGCTACACCTAATGGTTTTTGGTGATTGCTTGCAACATTCGCCATGATTTGGTGTTATATGGCCATTGATATCACATAAGGTACTCTATTTCATGAATTTCAAGGTACAAATAATTTATTGAGTTCATCCCATGCATCTTTTGCCCATTGTATCCCTATGATGTGATGAATGATTTCATCATTTAAACTGAGTGCGATAAGTCCTAATGCTTTCTCATTCTTGCTCTTCCACTCATTTTCTCCTCACCTCTGGGTATTCATTTCTTCCCTCAACTAGCCCCCACAGATTTTTCCTCATGAGCAATAAGGTACTCTATTTCATGAATTTCAAGGTACAAATGATTTCCATGCATCTTTTGCCCATTGTATCCCTGTGATGTGATGAATGATTTCATCATTTAAACTGAGTGCGATAAGTCCTAATGCTTTCTCATTCCTGCTTTTCCACTCATTTTTCCCTCTCACCTCTGGGCATTCATCTCTTCCCTCAACTAGCCCCCACAGATTTTTCCTCATGAGCAGATACATGGTTTTTGTCTGCCATGTATAAACCTGCTCCCCATTAAATTTGGCTACCTCTTGTGCCGTACTCATGATGATGTGAAGGGGGTCTTACCTCTTGATCCAATTTCAAGATTCAAGGACAGTGTCTACCCTTTTACAACTCAATCTGGTGTTTAGGTGATGATTACAACAGATTTATCAGCATAAATTCACCAAAAATTACATTAAACCAAGGGTAACAAATCTGTACTGAATGGTTAGAGTATCAAACCATCTCCGAATTGCAATCTGAAGTTATAGGAATCTATATCAGATACCCAATGGTTAATTTGAACCCTCAATTGTACCAAAATACAGTGATTAGTATTGATTAATCACTAATTAGCAAATTAATCCTCTGTTTTGTGTGCAAAAAACAGAGTATGTGAGGAGTCCAGATCTGGGGCCTTAGAGTTCAAATGAGCTCAAATCCTTTCAAGGCCAAAGGCCATCAATAGCAATTAGTCTAGTAGAGGATTAAGCCAAGAAACACAAGATTTGACCAAACATTGAATGCTTTATCTCTGTTTTACCAAAGTCACCTGCAGATTTGATGGAGACCTTGGATCTCACTGTAGACTTGATGAAATCAAAAACTGTCTTCACCAGCTTGTAGAGCACCCTTGAAAACCCCTAGGACCAAGAGGAATTTAGAGCAATGTCTTCTGGTGCAGACAAGATCTCCAGTTCTCTTCTTCAGAAAAAAGGCACCAGCAAATTCGCGATTTGCAGCTGTTGTAGAAGGCGGTTTAGCGAATCTCTTTGATGGGCTGGAGCATGGGACTTGTGGCTATGTGTGGCTAAAAGCTTGGAGACTATTGTTAAGCCTGGAGGGAGATCAAGCCCCTCCAACAGCTGGGGGTACAGAAGCTCTTTGAAAAGAAGAGGTAAAACTTGATTATCTACTAATCTTGATTAGCTAGATAATTAGCAAGATAATGGGCTCATAAATTTGATGGATTCTAGGCTAGGCTCTAATACCATTGTAAATTTGCAACAATGTGATGAGCTATGGTGGATCAAATGCTAGAATCAACATCATTAGAAAAGAGATTAGACGATAATTAAGATATGATTAGTGAGCAATTAACTGATTGCTTAATGTAGGCATGAATAATCAAAAACCAACAAATTCTCATTAGGCCAATGCCTCAATTTATAGAGTTTACATCCAAGCATCTAATCCCACTGATCTCTCCTTGATTCACTCCACCTCTTTTGCTTGATTCTCTCCACCTCTTCCCAGAATATCTCCACAACTCCTAAATCTTCTCATGCTACCCTTTATTCTCTCCCAGCAGATACTTCTCACCTTTTCACAGCTTCTCTCACATTTACAGATTCTCTTTTACAACCTCTTGCTAAGATCTTGTTCCCGCGCACACCCTATTCACTTATATATTTCAACAGCCACCCCCTCTGGATCGCCAATTTGGGGCATTGCTACCACTTTGGTTGTTTTGGCGGGTGGAGGTAGTGGAGGTGGAGTTGGTGCCTCTATTGTCCTTGTTTAACACTCATCATCAACATGGCTAGGTATTTGGCAAGAAGTGCAAAATCTATTCTTTTTGGGAATATTTTGCCAGTAGGGAATGGGTGTGGGGGCAGGATTTTTGAAATCAAGATGATTGCCGGTAGATTTGCCTTGATTTCCTAAGTTGCCGTTCCCTTTCCCTTACTATCCTTTTTGAGTAGAGCTTGTATTGGACACAAGGGCCCCCTCTTGAGTGGAGGGAGAGGATGACTTCTTGGGATGAAATTGGTCATACAACCTAGAAAGACGCAAGAGTTGGCATTCACACTCATATAGGTTAGGCATAGGCTCTAAACTAATGGTCTGTGTGACAAAAGTAAAGAAGCTAGGAGGCAACTTGTTTAGAAGAGTGATAACCTGATCTTCCTAGGACTTAGCACAGCTAGTGGTGGCAAACTCGGCGTTAAGGCGCCGATATTTACCCACTTTGATGGTCAGGTCATCCCCTTCTTTGATAGAGAAAATTTGAATTTGATGCTCAAGATCAATGCGACGCGTACGATCACGTGCGGCATCTCTCTCTGCGAGGTGTGCCCATCTATCAGAGACATAGGGGAACTGCTGGAGTTGTGAATGGAACTCGAGCAAGAGGCCTTGCATGAGCTCCACTATAGCAGTGGCATTTCTAGCCTCCCAATGGCTGATGACTTCGGGAGGTACTAGAGAAGGGTGGGGTTTTGGCTCGAGGCCCTTTACTAGGTTCCTAAGAACCTTGGGATGTGAACACTTGTTCCATAAGATTAGCCCAGGTTGTATAATTAGACCCATTTAAACGAGTCTTTTCTCTGAAAGCATTTCTAGACATAGAAACATGAAAGGAAGATGGTGGAGGAGTCCAAGAAGGCTGGTGTCCATATCCAGAGTGTAAGTGTTGAGGAGAGAAACCTGACAGTCCACCAAGACCAGGCATGGATGAAGGACTTATCGAGGGTGCTCCATAAGATGGAAGTAAGTTTTGGGTACTCAGCATAGGAGGAATACTAGGTTGAGGTACGAAACCTGAAGAGGGCACATAATTGGGAAAAACACCAATACCAGAGATGGGTTGGTAAACCACCTGATACCCTGAAATGCTGGGTGGGACCGCACTGCCAGAGGGTGTCGTGTTAAAAGATAACTGGGATGGGTAGAAACCATACGCAGGACCCAAAAGAGGGGCATGCAGTGATGACTGCATGCCAACACTAGTAGGAAGAGGTATGGGTTGGGAGGGAGGGTTTTGAGTTTGAATTTGGACAGTATTCCGTAACACATTAGGAGTTGGAACAGAAAGTGAACCAGAGAAGAAAACAGTGTTACCTCCTTGAACACCGGAAGTCGGAGAGTGAGTTATACTCCTAGACCCTCCTCTATTAGGGTTCACAAAATGCCAGGAATCGAGGGTAGTTGATGGTATCGTTTGTTGAAGAAGATACCCATGCAGAGTTAGGAACATACGTACTAATAGGCACATACGAACCTGACACGGTCACCGACAGGGAAGATGATGGATCTCCGAACGATCGAGGCGGTACATGTCCTTCCTGAGAAAGAGTCCTGTACTGAAGTCCAGTGTCGGCTAGAATGAGAAGCAGAGCTCTCCAGTTGAGACTGAATACCTTGGTCCAATACTGGCACACTAGCTGTGGGCATGTATCCTCCTCTGGAAGTGATGGCTGATAAGCTCGGAGAAGAAAAACCATACGCCAAGCGTGAAGAGGGTGAGTGGGTAAAAGTAGGCTGGTGGTCTCCCAAAGAAAGACCTCGAACAAGGCTCTCCAGTGAATGAGGAGTTCCATCCTCTGTGTGATCTAAATCGGAATATGGGGAGTCAGTATCTGGTATGAAAAGCTGATCCTCCAGAATCGAGGGTAGACGATCCATGGTGTGTACTTTCTAGGTCTTCGATCCCTTTGCTCACAATCGCTCTGATACCATGTGAGGACAAAAGAAACCAAAGGACCAAATATATGAAAGATCAGAGTAAACACACAGCATGCAATGGTGATGTGAATATAAAAGATGAAGTCCAGTACAAGGAGTTAGTACAAGGAGTTCTATGTGAGACTCCGAATAAGCAGAGAGAGCTGCTGTCCCATAAAACGCAGATAGCAGGGCTGGAGTGACCCTGATGAAAGCGTTGAAAACGAGCCTGATATAAGACTGATGGGAGCCTCAAGTAAGGCTGCTGATGTAGGCGGCGAAAAAGACTGTGGTGAGGCTAATGTAGGCAGCCAAAACCTGCAGCAGTTAACGCTGCCTGCTGTAGGCGGGCAATACCAGCAGTGGTTTTAACGCTGCAAGAGAACCTTCGAACCTGCTGTAGGCAGGCGATACCAGCAGTGGTTTAACGCTGCAAGAGGACCTGCGAACCTGCTGTAGGCGGGCGATACCAGCAGTGGTTTAACGCTGCAAGAGGACCTGCGAGCTTGCTGTAGGCAGCGGCAAAACCAGCAGTAGATGGCAAGGCAAATTGTGCGATGAAACGCACAGCGTGAAGATTGCAAGGTGCCAAGGATTTCTCGTGGGTTGATGGTGGACGAAAGCAAGTCGAGACCCTTATATTTATATAAGGTTTTTTTATTTGGTCGGCCAATCATGGAAGTTGTCCAGTAAAGAAGCGGCCCTTTTTGGGCTGGGTAAATATTGGGAATATTTTCACACAGGGGCTCCCAAGAGCTGGCTGTCCCCTCGGAGTGCTAGTCGTCACCGGGTGAGGACCAAAGAAATCAATGATGGTGATCTGGGTGATGTCATGTAGTGGATGCATCCCGGCCTGTATCCTCACCTGAGTTTCTCAATGGTGGCACATCCCTAGCAAGAAAAGATCCATGCATCTCTGTTCTGTGTAATGCATTACTCGCGACAAAGGCCAAAATCATCTCTCAACAGGCAGTAGAATCTCCCCCCATATCTCATAACATGATGGGCATCTGAAAGGTAGTGCTTCTCTATCTCTAACCCCCCCAATGTGCATAATCTACATATGTGCTCCTCCCATAGTACGCCCTCTGCTCTCCCCGTTTTAATATGAAGGAGATGGGAGGATACCCTTAAGGCCATTTTTCATAATCAATATCTCTGCCATAGTCACCAGAAACGAGAAACGGGAACGGAAACGTTTGAGGAATCGAAAAGGGGAAACTAGTTTTTAGGGGTGGAAACAGCCATTTCCTGTGACAATATCACTTGGGAATTGAGAAACGGCCATGGAAACAGATGGGGTCCTGAAACGGAGAAACGCGTTTCTAGGGACTGAAATTCCCGTTTCCTGTGACTATGATCTCTGCTCTTTTTTGTTGCATTTTCAGTCTCCATGTACTCAATTGGTTCCATCTTGGCAGCATTCATAATTGTTTCAGGCAAAAATACTAGAAACTTTAGATCTTTGGAAGGTAGTTGTTTTTCAGAGGAAGAGATTTGTTTTAGCGTACAGGTGCACCTCTTGCTGCCATCTCTTTTCCTCTTTATTAGAAAGGCATGCTAAAAACTCAAATCATGGAGTTTATGAAGACATTTTACATTATTCTCATTTGAACCATATGCAAACAACTTAAAATCAGAAGTTTCTCTAAGATGCATCACGGTGGGCTTTGGAGTGTAAGCATTCTCCACTATAGAGATCATTGCAGTGACTCACAAAAAAATGTTCTATGGAACTGGAGCTCTGTGGAGAGCAGTGGCAGGGACAGCTGTGTGTGAAATCGGGTCGAATCTAGACAGATAATGTGGTATCTCTTGCTGTCAGAGGCTCGATATCTGGTGTTAAAGACCTTCCATCACTAAAAAAGTTGGTGTGTAAGCATTCTCCACTATAGAGATCATTGCAGTGACTCACAAAAAATGTTCTATGGAACTGGAGCTTTGTGGAGAGCAGTGGCAGGGACAGCTGTGTGTGAAATCGGGTCAAATCTAGACAGATAATGTGGTTGATCTCTTGCTGTCAGAGGCTCAATATCTGGTGTTAAAGACCTTCCATCACTAAAAAAAGCTTTAAAAGCCTGCAGGTCAGCCCTCATGCTCAGAACCTATTAGAAAAAAGACCATGTTTGGGCTTTCAAGCTCTTACCCACCATTTGGTTTCCCTGCATCAAACCCTCTAAATAGGACACATATAAGATGTGATAATTCAGGAACAAAACATATGGCCATATGAGACAATTTAACCTTTTAATCAGTCTGGAAACAATGATATGAAGAATACACTACCTGGAAAGGAGCAGACAAACCAGTATCAAAGAGATTTAGTGGTGCAGCAACTGGCATCACAGAAGATCCTGCCATTGGAGTCAGCTGGGCTGGACTTGGACTGGAAGCCCCATTGGTAGGCTGAGAAGCCATCATCCCATTTGATCCAGCACTTATATCCCCATCATTCAGACCCAAAGCTCCTGAAGCTGACAATGGCAAGGGCATATGCGTCCAATCAGGTTGCTTGCCAGATGGATGATAAGCGGCCCCCATGAAGCTCAAACCAAGCTGCCCAAACTGCCCTACTGGTGTATAAGGATTGGCATAGAGCAGCATGTGAGGGTGCCCTTGGATGCTAGGGAGTCCTGCTGGACTCATAAAAGGCGGTGCACCATAGAAGGAGTCAGGAGTACCTAAATGCCTCTGTTGCCATCCTGCAATTCCAGGCTCCAAGGAAGCCAAGGATGCATCTTCACGTGGGCCAAAGGTAAAAATCGGTCCTCCTAGCATAGGACCCATCTCCAAGCAAGGAAACGGAGCCCCACCTGGTAAAGATTGTAACATAACTCCTGAGGAGGCAGGAAGGCTGATTGAAGAGCCTTGAAATAATGTTGGAGGTGTTTCAATGGAGAGATCGGCAGGAAGAGCTACAGCAATAGAATTGTCCATTGGGGCATTGTTTGGGGTTTGGATGATCATTGGCCTTGTCACAGGTAATCCTGGAAAATCAAAAACAACAGCCAGACTTTACTGATTACACTTACACATAACAAGATTTCTTGCAAGTCATGCAAGCTTAACAATGAGAGCTAGTGACAGCTACCAAGATAGACCAACAGTTCAACAGCAGAATGCACTTACCAGAGGATTTAGTAATGGCATCAGCATTGCTTCCAACCACCACTGCAGTTCCTCCACCATTGAGAACAGAAACCCTTGTGTTAGAATGAGTTTCAATAAGATCTTCACTGCTGATGGCAGCTGCTGCAACAGCAGATGCAGCAGCTTCTGCTTCTGCCTCTAAATCAACAATTTTACCTTGAAAGCCATCATCTCTGCCTGCACGCTTCCCTTTAGATGTAAAGGTAACATTCCCATCTAATTCTGAAAAGTTTGTCACATGTCTATTCGAGTGGCTAGGAATGTGAGATGCATCTGATCTAAGACCCAGTGGTGAACCGGCTCGTACGACAGACAGCGGAGATGGAGGATGACTGCTTGAGGGATTAAGAGTTGGGGAGGTTACAGCACCTGTAAACCATATGTCGAAAGAAGTATCACACTCTGATGTAGCAGGGATGTATTGATTGAGAGGAAGGGGAAAGGGGGGGACTGAAATGAAAAAAAAACACCCACCAAACTGGATTTTCTCTCCAGCCAACAGGGAGCTTATGGGCCCTGGAGCTTTAACTGGAGCAGCTGCCTTCTCAAATGAAGTACAAGGTATCCCTGGTTCCAACGCTATTATAGCCCTCTCAGACATTAGTACCGACTCTGGGGAGGGCCCTTCAAGTCGAAACGGTTTCAGAGCCTCTTCGAGCTGGATCTGCGTGAAGCTGACAACCTGTTCCAGGATGAGACTTGGTTGTAAAAAATTGAAAGCAAAACAGAATACATAGTGTAACTTTTAAGTGCATGTTCTCACTTCTTGATTGGACCGTTGCCCACCCCAAGCAGCAGTTGTTGATTGCTCACTGCTGTGACTGTCATGTGCAGAACCAGCCAAATTTCCAGACTCCACATGGACAACATTTGAAGCTGAAGTAGATTGTCCAGGCCTTCATATATCCAAAACAAAAACAACCATTCATAGAACCAACATACCAGCTACTGCTTATACAAAAAGATTGTTACTCAAGCTGTGCCACTCACTTTGGGGAGGTTGAGATTCTTCTGAGAAAAGCACCGGATGAGGCGTTTGTTGCTGCTGCGCCCACCATTGGAGAAAGAACCCGGGTTGAAGTGGTGACAGAGGTTCGAGGCAAAGCAGTACCCGCTCCAGTAGGAAGGCTTCGCATAGCAATCCTACCCTCGGTAGCAGCAGTTTCAGTACTGAGCGCAGGCCTCCTCTTTCCACTGTTCTTACTTGAACTGACTCCTCTCGCCACAGTGGGTAGCCCAGCCTTCGCAGATGATCTCTGCTGCTTCTTGGCAGCCTGCTCTCTTGCCTTCAATTGAAGAATCATTATTGCCGATTCCAACACCAATAACACAACAAGCAATCAGAGAACGTGACAATATTTTTTTCTACCAACATTCAATACTTAAAGAACTTCAAAGAGGATAAATCAATGGTGCCAAAAAGCATACCCCAAACTCCATTGATTTTGCCTTACTCTCTTTCTCGCGCTGCTCCCGTTGCTCTCGAAGCAACTGACGCTTTGACCTCACTTTAATGAAATCATCTTTATCGTTTTGTGTTTCTATTCCTGGCTGCTCAAAAACACAAACCACACCAGTCCTCAAAGGAGCATCTCCAGCACTGTCAGCTTCATACTTCCTCAGAAGGCCCTTAGTTCCAGAAGAAATTGCAAGCCTATTTTGACCAACAGGCTGGTCTCCCTTTGCTGCAGGCTGCATGGGACGCAATTCAGCACGAAGATTTAGCCTATTCTCATCACCACGACTTCTGGACTGGCTCCCTGTCTCCCTCTTTACATACCTATACCCTCCACTTTCTTTGGTTTCCTCCATGTTGGAAAGGCCCAGATCTAAAGCTTGGGGCATTTCTGCAGCCCCTGACTCCCCATCGAAAGGTGGCAAAGGATCACGTACTTTGTATTCGACTCGGCGAAAATTCCTTCGAAACATCTTGCCTCGAGCCCCTCCTTGAGTTCCAGTTTCAGGCCAAGTTTCTGTTGCCAAATGGGGAGCTTGATACCCATAATTCTGCCCAGCATAAAATCTTCCTCGGCCCCGTCCCAAAATACCATGGTACCGAGGGCCATTATTCCTCCTCCTTCCACGAGAAGGTCTACCACCAGACCAAGCATGATCAGCCTGGCTACTATCACCAAGCCTGCCTCCATAGGGGGATCCAAACTTGTCTTCGATAGACGTTTTTTGGCCAGCCTGATCCGCAGAAATACCAGGCTTTGACACAGGGTCAGCTGCAGCTTTTGCTTCTGGCACCACAAAAGGAACCTGATCTTTCCACTCAACCTTAGATGGAGAACCTCCACTGCTTCTTGAAGCCAACTGATTAATCTCCACAAATCTGTCCACAGCAGGATTGTAACCTGCAGATGATTCTGTAGCATTCTGCACAGCGTCATCTTCTCCCATCTTGGGAAGTTGCTCAGAATTCACCAAACCATTCGCAGTATCTCTAACATTACAAGGTTCAGCTTGTGACTGGTGGTGCTGGGGCAAGATGCCCTGCCCTAATGGATGGTGTATCTGCACAGCTGATTGCATCATCGGTGAAGGCTGACTTATGGGAACCGAATGACCAATCTGCCCAAACTGGAAGACAGAAGCCTGTTGACCATGCACATGAGCAAGCTGAGGAATCTGTGGGTGTATATGTAGTGGCATCTGTATTGAGCCAATTTGGATTGCATTAGGCATAAGAGGCATACTAGGGAGTAGACCCAACTGTAGGTGAAAGGGCAGCTCATGCTGATTTTGAAGGCCATGCACAGAAGATAACATAGATGGATTTGCAGTCACATTATTTAGGGTGCTTGACTGAGGAAGCGGCACTGCCATGAATGAGAAAGGCTGCTGAAACTGTTGCACTAATGACTGTCTGGAACTTAAACCTTCTGAACGTCCCATCTGTGCAGCATCCATTGCTTTTACGGATAAAAATGGAGTTTGGTGAAGGAGGGGCTGCACAACCTGGTCTTGTACTACTTTCTCTGAAGCCAAGTCCTTGGAATCCCCATCTGATGGTGGTTGTCCATCCTTGGGAATAAATATGGTTGCATCCTCTCGTTGTAAATCAGCAGGCTTTTCAGTCTCTGCTAAGGCACAATCATCTTCTCCATCCTCGAGTGTCTGATTTTCTGTGTTGACAACTGCAAGATCTTCCACCAAGTACCTGCTTGTAGCATCCTTTCCACCATTCTCGTCCTCTTCAATAACATTGTCTTCCTCCTCAATAACCTTGTCTTCCTCATCGACAACTTGGGGTTCTTCTTCCTCTACTTCATCCTGCACTCGAAGGCCGTCATGCATATGATCTTTCCTTGCTTGTGCAATCCCCTCTGCTCTGTTGTCTGTTGGCTCTCCTCCCTTAGACACCTGCGAATTCACTGGCATCTGGGTCTCAACCTCTTCTGAACTTTCTTGAGCCTCAGTCAGATCAGATATCTCATCAACCTCTTCTTCAGAGTAAGTCTCTGAGACCACATCTGAATGTAAATCTTGCTCCTGATAAGGTTGAATAGCAGGAGTCAATGCATCTTCAACTGTATCATCAGAGAACTGTGAACCAGCATCAGATAGCACCAGCTCTTCAGATAGAACAGAGTCAAACTGCTTAGAAACCTGTGCATCAATGAGCACGCTGTCCTCATTACCAGTCTCGTGGCATACATCGACCTCACAACCTGTTCTAAGAGTAAAATTTTCTCTTGATTTAGGTGCCACTTCAGAATCATCCCTGCCAGTGACAGAGGCTACAGACTTTTTGTCATCAGGCTGGAAGGTCTGCTTACGTAAGGTTGCCTGCCCAGGAGGTGGCGGCAGCACCCGAGGTTGTTTGGGTAAAGATTGACGATGACGGCCAAAAGAGACATGATCGGCAGCATCTGCACCATGAAGGCAGGGTGCAAGTGGGAGTTGTGACCTGCTAGGACTGTCCTTACCCCACCAGTTTCCTGCATCTCTGCCATTGGGATTGTCAAAAGTTACTTTATCATGTGTGTCTGTTAATATTAAATTCCTAGGTGCTCCCAAGTTCAAGTTCCTGAAAGAAGCCCCCCTCTGTTGCTGCTCACGATCCAGCCGAGGAAGATCATCCTGAGGATGTGAACTTTTTGGTGAACCTTTCTGCACTGAGCGAAGTCGATGCTGCCCGCTGTCAAGGCCCTCTCTTTTCCACATCTGAACAGACCTAGTTCCTTCTGTTGAAAAACCATGCCCTTCCTTCGTAGAGGGTGACGATGAAGGGAATTTTAAGAGACTTGAGAGGGAAGATGGCTCTGCAGGCAACCCTACCCTAAAAGAAGCACATTCATCATCATCTTGTTCCACCTTGCCAGAGCTAAGTACAAAATTTCCTTGGTATTCCCTATCCATTTCACTGTTCCTCCTCCTGTTGTCATGGGACTGCATGCTCACATCTTCTGTTACTAATTTCACTGTATAACCTCTCTCCTTCTGCAAAGCCTCATCTTGTCTTCTCTCAGACTCACGCTTCGCCATACGCTCTTCAAGCTCCAATAATTTCCTCCTTGCCGCCTCTTTCCTCCTTTCTTCCTCCAATGCAATCATGTGCTTCTCATCCTCCCTAGCCCTACGCACTTCTTCATTTTTTATTGCTGCTTCTTCTGCCTCTCTGTGCGCTCTAGAAGCAGCCTCCCTTGCCTCTTCCTCTAGCTTTAGACACAGCTGTTCTTCTTCTCTAGCAAGCCTTTCCTGCTCTTCCTGCTCCTTCCTTGCAAGCTCAATGGCCCTTTCCCGTTCTTCAACCGCCCTTTGGCGTTCCTGCTCCAGCATCTTCTGGACCCTCTCCAACTCTGCTTCAAAAGACTCCCTCGCTGGATCTTGCAGATCATCGTCTTTGGAAGTGTCCTTCTTTTGCTTTGAACCCTTGGCATTCAGTCCAAAAGTGCCAAAAAATGAACCAGCTCTAGCACTGATCACATCCCCCAGGAAAGGATCCTCAGCATGTAGCTGCCCATGAAAAAAACTTGCTTTTTTCTCCCTCCCATAATCCAATCCAATCTGATCTTGCCTACCTGTGGTACCAGAGTGGGATCTTCTTAGAATAGAAGCATCAGATCCACCATACAAAAAGCTATTTCCCCTTCCATTCCTATCCCCTTGTGAGACACGACCTCCACTGAGTCCCTGCTTGCCAAGAAAAGGATCCTTCCCAAACCTATATTCCTGCCCCTGCCCCACATCTCGGCTAGACATGTCCCAGCCAGAAGCATCATGTCTAAGCATGTTACCGTCTCTGAAGAACACCCTATCATTTGTGTCTCTCTCCCGTCCATTGCCACTGTTGCCAAACCTAGTAGCTCTGTTGTAGTTTGACTCAGTTGCAGAAAAGCTCCACCCTCTCTTCAAAAACTCATTTCTTCCTAGACTACTGCTCAATCTGTCAGTATCTCCCTTGTAATCTGTCTCAAATCTACCACCATTGGCAAAGCCATTTTTAAAATCCCCCTCTTTACCATACCCATCTTTAGAGACAGAGCCAGAATGCATTACAGAATCTGCATCATTCCTGCCCAAATAGCCATTTCTAGATGTAGGCCGCCTGAAATCCATATCACCCTTGTGATCCGCCGCCCAACTGTCCTCAAAGCGATAGCCATCACTTGGTTCTACCCAGTCAGACTGAGCCCTTTCCTGTGGTCGAAAGCTTGATAAAGTCTCTCGCTCATCATCCGCCCAATTGGACGTATGAGATAGTCTTATCAAGGGAGAAGGTCCACGAGAATGACCACCTGCTCTCTCAGCTCGACTGTCAGCCTGTTCTGATAAGGCCCCCCTTCCTTGCGGGCGAATAATGGGTTGTGCAGGTTGAAGCTGTGGATCTGACAGGTGTTCTGAATGCGGGGCAACACCTGCTGTATTTTGCTGCTGCGAGAGTTGCTGCATCTTCTTTTGCTGATCTCGAACCTCGAACAGTTTATCCCGCTGCCTCTGTTGCAAATCTCTCTGGCGTTGCTGAGGAGGTACCGAGGGAGAAGGGGGAGCAGCTGCAGCCTGGAGGGTAGGAAAGTCTTCCCCTCTGAATACAACTGCTTTCTCAACTGGTGAAAGGTGCACGGGGGCAGGAATACCATGTGTGATTGCGATGCGGGAACCTGGGGGAGTGTACACAAATGGCCTTCCTACATTCTGATTAGCACCATCCGGCACAGAGGCACTCTTTCCTTGAAAAACAGGAGGATTGCCCCATGTTGAATCTGAGGTTAGGGCATCAGATCTTGCTGCTGCCGAGTCTAGGGTTTCCTCGCCGGCCTGTTTAGTCCAACCAGACGATCCAGAGTTTCCGACAAGGGCAACGGTGGGATCGTTTCCTGCGTGCTCTCTACGCAAGGAGGGCAAGTTTACAGGGCGAGGGACGGCGAGCTTGGAGGCTCTTGAAGGCGCAGATACAGTAACGGAAGAAGAAGAACCCCTAGAAGAGCGAGGAAGGGAGACCATACCTCCATGGCTGCTGCCGTAACTACGCGATCGACTGAGGCCTGCTGAAGGAAAAGCACTGCCATTCGACAGAGGGAGTGGCTGACCATACGATTTGTTTAGATTTACAGGAACAAACTTAGAGGAGCTACCGGCCCGCGCCATGGACTGTCTAATAATGCTTTTTGAAGATTTTCTTCTTTTAGGGTTTTTCTGCTTCTAGGGTTTTGGAGATGCCTCAGCGTTTAGGCTTTTGAAGATTGCCTAAGCGATTGTGATGAGTAGACACTATTGTCTGGTGCAGATCGCTACGGTTTCTTAATGACAGAGGGAAAAGGGGGATTCACAGAGAGAAAAGGATTAGCCTTGGCTGTGACCAGGCCAAGGGGAGGAAGAAGCAGCAGCAGGAGCAGCGGCAGCAACAAATCCTGCCGGACAAGTCCCCGTGTGGGATACACGTTGTCTTTACACACCGGTGGGGGGTATGGCGGCAAGATTGGGCTGTGGACAATTGTTTGCTGAGCAATGCGGTATGACGGGAATTTAGGAAAATAGAATTTAGATTGTCCATGAGAGAAAATATGCATGCCAAGTTTTTTCCAAACCTTTCAAACATTTATCAACCACAATAAGAACTGCAAACTTGAAACGTTGACCTGCAAACCGGCCACTTGGGCTTGAAATCTGCCAAAAAGCTCGTAGAATTGGAAGGTATTTGTAGAGCATGGAGGGCAATGAACTTCCTTGCAAATACCTGGCATTGATTTTAATTTATCATGGGCACCAATGTTATAGCGCCCCACTCACCTTATAGGCGCTGTAAAAGCCATGTGGGACGGGGCTCTTAGAAAAAGGCGTGTTGTCTATAGCAAGTTAACAAACTACATGGTTGAGAGCTTGGCAAATTCCCAACAAGCAAGCTCTTATGGGCTTATTACATAGAGAGTTTGAGGGCTGTGTGAAGCTATGTTGAATGGTCATAGAGAGAAGCTGACACTTCCTGCAAATAACATTTTCCATTAGGAAGCTGGGAAATCGACACGTCCAGCAAAGTAGCTTTCCTCTAGACCCATTCTCATGTGCTTAGAATTTGGGAGAGTGGTGAAGAGATCACTTGAGAAGATCGAGAGATAGTGTATCTCATGGGGTGACTAGGCATGTTATGACCGTGTTGTCTAGAGTGAGTCGACAAACTGTGGTTTTGAGAGCTTGGCAAATTCCCAACAAGAAAGCCCCTATGGACTTGTTACATAGAGAGTTTGAGGGCAGTGTGATGTTGAATGGTCATTGGCTTGAAAAGAGAGCAGTTGACACTTCTTGCAAATAACATTTTCCATTAGGAAGCTGGGAAATTGACATGTCCTGCAAACTAGCTTTCCTCTAGACCCATTCTCAAGTGCTTAGAATTTGGGAGAGTGGTGATGATATCACTTGAGAAGATAGTGAGATAGTGTATCTAACCACCTAGGATCCTCTTATCAATTAAGTGTGGGTTTTGGTCTTACGTGGTGCGTCCTACAAACTAGCTTTCCTCTAGAGCCATTCTCATGTGCTTTTGGGAGAGTGGTGATGGTATCACTTGAGAAGGTAGTGAGATAGTGTATCTAACCACCTAGGATCCTCTTATCAATTAAGTGTGGGATCTAGTCTTGGGTGGTTAGATAATGCATCTAACCACCCAGGATCCTTGTATCAATTAAGTGTGGGATTTGGTCACTCGGGTAGCACCCAATTGAGTGTGTTGAACGATCTCACTCCAGAAGATAATGCATCTAACCACCCAGGATCCTTATATCAATTAAGTGTGGGATTTGGTCACTCGGGTAGCACCCAATTGAGTGTGTTGAACGATCTCACTCCAGAAGATAGTGAGATACCAAGGATCCTCCTATCAATTATGTGTGGGATCTGGTCCTGGTCGGTTAATGTACGAAGCCTATGCACGACAACTCTTAATGGTGCCTAGTGGGGACATATCATAATATTCTCTTCTTGATGGCTGCTCGAGACGCTCTTTTTATGACGAACCTCTCAGGGACAATATCTTCACAACTTCAAAGCATTCTTGTCGGAGTAGCGCATCTCATGAATGCCCTTTGACGGGTGTCAAGTGTTTGGGCCTTTTTTCATAGTGGTGTGCTCTACACTGGTTCCTTTATGACATCTTCTGGACGGCCTTTTTCCCAAAGGGCTTTAACAAACGGGTGGCATGCCCTAACACCTTGGCACCCTTTGCTCTACAGATGGTGCTTATAAAGTAAATGTGGCCACGGCCCTTTATCTCCCTCTTCTTCCCACAGCAGGCCAATGAATTGGGCCCCAACTCCTCTCTTCTTTGCCTCCTTTGACCACGTAGCACAAGCGACCTTCTTTTGGTTCTAGCATGCGATCTACTTCTTCAAAGCCCTTGGCTACTTCTTGTTTAGTTTAGTGTGGCCAACTTGGTCTTTTGGTTGGCCTCTCAACTATGGATTGTTTGTTGAGCTCTTTGTGCCCCTTTATGCAGGTGCCTAGCTATGAGCCACACTAGCCTCCCACTTGCTATGATGCCTTGGCCTAAGTGCACCTTCCAAAACACTTTTCTTTTTCTTGTTTTCTTGCACCACTTCAAAAAGATTTAAAGATAATCACCATAAAACGCAAGAATAACTTACAAACAAAACTTTGGCTTTAAATGATCTTCTCGTTTGATGTAGCCAAGATGCTATGTCAATGATGATTACTTCCTTGTTGATAATGCCTCCTTTTGCAAACTAGTCTCAGCAACACGGAACCATTTTTTAGCCACTAACGAGGTGCTCTCTAATCCGGGTAATCTCTCCATTGTAATCTAGATGAATAATGAATAATGAATAACCTAATCTAAGGGAAGAGCATAACAAAAAGGAATGAACCTAACTAAGGAAATGGAACCATTTTTTAGCCACTAACGAGGTGCTCTCTAATCCGGGTAATCTCTCCGTTGTTGTAATCTAGATGAATGAATAATGAATAACCTAATCTAAGGGAAGAGCATAACAAAAAGGAATGAACCTAACTATGGAAATCTCACGTAGGCTGTAATGCCTGTGAATGACCGACGGCGGCAGACCGGATGGCCATGTCCGGGGTTCAGTAGGAGAGGACGCCCATGCAGAGTCAGGGGCGGCCAGGCTAGTGTGGACGGCAGGCCACACACTATATAGCCTAGGGGATGAGGGGCAATCCTCATTCTTCCTCTATGGCTGGGTGGTGAGCCAGAGGCCGTCCCCTCTTGTGGTAACGCCCGTAGCGGCGTTACGGATATGTAACACTGGTATCAGAGCGTGGTTCGATGGGATCGTCAGAGTCCGCGGGTGAACGGGGGACCGGAGCCCACTCGATGGTTTTCGACCATTCATCTCCTCATCCTTATCTCCAATGGAGTGTGTGGAGGGAGGCGGCCAAGGAAGAATGGAGGGGAAGAACTCTCTCTCTCTCCCCGTCACACACAGCAAGCAATGGAGGTAAGCAATTTTCGTTTTTTTTTCTTTTGTGCGTTGAAATTGTCTGCGTTGAATGGCTGCGAAGGAATCTCAATCTGTGTGGAAGGGGGAGGCGCAAGCTTTGAAACAAACGAAGAGCCTGTGGGGGGGGGGCGAAGAACAGCATGCCCCCACTGCGAAGATCAGCCCCACCAGCCCACGGCCACGTTGAAGAGCCTGGGGGGGCGACTTGCGTTGAGTGGGGGGGCGAAGAGCAGCCCCTAGCCCCACCAGCTCCCTCACGATTTGGACCTGCTGTGAATGGCCGAAGAGACTGTTGACCTGCGCTACCAACAAGGCTGTATAAGGCAAATGGCCCGCCCAGCAGGCTACGCAGGCGTGTGGAGCTGCCACTGTCGGCGAAGAGCCTAAATGTGCGACGACCACGTCTGGGGCGTAGAGCCCAGGCGATACGGCGCTGCAGCCAAGCCCGCCCAGCGGCCAGCCCAGGCAGCCAGCCAGCCAGGCAACGGCGCCGGCCAGCCTTGGGCGGCCAGCCCAGCGGGTGGCCAGGCCAACCCATAGGCGGCCATGCCAGCGGGCGGAGGCGGCCAGCCCAGCGGCGGGCGGCGGACGGCCATGCCAAACGGCGGCGGCCAGGCTCCCCACGGGCGGGCGAGCGGCCACGCCCAATCGGCGAGGGCCAGCCCGGCCTGTTATTTTTTTTTTAAAAAAAATCACATTGGCGGTCAACGGGCGGCCAGCCAGGCGACGGCGGCCAGAATAGGGCCTGTTGTGAACACTCCCCACGGGCGGGCGGCCACGTCCGAAGCGACGAAGGCCGGCCCGGCCCGTTATTTATTTATTTATTTAAAAAAAAACACAAAACAACGGTGCATCCCATGAAACAAACCCAACACAGCCGTCGTGCCGTGTGGCCGTATACCCGTTTTCCACAAAAGAGACCCACCGCACATGGCCGTAGCGCCGCGTGCTAAGAGAGAGACAAATCCCACGGCCGTAGTGCCGAGTCCTTTGAGAGAGAGCCGTTCTATGGCCGTTGTGCCTAGTGAACACGTCTATGGCCGTAACGCCTCGAGAATAGCACATGTGGTGATCACACATTTGGTTCGGAGAGACTAAATTTAAGCTAAGCATAGACTTAGTATTAACCATCAAAGTCACGTAGTTTGGCTATAGTGTAACTCTGAAACCGCGGTGTGTTTTACTTGGGCTAAGAAAACCAACAATGGCGTCAGTTGTACCCAAATTAGACGAAGAGCTTATCACGAGAAATCAAGGTAAGCCTAATTGAGCCGTAGTGCTCATAACCCTTCACAATCTTTTAACAGATGCTAGAAGATTGTGATAAACTTTGGCAAATGAGAACCATGTACAAGCGTAGTCTTGATGTGGTTATGCCTTGAGTTCAAACAAGTTGCTTACTGTTTGTAGCAACAAGAGAGCCTTGGCCCGCAAACTGGCCCTTGTTAAAAGTAACAAAATAGTGTCACTACTTGGGCCTAGAGAGTAGTGACTAGTTTGATTTAGTCACGTGATTGCCTGGTAAAAGTAATCCCTAAATATGTATTACTTGGGATAAAGGGGCTAGCAGTGCTGCTAGCAATACTCAATTAAATGGTTTATCTAGGAGTACTAATCTGAAAGATTAGCATACGCCTAGATAATAATAGCAGATTTAGGATTGATTTGTAGAAATCAAAGGTAAATCTGAAGGGGTATAGTCTTGAGATGTAATGCTCAATGCCCTTATAGAAATTGATCGAAGAGAACTGTTCTTAAATTTACTAGCATGGTTTTCTCTTCTTTTTATTGCCATGCGTCGACATCCCACTGCTCGAGAGTTTGTGGTGATCTTTCGAAGGGGGAAAGAGCCTTTTTATATGTCACATCAATTGGTTTGGTGGTAATTTTATGGTATGGGACATCAAATTCTCACGGAATCGATTGTAGTCTTGGTGGAATGGGATGCCAAGGCTTGTGCATGTAACTTGACTCTTTGGCAGGTCTGTATGTACACTTGTCTGTAGTGATAAAGTGTGCAAGATAAAATTTGAACTTTGAAAATTACCAAATATAGCCATAAGTTGGGATAAAACCCAGTTACAGAGTTCGGAGAAGCTCTAGGTAGCAAGACCATGATGGTGTACTAGTGCTAACAGAGTGATTTAGTTCCGGAGTGATCTAAATCTAGAGGTTAGCAGTAAGACTAGCTTGGTTGGACAGTTTCATGCATGGGGGACGCCCTATAGCATTTTGCAAGCGTAATCTTGCCTATGTTCAACATAAGTGTGCGATTGTGAGCACATTTTAGTTGCTACCATATGAATTTGGGAAATATATTACTTTCCTACATAAGCAATTGTAATATTGCATGACAGGCTATTTTGCTTACAAAGTTCATGTGCGTGTAAACCCTATAAGTCGTATGACCCTTGGGAATGAGTGGAGCATTCCATGGATTTAATAAGGTTTTACATGGCAATAGTGAGTAGTATCTCACTCCAGACGAGCTTGGTTGTTGTTAGTATCGGATCCGACATATGAAGTGTACATAAACTCGGGCTGAGTTAGGATAGAAGGCTAAGCCGGAGAGCTTAGTGGTAAATCCTACTGTATCTGGTGAGTTTTGACTTAACAGGAGTGTTAAGAAGTAAACTCAAAGTCTGGGGCTGAACTGGAATGTTCAGAGGCAGACATATCTTTTGTTAAATCGGAGAATTTAGAAACAGATGAGCTTGGGGTGAACCATGGTACTGAGGAAAAAAGCTCTTCACACTAAAATAGTGCACAATAATTTAGGGTGATAAAAATCCATCGCAGGAATGTTTTACAACTTTCCATAGATGATAGATGAAGACCATGTACTTTACGGAGTTAAAGTACATAGGTGGTGACTTCGGCGCCACATTTTTTGTAGGAAGTCACCAGTGGTGTGGTTAGGTCAGCCGAGACTCCACAAGACCTATGCACTAGTTTTTAAGTTGACCTCTATGATAAGGACATCCAAAAATTCGTGTTGTAATACCAGAAATTGTACTGCAATGTGCAATGGAGGAGTCAATTTGTGTAGTCACTTCTTAGCAGCAAGTGACTTAAGCATCTTGTTATAGATGGCTGTATATGGTACTCCCACTCGGGGGGAGGTACGCCATTGGGTACGGAGTTACTCACAGACTAGTATGGAGCTACTAGTGTGATGATAGTGGGTACGTAGTTACTCACTACTAATACATAGCTGCTAATAAAATTAAGATCCTCGAGTGAAAGATACTCTAGATCAACATTTTAAATTACCGAACCACAATCCATGAGTATCGAGGTACTCATAAATATGTTGACGTTGCTCAAATCGAGGGACCGATTTGTTCGATGGTATGGAAAAGCAAGGAGAGTGGAGTAACTTAAAAGTTACACATCACTAGTCCTAGTGAGTTGTCGAGGTCATCCGTAGTTTGATGATCCCCTCTACCTATCAGATAACATTCAATTTTGCAAGCCCTGGCATTTAATCCATAGTGATTATGAGTTTGGTGTGAGATATGGTTATGAAGTTCTTACAAGAGTACTCGTTTATTTGCTTGTCATTGGTTATAGCTTGGTAGAGTGCCACCTGTGATGGGTAGGTAGCTTTGCCGCTATAATGAGGAGGCAGCAAATAATGTTCTCATAGTTATACTTCATACCAACACCAAACAGGGATAGGATGAAATTCCTAAGTTCATCATCACGAAGTACTGTGATGTTTGCATTTATATTGAATGTATGATGTAATGAGACATTGGGCTTGTGTAATTACCATCAATTATCTAGCAACCTATGTCTCAGTCATTATCTGTGGATTGATAATGTGGTTATTAGTAGTTTGAAATTTTCTTGATAGATGGTACAACCCACCCAAATGATTCATAAGTGTGTAACCGCTTATGAAGGGTAATAATATGCAACAATGAAGCACTTTGTTACAAGTGTGAAACCACTGATCTGTTGCAAAGCAGTTTATCAATAGTACCACCATATGTGCGTAGACACTATACCACATCTTCGTTGCAAGATGTCTAAAAGTTTCTTGGAAGGACTTAAGAATATAACATATGATATTAAGCACGGTCTAGATTTGTTCTTGGACCTATGACACTAGCACGTAGTCCGCTTGAGAGTAGAGTTTTTGAGGACAAAAACCTTTCTTGGGAGAAAGGAGGGATATCCTCAAATATCACATAAACTCGAATAGTTGTGTGAGTCCAGACAATACTTGAAGGGATGTGTCTGGCAATAGCAACAAAGAGTTGTAAGTGATTGGATGTAACTCCAAACACCCGTAGTGGTGCAAGAATCTTTATCAAACATCTCCACATACTATATGATCTGCCCGCAGATATAGTATGGCATAAGAGATAGGAAGTTTGATTGTTATATTTGAAGGGAAATTTTCAAAAGTTACATTTACTCTGAGTTAGAGTGGAGTTTAACCATCTGTAGATTGATGGTAGTTAGAAACTCAACAAGATTCTAGAGCAAAGATGTTACTCTAAGAGAGAAAGTATCTCTCAACTTTGGAACTAATCCTTGTGATGCATGATTAGATTGGCTCTAGTTTATTTCTTCTATGGCCGTAGAGCTTTCCAAGGAGAAGTTTTAACAAGTTGGTGATGCAACATGGTAGAGTAGTCTACAAATATCTAGTAGCATAGTCTGAGAACTTGAGCTACTAGAGTGCTCTCCAGTACATTAGCTTCTGTGCTAATGACATGATGCAAAATCAAGGCATGAAATTTGCCTTGGGGTTTTGGTTGAAATACCAAATCACGGTTTGCGTGAGTACTACTAGACATTTGCTTACCAATGACTTCCCTAGTTTGTTTTCGAGGGCAAAAACTCTTTATCCTATAATGGCACGTAGATTGCCTTGGCACGTCGGATTGCCCGTAGCGGCGGTCTAGCTCGACCGGACACGTGGGAGAAATATGCTAATTACTCCATTGACGCGATGGGTACTTACTTTACAAGGGTAGAGTATGTGTACCAACTATTGGTGACTTTCGGGCCCAAATTCTTTATAAAAAAAAAGGAGTCATGATAGTCCAAGTGCGGGTCATCCTGGGATTCAGAAGACCTATGCACTAGTAAAAAGACAGTTTTATTGGCCTAGTTTGTTTAAGGACATCCAGACAAGGGAAATGGGAAAGCATTTCCATGGATTTCATTACCGGTTTACCCAAGACGAGTCGAGGGAATGACTCGGTGTGGGTGGTAGTGGACAGGACTAAAATGGCAAAGTTTATTACCACGAAGAAAACTGTAAAAACGCCAAAGTTGGCAAAACTCTTTATTGAACATCTCTACAAGCTATATGGCCTGCCCGCAGATATAGTGTCGGATAGAGATAGAAAGTTCAATAGTCATTTTTGGAGGGAAGTCTTCAAATAGTTGGATACTACTCTGAGTATGAGTACGGCAGATCATCCGGAGTCTGATGGTCAAACTGAAAGAGTTAACCAAATTCTAGAGGATATGTTGCGTTCTTATGTTAGTAAGAAGCAATCTAATTGGGAAGAGTACTTGCCCTTATTGGAGTTTGCCTATAACAGCTCCAAACACTCAGCGACTAGATTTACACCATTCATGTTAATGTATGGATTCCAGCCGAGATCTCCGATGGCTGTAGGCCTACAAAAGGAGAAGATTCAATCTGTCAAGGATTTCCTTGAAGATATGAATGATATGCTTAGAGCCGCACGTGAGAGCATTCGTAGCGCTCAGGATCGCGCTAAAACTTATGCGGATAAAGGACGTAGAAAGGTGACCTTTGCAGAAGGTGACTTTGTATTCCTCAAGGTTCCTGCGCAGTCAGAAACCATGAAAACGGAAAAGTGTGATAAACTTTCTCCGAGATATTGTGGTCCTTTTAAAATCCTTAAGAAGATTGGGGACGTAGCATATAAACTTGAGTTACTGGAGAGTTCTCAAGTCCATCCTGTCTTCCATGTTAGTAAACTGAAGAAATCAGTTCACGGGTTAGAGAACGCAGTTTCTCCAGAGATTTTGGTGGACTTGATAGAGCCACCAAAGATACCACATGAACCTGAAAAGATTCTACAGTATCGTGATAGACAAACCCGACATAAAGTGTACCAGGAGGTACTTGTTAAATGGACAGATAGGGATGAGGAGGTAGCAACCTAGGAACGCCATAGTGCAATTTCCAAAAGGTTTCCCCAGTTTGTTTTCGAGGACGAAAACTCTTCTTAAGGGGGGTGTTGCATGACTAATGAAGATCAATACAAGGATGCAACAAAAAAGACACTTAGGGCTCTTGAAAAGAGTTCCAAGTTGTAGATGAATGTGGGAGAGGGCTTGACAATAATCCCACATGGGAACTTTTGGGAGTTCTAGAATTTTTGTATAAAAGGTGGCCCATTTGAGAGCTAGAGAGGACTCTTTGGTCATTTGGTTGAGAGGCTCATAGAGAGAGCTTGCTCCATAGCTCCTTCTCAAGTGCTCTCCCAAGGCTCTCCATCTCCATTCATGCTTCAATCTTGTACTCTCTATTCTTTACATTTTCAATGATATGAGGTTATGGTCTACTCACTTGCTAATCTAGATTTCTTAATGATGTTTTGATGCAAAAATCTGATTTGTAGAGTGCATGTGATGAAGCTTGTGCATGAAATGATGTGTAGTTGAGGCTTGTGTGATAGCTCTTTGCATGTTAGGTTCTTTGCATAAGTTGCATTTGTGTGCTTAAGTGTAGCCTAATATTGATGCTTTGATTATGTTAGATTGATTGCTTGAGTGATGAAGAAGGATTGAGTAGGACTAGAAGTCATTAGTGTGTGGTTAACTCATCTTCTCCCATTCGGGATAGCCTCTATGCGCTAACCGGGTTGCATTCACGGATTGACAAAGTGTGTGGGTTGGAGTGTAGCCTCCGCTATGCTATGATGTCCCAAACAATGGCGCCGCTGCCGGGGAACGCACACCTAAGTTAGTGAAGGGTGTTAACCATTACTTCTTACTAAGTGCTCCATTGATTGCAAAATCGTGGATTAGGGTAGATTAGAGTAGAGTTTGCAAGGGCATTGAGTGTGTGATCTCAAGGGCGCCTTGTGTGTTTTCGTTTTTTTGATTAGAAGCAAAAAAAAATAAAAAATAAAACCCCATTGCGGTAGAGTAATCCCGCCATTAAGTAGGTTCAAGTGATTTCTGTTTTTGTATTTTCCGACGTAGGGGCTGTAGGAGGTGTGTCGTTGGAGGCGCAGCAAAGAAAAATAAATAGATAGATAGATAGATAGATAGATAGATATATATATCTATTTATTCATATATATATACCTTGTAGAGGTTGGGCGGCCGGTGTATAGCGAGGAGGAAATATACATTGGAGGCGGCTTTATATATATATATATATATATATATATATATACATACATTGGAGAGGCTGTGGGCGGCCAGCGTTGCTGTAGGGCAACCGCAGAAAAAAAAAACTGGCCACAAGCGAAAAAAAAGAGGCTGTGGACGGCCAGTTGGAAGAAGGCGAAGGTATTGTGAGAAGCGCTGTGGAGGGAACGTCTAAATAGAAGCAGCTAATATATATATATATTTTTACGTTGACATTCTAGCTTGCAGAGGCGTTGAGGGGGACGTCTGCAGGTGACGTGGCAGCAGAAGCGGTGTGGCGCTTGAGGGAGTTGGAGGCGGCTGGCAGTGCAGCTCGTGAAGGGAGAGAAGACCTGCATGAAGAAGAGCTTGGTGCTGCTGTGGCCAACGCAGGCAGCTGACAGAAGCAAGCAAAGGCGGCTGAAAAATTAAAAAAAAATAACCCTCAAGCTTTGAGGAACTGAAAGCGCAAACACCTTAGGTGTCCGATGTCTGGGCAGCGGGCTGCATCCAACCCTCAAGCTACTCTCGCCTCGCTTCTCTCCAAGAGGGAAAAGCTGCAGGAGGAGCTCCGTCAGGTCGAAAAGCAGGCAGTGTAGGCGGTGCCACAGCTTAAAGCAAAGAAGCGGCCGGCTGCTGTAGCGATGGTGGCCGTTGAAGAAGGAGAAGAAGGCGCAGAGTAGCGACTGGAAGCGAAGAGGAGCCAGCTGGCTTTGAAGGTGGCAGAGAAAACGCAAGGAAGCACGTGAACGCGGCCGGCAAATCCGCAGAGAAAGCGGTGGAGCGTGGAGGATAAGGTAGGTGCATTTTTCATTTTTTTATTTTTATTAATTTTTCATGTTTTTTGTATTTTTAAATAATAATAATAATAATAAATATAAAAAACAACCAAAAAAAAATTTAGAAGAAAAAAACAAAAAAAGAAGAAAAAAAAGGAAAAAAATATTAAATTTAAAAAAAAAGGAAAAAAGAAAAAGAAAAAGAAGAAAAAGAAAAAGAAGAAAAACAATTTTTAGTTTTGGTAGTTCGAATCCATTTTTTAAAATTTCTGTAAAATTTTGCATAAGTAAAGTAGCGTGCATTTTTTATTTTTATTTTTGTAATTGCGTGCATAATTAGTAGATTTATATTTTTTGTAATTAGGCACAAAATTTATTAGTTTAAAAAAAAATCAAACAAACAAACAAACAAACCAAAAAAAAAAACAACAATAACAAAAGGAGAAAAAAACAAAAGAAAACAAAAGAAAATTTTAAAAAAAAAAATCTATAAATTAAGTGTTTTTTAGGAGTCTATTTTTTTGCATATTTTGTAATTCTTCATTTTTTAAATTTTTTGCATAATTAGTGTAACCTGCATTTTTTAATTTTTGTAACTTTGTGCATAATTAGTATTTTTTTAGTGTGATTCATAATTATTGTGTAAATTTTTTTTAAAAAAAAAGTAAAAACATAAAAATCATAAAATCAATTTAAAAAAATCATTTAAAAATAATAATAAAAATAATAAAAATAGGATAGATAGTTACGCCACACATACTCATTTTAGTTGCATTTAGTGATTAGGTAGGTTAAAATATATATATATATATATATACATATCTATATATATATTAATTAAAACAAAAAACAAAAACAAAAACAAAAACAAAAACAAAACAAAAAAAACAAAAACAAAACAAAACAAAAACACATAAAAAAACCAAAAAAATTTGACTTTATGCACTTACGGTCGAGACGTCTTATAGATTCTGCCATAGGGCCTAGGGCACCTTCTAGAGTACCTACGCAGAAAAGTGGGACCCAATCGGTAGGCAATTTGGCATATATTGCTGAAACCCTTTCTGAATCCCAATCCGATACCCTTTCCTCCAGAACAACTAGTTCATTGTCCATGGACAATCTAGGGCCGACAAATAGTCAGTCCGTAGCCCCAAATAGGACACCCACAAGATCCTTTAATCCATTTGAAGCCGACACCATGGGGTTAATACTTAATGTGAGACTCCAATATGTCTACACAAATGCTCAAGGAGCTGAGATCTTTAGGGATCCACAACAACGGTATCTTGTTAAGATCGCAGACATTTTCTCAGAACTTGATAGAGCACCTCTAGTCAATGACCAGGGTAACATGTACATGGGTGGAGATGGTGTTCGCTACGAAGTCACCTACCATCCAGAAAAGGTAGACAAATTAGGGGAGCTCTCTAAAACCGAGTTCTTAGACTTATCAGAACTTTCCAGAGCAAGGGAGTCTAGAGATGATTGGCTCATCGAGCCGGACATGCCTGGACCATCCAATGCCCAGTCCTCAAAACCATCCATAGATGATTTACTTCTTGTAGATCTAAATTTGGAAAGGGATAGGAAAGGCAAGTGTAAAATGGATCAAGGGGCTGAGAACCAATGGGAGTTTGTACGACAAATTCCAGTGACAAAGGTCTTACAGGATGACCCACTTCAAGAGGTCTATAAGGACTCGTTAGAGGGATATTATGCCACAACTAGATTGCCACAGCTGGATCTTCCTCTAGCTCATGTGGTGGTAGTTGAGAAGCTTGCAGGACACATGAACAGAATAATTGATAAATGGGCCAATGAATACCGAACCTTAGATTGGAAAGAGATTCGGGAACTCACGTGGAAAGGACAACCATTATTCATGGAAGTGTTCTCAACAAATACAGCCAAACCAGGAGAGACAGCCTTTCTTGGAGAAACTGTTGCTCCTCCCCTACGAGAGTTCACTAGAGAGGGACCTTCAACATCCAAGTGGGCCACAGCTAGTAGCCCAACTCTAGCACCAAGATATCATCCTACACCAAATGTGCGACCATCGGTCACACCACAACAACATCTTTCTCACTATAACAATCGGAGGGTAGGGGAGCCAACTCGGCCTCCCATTAATGCACCTCCTGAAATGCGGGTGACAAGATCTTTGGAGGGGTTTGGTGAGGCTCGTAATAGGGGACCCACACCAATTTTGGATGCATGTGGACCATCTTACCAAAGAGAGGAACAATTCCCACTGAGAGTAAGAGGCCGTAGGCCCTATGATGAGTATTCAAGACAAGTAAGGCCATCAACTCTTCAGAAACTGGTAAAGAAGTATGAAGGGTCGGGAGATCCATACGACCATGTAGCAGCATTTAGGCAAGCAGTTCGAGCTGAGCAAGTGGCTGATAAGCATACTCAAATTGAAGGATTTGGACTCACTCTTGAGGGAAAAGCCTTGGCTTGGTTTCAGGCATTAGAGGCTGGAGAGACGGAAAACTCTCTCTCTCTTGTAGTAAGAGGAGTACGATCCACACTAAGCTCAATCCAATGGGATTTGCATCCCTTTCGGAGCTAGGGATTCGACCCGTACCGGTGCACAAAAGCTTATCCACAAATGGAGAGAATGCTTATGGCTACCATCACATGACACTAGACTAAGCACACACACAAGCTCAACTTGTCCTCATTCCTACACACCCATTCATTCACGAATACAAGCAAGAGGAATACAATCACTATGCACTCAAGCAAAGAGAAAGACCTCACTCCACTCCTATCTTCCTACAAGCATGCACACATTCAAGCATCAAGCTTCCATGAAAGCTTCAAATCAATCCATGTACTCAAAAATGAAATACTAAAAGCATGCATAAGAGTAAAATGATTAGAGAAGAGGATGAGAAAGACTCATGACATTGCTAATGATTCAATGAAGAGATTAACCTCATACAATGATGTAGATGGGGTGAGAGAAGAGTCTTCACCTCTATGGAGAAGAGGGAGAGTAGGTCTCTCAAAGGAGCTCTTGCATGAACTAAGCCCAAAGTGTATCTAAGCTCTCAAATGAGCCACCTTTTATACAAAAATTCTAGGACTCCCATAAGTCCCCATGTGGGATTATTATCAAACCCTCTCCCACATTCATCTACAAAGTGGAACTCTTTTCAAGAGCCCTAAGTATCGTTTTTGTTGCATCCTGGTATTGATCTTCATTTGCAAGCAACACTCCCCCCTTCCTATTTTGCGCACGTCCTCGAGCGCGGTAGTAGCAAGAGCTGCAACAAAAAACAATTGATACGAGTAAAGTCCTTTATTGATAAAAAGAAAAGAAAAGCAAAATCAGCAATAATAATTACACACGTGAGCATACAAGTGCAAGGCTGATTAAAGTTTTAATGAGTACTAAAAGAGGTGAGTAAAAACTAGTCAAAGTGAGACTTAGGTAGTAGATAATGCTATGCAAAGGCAAGTGTCTTTGTACACCTCCGGTTATGACCGCAGTCTCAATGTCCTATCAGTATGTAAGTTACTCCTAAGTGGCAACCCTACTCCTAAGTATGAGCAAAGGTGATTGGAGCTCTCTCTTGTTGTTTTTTTTTTTTTTGATATGTGTATAGAAGGTGATAAAGATTAAGGTTCTATCCCCATGAGACCCGAGCAATGGCCAAGAGACCTCCGCCAAGAGAATCTAAAGACCGCTAAGTATCTCAAGGGCGACAGACCCTTTTTCTTTCTTTTATGACCTAAGGAGTACCCCTTGAAGATGAGGGCATCGGTTTCGAGGGCCCATAGTGTACCCCCGAGTCCTACCAACATCTATCAAGGCGATAGATTCCTCAAAGGTCTTCTTCTGAAGCTTCTAGACATCAGTGGTCACCCCATGGAAATCAAGGCATCGGTCCCAAGGTGCTGAGACATCCCCAGGTCCTACCAAGCACCTCGCATGGCGGTAGACACTTCGTGTCGTAATTCACCTTGTTATAGATATATATCTTTTTAGGGTATATTTTCATAAATTTTTTTATTACTCCTAGCACCTAGCTCATATCTAAGAGATAACTACCACTAGGGATAACTAATATACCTTGAAGACATAAGTACTTGGCATACTCCCTTGGTATATATCCTACGCTGTCCTTGGATAGACATATCTTTTACTAAGTCTTCTAAGACTCTAGAATTCACTCACCATATTTTAACTACAAATCAAAAACTCAAACCAGCCAATATTGTGTACATGCAAACCATATATTCGAAAGATAAGAGCACTTAAAGAAATAAAGATTAAGATTTGCATACACCTGTTGTAGTGCCCTGTTGATGTTGTTCGTTTGCCTTGATTAATTGCTGATTTTGTGCAGATTGCTTCTCCTTGATCCCTGTAGGCATAGCATATCTCCCCCCTTCCTAATTTGTGTGCACGATAGGTGGACTGTAGGGGCGTATTTGATGCTCTTCTTAAGCTGAGATCTCTGCACAAAGTTTTATTAACAAACAAAGAAAAAACAAAAGAATAAAATTTGTTAGTGGTGCCAATCACCAAATATAGCCGAGGGGAAAAAACCCAATGGGAGAAAAGTGCCCTGGCTTGTCGTTCTTATTGTGGAGTCGTTTGAACTTACCCTTGCGCTGGTGGTGGAGATCATCTCAAAAAGAACATAATTCTCTAAAGGCGTAAGGAACTACATTATGCAAACATTGATCTACCAAAGAGCTTCATTTGAAGAGCTAATGCCTTATCTTTGGTTTTAGGTATGTTCTTCTTGGGTGCGAATTTTATCAATTGTTTTGGAATTTGAGCAAGATAAGAGGATTTAGGCATTGAAATGCTAGAATCTATGCTCAAATGAGACTCCTTTGGACTTGACTTATGTACACCAGTTGATGGTTGAATTATGTAACAAGGGGAATTTGGGACAACTGGTGACTCATTATATGTTTTAGGAAGATCAACACAAGTAGATTTGTAGGTGCTATCACAGCCACCTTTCCTTTCTTGAAGAGTTTGTGTTGATTTCTTTTGCACCCACTGATATGGACAATTAATTGTGGCTTTTGGCACCTTTCGAAAACACTCTTTTACCCCTGCCAAAGCATGGCATTTTGGAAGCCAAATTGCTGTTGTACCCTCATAATAACCTTGTGCTTTAAGAACCCGTTTTGGGATCCATCGAGTAACAATGCGAGATTTAGGTTTGGAAATGATGTGCTTCTTAAGAGGCTTAGCAACTGGACTAGATGGTACAAGTTTGTACGCATCTTTGGGTAGCCACATTGATAATTCCTTCTTGCCCGGCCTTCTTTGAGCAGCAACTAGAGTAGTTGGAACATGCCAGCCATGGCCCTCACTTGAGTACTCATCAATTATCCATATCATTTGTTTTGGAGCTTGTGTCTCTTTCTTATCAGCATCATTAACAGATTTGAGTGTTAAATTCTCAACTGAGACTTCCTCGACATGCATCGCTGTTGTGGATGTATCCCTATAGTACCAATCATCCAGAAGGGCACGTGGTTGTACCATTCTTATAGGAATAATATCATATCCATCAGAGTCACAGAATTGAATTGGCTTTGGTAAAGCACATGTCGATAATGTTGCAAGGACATGACTCCATTCTAATGGATCAATTAAATGCTCAGGGAAGGGTTGTGGAATGTATGCCTCGTCAGATACACTTCGATTACCCTTAAGTCTCTCAGTGTTGAAATCCCTACATGAGGCTCCACACATCCATAGATCTTCTCGCCCATCTGACAATGTAACTCTTGAGCCTTCAGATGAAGCAGAATCAAACTCATCTATTGGAGACCTTGTTACATCACGATATGAGTGATTCCTTAGGTTGACCCTTGTGATGACAGAATCATGTCTGAGGTACAAGTAATTGTATCCCCAATCTTGAATCATTTGAAATTGTCGCATGAATGGTCTACCCAATATCACTTCATAGTTTGGATGCTTTCCAAAATCCACCACTGCAAAGGTATGCTCATATTCAATCCCACATGTGGTGACCAATATGTTCTCAAGCAGCCCAAGGGGATGTTCTAAGCTTCCATCTGCTAGCTGCAAACGCATCCTGGTACTCCTAATAGCTGGTTTGCCCCATTTCTCCCAAATGGACCTTGTCACAATGCCTACTCCTGCACCACTATCAAGTATTGCAGTTGAAGATACTTTTCGCACTTCCAATGGGAGGGTAGCATTTCCCTGATCGTCCTCACAAAATTTTCCTACTTTGTTGATAGGAACTGGCATTACATGCTTTGTCTCAGGGTGTATAGTACACTCATGGTGACCCTTTTGGAGCAATATATGCTCTGACAAACATGTGGCAATATCATTCCACAACTCAGGTTTAAGCTTTATCAATTCAAGCAAAGGTAAGTTACAAGCCACTGGTGCTGACAAAATAGCCTGCACCATACTCATATCTTTTTCCTTTGTCAACCTTTTATGCATTGAGGGTATCCTCAAGGTTTGAGAACAGTTCTCATATTCTCCCAGATATGATGGTAAGGTTTTCATTGTATGCTTACTTCTAGGAGAAACAATTGTTTGAACTTCCTCCTGGATGCTTGGGTGTCCAAAGTTGTTTTCCGTGTCTCTAGTAAAATCCACCTCAGAGAATGGAGGCGAACTAACAGAAGACATGTTCTCATTAATTTTCTCATTTACTGCGGCCCATATGTCATTTGCCATGTCCTCATTAGCATCAAGAACTTCATCATTGCATGGGAAGACAAGGCTAGGTGATGGTAGACTTTCTTCTTTCAATGGAGTGTCAATTGGTGCCGATCTTTCACTTTGAGCTTGTGAAATGAACTCACTTTTCATTTCCCTACTTGATGACACTTCCGGTATAGTTTCTAATGTTGGCTTAAGAGAGGTTGGGCCCCGAGGAATAGGTGGTGGGGGTCCCTCAAGTATTGACTGAGCTTCCCTAATGAGTTGCTGATGTACAGCTAGATTGATCTTCTCCTCACGAGGGTTTGGGTATTCTTGAAGCTTTTTGGGTAGCTCTGATAAGGCTGCAATGCGACTTCTATGAGCATCAATGATGGCCTCTAGAGTCTCATTCACTTTATCCACAAAAACAGAACCCCCAGAACTATCCTCAGTCGTACTAGCCTTATCTTGTTTAACACTAGGCTCAGGTTGAGGTTGATGTTCCTCTCGCACTTCCTGGGATGTAAAAGTTTTATCCCTCATGTCTTGTTTAGAGGATTCCTGAGAACTAGAAGTGGATGCACTTTTAGTTTGTTTGTTTCGGTTCTTCTTTCTCCTAGTGGTCTTTTTTCTATTGGATTGTAGGGTTTTGTCCACTAGATTTGTCTTTGCGTCCCTAGTTCGAGGTGTCTCATCAGTCTGTATTTCAGCGTTTCGTGTTTGTGATCGAGTCATGACTCTAAGTGGCACGACATCCTCATTCTCAGATGAAGGTGGTGATGGAATTGCCCCTACAAGGTTAAGTGAAACCTTTGGTTGGGAGGTGCCTTCCTCATGTGGTTTCAACAGACAATCCTTCGGGAAGTGTTCGACACAACACCCTAGACAATATCTTTCTATTGGTGGAAACTGTTGTGCTGTTGTATTGGATCTAGATGCTTGCCTTGAGCGATGTGGACAATCACGAGCCCAATGGGGTTCTCCACACTCATAACAGGGGCCCATTGGTTTGGTCTCTACTTTCCTTGGCTGCCATTGACCTGAGGGGCCTGGAGTCCTAGATTGGTAGCCGCCTAGCAACATTAAAGAGTTTTGTTCCCCTGGTTGAATCTCCACCAGTGCTTGGTTTGGGGTATGCGGGACTTTCAAAGATATTTTCTTTGGATGAATATGATGTGTATTCTTCTTCCACATAGCCTGGGTTTACCAATTCTCTACACACATTTGAATTGTCATAGTCCACAACCCTTACAGGAGCTGTCCCTGGAGCAGGAGGTTGAGCACCAAGAACAGGTCGTGCTTGTTCTTGTGTCATCGGTGGCTTACGTTCAAAATTTGTATATTGTTGATACATTTGTGGAGCCACTCCACCCCTCGGCTGCTCACGTTCCTGTCTCATTCTCGCAATGCGAGTACAATCCTGTGTGGTATGAGTAAAGTTCCAAGCACAGGCTTGGCACCACTTTTTTGTGGGTTGGTTTGTCACTAGAGGAGAAAAGGTATTACAGTCCTCTGTTTTATGGTCACCGCCACATGCTCCACAAAGATGAGGACCTGTAGGAAGTACACTCCTCATTCTCTGCTGCTGTTGTTGTGGCTGCATGGGTGGACGATAGGTTTGTCCTAATCTCCTTAGCACTAGGTTAGCTATCTGATCTGGATTTACCAGCGCGCTAGACCCTGAACTTTGGTCATCACCCCATTGATTTCTAGGTTTCACCTCAGGGCCAGAACCATCTTGGAACTTGAAGTTATCGGTGAAATCCATAGCATCATGGCAACACTCATTGAAACTTGTATGCTTCTTAGCATAGAGATGTGTATGCAGTGTCGAATTTTTGAGGCCTTTTAAGAAGAGAGAAATTAATCGACTTTGGGCGGGCTTCTCATCTTCTGGGCAACGATTAATGTACTGCTTCATTCTATTTACACAGTCTCTGACACTCTCATTCTCGCCTTGCTTGAAAGAGTAGATATGCGCTACTGTGTCATGTTGAATTCCCATCAAGGAAAAAGCAGCAATGAATCTCTCTTCCAAAACTCGTAAAGAAGTTTTGTCAGAAGCTTCTAATGCCTGAAACCAAGCAAGGGCTTTTCCTTCAAGGGTGAGTCCAAACCCTTCTATTTGAGTATGCTTATCAGCAACTTGCTCAGCTCGAACTGCTTGCCTAAAAGCTGCTACATGATCGTATGGATCTCCCGACCCTTCATATTTCTTTACCAATTTCTGAAGAGTTGATGGCCTTACTTGTCGTGAATACTCATCATAGGGCCTACGGCCTCTTACCCTTAGTGGGAATTGTTCCTCCCTTTGGAGAGATGGTCCACATGTTTCCAAAATTGGTGTGGGTACCCTATTACCAGCTTCACCAAACCCTTCCAAAGATCTTGTCACCCTCATTTCAAGAGGTGCACTTATAGGAGGCCTAGTTGGCTCCCTTCTCATCCGATTGTCATTGTGGGAAAGATGTTGTTGTGGTGGTGTGACCTGTGGTCGCACATTTGGTGTAGGACGATATCGTGGTGCTAGAGTAGGGCTACTAGCAGAGGTCCACTTAGATGTTGAAGGTCCCTCTCTAGTGAACTCTCGTAGGGGAGGAGCAACAGTTTCTCCAAGAAAGGCTGTCTCTCCTGGTTTGGCTGTATGTGTTGAGAACACTTCCATGAATATTGGTTGTCCTTTCCACGTGAGTTCCCTAATCTCTTTCCAATCTAACGTTCGATATTCATTGGCCCATTTATCAACTATTCTGTGCATGTGTCCTGCACACTTCTCAACTACCACTACATAAGCTAGAGGAAGATCCAGCTCTGGCGATTTAGTTGTGGCATAATATCCCGCTAACGAATCCTTATAGACCTCTTGAAGTTAGTCATCCTGTAAAACCTTTGTCACAGGAATTTGTCGTACAAACTCCCATTGACTTTCAGCCCCCTGATCCATTTTACACTTGCCTTTCCTATCCTTGTCCAAATTTAGATCTACAAGAAGTAAATCATCTATGGATGGCTTTGAGGATTGGGCATTGGAAGGTCCAGGCATGTCCGGCTCGATGAGCCAGTCATCTCTAGACTCCCTTGCTCTGGAAAGTTCTGATAAATCTAAGAACTCGGTTTTAGAGAGCTCCCCTAATTTGTCTACCTTTTCTGGATGGTAGGTGACTTCGTAGCGAACACCATCTCCACCCATGTACATGTTACCCTGATCATTGACTAGAGGTGCTCTATCAAGTTCTGAGAATATGTCGGCTATCTTAACAAGATACCGTTGTTGTGGGTCCCTAAAGATCTCAGCTCCTTGAGCATTTGTGTAGACATATTGGAGTCGCACATTGAATGTTAACCCCATGGTGTCGGCCTCAAATGGGTTAAAGGATCTCGAGGGTGTCCTATTTTGGGCTACGGGATGACTATTTGATGGCCCTAGATTGTCCATGGACAATGAACTATTTGTTCTAGAGGAAAGGGTATCGGATTGGGATTCAGAAAGGGTTTCAGCAATATCTGCCAAATTGCCTACCGATTGGGTCCCACTTTCTTGCGTAGGTACTCGAGAAGGTGCCCTAGGCCCTATGGCAGAATCTATCAGACGTCCTGACCGTAAGTGCATAAGGTCAAAATTTTTTTTGGTTTTGTTATGTGTTTTTGTTTTGTTTTGGTTTTGGTTTTTTTGTGTTTTGTTTTGTTTTTTTTTTTTTAACCCTACCTAACCACTAAAGGCACTAAAAAGAATATGTGTTGTGTACTATCTACCCTATTTTTTTATTATTTATTTTTTAAATGTTTTTTTAAATGATTTTATGTTTTTATGATTTTTTTTACTTTTTTTTAACACAAAAATTATGAATCATACTAAAAAATACTAATTATGCACAAAGTTAAAAACAAAAATTTAAAAAATGCAAGTTAAACTAATTATGCAAAAAATTAAAGAATGAAGAATTACAAATTATGCAAAAAATAGACTCCTAAAAAATCAAAAAATTTTCTTTTGTTTGTTTTTTCCTCCTTTTGTTTGTTTGTTTGTTTGTTTTTTGTTTTTTTGTTTTTTTTGTTTTTGTTTTTTTTTGTTTTTTTTAATAAAATGAATAAATTTCGTGCCAGATAAAAAAAATATGACTATACTAATTATGCATCATTTACAAAAATTTTATAAAAAATAAAAAATGAAAAATGCAAGCTACTTAAATTATGCAAAATTTTAAATGATGATCAATGATAAAAATTATTATTTTTTTTATTTTTTTTCTTTTTCTTTTTTCCTTTTATTGGTTTTTGTTGTTGTTTTTTTTTTAAAATATATTACAAAAATTTAAAACAATGCAAATTACTCTAAATATGCTAAAAATGAAAAATAAAAAAATATGCAAACCATATTTACTCCAAAAATTTTAAAGCTTTCCACTATTCTTGTTTTTTTTATTTTTTTTTATTTTTTTTATTTTTTTTATTTTTGGATTATCCACTATTCTTTTTTTTTACAAAAATAATTAATTATTTTTTTAATCTTTTTTTCTCTTTTTTTAATTAAAAAAAATTATTTTTTTTTGTTTTTTTTATTTAAAATTACAAAAAAAAACATTGAAAAAAAATAAAAAATAAAAAAAATAAAAAATAAAAAATAAAAAATCCACTAACCTTATCTTTTCGCCTCGCCGCTCCGGATTCGTCGCCGCACACCCACGCCTCTTCACGTGTTTTTTTTGTCTTTTTCGCCGCCTCACAGCTGGCCGCCGCTTCGCACCAGCTCTTGCTTCAAGCTCCTCACGTCACCTTCGCTTCCTTCTTCCAGCCGCCGTCTGCAGGCCTCTCCAAGCTTTAGCGAAACTATATAGTTTCGCACCCGCCGGCCGCCTTCTCTATCTCCTCCTGGATCTTCGCTTGCGTTGGCCACTGGTTGGCTCCTACACGGCCAGTCTTGCCTCGCCTTCTACATGGCCTCCTACACGGCCAGTCTCCACGCCGGCTTTACCTCCCCGCTGCAACGCCAGCCCCTCTACGTCCGTCGGCCTCTGCTTGCTTCGCCTCCTTCCTCTACTTGTCCGTGCGGCCGAGGTGGCAGCTCCTGCTCTGCGGACGCTTCTGCTTGCCAGCCGGTTACCTTTTTTTTGTTTATTTTTTTAATTTTTTGCTGCGCCTCACCGCCTCTTGGCCGCCTACCCGTCAGCCAACTTCAACGCCTCCTCGCCGGCCCCTCCTCGCCTCCTTGCCCCGCAGCCTTCACTGGTGGCTTCTCCTAGCTCTTCAGCACCGCAGCCTTCGCCGCCTTCACTGGTGGCTTCTCCTAGCGCCCGCTCCTAGCGCCCGGTCAGGTTGCCTGGCCTTCTTTCTTTGCTGACACTGCACCAACGCCGGCCACGTCAGCTTCAACTCCTACATGGCCTAGGCCTTCTTTTGCTTCATTAGCCAGTCGCCTCCATCTGCTGCACAGTCAACTCAACTCAGCGTCCTTGCTTGCCAGCAGGACGCTCGGCCAGAGCGTTCGACGGCCTTCAGCGTATTCGTTTTTGCTGCTACCCGCCTTTGGCCACGTCAGCCACGAGACGGCCAACCTTTGCCTTCGCTTTTGCTGCTACTCTTTCCACCTTCACCGATACAACGCGGCTACGGCCACCTTCTTTTCCAACGCCGCCCACTACAGCCGGCACCACTCGTTAACAAAAACGATTATATATATAAATATAAATGATTTTTGTTCTTTTTTTTTAAAAAAAACCGTCTGCTGCAGGCTTTTTTTTTTTTCAGCCGCCTTCTAACTGTCCTTCGAACCTCCACGGCCTTTCCAATGTAAAATATATATATATATATTTTCTTTGCTGCAGAAGCCTCCCCAATGTATATATATGTGTATAAATAGATATATATATATATATCTATTTATTTTTTCTTTGCTGTAATTATGGAGATGCCTCCCCACACGATAACAACACAAAACAAAAGGAAGGTCGCCTCCAACACTTCCTATCTCTCTTCTTTCTTGCTTGGGAGTCAATGGGGCTTGCATAAGCTATTTGAGAGCTTAGCAACGCACCTCTTTTCTTTTTATTTATTTATACTAATTACATGTTACCAAAAAGCATGAAAGAATGAAATGACAAAAAACAATGAAGGTAAGCATAATGAACGGTACTTGAAAAAACATAAAAGCAATGAAACATAAAAAAACAATGCGGGAGAAACCTCAACCGCTCAATGGTTAACCTTATCCACTCACACCGGGATCACACACCCAAACTTAACCTAATCACTCAATGGTTTTGCAACCAAAAGAGGAAATAGTGGTGGTTTCCACACACTCTCAACCGGATTTGAGTCTTCTCCCCGGCAGCGGCGCCAATGGAGAGACGGAAAACTCTCTCTCTTGTAGTAAGAGGAGTACGATCCACACTAAGCTCAATCCAATGGGATTTGCATCCCTTTCGGAGCTAGGGATTCGACCCGTACCGGTGCACAAAAGCTTATCCACAAATGGAGAGAATGCTTATGGCTACCATCACATGACACTAGACTAAGCACACACACAAGCTCAACTTGTCCTCATTCCTACACACCCATTCATTCACGAATACAAGCAAGAGGAATACAATCACTATGCACTCAAGCAAAGAGAAAGACCTCACTCCACTCCTATCTTCCTACAAGCATGCACACATTCAAGCATCAAGCTTCCATGAAAGCTTCAAATCAATCCATGTACTCAAAAATGAAATACTAAAAGCATGCATAAGAGTAAAATGATTAGAGAAGAGGATGAGAAAGACTCATGACATTGCTAATGATTCAATGAAGAGATTAACCTCATACAATGATGTAGATGGGGTGAGAGAAGAGTCTTCACCTCTATGGAGAAGAGGGAGAGTAGGTCTCTCAAAGGAGCTCTTGCATGAACTAAGCCCAAAGTGTATCTAAGCTCTCAAATGAGCCACCTTTTATACAAAAATTCTAGGACTCCCATAAGTCCCCATGTGGGATTATTATCAAACCCTCTCCCACATTCATCTACAAAGTGGAACTCTTTTCAAGAGCCCTAAGTATCGTTTTTGTTGCATCCTGGTATTGATCTTCATTTGCAAGCAACAGAGGCTTCAGACAAATCTTCTTTACGAGTTTTGGAAGAGAGATTCATTGCTGCTTTTTCCTTGATGGGAATTCAACATGACACGGTAGCACACATCTACTCTTTCAAGCAAGGCGAGAATGAGAGTGTTAGAGACTGTGTAAATAGAATGAAGCAGTACATTAATCGTTGCCCAGTGGATGAGAAGCCCGCCCAAAGTCAATTAATTTCTCTCTTCTTAAAAGGAATCAAAAATTCAACACTGCATACACATCTCTATGCGAAGAAACATACAAATTTCAATGAGTGTTGCCATGATGCTATGGATTTCACCGATAACTTCAAATTCCAAGATGGGTCTGGCCCAGAGGTGAAACCTAGAGATCAGTGGGGTGATGACCAAAGTTCAGGGTCTAGTGCGCTAGTAAATTCAGACCAGATAGCTAACCTAGTACTAAGGAGATTGGGACAGACCTATCGTCCACCCTTGCAGCCACAACAGCAGCAACAGAGAATGAGGAGTGTACTTCCTACAGGTCCTCATCTTTGTGGAGCATGTGGCGGTAACCATAAAACAGAGGATTGTAATACCTTTTCTCCTCTAGTCACAAACCAACCCACAAAAAAATGGTGCCAAGCCTGTGCTTGGAACTTTACCCACACCACACAGGAATGTACTCGCATTGCGAGAATGAGACATGAACGTGAGCAACCAAGGAGTGGAGTGGCTCCACAAATGTATCAACAATATACTAATTTTGAGCGTAAGCCACCGATGGCACAAGAGCAAGTACGACCAGTTCTTGGTGCTCAACCTCCTACTCCAGGGACTGCTCCTGTGAGGGTTGTTGACTACGACAATTCAAATATGTGTAGAGACTTAGTAAACCCGGGCTATGTGGAGGAGGAATACGCATCATATTCATCCAAAGAAAATATCTTTGAAAGTCCCGCATACCCAAGCCCAGCACTGGACACTCAACTAGGGGAACAAAACTCTTTAATGTTGCTAGGCGGCTACCAACCTAGGACTCCAGGCCCCTCAGGTCAATGGCAGCCAAGGAAAGTAGAGGCCAAACCAATGGGCCCCTGTTATGAGTGCGGAGAACCCCGTTGGGCTCGTGATTGTCCACATCGCTCAAGGCAAGCATCTCGATCCAATACAACAGTACAACAGTTTCCACCAATTGAAAGATATTGTCTGGGGTGTTGTGTCGAACACTTCCCAAAGGATTGCCTGCTGAAACCACATGAGGAAGGCACCTCTCAACCAAAGGTCTCACTCAACCTTGTAGGGGCAGTTCCATCACCACCTTCATCTGAGAATGAGAATGTTGTGCCACTTAGAGTCATAACTAGATCACAGACACGAAACGCCGAAATACAGACTGATGAGACACCTCGAACTAGGGATGCAAAGACAAATCTAGTGGACAAGACCCTACAGTCCAATAGAAAAAAGACCACTAGGAGGAAGAAGAACCAAAACAAGCAAACTAAAAGTGCATCCACTAGTTCTCAAGAAGCCTCTAAACAAAACATGAGGGATCAAACTTTTACATCCCAAGAAGTGCATGAGGAACATCAACCTCAACCTGGCCCTAGTGCTAAACAAGATGAGGCTAGTACGACTGAGAATAGTTCTGGGGGTTCTATTTTTGTGGATAAAGTGAATGAGACTTTGGATGCCATCATTGATGCTCATAAAAGTCACATTGCAGCTTTATTTGAACTACCCAAGAAGCTTCAAGAATACCCTAACCCTCGTGAGGAGAAGATTAATCTAGCTGTACATCAGCAACTCATTAGGGAAGCTCAGTCAATACTTGAGGGACCACCACCACCTATTCCTCGGGGCCCAACCTCTCTTAAGCCAACATTATTAGAAACCATACCAGAAGTGTCATCGAGTCGGGAAATGAAAAGTGAGCTCATTTCACAAGCTCATAGCGAAAGGTCTGCACCAATTGACACCCAATTGAAAGGGGGTAATCTGCCACCACCTAGCCTTGTCTTCCCATGCAATGATGAAGTTATTGATGCTAATGAGGACATGGCAAATGAGATGTGGGCCGCAGTTCATGAGAAAGTTAATGAGAACATGTCTTCTATTAGTTCGCCTCCATTCTCTGAGGTGGATTTTACCAGGGGCACGGAAAACAACTTTAGACGCCCAAGCATCCAGGAGGAAGTCCAAACAATTGATTCTCCTAGAAGTAAGCAGACAATGAAAACCTTACCATCATATCTGGGAGAATATGAGAACTGTTCTCAAACCTTGAGGATACCCTCCATGCATAAAAGGTTGACAAAGGAGAAGGATATGAGTATGGTGCAAGCTATTTTGTCAGCACCAGTGGCTTGTACCTTACCTTTGCTTGATTTGATAAAAATTCGACCTGAGTTGTGGAATGATATTACCACATGTTTGTCAGAGCAGGTATTGCTACAAAAGGGTCACCATGAGTGTACTATACACCCTGAGACAAAGCATGTTATGCCAGTTTCTATCAACAAAGTAGGAGAATATATTGTGAGGACGATCAGGGAAATGCTACCCTCCCATTAGAAGTGCGAAAAGTAGCTTCAACTGCAATACTTGATAGTGGTGCAGGAGCGGGCATTGTGACAAGGTCCATTTGGGAAAAGTGAGGCAAACCAGCTATTAGGAGTACCAGGATGCGCTTGCAGCTAGCAGATGGAAGCTTAGAACATCCCCTTGGGCTGCTTGAGAACATATTGGTCACCACATGTGGGATTGAATATGAGCACACCTTTGCAGTAGTGGATTTTGGAAAATATCCAAACTATGAAGTGATATTGGGTAGACCATTCATACGACAATTTCAAATGATTCAAGATTGGGGATACAATTATTTGTACCTCCGACATGATTCTGTCATCACAAGGGTCAACCTAAGGAATCACTCATATCGTGATGTAACAAGGTCTCCAATAGATGAGTTTGATTCTGCTTCATCTGAGGGCTCAAGAGTTACATTGTCAGAGGGGTGGGAAGATCTGTGGATGTGTGGAGCCTCATGTAGGGATTTCAACACTGAGAGACTTAAGGGTAATCGAAGTGTATTAGACGAGGCATACATTCCACAACCCTTCCCCGAGCATTTAATTGATCCACTAGAATGGAGTCATGTCCTTGCAACGTTATCGACATGTGCTTTACCGAAGCCAATTCAATTTTGTGACTCAGATGGATATGACATTATTCCTATACGAATGGTACAACCACGTGATCTTCTAGATGATTTGTACTATAGGAATGCATCCACAATAGCACTGCATGTAGAGAAAGTCTCTGCTACTCAACAAGCTTTATCATGTCAAAAGGGTGGTGTTTCTACCCTACATAACCCACTTTCAAAATCTGCTCTTGAAGCTCCAAAACAAATGATGTGGATAATTGATGAGTACTCAAGTGAGGGCCATGGCTGGCATGTTCCAACTAGTCTAGTTGCTGCTCAAAGAAGGCCAGGCAAGAAGGAATTATCAATTTGGCTACCCAAAGATGCGTACAAACTTGTACCATCTAGTACAGTTGCTAAGCCTACTAAAAAGCACATCTTTTCCAAGCCTAAACCTCAGTTTGTTACTCGTTGGGTCCCAAAACATGTTCTCAAAGCACAAGGCTATTATGAGGGTGCAACAGTAATTTGGCTTCCAAAATGCCATGGTTTGCTAGGGGTAAAAGAGTGTATCAGAAAGATTCCACAAGCCACCCTTAGGTTTCCATATCAGTGGGTGTAAAAGAAATCAACACAAACTCTTCAGGATGGGATAGGTGGCTGTGATAGCACCTACAAATCTACTTGTGTTGATCTTCCTAAAACATGTAATGAATCACCGGTTGTCTCAAATTCTCCATATTACACAATTCCATCATCAACTGGTGTACCTGAGATAAATCCAACTTCAAAGGAGTCTCATTTGCCTAAAACCAAAGATAAGGCATTAACACTACAATTGAAGCTCTTTGGTAGATCAATGTTTGAATAGTGTGGTTCCTTATGCCTTTAGAGGATTATGTTCTTTTTGAGATGATCTCCACTACCAACGTATGGGTAAGCTCAGCGACTCCACAATAAGATCGACAAGCCAGGGCACTTTTCTCCCACTGGGTTTTTTCCCCTCGGCTATATTCGGTGATTGGCACCAATGGTGGCAAATTTTATTCTTTTCTTTTCTTTTCTTGTTTGTTAATAAAAATTTTGCAGAGATCTCAGCTAAACAAGAGCATCAACCACGCCCCAACAGTCCACTTATCGGGCACACACATTAGGAAGGGGGGAGACATGCTACGCCTACAAAGACCAAGGAGAAGAAATCTGCACAAAATCAGCAATGCATCAATGCAAACGAACAACATCAACGGGCACTACAACAAGTGTATTCAAATCTAAATCTTTATTTCTTTAAGTGCTCTTATCTTTCGAATATATGGTTTGCATGTTCGCACAATGTTGGCTGCTTTAAGTTTTTGATTAGTTGTTAAAATATGGTGAGTGAATTCTAGACTCTTAGAAGACTTAGCAAAAGATATTTCTATCTAAAGACAGTGTAGGATATATACCAATGGAATATGCCAAGTTCTTATGCTTTCAAGGTATATTAGTTATCCCTAGTGGTAGCTACCTCTTAGATATGGGCTAGGTGCTAGGAGTAATAAAAATTTATGAAAATATACCCTAAAAATATATATATATATATATATAAAGTGAATTGAGACATGAAGTGTCTACCGCCATGTGAAATGCTTGGTAGGACCTGGGGTTGTCTTAGCACCTTGGGGCCGATGCCTTGGTTTCCATGGGGTGAACACTGATGTCTAAAAGCTTCAGAAAAAGACCTTTGAGGAATCTATCGCCTTGATAGATGTTGGTAGGACTCGGGGGTACACTATGGGCCCTCGAGACCGATGCCCTCATCTTCAAGGGGTACTCCTTATGTCATAAAAGAAAGAAAAAGGGTCTGTCGCCCTTGAGATACTTAGCGGTCTTTAGATTCTCTTGGCGGAGGTCTCTTGGCCATTGCTTGGGTCTCTTTGGGATGGAACCTTAATCTTTATCACCTTCTACACACACATCAAAAAAAAAAAGGATTCCAATCACCTATGCTCATATTTAGGAGTAGGTTTGCCACTTAGGAATAACTTACATACTTGTAGGACATTGAGACTGCGGTCATAACCGGCGGTGTACAAAGCACACTTGCCTTTGCATAGCATTATCTACCACTTAAGTCTCATTTTGACTAGTCTTTACTCACCTATTTTAGTACTCATTAAAACTTTAATCAGCCTTGCACTTGTATGCTCACGTGTGAAATTATCATTGCTGTTTTTTCTTTTCTTTTCTTTTCTTTTTTTCAATAAAGGACTTTACTTGTATCCATTGTTTTTTTGTTGCAGCTCTTGCTACTACCGCGCTCGAGGACGTGCGCAAAATAGGAAGGGGGGAGTGTAGCATGACTAATGAAGATCAATACAAGGATGCAACAAAAAAGACACTTAGGGCTCTTGAAAAGAGTTCCAAGTTGTAGATGAATGTGGGAGAGGGCTTGACAATAATCCCACATGGGAACTTTTGGGAGTTCTAGAATTTTTGTATAAAAGGTGGCCCATTTGAGAGCTAGAGAGGACTCTTTGGTCATTTGGTTGAGAGGCTCATAGAGAGAGCTTGCTCCATAGCTCCTTCTCAAGTGCTCTCCCAAGGCTCTCCATCTCCATTCATGCTTCAATCTTGTACTCTCTATTCTTTACATTTTCAATGATATGAGGTTATGGTCTACTCACTTGCTAATCTAGATTTCTTAATGATGTTTTAATGCAAAAATCTGATTTGTAGAGTGCATGTGATGAAGCTTGTGCATGAAATGATGTGTAGTTGAGGCTTGTGTGATAGCTCTTTGCATGTTAAGTTCTTTGCATAAGTTGCATTTGTGTGCTTAAGTGTAGCCTAATCTTGATGCTTTGATTATGTTAGATTGATTGCTTGAGTGATGAAGAAGGATTGAGTAGGACTAGAAGTCATTAGTGTGTGGTTAACTCATCTTCTCCCATTCGGGATAGCCTCTATGCGCTAACCGGGTTGCATTCACGGATTGACAAAGTGTGTGGGTTGGAGTGTAGCCTCCGCTATGCTATGATGTCCCAAACAGGGGGGGTAATGTCACGTAGGCTGTAATGCCTGTGACGGACGGACCGGATGGCCATGTCCGGGGTTCAGTGGGAGAGGACGCCCATGCGAAGTCATGGGCGGCCAGACTAGTGTGGATGGCATGCCACACACTATATAGCCTAGGGAATGAGGGGCAATCCTCATTCTTCCTCTATGGCTGGGTGGTGAGCTAGAGGCCGTCCCCTCTTGTGGTAACGCCCGTAGCGGCGTTATGGATATGTAACAGGAAAGCAACTCAACACTCTCACTATCACACCAACACTACACACTCTCACTCTCACTCCATGCTCACCTCTCTCACACGAGCCTTAGCTCAAGGAAATGACAAGCATGTGGCAATGAGAAAATGGCAACCCCACACTCAAGCTCTCAACTACATGTCTCACACATGGAGAGTGCTCAAAAGTGAGCAAGCCATGCCCAAAACAAAACACCCTAGTTTTTTTTCATGAGCAACAAGAAAACCTCACTCAACCCTAAGCAAACCCTAAAAGGAGATACCTCAACCTCTAAGATGAGAGAGGGGAGTACAAGACTTGAAGCTTGGAGAAGTAGTTAAGCAATCAATTACATGGATCAAATAGCGAGCAACAACAGTTGGTGGAATTATTAAATCGGGTGAATATCTGGTATGAAGGTGCATCATGATCAATCATCATCACAATCTTGCCTCAGAAGTAGGATAGCTTGGTCACCTCATTGAACACTTAGGTGACGAATCCTCCTCTAACTTTTGAAGAGTTTAGTGCCATATGTTTGTGGAGGAGGAGATGCATTCTAAGTGTAGTAATTCCTATGCCTTAGCACAAACAAAGTTAATGGGAAGTAACCCCTCATCTTCTAGAAAATGGTGAAGATTATTCTACTGTAGAAAGCCCAAGCACATGCAGGCAAATGTCAATTTAACCACAAGCTCTTGTAAACGACAACAGTTCCAGCTTATACATGTTCCAAGTGTCTGATAAAAAACTACTCGTACAAATCAAGTGGAGAGGTGTCAACTTCTACCAATCCTACCACCATGAGTCTTCACATGGTTAATACACAATCTAGATGTATTAAACATTTTAACTTGTGCTCAAACTCAACAAGCAAAGGCAAGGTATGTTGGACATGTCATCTCTAGCTCTCTTTTACTCCATTTTATCCCCTTTTTATCTAGATATTTATTTGATATTTTTTGGGATTTTTTTTTCATATTTCTTAGGCTATTTTAGGCATTTTTATATGTCATGGACATTTGTCCTCTAGTGCTACTGGCCGACTGCTCTTCACATTTTTGATATGGTATCAGAGTGTTTTCGGCTCTTGGGCTTCGCTCCTACTCAGCATCATTCGCACGCTATTGCTCGACATCTTTCAGGCATCTCTTTCTGGTGGGGAGTGTTGACGTTGAAATTCGTCACCTTCCTCTCCTATGCTACCACATTGGCAGCTTCTATCCCATATGGTGGGTTTCGGTCTTCACGACCCTCCTATAAGGGGCATTCCGCCTTGTGGTCTCCCTCATCCCCCACTGATGGTGGACAACGGGATTTGAGGGTGGGGAGACCATTTGGCCAAGCTAGAAGCTAGGCCTTTGTCCTCTCCCACACTCCTAGTGGTGCTCTTGGGTGGCTCCCCAAGGATCATGGGCAGCTAGATGCACTTTGTCCTCTCCCGCACTCCTAGTGGTGCTCTTGGGTGGCTCCCCAAGGATCATGGGCAGCTAGATGCACTTTGTCCTCTCCTGCACTCCTAGTGGTGCTCTTGGGTGGCTCTCCAAGGATCATGGGCAGCTAGATGCACTTTGTCCTCTCCCGCACTCCTAGTGGTGCTCTTGGGTGGCTCTCCAAGGATCATGGGCAGCTAGATGCACTATCTACTTGAGGGACTTGAAGTAAAAACAAGCCAAAAGGTCCAAAAGTTGTTTACACCTAGTAATTTTGGAGGGCTTTTGTTACTTAGATTGCATTGTGCTTTTGCATAGTCCATAAGCTACCAAGTTTGAAACAAATCATGCAGGGGTAAGGTGGTCAACAGAGCTCCAAACGGCTTTGTGGTACTTTCCAAGCATCAATGGCCATCAAGGCTAATCCGTTGTCCATGCTTGCTATAAATTTAGCCTCCCATGCCATGTTTAATTCACCAATTGGTATACTTGTTGACCAACATCTATTCTTGATGCATACCAAACCCCGATCAAATTTGAACAAATTGAGCTTCATTTCTAGGTAGATAAAGTGGGCAGCACTATACACAACTAAACCTAGGTAAGTTTTCTGTGCCTGACAAAAAGAAGGTATTTTGGTCATAAGCTTTGGACAACTAATGCCAAGAAATGGCCTCAAGCACAATTTCTTATCCACGCCTGTAAAATGAAGGGGCAAATGACATCGTCTAGTTGCATGGCTCCACATGTGTGTAAACAAACCCTAAACTAGGCACATCCCAAATCTCAAACCATTCCAAGTAAGTAAGTTTCAACCAAATGCATCACCTTGTAAAAAGTTATTCAAGCCTAGTGAAGAAGAGGCCCTCCTGATGCTAGATTTAGACATGGCTGAAAAATTATTCTTACTAGAACATGAACTAGTTGCATGTTAACTTCATCAGAGATTGTGCATTATGCGATGGACTTATAGGCCAATACATTGACACTTAGTCAAATTTTGCAATTTGAGTCTAAAATTAGTGAATATGTGTTATGAGCCATGCACGTATTTGATTCACATGAGATTTTGGAGTAATGACCCTCTATGCATGTATGATTCACATGAGATTTCATAGTAATGACCCTCCATGCATGTACATGGCAAATATCAGTTCTTATAAGATTTGGACAAACATAGCTACTATTTTTAGGGCATTGTCATAAGTAGAAGTTGTTCCCACCTAGCAGTTTGATGCACTTAAAACAACCCCAATCCACAAAAACCTTGCAGATAGATCTAATAGAAACATAGAAGCCTAGTGCAAGAGCATGAGTCAGTTGGACATGTCTATGAAACAAAAAATAGAAAAAAATCAAGTTTTATGTTTGACAGGGAATGTTTGTTTCTAAAAATAGACAACTAGATGTGTTCTGATGATAGAACGAGTCCCATATAAGTGTTGAGATATCGAGCTCGTCTAGTGAGGCGGTGGACATTGATGATGACCCGCCTGGGGGATAGGCCCCACACTTACACCACTGGCATGGTTGGTGAGATCTTGGGTGATATGCGGCCAGTGGGATAACAGGCTGTGTGACAGCCATTCTAGAGACTGGCATAGTTATAGCACCAGCTCATTTAGTTGGGTTCACACTATAGAGAACCCTTGTATGTATTTGGTTGAGTACCTTTCATATTGTGTGTACTCTTATCTTGTATATGGTGTGTTGAGTGTTGAGTGAAGTAGAAGAAGATTTTCAGCCTCTCACCTTGTGTGTTCTCTATTAGGGTTATGTGAGTGCGTGTGTGCTTGCAAGAGCTCAAGCTCTCTTCCCCCCTGCATCTTTTCATGGTATCAGAGCTTGGTTTGTGCTAAGGGTTGAGCTGCAAGCAAGAGAACCACAGGAAGCGGTACGAGGGTAAGAGCTTCAACTACTCTTCCCTATTTGTGTTGGTGACTACACCCTTGTCGGGAGCTCTACGGGAGGCACAGACAAACGATCTCTGATTGAGGAGCTTTCTTCGCGGGAGTAAAGCTATAGGGTAACTATAATCCTATCAGATAACATTTTTCACGTCGAAAACGCGTTTCGGGCGCGTCTGGACCTCCAATTTTCAGAAAGCAGGGGATTTCGAGCACTACGGGTAAGTCATCGATTCTTTGCAGAACTCTGTTTTGAGAACTGCAGGAAGACAGATTGGCTGTGCAGACACAGTGCATGCTGCAAAGAGGTCAACAGTTGCCATTGGGTGTATGTATGCATATTGAAGTCACTGGTTGTGACATTTGAGAGTACTACAGTACCGCTGCAGAAAATACAACAGTTTGTGCAGGACAAACCAGAGTGCTGTTTTTGGTAAAATTGTGTGTCCGGCAAGATGTCAAATGATGGCATAACCCAGAGTGCTGTTTCTGGTAAAATTGTGTGTCCGGCAAGATGTCAAATGATGGCATAACCCAGATTGTGACTGAGAAGCTTGATAAGAACAACTTCTATGCTTGGAGGTTCACGTTGACGAATTTCCTGATGGGAAAGGGCTATTGGGACTACATAGAAGGTGAGCATGAAGAGGCACCGGAGATACCGGACATAAATCTGACTGCTGCTCTGCAGATGTGAAAGAGTTTAAAGACTGGAACCAAGAAGCCAGGAAAGTTATATATTGGCCCTCCATTAATATACAGGACACCATGATTGGGCACATTCAGGATGCCAAGTCCTCCAAGGAGGCGTGGGATACCTTGGTAAAACTCTATGAAACAATAACCAAGGCACGTAAGATACAGTTGAAGAATGAACTTCATATTGTGGAGAAAAAGAGCATGTCTGTGAATGACTATGCATTGAAGATAAAGGGTATTGTGGAATCCCTTGCATCTATTGGTGTGTTAGTAGATGATGATGATAAGGTGGAAGTTTGTCTACGTGGTCTCCGGCCACAATACAAGGCGTTTAAGACGTCTATTCAGACTCGGGAAAACATTCCCAACTTTACAGATTTGGTGTCTATGCTGATTATAGAAGAGAAGAGCTTGGGTGAAAACCAACAGTCTTCACAAAACAAAAACAGTTCAGAGCAACAGGCCTTCTACACAAGTTCAGGTAGAGGACGAGGTAGAGGAGGCCGTGGACGCGATCAAGGAGGTGGCCGAACAGGTAATCAAAATTATGGCCAGTAGCAGCAGCAACAACAGTCCCAGAATACACAACAACAACATCAACAACACATAGGTGGAAGAGGCAAATTCAGAGGCAGGGGGGAGTCAAAGAGGATGTGGAAATTGGCAAAGGCAATATAATGATGCACGTGAATGCTTTTATTGTGGTAAGCCTGGACATGTGCAAGCATAATGTTATAAAAAACAAGCTAACATACAAAATGGGAAAGTGCAGCAGAACAACTATGCATCCTCAAGCAGAAACAATGAGGATAATGAAAGGTTGTTTGTTATGCAGCATGTCGTGAATGCCATGTCTGAAAATGTTGAAGCAGCACAAAAAGATGATGTATGGTATGTGGATTCAGGTGCTTCGAACCACATGACAAGTCATGGGGAGTGGTTCAAGGAGATGAAAAACCTTGAACGACAAGGTTTTGTGGAAACAGGGGATGACACTGCTCATTCAATTGCCCATGTTGGAGATGCGCCATTGTCTATGCAGGATGGCAAAGTGAAGTACCTTGCAGATGTACTTCACGTTCCAAACATAACAAAGAATCTGGTTTCAGTTGGCCAGATGATTGAGCAGGGTTTGCAGGTTCGGTTTAACCCTGATGGTTGTTATGTTGAAGACTTTAAAGACAAGTGCAGGTTGGTTGCAAAAGGCAACAGAGTGGGCAAAATGTTTACGTTGAATGTAGACATGCCTGGAATGAGTGCTGCGATGTTTTGCAAATAGTTCGAGAATTGTTGCAGACACAGACATTTGGCATAAAAGAATTGGACATGTGAATGTGCAGAGAATGAAGTCTATGCAGACTAAAGGAATTGTGACAGGGCTGCCAAAATTTAAAGTGGAAGGTATGCAGAGAATATGTGAAGCATGCCAATTTGGAAAGCAAACAAAGCATGTATTTCCACGTAACATATATGTGAGCAGAAATGCACTAGATGTTTTGCATTCATATGTATGGGGTCCTACGAAGACCATGTCTATGGGAGGCTGTAGGTATTATGTGACATTCATTGATGACCACACAAGGAAAGTGTGGGTATATTTCATGAAGGAGAAGAGTGAGGTGTTCACTCACTTTCAGAATTTCAGAGTTTTGGTTGAAAAGCAAACAGGGAAATATGTAAAGTGCCTAAGGTCAGATGGAGGGGGAGAGTACTTCTCCAATGATTTCTCTGAATTTTTGAAGAAGAATGGTATTCGGAGACAATTTACATGCAGATACACTCCGCAACAAAATGGAGTTGCTGAGTGAAAAAACAAGCACATTGCTGAGATTGCACGAGCATTGATGGAAGAGAAGAATATGCCGCATAGCTATTGGACTAAGGCTGTTTCTACAGCAAGCATTGATGGAAGAGAAGAATATGCCGCATAGCTATTGGGCTAAGGCTGTTTCTACAACAATATACATCATGAACAGGACTCCAACTGCAGCCATACATGATGTAACTCCAGAGGAGAGGTTCACTGGCAGAAAACGTGATTTGTCTCATCTGAAAGTTTTTGGATGCATTGCATATGTGCATGTGCCAGATGAGCTGAGAATGAAGCTGGATCCAAAAGCTCAAAAATGTGTGCTTATTGGATATTCCCATTGAGCAAAAGGGATACAAGTGTTATAACCCTGCTATACATGAGTTGAGGGTATGTTGTCTTTGATGAGATGAGCAGCTGGTATGCTACTAAAAAAGAAGCCGTTGGGACTGATGTGTGGTTGCACAGAATGTAGGTCAGCAGCAGCAATCATAGTCTTTGAGTGGACCAGGAGAGTCCTCATCTAGTGGGTCTGTTGATAGACCATGGAGTGCCAGGCTGCGTCATAATACCAGTCCTGCAAATGTGATTAGTACATCACGTAAAGGAAAAGAGAAAGTGGTTGAGCCCCTTGGTATGCCTGACATTTCTGCAGGGCATTCTCATGTTGATGGAGAGTCTAGTGGCTCAGATATGAGCCTTGATGAGGAGCTTGGGATCCCAGCTATGAGAACACCTGGTGTAAAGAAGGCTATGGAAGCCATGAATGAAAAGCTGCGAAGATCTGGGAGAGTGAAAAACCATGTGCAGAGGTTTACTTATGATGGTTATGTGGCACATCACTATGCATATATGGCAAAGGTTGTGCAGGTTGTAGAGCCCACATGCACTGATGAGGCTGTTGGAAATGTGTGTTGGGAGAAAGCTATGGATGAGGAGATGGCTGCACTATATGGAAATGAAACTTGGGATTTAGTGCAATTGCCTGAAGGCAAGAAAGCCATTGGATGCAAGTGGGTGTACAAAGTAAAACATAACAGTGATGGAAGCATAAACAAGTATAAGGCTAGATCGGTAGCCAAAGGGTATGCGCAGACATATGGCATTGATTATGAGGAAACTTTCAGCCCAGTTGCCAAGATGGCAACAGTGAGAGTTGTGATAGCAGTGGCTGCGTCAAAGCAATGGTCTTTACATCAGATGGATGTAAAGAATTCATTCTTGCATGGGGATTTGCAAGAAGAGGTGTATATGTTGCAACCACCTGGTTATGAGGATGTGAGTCACCCCGAGCATGTTTGCAGGTTGAAGAAAGCTTTGTATGGCTTAAAACAAGCACCAAGAGCATGGTCTGACAAGATTTCTGAATATCTTGTCACTATTGGCTTTCATGTAGCCAATGCAGATTTCTCGATATATGTGAGACATGGTGATAGAGGGGTTGTGCTTGTTGTCATCTATGTAGATGACTTGATCATTACGGGGGACCATGATGCAGAGATCTTTGATGTAAAGATCTTGCTTAGACAGAAGTTTGAGATGAAGGATCTGGGGGAGCTCAGATATTTCTTGGGCATTGAGGTGATTAGGTCACCACATGGTATTAGATTACTGCAGAGACAGTATGGCTTAGACATGTTGTCCAAGTATGGTATGACAGGCTGTAAGCCTATTTCCGTGCCATTGGATCAGAATGGCAAGTTGAGTGCAGATTCAAGAGAGATCTGGAGGATCCTACTATGTATAGGCGCATAGTAGGAAGCTTGATCTACATGACGATCACCAGACCAGATTTGAGCTATGCTATTGGGTTGGTAAGTCAGTTTATGCAGGTTCCACGGAAATCGCATTTGGATGCATTGAAACACATACTGAGGTATGTGAGGTCTACTTTGCATTGTGGACTATTTTATGAGACCGGGACAGAGATATGTGTACATGGGTACACAGATGTTGATTGGGCTGGTAGTATCTCAGATAGAAGATCTACTAGTGGCTTCATGTTTTCTTTGGGGAGTGCTGCTGTGACTTGAAGCAGCAAGAAGCAGCCTACGGTTGCTCTATCCAGTACAGAGGCCGAGTACAGAGGAGCTGCTATGTGAGGTAGCTTGGTTGAGAAAGCTACTTGCAGATTTGGGTCTATCAGTGGATAGACAAGTTGTCATTTTTTGTGACAACATTAGCAGTATACAGGTAGCATGTGAGGTAGCTTGGTTGAGAAAGCTACTTGCAGATTTGGGTCTATCAGTGGATAAACAAGTTGTCATTTTTTGTGACAACATTAGTAGTATACAGTTGGCCAGGTCCACTACCATTTTGTCAGAGAGAAGGTCTTGGCAGGAGACCTTGACCTTGTTTATGTCAGCACACAGGATCAGGTAGCTGACATATTCACCAAAGCATTGGGTATAGAGAAGCTCCGCAGATTCAGAGCTTCACTTGGTGTACATGAGATGGAGTTGAGCTCGAGGGGGAGTGTTGAGATATCGAGCTCGTCTAGTGAGGCGGTGGACACTGAATGACACCTGGGGGATAGGCCCCACACTTACACCACTGGCATGGTTGGTGAGATCTTGGGTGATATGCGGCCAGTGGGATAACAGGCTGTGTGAAAGCCATTCTAGAGACTGGCATAGTTATAGCGCCAGCTTGGGTTCACACTATAGAGAACCCTTGTATGTATTTGGTTGAGTACCTTTCATATTGTGTGTACTCTTATCTTGTATATGGTGTGTTGAGTGTTGAGTGAAGTAGAAGAAGATTTTCAGCCTCTCACCTTGTGTGTTCTCTATTATTAGGGTTATGTGAGTGTGTGTGTGTGCTTGCAAGAGCTCAAGCTCTCTTCCCCCCTGCATCTTTTCAATAAGTATAGGGCTTGGTGAGCATGCAGACTAAGAAGATATCACCAAAAAATGAAGCGAGGGGGACTCCCCCACCTCAACCATGGAAATAAGGGGTGCTCCCCCATTTTGAAAGTTGATCCCATTCCTTGGATCCCAAATGAAAACATGGAACTTGAGGGGCTCCCAAAGGTGTGTATGCTGGGATCCCATATGTAAGAAGTTAGAGTCGGTACTCTAGCAAATGGCAAGGTAAGGTATGTCAATGTAGAAGGTGGCATTGATAAGGTCCATGAAAAGTTGATGTAATCTAGGATCCCACATGAAGTGGATCAAGGCAAGTGCCCGAGCAAAGGCCACTAATGAATGGTAACCAAACTAAGTAGGGCCTATGGAACACAGTGGAAAAGATGGAGCTAAGGCCTTCGGATGTATTATGGAATGGAAGGGATTAAGAGCCTCCCCTCTCAAAAGGTGTAACAAGGGTGGAGGTGGGAACCCCCTCAAAAATCGATGTGGCAAGGATAAAGTATCTGCACCCGAGGATCCTGGATCCTAAATGTAAGTGCTAAGAGCAGGTGCTCTTGCAAATGTAAGCGATGAGTGAGAACCATGCAGCGACGGTGGATGATGATGGAAGTGGTGTACGCACCTCGAATGGTGGCAAGTAATCACACAGGTGAAGGGGTGTCCCCAAAAAAGATGTGTCAATGGTAGGGGAAAGATCATCCCCCTCAATAAGAGAAAGAGGGTGCTCAAATACAATGCTCGAGATGGCGAGGATGTGAGAAAACAGTATTTTTCCCAGCCCTAAAAAGGGTATTTTTTTTGGGTATTTTATGATTTATTTAGGGTTTTTTGTCTTGGCTGTTGGCCTACACCTTTTAGAATGACTGACCACAGCACCTTTTAGGCATGTTGCCTTGCCTATCTTTCATCATTGGAGTACTACTTCATTGTTATATCCGGTACCATATGGCCACTACCCAGGACAGTAGCCCCCTCTGCTACAAGCCATTATGGGATAGCATCCCTCTCTATGCTATCAACGTTTTACATCAACATGTCATATGTGTTTACCTCATACTTACATCTATGTTTACATATCAACATTTACTTTAGCACACCATCTGAGCTTACATCAGCGTTTCATCATCAAGCTTACATCCGCGTTTTACATCAGTAGGACATCAGCACCTCATCTGCAGTCATATGCATTACACACATCAGCGATTACATCAGCTTGTCTCATTAGGTTTACTTCAGGCTTACATCAGCATTTACATATGGGCTGACATCAGTGTTTATCTTTAGCCTGACATCAGTGTTTATCTTTAGCCTTACATCAGCGCTTACATCAAGGCTCACATTAGTGCTTACATAAGCATATCATCTGCGTTTTACCACTACCCATGGGACAGTAGTCCCATGTGCTATACATAGAGCATATCAACGTTTTTGCCTTTTCTCTCACCATCGGGACATCAACCCACTCTCTGCTACATCGAGACGGCAACCCACTTGTTGAAATATACAAGTGAATAGGGTGTGTGTGGGAACAAGCTCTTGGATAGAGGCTGCAAAAGAGAAGATGTTATTGTGAAAGAACCTGTGAAAAGGTGAGAAGAATCTACTGGGAGAGAATAAAGGGTAGCATGAGAGAATTTAGGAGTGGAGTTATTCTGGGAGATATTCAGGGAAAAGAGAAGAGGCGGAGAGAATCAGGCAAAAGGTGGAGATATTCTGGGAGTGAATCATGGAGAAATCAATGGGATTTGATGCTTGATGTAAACTCTATAAATTGAGGCATAGCCCTAATGAGAATTTGCTGGTTTTTGAGTATCCATGCCTACATTAATCTATTTGCTAATTACCCACTAATTACGTCTTAATTATTTACTAATCACTTTGTTAATGATGTTGATTCTAGTGTTTGATCCACCATAGCTCATCATTATGCTCAAATTTCAACATGGTATTAGAGCCATGCCTAGAATCCATCAGGTTTATGAGCCCATTAGTTAATTAATTAGGATTAGTAGATAATTAGCAAATAATCAAATTTTTAGTTAGTTTTTCACTTCCCCATTCACCCCTAGCCAGTGGAGGACTTCATTCAGCTTGCACACTCACAATTAGGGCACAAGCTTCTAGCATATGGTAGCTAACATCCTTGGCTTCAAGCTCATCAAGACGGCGCAACAAACCGCGAAGTAATTCAGGAGAAATCGACGTTTTGGTTGGTGTATTTTTTTCTGAGTAAATTGCAGATTTCTCCTTCATCAAATCAAATGCTTCTAATTCCTCCTAGCCCAAGGTGTATTCAAGCATGCTCTACAAGCTGGTGAAGACAGAATTCAATTTCATCAAGTCTACAGTGAGATCCAAGCTCTTCATCAAATCTGCAGGTGACTTTGGTAAAACAGAGATTAAGCTTTCAATATTTGGTCAAATCTTGTGTTTCTTGGCTTAATCCTCTACTAGACTCATTGCTATTGATGCCTTTGAAAGCATTTGAGCTCATTTGAAGTGGAAGGCACCAGATCTGGACTCCCCGCATACTCTGTTTTCTGCACACAAAATAGAGCATTAATTTACTAATCAGTTGATTAATCAGTGTTAATCACTGTATTTTGGTGCAATTGAGGGTTCAAATTAACCATTAGTATCTGATACAGATCCCTATAACTTCAGATTGCAAATCGGAGTTGGTTTGATACTCCAACCATCCCGTACAAATTGGTTACCCTTGATTTAGTGTAATTTTTGGTGGTTTTATGCTGATAAAATTATTGTAATCATCTATTAAACACCAGATTGAGTTGTAAAAGGGTAGACACTGCCCTTGAATCTTGAAATTGGATCAAGAGGTAAGACCCCCTTCACATCACCATGAGTTCAGCACAGGAAATAGCCAAATTTAATGGGGAACAGTTTTATACATGGCAGACAAAAACCATGTATTTGCTGATGAGGAAAAATCTGTGGGGATTAGTTGAAGGGAGAGATGAATGCCCAGAGAGAGGGAAAAATGAGTGGAAGAGTAGGAATGAAAAAGCATTGGGACTTATTGCACTCAGTTTAAATGATGAAATCATTCATCACATCACAGGGATACAGTGGGCAAAAGATGCATGGGATGAACTCAATAAATTATTTGGTACACAAGCAAAAAATTCAAAGATAAATCTGTTAATGCAATTCTACAAATTGGACATGAAGGAAAGTGAACCTTTAATCACACACTTGAACAAATATAAAAGCATTAAGCAACAGCAGCAGCTGGTAGCTACTATTGGCAAAAAGGTAGAAGATGATGAAGCATTAGCTGTACTTCTGAAGAGTGTGGACAAAGGAGATTATGAAAACATTGTAGCAACACTAAAGAATGTACCTGAATTGAAGATACACGAGATAGAAGCAGCTCTACTAGAGTAAGAGAGCAGAGGCAAAGAGAAGAAAGGGCTCGACTCAATAGTAGGAGAAGAAAAAGCATTCTTCACCCAAGGAGGATTCTCTTGAGGACGAGGACGAGGACAAGGAAGAGGCAGAGTAGGAGGGAGGACCTTCACTTGCCACAAATGTGGAAAGCCAAGAAACATGGCGAGAGACTACTACAGCAAACCCAGTGAAGAAGGAACGACATCGGCAAACTTCATGGAGGCTCCAAAGAAAGTGGAGTCGGATCATCTTTTCTGAGAGAGAGAGAGAGAGAGAGAGAGAGAGACCCCACAACCCAATGTAACCTGCCCCAACAAAGTAAAACCACCTCTGAGCCACCGATGATGTAGACCACGTGGTAGATGTATGTGTGAGCACTTTAGTCAAGGTCGCGGGCACTTATAGTAGCCTTGGACACATTGAGAGAGAGAGTGTGTCAAGGACTATGGAGTTTAGGGACTTGAGGCACTGGTCGCAGGCTATCAAGTAAGAGGGAAACTTGGTATAGGGTCCAGGTGTGCTAGGATTATTCACTTGAGGGGAGGTGTTGAAATATACAAGTGAATATTTCTTTAGCAATTGGTTGCTATATACATGTGATTTGTGTTAGTGGGGACGTTAAGAGATGTTAATAATGGGAGAGAAGAGAGGGAAGGATCCGGAGGAACGTAGACCTAATCATCAGAACGAGATGCTGATTCTTAGTTCCTCATTTGATTCATTGAAGCGGCATTTATCATTTGAAAAAATTGGTCTTCGATGATGTCTCTTTTTGTGTGGTAGGATTCTTGTCAAATGTTGTTGAGTAGGACCTGTTCCTGCATGCTTCTTCCTATGTGCTTTTTATGTTTTTATGTATATTTTAAGTGCTCTTATGTAGCAGATATACATGAAGTACAAGAAGTGAGTCATATAGACTCTTATTGAACTACTGATATGTGTTGACGTGGCCACTTGTTGGCGAGGATTGAAATAATTACGTTGACTTGCGAGGCTAATATAGATATCTTCACTAAGGATTGGAGATATTTGATTTGTGAAGATGATAGCATCGTTTGATTTGTGAAGATGATAGCATCGTTTGGAGAGGTTTGTAATTTGAAGAAAAATTATAGGTGATGGGTTGTACCATTGACCATGCTTTTGCCCACCATGGGTTCCTCATCTAGAGATGTACATGAAAATTGTCAATGGTGAGGTTTTGGTGCAAATGTCCTCTAGTGCATGAGTATGGATATGTACTCATGGAGCAACTGCTATATTAACATAGCCAAAAGAATAGTAAGCTATAAACTTACAAAATATAATGGCTATTGAAGATCCTTGGGAGTTGCTTGTGATTTTTATCATTTCTAGGTAGGCCATATGCGTGACTCCCTTGTGTTTGTGTTTTTTTTTTGGGTTACCACCTTGTGAGCAACAAGTTCTTGTGGCTACTCTCCTTTTTGAGAGAATAGATTCTTATGTTTACCTCATAGCTTCTGCACTTATACTTTACATCCAGAGGGGTGAAAACAGCATTTGTGAGTTTATCTTTGATGCGCTCATAAGTCTCCATTGCAGACGTGGGAATTGATTCTTGAATTTTTGGGTCAAATATTGTCGAGGCGGTAGGTAAGACTGCTGGTTAGTTACCATTGGGATTGTTTGAATACACAAACTCTTGTGTAGGTGCTGAATGCACGAGAGTGGTTAAGTGACTTGCTTGGTGATGTTTGGGCCTCCATTCTTGTCGAACTTTAGGTGAAGCTGTTGGGGTTGAAGTCGGTGGTGAGAGGCTTTCTTCATGTTGTTTGATTTTGGCAACCATATGATGGGATTACCATCATAGTATCCTTGTTGTTGAAGCATGTGCATAGGTATTCATCTTTGATGAACATTATAAATTGGTGGCTAAATCGTTTGGTGTTGAGGTTTCCTTCTTTGTGCAAGCTTAGGGGACATTGTGAAATCCAAGTGTTGGTATTTCCTTATTAGTACCCTTGTGCTTGCAGTAATCTTTTGGGTATCCACACTTGTTAACTTGGTGGAGTTCTTTGAGGAACTTGCATAGGCTTTTATGGATGGTGTTGTGGAGTACTTTTATTTTTCATTGACCTCTTGGGGAAGAGGCTTTGACTGTCGAGGCACCTAAATTTGATTAGCACCATCGTAGTAGCCTTAAGCAACAAGTAGCTGCTTCTCCATCCACTTTTTGATACCATTAAGATACCATGCGATTTTTGTTGTCTTGGTGGATTTTTCTTTTTGGTGGAAGTGAAAGGTTTTGGGTTCTCCTTCACATTGGTTGGCATTGAGGTTGTAGGTTTGAGACTCATGGGTATTTTTGACGATGATGAGGTTAGAGTCTCTTGTGGAGTGGATGTCAATGATAAGGCTTTCAAGCATGCAGTTGTGTCCTTTGGTGAGGTTTGTTGATAAAGAGGTGTTGGCTCTGGGGATTTTCCTTTGAGTTCCTTTGTTAAAGATAGATGGTTGCGTGGGGGGGAACTTCTTCAAGAATAGCTATTGATTGCGAGGTTTTGGCATCAAACTTCGTTGTTGGTAAGTGTTGAATTCACAGCAATGTGATGAGCTATGGTGGATTAAATGCTAGAATCAATATCATTAGAAAAGAGATTAGATGATAATTAAGATATGATTAGTGAGCAATTAATTGATAGCTTAATGTAGTCATGGATAATCAAAAACCAGCAAATTCTCATTAGGCTAATGCCTCAATTTATAGAGTTTACATCCAAGCATCTAATCCCATTGATCGCTCCTTGATTCACTCCACCTCTTTTGCTTGATTCTCTCCACCTCTTCCCAGAATATCTCCACACCTCCTAAATCTTCTCATGCTACCCTTTATTCTCTCCCAGTAGATACTTCTCACTTTTTCACAGCTTCTCTCTCATTTATAGATTCTCTTTTACAGCCTCTTGCTAAGGGCTTGTTCCCGCACACACCCTATTCACTTATATATTTCAACACCTCCCCTCAAGTGAATACTCCTAGCACACCTAGACCCTATACCAAGTTTCCCTCTTACTTGGTAGTCCGCAACTAGTAACTCATAGTCCTTGACACTCTCTCTCTATGTGTCTAAGGCTACTACAAGTGCCCGCCATGACCTTGACTAAAGTGCTCACACATACATCTTCCACATGGCCTACATCATCGGTGGCTCAGAGGTGGTTTTACTCTATTGGTGCAGGTTACATTGGGTTGTGGGGTTTCTCTCTCTCTCTCTCTCTCTCTCTCTCTCTCTCTCTCTCTCTCTCTCTCTCTCTCTCAAAAGATGATCTGACTCCACTTCCTTAGGAGCCTCCATGAAGTTTGCCGATGTTGTTCCTTCTCCACTGGGTTTGTTGTAGTAGTCTCTTGCCATGTGTCCTGGCTTTCCACAGTTGTAGCAAGCGAAGGTACTTCCTCCTACTCTACCTCTTCCTCGTCCTCGTCCTCGTCCTCGAGAGAACCGGTGAAGAATGTTTTTTCTTCTCCAGTTGTTGAGTCTAGCCATTTCTTCTCTTTGACCCTGGTCTCTTGCTCTAGTAGAGCTCCTTCTATCTCGTGCAGCTTCAATTCAAGTACATTCTTTAATGTTGCTACAATGTTTTTATATTCACCTTCGTCCACACTCTTCAAAAGCACTGCTAGTGCCTCATCATCTTCTACCTTCTTGCCAATGGCTACTAGTTGTTGCTTAATGCTTTTATATTTGTTCAAGTGTGTGATTAAAGGTTCACTTTCCTTCATATCCAATTTGTAGAATTGCATTAACAAATTTATCTTTGAATTTTTTGCTTGAGTGCCAAATAATTTATTGAGTTCATCCCATGCATCTTTTGCCCATTGTATCCCTGTGATGTGATGAATGATTTCATCATTTAAATTGAGTGCGATAAGTCCTAATGCTTTCTCATTCCTGCTCTTTCACTCATTTTTTCCACTCGCCTCTGGGCATTCATCTCTTCCCTCAACTAGCCCCCACAAATTTTTCCTCATGAGTAGATACATGGTTTTTGTTTGCCATGTATAAAACTGCTCCCCATTAAATTTGGCTATCTCTTGTGCCGTGCTCATGATGATGTGAAGGGAGTCTTACCTCTTGATCCAATTCCCCACATCACCTTTCCCATGTTGCACTAGAGAGATAAAAATGTGGGAAACTTGGACGTTCATTTACACAAAAATGTTTTGAGAGAGAAAGTAGAAAACATGATTGTCCCTGCTACTACGCACTAGAGAGAGAGACATAAAAAACCTTTAATAATAATCACCTACCTGAGAGAGCACTACAGAGATAGAGACAAAAAAGACCTTTAATAATAATCACCTACCTGAGAGAGCAAGGGGGGGATTGTGAGCAATATCTTATTTTTATATTGGATCCTTCAATCTACATTGAAAATATCTTATTTTTATATTGGATCCTTCAATCTACATTGAAAATAAATGAACATTTTCTATTTTTCTAGGAGAGAAAGCAACGTTGATTGTGAGGAAGGACACCTTGAGCAACCTACAAAAAAAAAGCACATAGCCTTACATGTATATCTTTTGGGGAGCTTGGAGCTCTCACCTAGTATAAAAAACTGCAACCTTTCATTAGGAGAGCAAACAAAAGTTAAAGCTTAAAATTGATGAGATTTTGTAATGGATTGGTCTCTTCTTATTCTTCTTCTTTTAGAAAAGTGATTAGGCTCAGCATTGTAGATTTGACTTTTCAATTAGCTAGGAAATTTAGCAGCTTCTAAATGCTAACATTAAAGGTTGATATACTTCTTTGGTTTAGTGGTCGAGGTTTTTTGTTATTAATATGATTAATTTAGTGGCCCCCCAAATGTAAAAATACCTCCATTGTGCACCAATACCAACTCTCTTACTGCACGCACACCCCTCCCCGCCATTCCCTTTCCTCTATTGTGAGTTGAAGGAGATTATCTAATAGCCTCCTCTAGCCTTGCTTATCAGATGCTCAAGCTCTCTGTCTCTCTTTAATACTACTAAAGTAGCACAAGATATACCCCTTAGACACATCTTCTGGTCTTAAAATTTAGGGAAAAATGAGACATTTTTCTTTGTTGCTAGTAGTGAGGGTGCTACTAATAAATTGTAATGGAGAGAGAGAGAGAGAGAGAGAGAGAGAGAGAGAGAGAGAGAGAGAGAGAGAGAGAGAGAGAGAGAGAGAGAGAGAGAGAGAGCAATGTTGATTTACAAAAGAGGAGTAGCAACTACAAACATCTTCAGTAGCACCAGCTCCTTGTTAGCAATAGTAGTAGCAATAGCAGCATAATGCTTTCACAGCATGAGTTCCTTGTCTGCAGCAGCAAAATGCTCCCATAGCTATAACTCCATCTCTATCATCACCCCCTTCTTCAACTGTGGAGAGTAGCACCATTCCCAGCCAAGTCCACAACAAAAGCTCCCCCCTCCCACATCATCGGACCGTGCACCCTACCCAAGTTTGAGCTCTGGCAGCTATGGGCATCTCGACTGGTCCAAATCCTTGTAATATTGCTCTGTAGTATAACCTCTATTGCAGAACCTTTCCTTCTCAAAGTTCTCATCTCGAGATCTTGAGGTCTATTATGATACTGCTATGGAGAACGTGCTGGCAATGCAAGAGGTCACCTTCTCCAACACCAACCTCATGGACCCCTCCCCCACCACCCAACATCAACCTCATGGACCCTCATGGGTGTTTCCCAATCTCTGGCAACAATCTAAGCTCTTGCAATTTGGGAAAACTCTCTCGTGCTCATGCTAGACTACTCCAATCAACTATTGAGAGGGGCCTCGCTATATTGAATCACCATTTTCACATTAACAAAGCCTTGAATCACCATTATTCTAAAGGTTGTATTACATGTAATATTTTTCCCATCTAAATGGGTTGATGCAACCTATGTGGTACAAAACATGCAAACCATTTAATCTTATCTTAATTAGATCTTAATTAAAAATAAAGTAGCTTGGATCTCTTACCTACATAGCACCTACAACCTGCCTGCAAAAACAAAATGTACGATGTATATAGTAATTTTCTCCCTAAAAAACTTGAAATAAGTTGGTGCAATACCATCATGCAACTTCAAAATTCAAAAACTTGACAATATAATCATGCAAAGTGAAAATTCAAAAACTTAATGAGATTCTCTAATGTACTAAAGTTGCTTAAATGCCTTAAATAGTCCTTTTTCTCCCACAAAATCTCTTTAACCTACATGAAGAAGGTAGGCCTAGGAGTGACTAAGCTAGCATGGACTCACTTCAAACCCAAATGGGCTATAGATGTCAAATCTTAATTGAGAAAAAACAAGGTAAACTACCTTGCATCAAGAAGTTCCTACAATGTTGGAAATTAGTTTTGTACATAAAGACTAGAATAATGGATGATGCTTGTAAGTGTGGCTATGCTGATTATTTTTTAAGTATATAAATTGATAAGAATGAAAGATTATAGAGAAATTTAGATTGAATGGACTAAGGGTTTAAAGACATGCACAAGCTTCACTTTAGTTATCTAAATAACTTGTATAAGTTTACTTCCCCTCATGTGTTTTTCAACTTGGCATCAACTTTTACTTGCCCTCTTGTTGTTTTGTCCTAGTGCTCTCTATTGTAACATGATCTTACTAAGTTTTAGGTGTACACCATGGTGCTTTTGAGAGTGCAAGCTCTTTATTGGCCTTTTGAATTGTAGGTTTTGTCAGTATGATTTTATTAGGCTTAGGATCATGTTAAGAGCTTTATAATAGTTATCTGTTGAAATTTTGGCACTCTTTGTGTAACTTTTAGAAGGTATTGCTAGTGCTTATTAGCTTTAATCACCTCATTTTCTAGGCCAAGTTTTATTCTTTTCATGCATTGATTATAGAAAAAAGAAATCACGAAGGTTGAATATGTAGCAAAGAGATGCAAGGTGGCTTGTTGTTGCAAATGTTTAGTAGTGAGAGTGGTGATGATAATGGCATTGTGTAGTGCTTATTACAGTATCATATCTAAGATAAGTGATCTTGTGGTAAATGGTGGGTGGTTGGTATCCCCTAGGAGGGTTGTAATGGCATTGTGTAGTGCTTATTACAGTATCATATCTAAGATAATTGATCTTGTGGTAAATGGTTGGTGGATGGTATCCCCTAGGAGGGTTGTAATTTTGTAATAACTTTTTGGTAGCATTGGAATTTTGTAAGGTACCTTAGGTTAGAGTGGTTTGTGCCACCATTGGCCGTTGGTGATAAGGGAATTGTGTTTTTTATTAGTGAGAACATTTGAAGTTCTAGGGGAATCATTCATACTTGTGCTAAGGATCATCACTCCAACTTCTTGTGGGCTTATTAAACTTCAACAAAATGAACCATGTATGATTCATAGTATACTTAATGGTAAGAGTGAGGAACTATCCTACATATGGATTCATAGAGGCTCCACTAACCTCTTTTCTCTAATCATATGTATATCTTTTTTGACGGTTTGCAACCATGCCAGTGGTGTAAGTGTGGGGCCTATCCCCCAGGCGGGTCATCAGTGTCCACCGCCTCACTAGACGAGCTCGATATCTCAACACTCCCCCTCGAGCTCAACTCCATCTCATGTACACCAAGCGAAGCCCTAAATCTATGGAGCTTCTCCTGTACCCAATGCTTTGGTGAAGATGTCAGCTACCTGATCCTCTGTGCTGACATAAACAAGGTCAAGGTCTCTTGCCAAAACCTTCTCTTTGACGAAATGGTAGTGGACCTCTATATGCTTCGTGCAAGCATGAAAAACTGGGTTCCTGGCCAACTGTATACTAGTAATGTTGTCACAAAAAATGACAACTTGTCTATCCACTGATAGACCCAAATCTGCAAGTAGCTTTCTCAACCAAGCTACCTCACATACTGCCATTTATACTCGGCCTCTGTATTGGATAGAGCAACTGTAGGCTGCTTCTTGCTACTCCAAGTCACAGCAGCACTCCCCAAAGAAAACATGAATCCACTGGTAGATCTTCTATCTGAGATACTACCAGCCCAATCAGCATCTGTGTACCCATGTACACAGATCTCTGTCCCAGTCTCATAGAATAGTCCACAATGCAAAGTAGACCTCACATACCTCAGTATACGTCTCAATGCATCCAAATGCGGTTTCCGTGGAACCTCAATAAACTGACTCACCAACTCAACAGCATAGCTCAAATCTGGCCTGGTGATCGTCATGTATATCAAGCTTCTTACTATGCGCCTATACATAGTAGGATCCTCCAAGATCTCTCCTGAATCTGTACTCAACTTGCCATTCTGATCCAATGGCACAGAAATAGGCTTACAGCCTGTCATACCACCATACTTGGACAACATGTCCAAGCCATACTGTCTCTGCAGTAATCCAATACCATGTGGTGACCTAATCACCTCAATGCCCAAGAAATATCTGAGCTCCCCCAGATCCTTCATCTCGAACTTCTGTCTAAGCAAGATCTTTACATCAAAGATCTCTACATCATGGTCCCCCGTAATGATCAAGTCATCTACATAGATGACAACAAGAATAACCCCTCTATCACCATGTCTCACATACAGCGAGAAATCTGCATTGACTACATGAAAGCCAATAGTGACAAGATATTCAGAAATCTTGTCAGACCATGCCCTTGGTGCTTGTTTTAAGCCATACAAGGCTTTCTTCAACCTGCAAACATGCTCCGAGTGACCCACATCCTCATAACCAGGTGGCTGCAACATATACACCTCTTCTTGCAAATCCCCATGCAAGAATGCATTCTTTACATCCATCTGATGTAAAGACCATTGCTTTGACGCAGCCACTGCTATCACAACTCTCACTGTTGCCATCTTGGCAACTGGGCTGAAAGTTTCCTCATAATCAATGCCATATGTCTGCGCATATCCTTTGGATAAACCAATCTAGCCTTGTACCTGTTTATGCTTCCATCACTGTTATGTTTTACTTTGTACACCCACTTGCATCCAATGGCTTTCTTGCCTTCAGGAAATTGCACTAAATCCCAAGTTTCATTTCCATATAGTGCATTCATCTCCTCATCCATAGCTTTCTCCCAACACACATTTCCAACAGCCTCATCAATGCATGTGGGCTCAACAACCTGCATAACCTTTGCCATATATGCGTAGTGATGTGCCACATAACCATCATAGGTAAATCTCTGCACAAGATTTTTCACTCTCCCAGATCTTCGCAGCTTTTCATTCATGGCTTCCATAGCCTTCTTTACACCAGGTGTTCTCATAGTAGCTGGATCCCAAGCTCCTCATCAAGGCTCATATCTGAGCCACTAGACTCTCCATCAACATGAGAATGCCCTGCAGAAATGTCAGGCATACCAAGGGGCTCAACCACTTTATCTTTTCCTTTACGTGATGTACTAATCACATTTGCCACTCCATGGTCTATCAACAGACCCACTAGATGAGGACTCTCCTGGTCCACTCAAAGACTGTGATTGCTGACCTGCATTCTGTGCAACCACACTTCCACTCACATCAGCCCCAACAGCTTCTTTTTTAGCAGCATACCAGCTGCTCATCTCATCAAAGACAACATCCCTGCTTACTCTCAACTCACGTGTAGCAGGGTTATAACACCTATATCACTTTTGCTCAAGGGAATATCTAATAAACACACATTTTTTAGCTTTCGGATCTAGCTTAGTTCTCAGCTCATCTGGCACATGCACATATGCAATGCACCCAAAAACTTTCAGATGAGACAAATCAAGTTTTCTGCCAGTAAACCTCTTCTCTGAAGTTATATCATGTATGGCTCAACCCAATAGCTATGCGGCATATTTTTCTCTTCCATCAATGCTCGCGCAATCTCAGCAATGTGCATGTTTTTCCACTCAGTAACTCCATTTTGCTGCGGAGTGTATCTGCATGTAAACTGTCTCCGAATACCATTCTTCTTCAAAAATTCAGAGAACTCATTGGAGAAGTACTCTCCCCCTCCATCTGACCTTAGGCACTTTACATATTTCCCTGTTTGCTTTTCAACCAAAACTCTGAAATTCTGGAAGTGAGTGAACACCTCACTCTTCTCCTTCATGAAATATACCCACACTTTCCTTGTGTGGTCATCAATGAATGTCACATAATACCTGCAGTCCCCCTTAGACATGGTCTTCGTAGGACTCCATACATCTGAATGCACAACATCTAGTGCATTTCTACTTACATATCTGTTATGTGGAAATATATACTTTGTTCGCTTTCCAAATTGGCATGCTTTACATATTCTCTGCATACCTTCCACTTTAAACTTTGGCAGCCCTGTCACGATTCCTTTAGTCTGCATAGACTTCATTCTCTGTACATTCACATGTCTAATTCTTTTATGCCAAATGTCTGTCTGCAACAATTCCTGAACCATTTGCAAACATCGTAGCACTCATTTCAGGCATGTCTACATTCAACGTAAACATTCTGCCCACTCTGTTGCCTTTTGCAACCAACCTGCACTTGTCTTTAAAGTCTTCAACATAACAACCATCAGGGTTAAACCGAACCTGCAAACCCTGCTCAATCATCTGGCCAACTGAAACCAGATTCTTTGTTATGTTCGGAACGTGAAGTACATCTGCAAGGTACTTCACTTTGCCATCCTGCATAGACAATGGCACATCTCCAACATGGGCAGTTGGATGAGCAGTGTCATCCCCTATTTCCATAAAACCTAGTCTTTCCGGGTTTTTCATCTCCTTGAACCACTCCCCATGACTTGTCATGTGGTTCAAAGCACCTGAATCCACATACCATACATCATCTTTTTGTGCTGTATCAACATTTTCAGACATGGCATTCACGACATGCTACATAACAAACAACCTTTCATTATCCTCATTATTTCTGCTTGAGGATGCATAGTTGTTTTGCTGCACTTTCCCATTTTGCATGTCAGCCTGCTTCTTATAACATTCTGCCTGCATATGTCCAGGCTTACCACAATAATAGCATTCACGTGCATCATTATACTGCCTTTGCCAATTTCCACGGCCTCTTTGACTCCCCCTGCCTCTGAATTTGCCTCTTCCACCTGTGTGTTGTTGTTGTGTATTCTGGGACTGTTGTTGTTGCTGCTGTGCTGGCCATAATTCTGATTACCTGTTCGGCCACCTCCTTGACCGCGTCCACGACCTCCTCTACCTCGTCCTCTTCCTGAACTTGTGTAGAAGGCCTGTTGCTCTGAACTATTTTTGTTTTGTGAAGACTGTTGGTCTTCACCCAAGCTCTTCTCTTCTATAATCAGGATAGACACCAAATCTGGTAAAGTTGGGAATGTTTTCTCGAGTCTGAATAGACGTCTTGAATGCCTTGTATTATGGCCCGAGACCACGTAGATAGACCTCCACCTTATCATCATCATCTACTGACACACCAATAGATGCAAGGGATTCCACAATACCCTTTATCTTCAACGCATAGTCATTCATAGACATGCTCTTTTTCTCCACAGTATGAAGTTCATTCTTCAACTGTATCTCACGTGCCTTGGTATTTGTTTCATAGAGCTTTACCAAGGTGTCCCACGCCTCCTTGGGGGACTTGGCATCCTGAATGTGCCCAATCATGGTGTCCTGTATACTAATGGAGAGCCAATACATAACTTTCCTGGCTCCTTGGTTCCAGTCTTTAAACTCTTTCACATCTGCAGGCAGTCGGTATCTCCAGTGCCTCTTCATGGTGCTCACCTTCTATGTAGTCCCAATAGCCCTTTCCCATCAGGAAATTCGTCAACTTGAACCTCCAAGCATGGAAGTTATTCTTATCAAGCTTCTTAGCCATAATCTGGGTTATCCCATCATTTGACATCTTGCCAAACACACAATTTTACTAGAAACAGCACTCTGGTTTGTCCTGCATAAACTGCTGTATTTTCTGCAGCGGTTCTCAAATGTCACAACCAGTGACTTCAATATGCATACATACACCCAATGGCAACTATTGACCTCTTTGCAGCACACACTGTGTCTGCACAGTCAATCTGTCTTCCTCCAGTTCTTAAAACAGAGTTCTGTAGAGAATCGATGACTTACCCGCAGTGCTCGAAATCGCCTGCTTTCTGAAAAAACGGAGGTCCAGACGCGCTCGAAACGCGTTTTCGGCCCAGAAAATATTGTTCGATAGGGAATATATATGTCCAATAGGACAGTATAGTTGCCCTATAGCTTTACTCCTGCGAAGAAAGCTCCTCAATCAGAGATCGTTTGTCGGTGCCTCCCGTAGAGCTCCGACAAGGGTGTAGTGACCAACACAAATAGAGAACTGGAGCTAGGGTGGGAGTGAGAGTGTCAATGACGTGGAGGAGAGCCCTTGCTCATGCAACCTCCTAGAAGAGAATAGGGCAACTCGCCACCCAACCGCCAGATATAGACCCTAGCTGGCTAACTATAGCCCTAGCCATCCACACTCCCCTAAATCGCCCATCTCCCCCTATCCTTAACCTTGTCCTGCAATGAGGGTTTGAAGGCCTAAACCTCAAAGTGCCAAAAGTATGTGTGAATGCAGCAAAAGAAATATGATCCATGACATGAAATGATAGCTCACGATAACGAGTGTAGAGCCATGAAGATAATGCATGAGCATCCCTCCTAAGATCAGGATCTGAGATGGTAACATAGTAATGTCAATGACGATGATGATGATGGAGTGTAACATAGTAATGTTGATACCGATGATGGGGTGCAAAGTATCTATCGAATGAGGGGTAAAAAAAGCCCATAACTATGCATGAACAATCTCCACAAGGTACCCCCAAATGTGTGATTGCTCCACAAAATACAAAAAATGTGAAAACACACTCATAAAGCACTAAGCATGTGAATAATCCCAAATAAAATGCCAATGCAAGTGATGGATGCCACAATTGAAACTCAACATAAGCCAATGTGTACTCCACATGAAAGAGCCTTCAAATGTGTGACAACCATCAAGAACACTCAAAGCTTGTGAACACACCTCAACAAGCACAATGCGTGTGAATCAATCCTAAACACCTCACCAAACCAAGAATAAACCCTCACAACAGACGAGATGTGTGAACTAAGAACACTCAAAGTGTGTGAACATGCCATAACAAGCACAATGCATGTGAATCAATCCCAAACACTTCACCAAACCAAGAGTAAACCCTCACAACACACAAGGTGTGTGAATAATGCATGTGAATCTCCTTGTTGTGAAAAAAAAACCTACACATAGCGTGTAACAATGGCCACTAGACAAAACAAAAGGTAGGTCAATGGCCCAATGCTTGAAGTGGCAAGTGAGTGTGTGTGAAAGCCAAAAAATTTAAAGGACTAAGATATGAGGATGGGGTTGTGGACAAGGTGTGTAAAGTGGGAAAAGGGGAAAGGGAGTGTTGTATGGAAAAGGGAAAAAGGAAAAAAAAAACCCTAAGGTCTTAATGCCCATTTTTTAACTCAAGCAAAGAAGTTATTTTTTTCCTTCTCCCTTTAAGCTCCATGATGCTTGCTTCCTTATTCTTCCTTTCACAATGCTAGCTTTTTTTTTCTTCTAGACTCTCTCTCTCTCTCTCTCTCTCTCTCTCTCTCTCTCTCTCTCTCTCTCTCTCGGTTATATTATACATTTTTTTAAAAATTCTACAATCTTGCATGTGCACTAGATGCTCGCTACTAGTATGATTCCAAAATGGACACTATGCTTTCTATGAAAGGGGAAGAGAGGGTCTGAATTTTGCTTTGATAATCAACAAGCACATTTCTACTGCCCCATTGCCTATGGGTTGGACAAGAAAGGAGGGGAGAAGAATATCCTTATCTTTGATCTAGGAGGTAGCACATTTTATCTGAGCATTCTGACTATTGACAATGGAGTCTTTGAAGTTTTGGCAACCAATGGAGATAACCACCTTGGAGGTTAGGAATTCGACCAATGTATCATGGAATACTTCATTAAGCTTATCAAGAAGAAGTACAACAAATACATTAGCAAGGATAACAAAGCTCTTGGTAAGCTAAGAAGGGAAGCTGAGAGGGCCAAGAGGGCTCTAAGCAACTAGCATCAAGTGATCAAGTTCCTTGTTTAATGGCATTGACTTTTCTGAGCCCCTTACATGGGCCTGGTTTGAGGAACTTAACAATGACCTCTTCAGAAAGACCATGGGACCTGCTAAGAAGGCCATGGATGATGTTGGTTTGCATAAGTCTCAAATTGATGGGATTGTCCTGGTTGGCAAAAGTACCCATATTCACAAGGTCTAGCAATTGTTGAAGGAGTACTTTAATGGGAAGGAGCCTAACGAGGGTGTCAACCCCAGATGAGATTGTGCCATACGGATAGTTAATCACAATGACATGATATGGACCATTGTTGAAAGATTTATTAAACATGCACATTTCATTGCATTTTAAAATACACTCACTGCTAATTAAGCTACATATTTATTTTTAAAGCACATATTTGTTCATCATGATTTATCAAGGGTTATTATTTTAAATAGAGATTCTAAATTTTATAGTAATTTTTGGACTACCTTGTTTGATAATTTGGTTACAAAATTAGATTTCTCTACTTCTTTTCCCTCTCAATCTAATGGCTAGATTGAAGTGACCAATAGCACAATCTTGGAGCTTATGTTTCATCATAACCTAGACAATCGGAAAAATATTTACATATTCTTCAATTTACCTATAATAATACCATCCATTCGGCTACTAAAAAGGCACCATTTGAGATTATGTATGGTAAAACCTTACATACACCTATGACCCATCTTTCATGTACTATTGGGGATGCTGATGTATTCACAAATAAGTTTAAGACTATTCATGAACAAGTAAAAGAAGCCATTAGAAAATCTTAAGAAAAAATGTCAAACAAGCTAACCAAAAGAGAAAACCAATGGCCTTTGAAAAGGGAGACTATATCCTTTTAAGAACAGAGAAAAGAATCCGATTGTCAAATTGGCACCTAGATTCCACAATGCTTTTCAAGTTTTAGATAAGATCAATGACTTGGGTTATAGACTACAACTACCTTTCCATTGGAGAATTCATAATTCTTTTCATATCAGTTTGTTACGGCCATTTAGAGGACTGATTCTTGTTTAGAAGAACCTCCATAATTAGTTGATAATGAGGAACAATTAGAACCACATAAAATTGTAGATCATAAACACAACATTACAGGTACATGCAACACATACACTAGATACCTTTCGACTTTTAAAAATCATCCAAGATAAGATGCTAGATGGATACCTAAAGTAATTTTTCCACACTTGTCCCAACATTATCCACTTATATGAGCAAACACACAACTTAGGATGGTTGCTAACCTGAGCAAGAGGGATGGTAGCAAACACCCTTTATGGGCTAATTGGGGATGCCTAAGAAGCCATTGTGTCATGTTAACTTATTGGTATCCTTTGAGTGATTTCACCAATAAAACTACTAATGTGTTAGTGTTATTGACATATGTGTAGCAACATGTTAGTGTGTACGTATTATGGGTGATATTTTTTGTGTTGATACTATGCTAGTGTATTTTGGTGTATTATGTTTGTGCCTTATCACCTAGCGTGATTTGATTGTTGTTATGAATTTAGGTGATATGTGCGAGGATACAGACTGACCTGTCGCACTTGTGCGAGGTTATCGACATAGGTGTTGCACGTGTTATGAGTAGTGCGAGGGTTATTAATCGAGGTGTCGCACATGTTATGAGTAGTGTGATGGTTATCAATTGAGGTGTTGCACTATATGAGGGTCAACAATTGAGGTGTCATATGGATTTTGTTGGTGTGAGTATTTTTCACACGTGAACATTATTATTTTTGGTTGGCCTTGAGCCAAATGATTGTACATATTATTTATCCACACTTGTGTGCAACATTGCTATTTTAGTAGCACATGTGATAGTGGATTTCTAGTTTTATAAACCTTGTGTATAAATAAGCTCTTAGTTCTTTTGTTATTTTTGTTAAAGTGGAAAAGCAATACCCAATTTTTTATGAGTCATATATTATTAGCTCCAGGGATAATTTTTGGAATATAACATAAAAAATACTCATGCATTAAGAGAGCATCATGCATGAGGGAGAAGATTTGGCCTAGTTGGTGTTGACGGTGATGTTTATCTTTTCTTCTTGCAATTATTTAATGCTATGCTCATCTTACTAATTTGTTGAAAGTCTAAGCTTTTGTTCAACTAATATTTGTGAGTGAATTGATTTATTCTCCTAAGTGTACAAGAGGACCTAACAGAAAAGCACTCTATAAAAAGCACTTAGTAACATTAGATGAAGTACCAAAAAGCATTCACATGAGTGTGTACACTGTGATGAATGAATAATAGCATTCCATAGACTGCTTTGACTGCTCACAAAAGCATTAACAAACAATGATAGCTTTCTATAGACTACTTTGATTGATCACAAAAGCATTAACACACAAGTAGTCTACATAGTGCTTTGATTGTAGAAAAGCAGTGTGTAGACTGCTAAGCACTATCTATTGGTGTGAAAAGCACTTTGTAGACTATTTTTAAAAAAAGAACTTAGATTGGTAAAAATCAGTAGTAGGTGGAGTACCAAAAAACGGTCACATGAGTATACTACTATGGAATAGTGATATCACTCTATAAACTAATCAAAAGCATTAATAAGCAGTCTACAGAAAGCTTTGACTTCACATAATCATTAACAAGCAGTGTGTAGATTTCTTTGATTAATACAAAGTAGACACAAGTAGTCTGTAGACTACTTTGGCTACTAAAAAGAAGATTGAAGATCTCATGCATAAATGTGTTGATTGAAACACATTTGCACTTTGATTGGAGGAAAATAAAACCATACTTTACAAATAAAAGGGGTTCTCACAACATGTTCCTTGTTAGTGCATCATCTCCAACTCCCTTCCATTCTACAAAAACATGCTAACCTTGTAGTCCTAAAATTTCTTAAATGTTATGGGGTTAATATCCATTGACACAATGAGGAGTGTGATTGGGTATTATGTTTAGAATAGTCCCACCGTAGTAGTTTTGTCAACATCCGCTTTGTTGATCTCCCAAAAGACTCTTCTATGAAGGGTAACAATGGGTCCTATGAGACAATATGGATCTTAGGAAAGTTAACCACATAGACTATATCATAAAAAAACCTCAACACTCCTTGAATTATTAAGCTTGGTGCTTGATAAACTTTACAAGGTGTGTTTTGGAACATTTGTAAAAGATTCCTATAAATCATCTCCCTACACACAAGTTTGGTGCTTGATAAACTTTACAAGGTGTGTTTTGGAACATTTGTAAAAGATTCCTATAAATCATCTCCCTACACACAAGTTCCTTTCTTTTCTTCTTCTTCCCTTTATCATTTTTGTGGCCCATTTCTTGATTCTTCATAAAGACTTGTAGCTTATTATTAGCCACCTCCTCTGGGGACTATCATGCCATTATTTTTTTCACATTCATCGTCTTCCGCTCATCATTTTTGTGGCCCACTTCTTGATCCTTCATATGAAAACTTATAGTTTAGCCACTCTTATGGACAATAAGGTCATTCTTTTTTTCCACATTTATTGCATTGGCTCATAACACATTTGTGTTTATAGAAGGCAACTCTAGTAGGTTTGGGACACAATATAGACTCCCAAAGACCTTTAAAACTTTGGTATGGATGGTGTGAAGATGTGTAACTAAGTGTTCCTATTTCAAGGGAACATATAGAACATGTACAATGGCATGATGCTCCATGAAAGCCAAAGAGGTGATGCCCCATTTGATGTTGAGAATCTAAGGTGTTAACCACATATTGGTTAACACATTCCTACGATAACTATGTTCGCACACTTATGTAATGGGCACTAGTACTATATTGTAAATCCCGTTATTTGATGAGGGAAATGCCCTAAAGACGCTCCAAATTATTGAGCTTTGAAGGATAGACAAGAGGATCTTGGTCAGTTGGCCAAACCATAGAGAAAAGCCTTGTAACTATGTTTTGGGTGCCTCGGGTCACTTCCTAGTGGGAAAAGGCTTGGAACTATAAAAGCCAATTTCTCTTGTTTGTAACAGATTCTCCCATTTTGAAATAAAAGTGGAGTGTTCTCTCTCTCTCTCTCTCTCTCTCTCTCTCTCTCTCTCTCTCTCTCTTGTAACTCTAATCTAGCATGTGTGGTGTGCTTGTTAGGGTTAGGGTTGGGAGTGATTAGAGCTAATCACTTGTTCTCTTATTCTTCCCTCTTGCTTGAGTGATTAGGCTACAAACGCGATCATCTTCTGTGGAGATCCCATACGATCTTTGTGAGAGAGGTTGCACCACCCATTGGATTAGAGCAATCGGTGTGACAAAACGAGGTGCAGGAGGAGGGTGGTGATGAGCGGCTACGGTGGAGCTCTTGACCCTAGCTCGAGCGTAGCGAATTGGTAACTTCCCACAACACGTTAAGGTGAGCTTAACATCTTTGGTGCCATTGTCGAGGAGCACCAATCCATTGCTTGTCAAAGCCTTCTTTGATTTGAATTCGACGGAGTCTCCATAGCCCAGTGCCAAGTAAGTAGCTATGGCATTTGGTTTTTGGTTGTTGTTAAATTTTTTTGGTTGATTTTTTTGTTATTCTTGTTGTTTTTGTTTTGATTTTGTGCATAGCTTGTGGTTGGGAGTAGGATTAGCAAGTGTTTAGGTTAAAAAACTAGAGATTTGGATTATTAGAGATCTCAAAGAAGAGGGTTTTTTCTTAACATAGTGTTTTTTTGTGAATTTTTTGCTTCCAAACATGTTTTTGTTAGATTAATGTACATAAGTAGCTTAGGAATGTTAGATAGAACCCTAATCCACCAAAAAAAACCAAAAATCTCATAAAAAAATCTCTTAATTTTTTTTTACTAATTATCACTAATCTATTGGTTAGTGTGATTAGTGAACTTAAAGAGAGAACAAAATCAAAAAATTGAGCCTAATTGCTTGCAATTGGAGTGGCATTAGTGTTCTAAACACTTGCCTTGACCTAATTCTAGGCTTAGTCCACTCCACTCACAATTAGTGAGAATTAGTACTAATTAGGTCTCATTTTTCTAATTTTTCCTCTTTTTGAGTGGGTTAATTAGAGACCTAATTAGAGAGATTAATTAGAAAGGATGATCAAATCATAAGGTTAGCCTAAACATTGCTAATCTACCTATCAAATTTCCATCCCTAAGCTCCTCACCATTAGGGAGGAATTAGAGAGCAAAGAAGAGGGTTATAAGGTGATTAATAGTGGGATTAAGAAGGATTAATCTTTAGTTAAGTTAGAGTGCCTCTAAATTAGTCGAAACCCACTAATTTAGAGTTTGCACCTTTTCCACCTACCTTGCATTAATGAGGGGATCTTAGTTGTTCCCCACTCAACAACCGCCTTCCTCCCAAATTCACATTCGGGCGATGTACGGACCTACCGTCTACAAAAAAACTTTGCTATGGCCGTACCATCCTAAAGCCACGACTGTGCCTTCCTAAAGCCATGAACATATTTTCATAATCATACGAACATATCGCCCAAATAAAAATCATATTTTTTTTAAAATTGCACGGTTATACCTTCATAAGGCCATGGACATACCTTCATAAAGCCATGGACGTACACTCATAAGTGTATGGATGTACCGTCCAAATTTTTTTTTTTCAAAAAAAAGTTTTAAAAATTGCCATAGTCGTACCTTCATAAGGCCATGGATGTACCTTTATAAAGCCACTGATGTTACGGACGTACCATCTAAAAAAAACTTTAAAAAAAGCCATACCATCCTAAAGCCACAACCGTACCTTCATAAAGCCACGGACGTACGCTTATAAGCGTACGAAAATACCGTCCCAAATTTTTTATATTTTTTAAGAAATGCCACGTTCGTACCTTCATAAGGCCATGGATGTACCTTCATAAAGTTACGGATGTACGCTCATAAACATATGGACGTATGGTCCTAAAAACTATTTTTTAAAAGTTTATTTAAAAAAAAAGGTTGCCACGGTTGTACCATCCTGAAGCCATGGTCGTACTTTCATAAAGCCATGCGTGTACGCTCATAAGCATATGGACATATTGTCCTAAAAAAAACTTGCCACACCAGTACCATCCTAAAGCCATGGATGTACGCTCATAAGTGTACGGACATACCGTCCCAAAAAAACTTGCCCCACAGGCATACTATCCTAAAGCCACGGTCATACCTTCACAAAGCCATGGGCATACGCTCAAAGTGTACAGACATACCTTCTCACAAAGCCATGGGCATACGCTCAAAGCGTACATACATACCTTTCTTAAAAAAAAATTCTTAAAATTTCTAAATCTTTAGAGGTGTTTATGGTCTACCTCTCTGACTCACTAGGGTCATTTCTACATGCGTAAAAAGCTTCAAAAGACCATTTTTTATCTTAAAGGTACGTTCATGCGCGCAAGGCAAAAGAGAGCCAAAACTCATATTTTGGGCTTGCACGTGCATTGTTGAAGCTTTTCTAAGCTTCCCCGCACACCATGGACACCTTTCGATCATGGTTGCATGCCCCAAATGCCCCCATTCCATTGGGCAACATGACCACCCAAGCATATTTACATGTAGTCGCCCACGGCACACATGTCTGGCCATGAGGGCAAAGGGGAGGGTCCCAACAATTGCATCCACAAACCTCATATACACAACCCATGTGGGTAAAAAATTCCAAACTTCTGCCAAAATTCCACGGAGTTGGAGACCCCGTATTCCACACATAGAGTTCTTTAATCAAATCTATCATGCATTTGAAATTTTTGAATATGCAACAAAAGTCCATCTCCTTGGACTCAACCTTGAAGGCAAGGCGGTGCAATGGTTCCAATCCTTGGACCCTCGGCACACAAAGGTTATTTTAAAGCAGTGAGAGAGGCCTTCATTCTTGTCTTTGTACCCTACGGGCCCAAATGGAGCCCTGTCATCTAACTATTCCAATTAGAACAAAAACCAGAGGAACCCTTATGCGATTACATCGCACACATTAAGTACCTCGATTTGCATTGTGAAGAGAGGAAAAAATTGAGTGAGAAGTACTTAATGGACCGTTTCCTCTTGGGCTTGCACAATCCAAGACTTCATGACCACATGTTGGTTAAGGAACCCTCCACCTTTGATCAAGCCTGCAAATGGGTGATCTTTCTCGATGACAACAAGTGAGAAAGCTATTCCATGCAATTGGTGGTCACTGCGCCAATACTATTCCATGCAATTGGTGGTCACTGCGCCAATGCCAACCCAATGCTCATTTGTAACATTACCCTCCTTCTCCTCTCGGGCACCATGCATTACTGGTGGCACCACCCCCAACTAACCACTCACCCATAGCATCACCCACCCCCAACTAACCACTCACCCATAGCATCACCACGACCTTCTCCAGTGCCCATCTTTCCATTCCAACCATTGCCTCTTGAGGCAAATCCTATTGATTATGGAAAGATTCACACCAGCTCCATTGCTAAACCCCTGGAGCCCATGCACTCCGCCACCCCTACAGCACCCCTAACACATCATCTCCCTTTGTCGATGCCTTACATGGACCATAAACCAATTGTACACACTATAGATGCACCCGTAAAAAGGAAACCAACTCTTCAGTGTTTCCTCTGGTAGGGGACCCTATCGAGTGGCTGCATGCCCTCAAAAGAAAAGCCTGCGAGTGACACCACAATGTCACGGCTATGGGATTGACCATTACTTCAAGGATTTCCCTTTGCAATCATTTTCTCACTCCACAGTCAAAGGCATGCCATCCCTCAATGTGTTGAGCATCCAACATGGAAAGATATTGATTATCCCATTGAATGTTGTCACACATTTTACAGGCCAAACTCAAGAAGGCCACATCCAAAAAGAAACAATGCTCTAAGCACATTAGCCAAGGAAATGATCGGGTTAGCATCCATGTTGTCTCAACAAAGACCACATTATCCTCCTTTGAGAGCGATGATCGTGCCGAAACACCACTCCCCCATGCAATCCCCCAAAAGCTCACCAAATGACAAAAATGGTTGGCTGCATATCCCAATGCCATCCTTGAGAAGCAAAGTCTTCAGGAGGCCCAAGCACTGGTAGAGCACTACCAGGCTTAACTTGAACCGCCACCTGTTTTTGTGAACTTTGACCCAATACCTAAGTGTGCACCACCCCCCATACCTACTCAATGTCCAGGTCAAGAAGTTGACCTTCCGCAGTACCAGGTAAGGCAGGAGCCCCCACTTACGCTCAAGGCCGAGAAAGATCTGTTTGTCAACATGGCGTTAACAAACAAAGATCTTGCCCCACATGCGCCTCCTAATCCTCCAGTTCCTATTCCATCAGAACAGGCAAGCCCAACTCCCATGTTTACATCGAATAGCTTGATGTGACCAGTGACATCGAGTTCGATAGAGACTCATGAGGTGCCCACACAAAATTTGCTGAGGTATTTTACCCTCCTACGACACCCAAATCTCGACCACCACCCCTGTCAAATAAGGACCACATTGAACTTTCATATACCATTGTTGGTCCACCTTATGATCAAGGCCCTGCACCTGCAAGAGCTCCTCATCATCAACACCACTTGTTCGGCCTCTGAGCCTTCCTTTCCTTCCAAATCCAAATGCCCATTGGAACCTTGTTAAAAGGCAATCCAAATTTATGGAATGACCTTCAAGATTGGATGGAATGAAAACTACAAGCGTCTGTGGAGGAGGGAGTTAACTTAGATTCCTTGGATGAATCTAAGCCCCATCATCCTGAAATACTCCATCACCACCACAACCCAAAGGTGCACCAACAATTTGAGTAAATGCGCTGGGCCACTACTTTGAAGGTGATGACATAAACGTAACCCTGCCCATTTCCTATAACAAACATTTGGTCAAAGTCATCCTAGATGAATGTGCTGGCGTACGCATCCTCACAAGAACATGGTGGGAAAACTGGGGCCAACCGTGCCTTAATCCCACCACATTGGCTTGCGGATAGAAAATTTGCACGCCCCTGGGCCTAGTGTATGACCTCAAGGTAAAAGTCTGTGACATGACCTTTAACCTCACATTTGTAGTCATGGACTTTCGAAACGCCACCTATGATAGCATCTTGGGTAGACCCTTCATGCGACAAACACAACTGATCCATAACTAGGACACACATCATGTCTACCTCCTTAAAGGGACTCAAACGCTTTAAGTAAATTTATATACCTAGCACTCACATCCTATGGCCAAAGGTCCCTTTGCCGAAGACTCTATGACCACTGCCAGGGGCGACGATCTCTTTGTTTGCAATTCTTGTCATCAAGCACTTGATGACATGACGGTGCCATACACGGTCGCTTCTGTCAATAGTGACAAAGTCAACCATGAATGGATTAAAATCCTGGCTACCCTTGATACCATCCTTGATCGCAAACTCGGCATGCAATTTGTGCTCCCAAATGGCTGGTGCCTTCATGAACCCCACAAGGCCCTTGCCTCGCTTAACACTCTGAGTGTAAGCGTAGCTCCCCAACATGAAACAACCACCCTTTAGGTCTGGCTAGATTTCCCCTTTGGCAAAAATATGCAAAGAAAACATGCCTTGTTGTCTCCCATAGCTAGCCATAATCTTTTGCCATGGGAAGCCTAGGTCTCCCTAGGCAAGCCATCTCTTCATAGTGTCCATGCCAAAATTCAACTACCTAGTGGAAAACATATACAAAGCCTTGGGTCTTTTACACAAACTGTACATATTGTCTCTAACCCATTGGCTTGTAAGTTTTAGTGGTTCCCAACACGTGAGACCAAAGAGGCAGTCATCCTTACAGGAATCTAGGTTCAAAATGCTACAAGTACAATTAACTCGACTAATAATATAGCTACCCTTTCCCTAGGGGAAAGTAACAATGATTCTTTGGGACGAGGAGCACATTGAATCCAATCCTTTGCCCGCACCAACGTCTTCCACAAAGGGTACTCTCACACCCCCCACAATAACTGGTAAGTCTTCCGCTGCCCTTGAACTTCCACCTGAACTAAACCCATGAAGAATATGGATTGGACTCCCGACCAAGAATGGTCTACAATGGCGGCAAGCCCACATATATCCTATGGCCCACACCAATCTCATATTCTTGGAGGCGTGGAAAACTCTTGGAAAACCCACACTTACATAAGAAAACACTTACATTCAAATTTCACATGAAATGCATTTAATGAGTGTTAGGTATTTCCTTCCTAAAATTTCCATACTAAATAACCAATTGGAGTGCAAATTTCATGTCATAGATACAAGAGCACTCCAAGGCCGAATAATCATTGGAAAAGAGTGGATTGATGCCACTCACTGCCAAATCAATTGGCAGTGATGGAAATCAATAGCAAAAAGACCACAGTCCTCTTGTGTCCTCGAGAGGAAGTCATCCACACACCCTCACCCTCGACTGCCCTTCCTCCTCAAGTCCCATGCTCATCACCGAAAGTCTCTCCTATTTTACCACACTCCATTCCTCACCAAAGCCAGTCAAAAGGGCACTGTTGACACCCTCCAACAATGACAATCAAGCCTCGTCGTCAACAATCCCCCTTAACTCTACATCCTCAACCACCCACATAGCAAGCACCTTGACATCTTACCTTTATCATCATGACAATCAATGGTGGGTGCCCAAGAATCTTCTTGCAGCTCAAGGTTTCTACGATGGCTACATATAGAACTATGGATCCACAAACATCCATCTTTGAAACCCAAGTGCAAGAAGCCAACAAAGCTAACCAAAACCAACCCTAAGCCAAATCTTCAACGTTGGCTAGTCCCCGACTGCCTATTACAAGCACAAGGCTACTACGTAGGCAACACTTGCCCAAAAATGCCACCTGTCCTCATTCACCACACACAACAGCTCCCCAGGAAGCTACAACAAAAGGCTCCACGGTTGTTGCCGGTTAGGCAACCCCAAGCACAACGAAGCCACCAATGTTGGGTACCTACCAACATGCTCAAAGCTCAAGGCTTCCATGAAGGCAAAACACACTTGTGGCTCCCCAAGCCACAATTAAAAGCCTATCCTCCACGTCGACAACTTGCTCCTCGCTAAAATCCTCATCGACCCACAAACCAAGAAGCCTTGAAAACCACAAACCTTCATCACTTGACAACCATAGACATTCATCACTCAGCAACGATGGGTGCCCAAACATCTCTTAGAAGCCTAAGGCTTCCATGATGGCAACTCCATCATTTGGATCCCATGGCATAACCCTTAGTAGTTTGCTCAAACCACACCAACCACGCCAATACCTATCCAATCGACAAAGATGGTTTGGGCAAGCAAGTCCCCTCTTCCTCAACTCAATCCTATGGATTTGGCCACACCCAAGTCATGGGCACTCAAAAGATCAATTCGCCTAGCACTTTCAACTAAAGGAGCCTCATCCATGATGCTCCATTGTGAGACCCCTGCCCCCTCTGTGCACCGGAATCCGGGGAGGTAGCAACAAAAGTAGCAACCTCTTGCGTGGGGCAGGGTTTCCCACTCAGGGCCTCACCCACGAATGTCCGGACAAGAGACTAATCCCTTGGTTCTTCCAAAACCAAACCCAAAAAAAACTTTCCTCGCCTAGCAAGCATAGGCGATTCCTCCGAGAAAAATCTTCTAATGTAGTCAAGGATCTTAACTAACCTTTGAATTTTGGCCGAGCCCATAGGTCACATGGCCAAATCAAAGGAGGAACTTGCACTTGGTTCATAGAGACCAACGCTTTTTCCCCCCATCAAAGAGGCACAACCGTTGATTCTTTCTCCATAGAACAAGGATTATCCTATGACTTAATTCACTATCGTAACTTGAAGATAATTGAATTTTATTACAAGAATCCATCAATCCAGTACCCCATCTAGTCCCATGGGTTAGCCAACCGCCCAACCACATTGTATTGATAGAATCCATTATGAAAATTTGGTTATGTTTTGTCCCAAGTACCAGGGAAAAGAGTTCCCAAACCCCCTAGTCGGCTCTCATGCAAAATTAAAGAGACAAACCACTTACACATCCAATATGAAATTGCCTTTTCTCTGATTCAACTATTTCCCAAAACAGATTTGCAATAAAACCATAATGTTTCCATCCTAATCCTCAGTATTCCATTTCCAGATCCAATTTCCAACTTTTTCACTTTCCAACCATACAATCCAATTTCAGTCATTCCTTCCTCAGCGTACCTAGGGCATCATTGGCAACCAGAATGCTCACTAGCTGCTCCCTCAGGGGCCTTTTCAATAGTTCCTAGCCCATAGTACCTAGGAGTATAATCACATAAAATCCATATGGACTCTCAGTTGGAGATCAGCAAGATCAACCAACAACATCCATGTAAAAGAGCCATGAACTTATCTGTTGAAGACCAGCAAGGCCAATCAACCAGATCCATGCCCATGTTCAGAAATAGCTCCAACTCATTTTTCTTCCTCGTTGCACACGTGGGTATCCTGGGTGACCTAGAGCCCGAGCATCGTATGGTTAGCACCCTCTAGGTTCCTTCATAGGTCACCTAGCGCTTCACTCATAGGCCGCTTCCTTGGTCCCTTATCCACCGTACACCAATAGCTCACCATTTTAATCGAGCCGAGGCTGGTCAAGACCTCGATCGACCTTGCCACACCGCGCGAGACGTCCTTCATTGACTCTCCGTCAGCTATTGCAACTATTTCACTTAGGTCACCACGACCTCATTCTACAAGATAGTAAAAAATGCTTCCCCAGCATTTTTTACTATCTTTAAAACAATCTTTAAAAAAACAGGTTTCACATACAATTACAGTTCCAACAAAATTTTCATCTTTCCTCATCATTACACATTCTTTCACATCATTCCTCATCATTACACATTCTTTCACATCATTCCTCATCATTTCTCATTGTCCCATATCATTTCTCATCATTCCATATCATTTCTCATTATCTCACATCAATTTACATCCAATCATATCACTCCGACATCATGTCACATCCAATCATATCATCTCATATCAATTCATATCATCTCATATCAATTCACATCCAATCACATCATTCCCACATCAATTCACATCCAATCACATTATCCACATCATCCACATTTAATCACATCATTCCCACATCAATCCACATCTATTCACATCATTTCCACATCAATCCACATCTAATCACATCATTCCCACATCAATCCACATCTATTCACATCTTCCCACATCAATCCACATCTAATCACATCATTCCCACATCAATCCACATCTATTCACATCTTCCCACATCAATCCACATCTAATCACATCATTTCCACATCAATCCACATCTATTCATATCTCCCCACATCAATCCACATCTAATCACATCATTTCCACATCAATCCACATCTAATCACATCATTCCCACATCTATTCATATCTTTCCACATCAATCCACATCTAATCACATCATTTTCACATCTAATCATATCATTTCCACATCTATTCACATCATTTCACATCCATTCACATCATTTCGCATCCATTCACATCATTTCACATCCATTCACATCCAAGTGAATTATATTTATAATCATTTCCATACTATATCTAGAAAATTTATGCATAACTTTCTTTATTTTTCAAGCAAATGAATAATGCTCAAAACTCCACTTTTAGCATAAAATTTATTATGCATAAATTCATTCTCTAAAGATATAAATTTTTCCATAGCTTTCCCACATTTTCTAAGAAATGATAATACTCAAAATTTTCCTCTTGATATAAAAGTTATCTATGCATAAATTTCATTTTTCAATGATAAAGATTTTACCATAACTTTTTCATATTTTCTATGAAATGAGAATGCTTGAAATTCCACTTTTAGCATAAAAATCAATTATGCATAAAATTCATTTTTAATAATAAAATTTCTATCATAGTTTCCTCGCATTTTCTACGAAATGAGAATGTCCAAAAGTTCACTTTTAATATAAAAATTTGTTTATGCAAATCCTTTATTTTCTAATGATAAAATTTTGCTATAGTTTTTCCACATTTACTATGAAATGAGAATGGTTAAAATTACACTTTTAACATAAAAATTAGTTTATGCATAAGCCTAAGCTTAAACATAAACATAAGAACCTTATTTATTTAAGAAAAGTACCCAATATGACTTTCATATTATAAGAATGTTAGCCCAAGCTCTCTTTCACTTTAGAATGAATAAATATGAATTTTCCTAACATAAAACAAGCATAAATGAACTAATCCTCATTTTAATTAGCTTAAAAAAATCATAAAAAGCTTAATCTTTATCTCTAGCTTGTTAGGCCTAGAGATTTGGTTAAGAAAATAAGATTAGGACTAAGATCTATTTACAAATCAAAACATTACTTTTAAGCTTAGAAGATTAGTATTAATCTATTTTTAACAATATAATTAATAAAAACATGGTTTTAAAAGAAAAACCCATAGATTAAAATGCTTCCCAAGCATTAGAGGGGTTGGGAAGAAGATTACCATTTAGAAAAAACACCATTGTTTAGGCTTACCCTTTGTTTTTGGCTTGATTCTTTAGGGAAATGTGAAGCCCTCAAAGAAGAAGCTTGGCCACCAAGTAAAAGAGGGTAATCTCCAAGAGAAGAAGAGGATTAATGAAGCTCTAAAGCTTCACAATAATAGAAATATAATAAACTAAAAATTTCACTAGCATAGAGTTACTCCAATATGAAGCTCTAAAGCTTCACAATAATAGAAATATAAACTAAAAATTTCACTAGCATAGAGTTACTCCAATATGAAAATACAAAGGAATGGGGGTCTATTTATAGGTGAGGGAGGCCACCAACCAAGTCCAACTAGAATCTAGAGGCTTCGAGCTCTAGTTTGATCCATTTTGGACAAGTTTAGACTAGTTTGGCTCACTTTTTTGATTTGGTTTGAAGGAGGAGAGATGAAATATCTCACTTTTTTGAATTAATTTGAATTAAAAAATACCCTCTTGAAGTGATTTCTAGGTGCCTCCTTCATGAGACCTCCCCCCATTCTGAGGTGTCAGAAATTCAAATTTTTTAACTAAAAAATTAAATTTTTAACTAAAAAATTAAATTTTTAACTAAAAAATCAAATTTTTTTACTAAAAAAAGCAAATTTTTTAAAATTAAAAAATTAAAATTTTAAACTAAAAAAATCAATTTTGTTTACTAATAAACCCTATACTAGTCAACTCTTCATCTTATGTGAGAATTTACTCATTTTTGGGAGATTTTCTTATATTCTTTACCTTTTTCTCATCCCAACACTTGGATTAACCCTTATTGACACTCTTTGGACCTTAATAAGAATTTTTATGAAATTATATACCCCTAGGCCAAGATGTCCAATTCACATATTGAATTAATTTCTAATGCACATTGGAAAACTCTTTTTAAGATTCAGTTTCAGGGGATCTCTTCCTATTGAGTGGGAGAAAATTCTTATCCAAAAATATTTCAAAACTGTATTACCTCTCTCTAGAATATTTTCTCTCTCTAGAATAAAATAGGGTAAAATAATATTTTCTTGTATTCAGAATTAGGGGATGATTACAGAGACTGAAGGGGAGGTTATTACACCTTTACATCTCAAAAGCTGGAGGGAGGAATCTTACATCCACCTGCCCCTCGACTTCGTCACTAAACTAAGGGGTAGCGCTATAAATGTCAGGTCTTATCCAACCACTCAAAGATCAACTTAAGGGTAAGCTCACAAATCTAGCCAAATGGGCTAATTAGTACAAAACCCTCTTTAGGGTTGCTGACCAATAAGTACATGTTAGTCCTCACCCACATGAGGACAAAAAAAAGAGAGTCTCTCATGATTAGAAATATCTAAGTGATTAGGATCATGGGCACACTTTTTGCCCTGACCATGCACAACACCTGCAATTCTCAAAGGGCTTTATCCTATGTGCACACACCTCACAAAGCTTCATCATCGACATAAATGAAGCCTCCCCCTTTGTAAATGGTTAATAGTGTTTTATGCACTGTTACTCTACTCCACCCCAGAGTCAAGAACTATGAATTTCTTAATAATTCATTAAGTTTTGATCATTCCCTCTTCTAAAGAATTGGTGGCCACTCTTGTTGCAAACAAGAGTAGATCCCTCAAACCATCAAGCCAAAGTAAGCTCCCATAATAAAGATGCATAAAGAAATTTATTTTTAATTCAAAAGAGTTATTTTCATCAATTTTAATTTTATGCATAGAAAGATGCCTAAAGAAATTTATTTTTTATTTCAAAAGAGTTATTCTCATCAATTTTCATTTTATGCATAGCAAGATGCATAAAGAAATTTATTTTTATTTCAAAAGAGTTATTTTCATCAAATTTTATTTTATTCATAGAAAGATGCATAAAGAAATTTATTTTTAATTCAAAAGAGTTATTTTCATCAATTTTTATTTTATGCATAGAAAGATGCATAAAGAAATTTATTTTTAATTCAAAAGAGTTATTTTCATCAATTTTGATTTTATGCATAGAAATATGCATAAAGAAATTTATTTTTTATTTCAAAAGAGTTATTCTCATCAATTTTTATTTTATGCATAGCAAGATGCATAAAGAAATTTATTTTTATTTCAAAAGAGTTATTCTCATCAAATTTCATTTTATTCATAGAAAGATGCATAAAGAAATTTATTTTTAATTCAAAAGAGTTATTTTCATCAATTTTGATTTTAAGCATAGAAAGATGCATAAATAAATTTATTTTTTATTTCGAAGGAGTTATTTTCATTAATTTTCATTTTATGCATAGCAAGATGCATAAAGAAATTTATTTTTATTTCAAAAAAGTTGTTTCAATCAATTTTCATTTTATGCATAGAAAGATGCATAAAGAAATTTATTTTTAACTCAAAAGAGTTACTGTCATCATCAATTTTGAATTTATGCATAGAAAGATGCATAAAGAAATTATTTTTAATTCAAAAGAGTTATTTTCATCAATTTTGAATTTATGCATAGAAAGATGCATAAAGAAATTTATTTTTATTTCAAAAGAGCTATTCTCATCAATTTTGATTTTATGCATAGAAAGAGGCATAAAGAAATTTATTTTTATTTCAAAAGAGTTATTCTCATTAAAATTGAATTTATGCATAGAAAGATGCATAAAAGATTTTTTTTTTAAATTTTGAAAGTGTTATTCTCCTTAAAATTGAATTTATGCATAATTAGATGCATAAATGGATTTTTATAAAAGTGTTATTTCCCACTGAAGTTGTTCTTATGCATAAATAGACGTGTAAAGAATCTTTATATCAAAAATAAGAATTCTCTTACATTCTATAAATAGATGTGATGATATGTGATACGAATCAGATAGAAGAGAATGAATAGTGAATGAATGTGATAGCATGTGAATCGGGATGTGAATGAATGATATAAGATGTGAATAAATGTGATAGCATGTGAATTGGGATGTGAATGAATGATATAAGATGTGAATAAATGTGTTAGTATGTGAATCGGGATGTCAATGAATGTGTTGGTATGTGAATCGGGATGTGAATGAATGATATAGGATGTGAATGAATGTGTTAGCATGTGAATCGGGATGTGAATGAATGATATAGGATGTGAATGAATGTGTTAGTATGTGAATGAATGTGAATGATATAGGATGTGAATGAATGTGTTAGTATGTGAATCGGGATGTGAATGAATGATAAGGGATGTGAATGGATGTGATGTGATGTGAATCGAGATGTGAATGAACGATAAGTGGTGAAGTGATGAGATGTATGGGGGCAGATGCAAGTGGATGAGATCTAATGAGGATAAATGAGGAAATAAGTGATGAGATAGAAAAAGATGTGATTAGATGAGAATGGGAATGCTTATGAAATGAATGTGGATGGATGTGTGGATAATGTGGATAGATGTGGATTGATGTATGAATGATGTGGATTAATGTGGATAGATGAGGATAGATGTATGAATGATGTGGATTGATGTGGATTAATGTGGATTAATGTATGGATGATGTGGATTGATGTGTGATTGATGTATGGATGATGTGGATTGATGTGGATTAATGTGGATAGATGAGGATGGATGAATGAATTATGTGGATTGATGTATGGATGATGTGGATCGATGTGAATGATGTGGATTGATTAACTGGATGATATAAATTGATGTGGATTGATGTGGATGGATGTTTGGATGATGTGGATTGAAGTGTGGATTGATGTGGATGGATGTATGGAAGATGAGGATGGATGTATGGATGATGTGGATTGATGAGGATGATGTGGATGGATGTATGGATGATGTGGATTGATGTGTGGATGATATGATTGGATGTGATTTGATGTGGGAATGATGTGATGTGATAGGGATCGATGAAGAAAATAAAATTGTGGTAAGATGAGAAAAGATGGGGTCTAATGTGAAAGGATGAGGAGTAATAAGAAAAGATGGAAATATTGTTAGAACTGTATTGTATGTGAAATCTATTTTTAAATGACTATTTTATGTCAAGAATGCTGGGGAAGCATTTTGACCGTCTTGTGAATGAGGTCGTGGAGACCTATCTGTTAAAGTTGCAAGAATGACTGTTTTATGTCAAGAATGCTGGGGAAGCATTTTGACCGTCTTGTGAATGAGGTCGTGGAGACCTATCTATTAAAGTTGCAAACTGCTAACGGAGAGTCAACGGAGGACGTCTCGCGTAGCAAGGTCGACCGAGGCCTTGACTAGCCTCAGTTTGATTTAAATGGTGAGCTTCCGATATAGTGGATGAGGGACCAAGGAAGCGGCCTATGAGTGAAGCGCTAGGTGACCTGCGAAGGATCCTAGAGGGTGCTGACCATACAGTGCTCGGGCTCTGGGTCGCCAAAGATACCCACACGTATGTCGGGGAAGATATTGGAACAAGGAGTAAGAGTTGTTTTCTGAATTCGGACATGGATCTGGTTGGTTGACTTTGCTGGTCCTCAAAACGGATAAGTCCATGGCTCTTTTATATGGATCCGTTGGTTGATCTTGCTGATCTTCAACAGAGATTCCATTTTGATATGTGAATATATTGCCGGTCACTATAAGCTAGGAACGAAAAGGCCCTTGAGTGAACATGTGGTGAGCGTTCTGGTTGCCAATGATGCCATAGGTACATCGATGAAGGAATGATTGAAAATAAGGATTCAACCGGAGATTTTGAGGATTGTGATCAGTGACACAATGGTTTCATTAAATGATTATTTTAAAGATAACTAATGTTGAGAAAAAGACAATTTCATATTGGGTGTGTAAGTGGTGTGACTAGTTTTAAGTTTGCATGAATATCCGGATAGGGGGCCTGGGAACTCTTTTCCCTGGTACCCAGGACAAAACCTAACCAAATTCTTAATTGGATCCCATCACTACAGTGGTTGGGCAGTTGGCTAACCCATGGGATTGGATGGGGTTAGGCTGGACTGATGGATCCTTAAATTGAGACTCAATTCTATTACGGTACGATAGATGAAGTAAATCCCGAACAAAAATTGTTCTATGGAAAAGAATCAACGGCTGTGCCTCTCAATGAGGAAAAAAGCGTTGGTCTCTATGATCCGTGTAATCTTTTCCCTGATCTGACTTGGGACTTACAGGTTTGGTTAGATTAGTTCAGTTAGTTAAGGCTTTTGACTACGTTAGAGAAAAGTTATCCTGGAGGAATCGCCCATGCTTTCCGGGATCAATTTTGGAAGAACAGATGGATTAGTCTCTTGTCGAGAATTCCGTGGGTGAGGCTCCGAGTGTGGGACCCTGCCCCGCACAAGAAGTGTTACTTCCACTGCTAGCACCCCTGAATTCGTTGCGCGGTGGGGTCAGGGATCTCACAACTCTCCTATGACCCTATTCAGTACTATTCCTTTCCTTTGGGCCTGCGTAGACTCAACCTACATAACGCTATCCAGAAAATGATGCACTCTACTCTACAATCTCAGCCGAGTGGCCTAGACTCACCCAACTCCTCTATCTCCTTATCTAACTAATGTCCCTTTCTTCCATTACAACCACGGGTACTACTCATTCATTAAGAAGCTGTTACAAGTTTATTACAAAAAAAAGAAGACCAATTTGTTGCACAATGGTTAGTCTAGCAGCGGTCTGGGCAGCGACGAAACGGGCTAGTTGGCCACCAACAAAGGGTTTCATACCTGGGCCACACAAATGAAGTATCCTCTCATGCACAAAAAGCTATGGAAATTAATTAAGGAGAATGCACTAGCTAATCCCACTGAGGATTGAACTAAAAAAGGCACTATCATTAATCGGATCGCACTTGGGCACTAACCTTATTCATCACATTGATTCCAAAATCACAGAAAAACAAACATGGGGATGAGTTAAATTTAATATTTGGTTCAAAGACCAAAAATTAGGAAATCCATTTGAAAATAGAATTTTATGGCTTAAAGATGGAATTTCATGAGTCACTAGAGCACAATTAATAAGGAAAATGAAAAGTGTCATGGCCTAGTTGAATGGCATTGATGCAAAGATAAGTGAAAGCCATACTTATAAAAAGCATGCCAAAGAAATATGGTGTACTAGTGACCACTCTAAAGAATTTACCTGAACCGACATTTGAGGGGGGAGCCAATTACATGGAGGCTTCATCAAGCAAAGAGAAGATTCCCAACAAGCATGTCTTTTAAACCAAAGCCACATCGACAAGCCTCACCACCTTAGCCCATGATTATATGATGATTAGACCTAGTCCTTTGTATTATGTTTTCTTATCACACCTAACCACCTAAGAGTATAAATTTATGCACCGGGGGGGTGATGACATATTGTAACACCACACTTGATCACCTTAAATAGCCTGTTGCACTAAGGGGAAGTGATGGATCTTTTTAACTCACATTGACCACCTTGCAGTAGCCTATACATCATGGCACCAAGGGGGGGTGTTGAAATTTGTGGTGCCATTGAGGGTAAGGTATGAGTAAAGGAATATGATCAGGAGAATACAACCACTCACACTTGGACATTATCCTACATAAGCACATTTGTAAGAGGGGTTGCTTTTTGTGTAATGTTGTGTGAATAGACTTTTAACAATAGTCTTGTAAGGGAAAAGCCACAAAAGTGGCTTTTATAGACATTTAGAAAAATTATATCTCTTACAAGTGCACACCACTCACTCCATGATATCTTTACACATCATAGAAGTTGAAAAAAAAAATTGCTTGGAAAAAGAAACTTTTTAGTTCATCATATCAACATACAACTTTATTGCATGATGTAATAACTGCAAAGTATCTTGGTACCTAAAATGTTTGCATCATATTGAAAAAACATTGAGCTAGATTCAAAAGATGCAAATTATAAATTATAAATTATAAATTATAAATTATAATAGCTTTAATTACAAGTCTATGAACATTAGTGATGGGAGAGAATTAAATCATAAGCATGGAAAAAAACAACAAAAGATATTTGAAAGGAGATATGATAATGCATACAAAATAAGCGACACATAAGTGATGTGTATATCAATGATTAAATAATCCAACGTCAAAAAATTTAAATAATTCTGCCTTGTAGTAGCCATAAATGGTGAGACAACATAAGCATCCTATGATACTCAACAAAGCATTGTTATGGGCACATAGGTTGATCACAAACTACACATTTCCGAATGGTTTGCTCTACATGCCACTTCTTTAGGGTGGGCCTCGGCGGGTGGATGGCATAGATTCTCCCCCAAAACATAGACACAGAGCTATGTGCGGAGTACATAAAGACATACAACAAAGCCACAAAGAGGGGGACAATGACTAAAGCAGATGGCACCATGGAGCAAGTGTTGATCACAGAGGACTTGATACGTGAGGCTCTTTAGTACCCACCAGTAGTGAAAATACATACACATACCTTTAAAAAGATGCCCCCAGATGCAATGTTAAGAAGAGCTCATACAACTCTAATGGAGAAGAATACAAAAATATCAGGGATGAAGTCACATAAAAAGCATGCAGGGCAATGCCACTAATAATGCAAGTGAAGCCAGTGGATAGGTATAACAGGGTGCCACTAAACAGAATAGCCAAGGTGCATGAGTAAAAGGAGGATGATTGGGTCTACTACATCCACAGGGAGCTGGAGAATTATTTAAAGGCCCATCAGTCAAAGATCTGCAACCCATACCTTTGACACAAGTACTAAATCTTGTGGCGTAGAGGGCTCTCCCAAATTCAGAACCAGAAGAAAGAATGCAATTGGCACTCTTGATAGAACAACTGTAAGGTCTCTCCCAAGCCATGTATGTATGTGTCTCTTTTAATATAGATTTCAATAAGGAAAGAGAGTGTACTTAGAGAAGAGTGAGACAATAAGGCTAGAAACATTAGGAAAGTGTTAGAATAAAAATATTAGCTCCAAAAATCCTAAAAGAAATAAGAAGACAAGAATAGTTCTATTAAGAGATAAGTATCTCCAAAAATAGAAATTTGAATTTAGGTAAAAAGAGGTCATATTTAGAGTACTTTTACATATTTAGAGTTCATGCATACTAAAAATGTGGAAAAGCAATGTGTTTCTAAAGATGGCACATTTGTGGCTATATAGAGACGTTTTTGCCTATTCTACCCGCGGTAGCTTGTAGACTAGATGTCTTTTGGTTCTTTTGACTGGTTATATGACCATATTTTAAGTTTTTATCAGAGAGTTATGGCCGAAATAATTTGCTGATTTTGTCAGGGTCTCTACAGAGGAAAAACTGTAAGAAGGCAGCAAGTAGCCTCAAGGTAATCCTAGAGCTTGAGATGTATATATCCCTTCATTCTTATCTAATATCTTAGAAGAGAAGGTTAGATTTCTATGGTCTTTTGAAGGAAGAGACCAAAAACTCTATAGCTTTTCTTTTAAAGAAAGAATAGTATGCCATAGCCTTGCAAGAGAAGGCTATTTTGCCATAGACCTTCGAAAGAGAGAAAAATCAGAGTACGAGTAAGAGGAGATAAATCTTGGGGATGATCGGATGATTTCAATTCGTAGTAAGAGAAGGTATTAAAAGACTCTCTATTCTTATATATCAAGTTATGAAACTCTTATTAACGAGCAAAGATAATGATAAACGATAAATTTGTATAAGGTATTTTTTTTCAATTATATATCATTCTTAGGGGTTGAGGTATGGCCCTGGCTTCTCTATTAATTGTTAATAGTGATCTATTTGATTGAAAACAACAACATATGCCTTAATAAAGAATGTCTTATCTCGCAATCTCAAGTTGAAATGCTAAAATCTTTGTGAAAAGGATTGTTTTCTTAGAAGGTAACATGGGTTCTAGTCCTATGGTTTAGTTGAGTAAATGGATTGTTATCTTTATTAAATTAAGGTACAAGTACAACTCTCCCTGCTTTGACGCTACTCCGTTCTTGTGCTTGTATAGCCAGATGGCGGAGACGTTAGTAAGGCTCAGAGTTGGCCCATGGTATCGCTCATACCATTGGGAAGAATGAGGTTTGCCGATTGAGGCGAGTGATTGTGATGCTGCCTAGTTCTGAGGGCCCAGGCTAGTGCGGTGAATTAGCCCACCCTAGTGCGCAGACATCCCTCTGAGGGGGGGCGGGAGGATCGAGCGATGGAGCCTGAGAGGGCGACAGGCCAGCTTAAGTCCTTGCCAGCGGGCAACGATGAGGTGTATGGTCCCGTAGGGTTTTGCCCAGCATGTAGAGGCTGGAAGGCCGAATTCTAGATCATCGGCAGTATAAAGAAAAAGAATAAGAGAGCCGGTTTGGCTTGTATGAAATTGATTCATGTATAAACTTTTTTTTTTATAAATCTTATCTTGACATTATTATATTGTGTAAAAAGGCTATTTTAACAAACCTTGTGAAAAGGGCCTTAATTAAGGAATATGTTTATTTATGTCAAACAGTGTGGCAGAATTAATTAGAAAACAAATTGACGCGTGAGTAGGTTGGAAAGTGGGAGGATGGAATGTCCCACGACGGCACCATCCTACAGACGGGTGGACCCAATTAGTCGGGTAGCTTTCCAACATATTAAGTGAAAGCCCTACGTTAGATAAATAGGTTCTCGGACAATTCTATTCTAGAAGACTAGGCCAGCGGCGGCTGTGCCTTGCATGGATGAGGAAAAAAGGGTTGTCTCTAGGAATCAAGACTAGTAGTTGCCCAAATTATGATCAATTACCCTATGGGAAAAAAGCATTGTCTCTAGGAATCAAGACTAGTAGTTGCCCAAATTATGATCAATTACCCTATGGGTGATTTGATTTTTAGAAGACCACGCTCCCCATGTGGGATAGAACTAGGTTTTACCTATGAATCGTATCCTTGAATCTCTGCATGATCAAGGTGTTGATGAGTAGGAAATTTTTCTCCAAGATAAGACTTAGTGGACTATCTTAAGTGTTTCCCCTATTTATGGAAGGGGGAAACCTTACAAGTGGTATCAGAGCCGATCTTAGTTCCTAGGATTTGTTTTTCAAAGGTTAATTGTCAAGGTATTAAAACAAGTGATTGCTTATTATATGAGGATGAATCAATCATCTCTACTAGCCATAGAAGTGATTTGAATATCCTCACATGTTGAGACAATCATCCTATGAAATTGTGCTTGTATCTTGGGGGTGCACACGCAAGATATTTGTACACTAAATATGAGAAATAAAAGTGGGGAGGAAACCTTTTGAGGAAAAACATAGGGTGATCAAATTAAGAAACTAGTAGAGACTGAATAGAAGGATAGACCGAAACTTTGTTCAGACACATTTTCAGGATATATCTCATTAGTTTGCATATTATAAATTATTAAGATTATAACTCCATTAAGGTTTGAATAGTTGACGTGTGAATGCCATCCATTGGATGCTTTACACTAGGATAATCATCCAAGATCTTAAACCCATCTCAGACAAACATGGGTCTCGGATGTGTAATTCCTAGAGGATCATGCTCTTAGATGTGTTAATCCCAAGATACTAGATGTGTAATTTTCAGAAAACTAATCATCTCAGATGCCCTCAGCCCTTCTCCTCTTTTGCAAAACGTTTTTGTATTAAGGACATCTCACAATCCTCCCCCATTTGCGTGGACTTTAGTAAGAGGTTTTTACCTTAAGAGAGGGTTCATGCGCTGTGGTCTTTTGCTCATACGGTGAGCAAACGATCTCAGAATTGAGATTCGACTGGAGTGTTTCGATTGCAACAGTGAGCCCTACAAGACGACGTCCAAGATGGCCCCTTACCAGAAACGTTAGAACAATTGGTATCAGAGCCGATCTTAGCTCCTAGGAGTTGCCATTTAAGGAGGATTGTTTTGCAATGAATGTTTCACCTAACATAATGCTAATTAATAAAAACATCCTACTAGAACAAACAAGTTGAATTGATGTTTGAATGATTGTAGGAAGAGAAAGATGCCTATTCGAAGTTTCTAGTTTTCCAATGCATCTTCGAGACTGCTAGTCACTCCTCAAATTTTGAGTTCCGTGACACCATGGTGCAGATACTAGAGAAGATGTCCCTCCCTCCGATTTCTCTCGTATTGAAAGAGGATGGGGTAGAGATTTTTGAAGTCGTGGGCCGAGATATTTCTTCATCCGAGCAGATTGAATTGGGAACCTTACCACCGACCTAGAGCGGATTCGTTGGATTGAAAAGTTAAAGATGATCCGTTTATTTTGGTTCGTCGGTACCCCCAAGGCCGACACCTCTGTGACTATAGATGGGATTCGCATACCTCAAGATCGCTGGGTGTATGACCAAGTGATGCAGGTCTTACCTGCTCTGCTGATAGAGTAGTTATGTTGGGATCTACCCCAATCCAGAGTCTACCACCCTTACCACCATCAGTTTTTAGAGTCTTAGAAACTACAGCGAAACCCCCATATTTCACCTATGTGGACCGCTCTACCCTTATGTCATAGTCAAGCCTAGGAATTTCCCTTGATGGCAAATAAGACTAATTATATTAGTCTCAGATCTTTGTAATAAAACTCGTCCTTGTAAATATTTGGAAATAAAATGATTTCAATGTTTTACTCTCCAAAATAAGTGTTGTGCAAATATGAATCTTGTAATCTTAAAACTATTTTTACAATGATGGCCAGGACGATCACCCTCCACTTCCCAATGTGCTTTACACTGATATCCAGGAGAAGAAGCTCTTGCTCAAGCAAATGCAACCTCCCTCCTTTAAAGGAGAAGGCTCAAAGATTGAGAAGGATGCTGAACTCTGGATTGAAGCGATGGACGATGATTTCTCTGCCGCTGGTAATGGAGTAGCAAATCAGTCTATGCTTGCACGGTTTCGCCTCATCGGAGATGCTAAACTCTGGTGGAAATAGTGGTGCCGTGACAAGGGAGTCACCGAGCATTCTCAAACATGGGAAGACATCAAGCAGGCTGTGAAGGAAAGATATCTTCCCCCATCCCATGAATCCATAAAGATGAATGAGTTTTTTAGTCTTAGGCAGTGCAGCTTAACTCTTGAAGACTACTATTCCAAATTTATCACTCTTCGGAAGTATGCCCCAGCTATGACTACTTCCCAGCAAGTGGCTTGTTTCTACCAAGGGTTAAATGAACCCTTAGATTCCTGCCTTGAAGCAATGAGGCCAAGCACATTACAGGATGCCCTCATACGAGCAAAGCCCCTTGTTGTGAAAGAAATGAGGACTGACAAACCTAAGCATCAAAAGAGATCTTACCCTGAGGCAAACCCTAAAGATCAACCCTAACAGAATTTTCCCTACTACAACAGAGGGCGACAAGGAAACTCTTTTGTCCCCTGCTCGTATGCTGCTTCTTCTAGAGAAGACCCTCTGTGTTTTGAGTGCAATGAGCTGGGACACTTTAGGGCCAACTGTCCCAAGATGGCAACATCATTTCCCCAAGGTGGTAGAGGAAATCAAGGACGTGGAACCCCAAGGTGGTAGAGGAAATCAAGGACGTGGAACCCCTATCCACCAAGGTGCAAGAGATGGTGGGCGGCATGGCAGAGGTCGCGGAGGAGCAATTGCTTAGGACCGCCTATATTATAAGTGAAGAACCGACCTTGGAAATGGCTGAAGAAGAGCGCGTCACTGTCCATGCGGTAGCAGAACACCAAGGTCCGAATAAACAATTTGGTGTAATCCAAACCCCAGCCACTCATCACGGTAAGCCATTTCAGCTTTTGATTGATTGTGGCAGTACCCATTCATTTCTTTCTCCTAGGTGTTTGTAAAAATTAAACTTGGGTCAAAAAACAGCTAGAAGAATGACTGTAGAGTTAGCCAGTGGGAAAGAATTAATCTCTCGCCACTCTATAGGAAACCTTGATTTTGAGCTGGGTAATGAGCGAACTCATGGCCACTTTAGAGTCTTGCCATTAGAAATTTATGATGGAATCCTTGGGATGGATTGGTTAATTGCAAACAAAGCTAGCATTCATTGTAACCACGGGAGTATCACTTTTGAAAATGAGCATGGCCAAGTAATATCCGTTCAGGGGATAACAGGAAAACCTAAATCTAGGGTAGTCAAGGCAAAACATCTTCTCAAGGGAACACGTAAGGGTCATCAAGTTTTCTTAGTCAAGCTCAACAAAGCCATTGAACCTAGTAAGGAGACAAAACCCTCTTGGCTCAACAAAGCCATTGAACCTAGTAAGGAGACAAAACCCTCTTGGCTCCAAGAATTCTCTGACATCTTCCCTGACGAGTTTACAAGGCTATCGCCTGGTGTTGATCCTTTGGATCAATTGACACTTGATTGTAACCGGAGAATCCATCCAAGAAACTATATGCCTTTTTCCCTGCAACTCGTTCCAGAACATGATCCGTGATTGGAAGTGGGTAATGATCACGTACAGTTGCTGCATTTACCTTCTTGAGGTTTACACATACTCGAAGTTTTCCATTTTTCTTGGGCACCACTACAATAGGGGAGACCCATTCAGTGTGTTCAATCTCATAGATAAATTTTGCCTCTAAGAGCTTGTCTATTTCTTCCTTTATCTTCCGTGCGAAATTTTCATTGTAAGTATAAGGACGTTGCTTGGAAGGCTTAGCATCCTCTCGCAATGGAATTGTATGCTGACATATGCTTGGATCAACTCCTTTGAGGTCTTTATAACTCCAAGCAAAAACATTGCGATACTCCTTTATTGTTTGAATTAATAACTTCTCCTCATCTAAGGAAAAGTCTGTGGCAATCCACACATAGCGAGGCTCTTCTCCTGGCTTAGCAATATCAATCTTTTTTGCATCTTCTGGACCATCATATGAAACCCCTGGCATGCTTGGTTTTTGTCGCACGGGCTGTTGAAGAACAATCTTCCGATCTTGAAGAGTATACTGTGTGAAGTTGGGGGGAACATTGAGACCTTGTTCTTGTCCACTTGAGTCATCACTCATTGAAGACCATGTGGTTTTGAGCTCTCCTTTGCCATTTTGCATCGGATTTTTTTGTTCAACCGTTGTCTCTGCACTTCCAATACTCTCTTTTGAATCGGTTTTAGACTTGAGTTTTGGTTTTTGTTTCTTCGTTTTTTTACGATTTTTGCTAACAGTTTTTAGCTTTTCTCCTGCTTGGAATCCATCTGATTGTTTTACTTGGTCTTTGATACTATCTTGTGCTTGGACATAGTATAGATATCCGTTCTTTCCTGAGAAATGAGGTGGTGGTCGAGAGTGTTCACTCTTAGACTCCTCCTTTTCTTTTTGAAGTCTCTCACGTCGTTCCCTCTCATCTTGTTTACAGATTCTCTTATGGCTCTTACAGCATTTACGTTTAGGTCGGCTTCGAGGGATCTCTACTTGAACCTCCCTTCCTCTCAAGAGTAGGCGTGCCTTTCCTAACTCTTCCTCAGGGATTATCACATCATTATCAAAATCAGAGTCCCATCCATCTTCCTTATCAGCATCATTAGCAGATTCAAGTGTTAAATCCTCCACTGAGTCTTCCTCTACATGCAGTGCTGTTGTGGATGCATTCCTATAGTACAAATCATCTAGAAGGTCACGTGGTTGTACCATTTGTATAGGAATAATGTCATATCCATCTGAGTCACAAAATTGAATTGGCTTAGGTAAAGCACATGTCGATAATGTTGCAAGGGCATGACTCCATTCTAGTGGATCAATTAAATGCTCAGGGAAGGGTTGTGGAGTGTATGCCTCATCTGATACACTTCGATTACCCTTAAGTCTCTCAGTGTTGAAATCCCTACACGAGGCTCCACACATCCACAGATCTTCTCGCCCATCTGACAATGTAACCCTTGAGCCCTCAGATGAAGCAGAATCAAACTCATCTATTGGAGACTTTGTTACATCACGATATGAGTGATTCCTTAGGTTGACCCTTGTGATGACAGAATCATGTCGGAGGTACAAATAATTGTATCTCCAATCTTGAATCATTTGAAATTGTCGCATGAATGGTCTACCCAATATCACTTCATAGTTTGGATGTTTTCCAAAATCCACCACTGCAAAGGTGTGCTCATATTCAATCCCACATGTGGTGACCAATATGTTCTCAAGCAGCCCAAGGGTTGTTCTAAGCTTCCATCTACTAGCTGCAAGCGCATCCTGGTACTCCTAATAGCTGGTTTGCCCCACTTTTCCCAAATGGACCTTGTCACAATGCCCACTCCTGCACCACTATCAAGTATTGCAGTTGAAGCTACTTTTCACACTTCTAATGGGAGGGTAGCATTTCCTTGATCGTCCTCACAAAATTTTCCTACTTTGTTGATAGGAACTGGCATAACATGCTTTGTCTCAGGGTGTAGAGTACACTCATGGTGACCCTTTTGTAGCAATACCTGCTCTGACAAACATGTGGCAATATCATTCCACAACTCAGGTCGAAGCTTTATCAACTCAAGCAAAGGTAAGGTACAAGCTACTGGTGCTGACAAAATAGCTTGCACGATACTCATATCCTTCTCCTTTGTCAACCTTTTATGCATGGAGGGTATCCTCAATGTTTGAGAACGATTCTCATATTCTCCCAGATATGATGGTAAGGTTTTCATTGTATGCTTACTTCTAGGAGAAACAATTGTTTGAACTTCCTCCTGGATGCTTGGGCGTCCAGAATTGTTTTCTGTGCCCCTGGTAAAATCCACCTCAGAGAATGGAGGTGAACTAATAGAGGACATGTTCTCATTAACTTTCTCATGAACTGCTGCCCACATCTCATTTGCCATGTCCTCGTTAGCATCAATAACTTCATCATTGCATGGGAAGACAAGGCTAGGTGGTGGCAGAATACCTCCTTTCAATTGGGTGTCAATTGGTGCAGACCTTTCGCTATGAGCTTGTGAAATGAGCTCACTTTTCATTTTCCGACTTGATGACACTTCTGGTATGGTTTCTAATGTTGGCTTAAGAGAGGTTGGGCCTCGAGGAATAGGTGGAGGTGGTCCCTCAAGTATTGACTGAGCTTCCCTAATGAGTTGCTGATGTACAGCTAGATTGATCTTCTCCTCACGAGGGTTTGGGTATTCTTGAAGCTTCTTGGGTAGCTCAGATAAAGCTGCAATGCGACTTCTATGAGCATCAATGATGGCATCTAAAGTCTCATTCACTTTATCCACAAAAATAGAACCCCCAGAACTATCCTCGGTCGTACTAGCCTCATCTTGCCTCGGTCGTACTAGCCTCATCTTGTTTAGCACTAGGCCCAGGTTGAGGTTGATGCTCCTCATGCACTTCTCGGGATGTAAAAGTTTGATCCTTCCTGTTTCGTTTAGAGGCTTCTTGAGAACTAGTGGATGCACTTTTAGTTCGCTTGTTTCGGTTCTTTTTCCTCCTAGTGGTCTTTTTTCTATTGGACTCTAGGGTCTTGTCCACTAGATTTGCCTTTGCATCCCTAGTTCGAGGTGTCTCATCAGTCTGTATTTCGGCATTTCGTGTCTGTGATCTAGTCATGACTCTAAGTGGCACGACATCCTCATTCTCAGATGAAGGTGGTGATGGAACTGCCCCTACAAGGTTGAGTGAGACCTTTGGTTGAGAGGTGCCTTCCTCATGTGGTTTCAGCAAACAATCCTTTGGGAAGTGTTCAACACAACACCCTAGACAATATCTTTCAATTGGTGGAAACTGTGGTATTGTTGTATTGGATCGAGCTGTTTGCCTTGAGCGATGTGGACAAGCACGAGCCCAATGGGGTTCTCCGCACTCATAACAGGGGCCCATTAGTTTGGCTTCTACTTTCCTTTGCTGCCATTGACCTGACGGGCCTGGAGTCCTAGGTTGGTAGCCGCCTAGCAACATCAAAGAATTTTGTTCCCCTGGTTAAGTGTCCAGTGCTTGGCTTTGATATGCAGGACTTCCAAAGAGATTTTCCTTGGATGAATATGATGCATATTCGTCCTCCCCATAGCCTGGGTTTACCAAGTCTCTACACATATTTGAATTGTCGTAGTCCACAACCCTCACAGGAGCAGTCCCAGGAGCAGGAGGTTGAGCACCAAGAACAGGTCGGGCTTGCTCTTGTGCCATCGGTGGCTTACGTTCAAAATTATTATACTGTTGATACATTTGTGGAGCCACTCCACCCCTTGGCTGCTCACGTTCCTGTCTCATTCTTGCAATGCGAGTACATTCCTGTGTGGTGTGGGTAAAGTTCCAAGCACAGGCCTAGCACCACTTCTTTGTGGGTTGGTTTGTGACTAGAGGAGAAAAGGTATTACATTCCTCGGTTTTATGGTTACCGCCACATGCTCCACAAAGATGAGGACCTGTAGGTAGTACACTCCTCATTCGATGCTGCTGTTGTTGTGGCTGCATGGGTGGGCGATAGGTTTGTCCCAATCTCCTTAGTACTAGGTTAGCTATCTGGTCTGGATTTACTAGCGCGCTAGACCCTGAACTTTGGTCATCACTCCACTGATCTCTAGGTTTCACCTCAGGGCTAGAACCATCTTGGAATTTGAAGTTATCTGTGAAATCCATAGCATCATGGCAACACTCATTGAAATTTGTATGCTTCTTTGCATAGAGATGTGTATGCAGTGTTGAATTTTTGAGTCCTTTTAAGAAGAGAGAAATTAATCGACTTTGGGCGGGCTTCTCATCTTCTGGGCAACGATTAATGTACTGCTTCATTCTATTTACACAGTCTCTAACACTCTCTTTCTCACCTTGCTTGAAAGAGTAGATGTTTGCTACCGTGTCATGCTGAATCCCCATCAAGGAAAAAGCAGCAATGAATCTCTCTTCCAAAACTCGTAAAGAAGATTTGTCTGAAGCCTCTAGTGCCTGAAACCAAGCAAGGGCCTTTCTCTCAAGAGTGAGCCCAAATCCTTCAATTTGAGTATGCTTGTCAGCCACTTGCTCAGCTCGACGAACTGCTTGCCTAAATGCTGCTACATGGTCATATGGATCTCTCGACCCTTCATACTTCTTTACCAGTTTCTGAAGAGTTGATGGCCTTACTTGTCTTGAATACTCATCATAGGGCCTACGGCCCCTCACTCTCAGTGGGAATTATTCCTCTCTTTGGTAAGGTTGTCCACATGCATCCCAAATTGGTGTGGGTCCCCTATTACCAGCCTCACCAAACCCCTCCAAAGATCTTGTCACCCGCATTTTAGGAGGTGCATTTATGGGAGGCTGAGTTGGCTCCCCTCTCCTCCGATTGTCATAGTGAGAAAGATGTTGTTGTGGTGTGACCTGTGGTCGCACTTTTGGTGTAGGACTATATCTTGGTGCTAGAGTTGGGCTACTAGTAGTGGTCCACTTTGATGTTGAGGGTCCCTCTCTAGTGAACTCTCGTAGGGGAGGAGCAACAGTTTCTCCAGGAAAGGCTGTCTCTCTTGGTTTGGCTGTATTTGTTGAGAACACTTCCATGAATAATGGTTGTCCTTTCCACGTGAGCTCTCGAATCTCCTTCCAATCTAAGGTTCTGTATTCATTGGCCCATTTATCAATGATTTGGTGCATGTGTCCTGCAAGCTTCTTAACTACCACCACCAGTGCTAGAGGAAGATCTAGCTCTAGCAATTTAGTTGTGGCATAATATCCCTCTAAAGAGTCCTTATAGACCTCTTGAAGTGGGTCATCCTGTAAGACCTTTGTCACTGGAATTTGTCGTACAAACTCCCATTGGTTCTCAGCCCCCTGATCCATTTTGCTCTTGCCTTTCCTATCCCTTTCCAAATTTAGATCTACAAGAAGTAAATCATCTATGGATGGCTTTGAGGACTGGGCATTGGATGGTCCAGGCATGTCCGGCTCAATGAGCCAGTCATCTCTAGACTCCCTTGCTTTGGAAAGCTTCGATAAGTCTAAGAACTCGGTTTTAGAGAGCTCCCCTAATTTGTCAACATTCTCTGGATGGTAGGTGACTTCGTAGCGAACACCATCTCCACCCATGTACATGTTACCCTGGTCATTGACTAGAGGTGCTCTATCAAGTTCTGAGAAAATGTCTGTGATCTTAACAAGATACTGTTGTTGTGGATCCCTAAAGATCTCAGCTCCTTGAGCATTCGTGTAGACATATTGGAGTCTCACATTGAGTGTTAACCCCATGGTGTCAGCTTCAAAAGGATTAAAAGATCTTGTGGGTGTCCTATTTGGGGCTAAGGGATGACTATTTGACGGCCCTAGATTGTCCATGGACAATGAGCTAGTTGTTCTGGAGGAAAGGGTATCGGATTGGGATTCGGAAAGGGTTTCAACAATATCTGCCAAACTTCCTACTGATTGGGTCCCACTTTCCTGCGTAGGTACTCTAGAAGGTGCCCTAGACCCTATGGCAGAGTCTATAAGACGTCCCGACCGCAAGTGCATAAGGTCAAATGTTTTTGGTTTTTTATGTGTTTTTTTCTTTTTTCCTTTTTATTTTTGTTTTTTTTGTTTTTATTTTTTTAAAAATATATATATATATGTATATGTATATATATATATATATATATATATATATATATATATATATATTTATACCCTACTAAATGCAACAAAAATGAATATGTGTATACCTATCTTTTTTTTTTGATTTTTTAAAAATGATTTTATGTTTTTTTCTTTTTTTTCTCTTTTTCTAATTACAAAAAATATGAATTACGCTAAAAAAATACTAATTATGCACAAAATTACAAAAATTTAAAACAATGCAAATTACTCTAATTATGCAAAAAATTACAGAAATGAAAAAAATGAAACATTACAGAATATGCAAAGAATATGGACTCCTAAAAAAACAAATAATTTACAGAATTCCTTTTTTTTTCTATTTCTTTTCTTTTCTTTTCTTCTCCTTTTGTTTTTTTTAATTTTTCTTTTTTAATTTTAATTTTAATTTTTCTTACTAATTACCCAAAAATACTAACTATGCACAAAATTACAGAAATTTTAAAAAAATACAAGCTCCTCTAATTATGCACAAAAAATTTACAAAAGTTTTTTTTAAAATAAAAAAATTACAGAATAGATAAAGAATATGGATTCCTAAAAACAAAAAAATTATTTTTTTTCTCTCTTTTTTTTGAATTTAATGTTTTATGGTATTTTTTTGAATTTAATGTTTTTTTTGAAATTTAATATTTTATGGTATTTTTTTATTTTTTTATTTATTTAAAAAATAAAAATAAAATAACAAATTGAAAAAAAGAAAAAAAATACTAACCTTCTTATCGTTATCTCCTCCGGATTCGTCGCCGCCGCACCCACACGGCTTCTGTCCCCACGCGGCTTTTGCAGGCCTGCCCCCCACGCGCCTTCGACTGCTCGCTTCACCTTCTTGCCAGCCAGCAGCCACCACTGGTTGGCTTTATTTTTATTTTTTATTTTTTAAATTCGTACTTCTCCGCCTCTGCTCCTCGCCAGCTTATGCTGCTAGTATTGGCAGCCGCAGCTTGGAGCTCCTCAATACGAATGGTGGATGCGCAAGCGCCTTGCTGTGCAGAGCGTTGCCACCTAGCGGCACTTGTTACTGCTCCACGTTGCTCTGCTCGTTGCTCTCCACGCACTCGCTGCCCTCAAGCCAGCCGCCTAAGCTCCAACCCTTCGCCCTTTTGAGCCGGCCTCCTACAGTCTTTTGCTGCACCGCCTCCAACTGCTGCTTGCTACAGCCCGCCCAAGCTACAGTCGCTGTCCGGCTGCTGCTTGCTACAGCCTGCCCAAGCTACAGTCGCTGTTCGACTGCTGCTTGCTATAGCCACAGCCGCCTTCAACACTTCCCAGCTACCTCTCCATGCCTCTTCAACTTCACGCCTCCCACACTGATGTAGGCACTAATCTTCTTGCAGGATGATGGAAGGAAAGATGAGGGCCGCGTCACAAAGCCCTCCCAACCGCAACACAAAAAACACAAATGTTAGTGTGTTAGTTGATTAGTGACAAAAGGTATGCCAAAAAATACAAAAACAGAAAGCACTTAAACCTAATTAATGGCGGGATTACTCTACCGCAATGGGGTTTTAATTTTCTTGCTTCTAATCAAAAAACAGAAAATACACAAGGCGCCCTTGAGATCACACACTCAATGCCCTTGCAAACTCTACTCTAATCTACCCTAATCCATGATTTTGCAATCAGATTTTGCAATCAATGGAGCACTTAGTAAGAAGTAATGGTTAACACCCTTCACTAACTTAGGTGTGCCTCCCCAGCAGCGGCGCCATTGTTTGGGACATCATAGCATAGTGGAGGCTACACTCCAACCCACAAAGATTGTCAATCCGTGAATGCAACCCGGTTAGCGCATAGAGGCTATCCCGAATGGGAGAAGATTAGTTAACCACACACTAATGACTTTTAATCCTACTCAATCCTTCTTCAACAATCAAGCAATCAATCATTGATTCCTTCTTAATCTAACATAATCAACGCATCAAGATTAGGCTACACTTAAGCACAAAAATGCAACTTATGCAAAGAATCTAACATGCAAAGAGCTATCACACAAGCCTCAACTACACATCATTTCATGCACAAGCTTCATCACATGCACTCTACAATTCACAAATCAGATTTTAGCATCAAAACATCATTACGAAATCTAGATTAGCAAGTGTGTAGACCGCAACGTCATATAGTTGAATACGTAGAGAATAGAGAGTACAAGATTAAAGCAAGAATGGAGATGGAGAGCCTTGGGAGAGCACATGAGAAGGAGCTATGGAGCAAGCTCTCTCTATGAGTCTCTCAACCAAATGACCAAAAAGTGCTCCTTTAGCTCTCAAATGAGCCACTTTTTATACAAAAACTCTAAAACTCTCAAAAGTTCCCATGTGGGATTATTGTCAAGCCCACTCCCACATTCATCTACAACTTGGAACTCTTTACAAGAGCCCTAAGTGTCTTTTTTGTTGCATCCTTGCATTGATCTTCACTCGTCACGCAACAATGTATATGGATCAGCCACTAGGTTTTGAGGATACAGGTCACCCAAAGTATGTATGTAAGCTTCGTAAGGCCTTGTATGGGCTAAAGCAAGCTCCACGAGCATGGCATGACAAGATTGATGAGTATCTTGTCACTATTAGTTTTCATATGGCAGATACATATCACTTTTGGTATGTGCGCAAGCGTGATAAGGGTATTGTTATCATCACCATATATGTAGATGATCTTATTGTTGGGGGTGACAACTTGGATGAGATTGAGCATGTGAAAAGTCTTCTCTCATCAAAAGGAAGTTTGAGATGAAGAATTTGGGAGATCTGCACTACTGTTTGGGAATTGAGGTCATTTGCACACCTAAGGGTATTTGGCTGTCTCACAAAGACAGTATGTATTGGAAATGTTATCCAAGTATGGGATGGCTGATGGTGGCTGATGTTTGGGAATTGAGGTCATTTGCACACCTAAGGGTATTTGGCTGTCACAAAGACAGTATGTATTGGAAATGTTATCCAAGTATGGGATGGCTGATGGTGGCTGATGGTAGTTGATGGTGGTTGATGGTGGCTGATGGTGGCTGCCAATCTCAGTGCCCTTAGATCAAAATGGCAAGCTTAGTGCAGATGCAAGTTATCTGTTGGAGGATCCACTATGTATAGGAAGATTGTGAGGAGTTTAATCTATGTCACAGAGAGAGTATTGGAGAAGTTGTCCAGGTATGGGATGGCTGATTGTAAGACAATCTTGGTGCCCTTAGATCAAAATGGCAAGCTTAGTGTGCGGATGCAGGTTATGTGCTGGAGGATCCCACTATGTACAGGAAGATTGTGGGGAGTTTGATCTATGTCATGATCAACAGGCCAGATTTGAGTTACACTGTTGGCTTAGAGAGCCAGTTTATGTCATGATCTATGTCATGATCAACAGGCCAGATTTGAGTTACACTGTTGGCTTAGAGAGCCAATTTATGTAAGTTCCATGCAAACCACATCTTGACAGTGTGCGATGCACGCTTTGGTATTTGAGGGCCACTGTTAATTATGCATTGTTTTATGTAGTAGGTGTACCATTGGAGCTATATGGGTACACAGATGCAGATTGGGCAAGTAGCATCTCAGAGAGGAGATCTACCAGTGGATTTATGTTTTTATTGGGGAGTGCTACTGCTATGACATGAAGCAGCAAGAAGCAGCCCACAGTTGCCTTGTCAAGTTCAACATGTGAGATAGCTTGGTTACGCAAGCTACTTGTTGTTGCTGATGTGGGGTTGCATGTGGAGATAAAGGTTCTCATATATTGTGACAATATTAGCAGTATACAGATGGCCAAGAACCCAGCTTTTCATGCGCGGATGAAACACATTGAGGTACATTACCACTTCATCAACCAGGAGAGTCTTGCCAGGCGACATCGACTTGGCCTACGTCAGCATACAAGATCAGGTCACTGACATCTTCACGAAGGCCTTGGGAGCTGAGAAGCTCCACATATTTTGATATATGCTTAGAGTTCATGAGCTAGAGTTGAGCTTGAGGCAAAGTGTTGAGATGTCAAGTTCAACATGAGCTGACACTCATGAGGCGCTTGCATGATCGTTCAACATTTACATCATTGGCGGGTTTGATAGCTGGCACCGACATATCTTCGCCAGAGATTCTACAGCTAGACTACACCACTAACTAGACCACATCTACCCACTCCTCTCAGCGTGTTCACATTTTGGACCACTTGTATATTGAAAGATCCCTACCCTTACCGCGCAACGAATTCGGGGGGTGCTAGCAGTGGAAGTAGCACTTCTTGCGCAGGGCAGAGCCTCTCACTCAGGGCCTCGCCCCACGGATGTCCGAACAAGAGACTAATCCCTCGGTTCTTCCAAAACCGAACCCAGAAAAACTTCCCTTGCCGAGAAAGCACGGACGATTCCTCCATAATATTTTTATTCTGACGTAGTCAAGAGCCTTATCTAACCAAACTGATCCGACTGAAATCCTAAGTCACATGGTCAGATCAGGGAAAAGACTTGCACTTGGATCATAAAGACCAACGCTTTTTTCCTCATCAAGAGGCACAGCCGTTGATTCTTTTCCATAGAACAAGGAACATCCGGGATTTACTTCATCTATCGTACCATAACAGAACTGAGTCTCATTTTAGGGATCCATTAATCCAGCCTAAGTCCCATGGGTTAGCCAACCGCCCAACCACTGTAGTGATGGGATCCATTTAGGAATTTGGTTATGTTTTGTCCCGGGTACCAAGGAAAAGAGTTTCTAGGCCCCCTAGCCGGCGCTTCATGCAAACTTCAAGATAGTCACACCACTTACACACCCAATATGAAATTACCTTTTTCACAGATTCAACTATCTTTAAAACAATCTTTTAATTTCCATGCCCCCTAGTTGGCGCTTCATGCAAACTTCAAGATAGTCACCACACCACTTACACACCCAATATGAAATTGCCTTTTTCATAAAAACAATCTTTTAATGAAACCATAGTATCATTGATCATAATCCTCCAAAATATTCGGTCGAATTCTAATTTCCAATCATTCCTTCATCGATGTACATATGGCATCATTGGCAACTAGAATGCTCACCACCTTTCCACTCTCAAGGGCCTTTTCAATAGTTCCTAGCTCATAGTACCTGGAAATATATTCACTTATAAAAATTCAGATGGACTCTCCATTGAAGATCAGCAAGATCAATCTATAGATCCATATAAAAGAGCCATAGACTCATCCGTTTGAGGACCAGCAAGGTCAATCAACCAGATCCATGCCTGAATTTAGAAAACAACTCTTACTCCTTGTTCCAATATCTTCCTCAACACACGCGTGGGTATCTTCGACGACCCAGAGCCCGAGCACCGTATGGTCAGCACCCTCTAGAATCCTTTGCAGGTCACCGCGCTTCACTCATAGGTCACTTCCTTGGTCATCCCTCATCCATCGTACAGAAAGCTCACCATTTAAATCGAACCGAGGCTAGTCAAGACCTCGGTCGACCGTGCTACGTAGATGTCCTCCGTTGACTCTCCGTTATAGCTGTTGCAACTTTATCACTTAGGTCTCCATGACCTCATTCACAAGACGGTCAAAATGCTTCCCCCCGCATTCTTGACATAAAGTAGTCATTTAAAAACAGGTCATAAATATAGTTTCTATATAACGAACTCTCGTCTTTCCACATTGTTCTACATCAATCCACATTCCTTAATCCAAGTCCAATCATATGTATTCTCATTGTCCTTCATCCATTCTCATCCACATCCACATCACTTTCACATCCACATCCCCTTACATCACATCACATCACATCACATCCACATCCCCTTACATCACATCACATCCCCTTACATCCCCTTACATCACATCCACATCCCCTTACATCACATCACATCACATCCATTCACATCTATCCCGATTCACATCTCATCCATTCGCATCACATCTCATTCATTCACATCTATCCCGATTCACATCTCATCCATTCACATCACATCTCATCCATTCGCATCACATCTCATTCATTCACATCTATCCCGATTCACATGACATCACATCACATCCACATCACATTCACATCCACATCTCTTTTAGCACATCACATCTCATCCGTTCACATCACATATCATCCATTCACATCTATCCCAATTTACATCATATCACATCACATCCATTTCACATCACATCTCACACCCATTCACACTTATCCCGACTCACATCACATCACATTCATCACATTCATTGTATCCCCATTCCATCATATATAGTCTATTCACATTACATCACGTCCACATCCATATCATATCTCATTCATTCCATCCACTTTACATCACATCCACATCATATCTCATTCATACACATCCCATCTCATTCATCCACATCCATCCAATCATTCACATGCATGACTATTCACATCTATCACTTCACATCCACATATATTCACATCACATCACATTTCATTCACATCCACATCCACATATCTTTACATTACATCACATCTCATTCACATCCACACCACACCACATCCACATCTCTTTACATTACATCACATCTCATCCTCATCCACATCCACATCACATTCACATCCACATCCTCTTACATCACATCACATCTCGTCCACATCCACATCACATTCACATCCACATCTCTTTACATTACATCACATCTCATCCACATCCACATCACATTCACATCCACATCTCTTTACATTACATCACATCTCATCCACATCCACATCACATTTACATCCACATCCTCTTACATCATATCACATCTCGTCCAATCCACATCACATTCATATCCACATCTCTTTTCAGCACATCACATCTCATTCTCATCATTCACATCCACATTCATTTACATCACATTCTTTCACATACACATCCACATCCATTTACTTTACATCTCATCCTTTCACATAGCCTCGCATCTCATTCTCATCTCATCATTCACATCCACATCCATTTACTTCACATCTCATCCACATTCATTTACATCACACCACATCCTATCACATCCCATTCACATCTTATCACATCCATTTACATCCTATCACATCCCATTCACTTTTCCCATTTAAATGATTGAATTCCAATGTCATGGGAATTCCTCTTTTATCATTTAAATATTTCTCATACATAAAATAAATTTATCTAAAATCCCTCTTTTAAATTTAGATAAAATATCCATTAATTTCAATATACCAAGAATTCCACTTTTCCCATTTAAATGATTGAATTCCAATGTCATGAGAATTCCTCTTTTATCATTTAAATATTTCTCATACATAAAATAAATTTTAGATAAAATATTCATTAATTCCCATATACCAAGAATTCTAGTGATGTGTAGCATGGGGGTACTAGCGAGGATTTAAGGGGCATGTGAGTATGATGTGTGGCTGGTAAGGTACACACTAGACATGCGAGGTCACTGGTATATATAATGGTTGGGTGGTTAAACATGGTATGACAAGCTAGGTTTATTTTAGCTATTCTTGAGTTATTCTTCTTCTCTCTCACATTTTTTGGATGAGGCTAGAGCTTCTTGCATGGAGGTCTGACATTGAAGGAGTGAAAAAATATTTTGGTGTATTTGAACTCTCAACAGGTCACTCATATGAATAATCATTCACAAAAGTCTCTAAAACACATCCCTCCTACACTCCCCCTTATTAAATTGGAGTTACTCCTACACTCCCACTTAATAAATTGGAGTTACTCTCATTAGTGGTGCTGGTTGGAGACTCTCAGTGGTGCTAGTTGGAGTTACTCTCAGTGGTGCTAGTTGAGGAGGTAAAACTAGTGAATGCATCTCAACAATAGGTCTAGTTCTTTCCTCTATAATTGCTAGACCTTGAGTTTCAATAGTAAGTGGCAGGTGGTGCTTGTAGAGGAAGCAACCTTTGAGAAGCAGGCAAAGCCAATGTTCCTGTTTGTCAAATTAAATTTCAATGTTGGGTTAAACCTATAGCAGCATCTAATATCGTGATTTCCCATGTAAACAAAATAGCCACACCATAGATTGGCCTTGGTTTTAACTATGGACATAACTAGTATTAGATTGGCCTTGGTTTTAACTATGGACATAACTAGTATTATGATTTCCCATGCCATCGCAATAGCCACACCATTAATTTGGCTTGGTTTTGAGTGCGGACACTTAGTTGTATGATTAGATTTGTAGTATATCTCAATAGTTTTTCGACAAGATCCAGGTCTTCCTTTCTTTCTACATTCTTATTTCCTCATATCCTATAATTTCTTCCATATCCAGTTTTGAATGATGCTTTAGAGCCATGGCCCCATGAAGAAGTGTTCCATAAAGTTATCGTTTATAATCAGTGGCATCCCCAATACACACTCATTAAAGGTCATGTGCCTTTGAGAAATCTTTCACTTTGTAAGACTTGTAAGAAGAGTGAAGTCAATCATGTCTAGCTAGGTTTCTCTTCAAGTTTGCACTTGCCTATAAAGATACTTGGCCTTATTAAACAAATATTATCTTCTTCCTTTTTCTTTAGTGTTGTGCTCATTTTATCAAGCTTCACTTTGCACCAGTTTTAGCATAAGCTATTAAGAAGTATTATTTCAAATATTCATAAGTTGCTTTACCCTCTGATTTCAAGGTTTATAACCATTCGGTTGCCTTGTGCTATAGAGTGAATCTAAATGCCTCGATCTTTGTGGGATCATCATTGACATCCAAATCACCACATGCTTACTCAAATGTTTCTAAATGGCCATGGACATCTATTGACCCTTTGAATTTTTGCATTACCTATATGACACACTCCAAACTCTAGAGGTTTTTTTGTCACCTTTCTCTTTTTGTAGGTCCATGCGACATAGTTGTCATAGGGTTTAGAGACCTTTCCTCTCTTCCATCCTTATGGCATTATCAACATACACCATCCCCCCAGGTGGTACAAGATGAAATGGTGGTTTGACTGGGATGAGTCTTTCTATGGGTATAGGAGCAGGAACTCCCATTGCTCCTCCTCCTCCTACTGGGATAGCATGTACCCATGGATGAGTGTAAGTATGAGTAGGGTGATATAATCCTGAAACTAATTTAGGACTTCCAGCCACATACATTGGACCATATAAGTTTTTGCCAAGGTAGAAATCATAGGCATACTTCTTACCAAAGAATGAGTAAAAGAGTGTTCCCCTACATTATTGGGTAGAACTATAGTATTTTCATAGATGTATAGTACATGGCCATAAGTGTTTAGGAAAGTTGTAGCTTCACCAACAAGATTTGTCTTCACCAAGGAGTATAACCCCTCTCTAGAATGTGAAAGCACGTTAAATGTGGCTCAAGGGTGGTCAAGCCCACAAGCTCTACCAATCTGCCACCAATGCTTGGACCTCAGTAATCTAATCACTCATGAGGGAGAAGCTAGCAAGCTTCCTCTCTTCTCACAGTCTCCCCCCCCCCCTCTCTCTCTCTCTCTCTCTCTCTCTCAATCATAATCCATATCTAGTTGATCACAACAAGTAAGAATAATCAAGCAAGCTTATGCCAAGTGCACGTGTGCGCGCGCGCTCACACACACACAAGCACTTACACATGCAAGTAACTTACACATGCAAGTAAGCAACTCATCAAGACTTTGTAGCTAATGACAAACATAAACATGAAAGCATGCAAGCATTAAGAAAAGATTAGGCTAAGTAATACGAGAGGAGATCCCAAGCTTGAGCTCAAATGTAGATTGTATTAGCAAAAGTGTCTTTACACACTTCCATAAGTCACTTATATACAAGTGGGCTTTGCTCGGCCCACTAGCCATACTTATGGGGTGTCCAAAACATGTACAAGCCTCAACATATGGCCAATTTTATTATAATAGTGGGCCTTTTGCCATATAAAATGTGAAGTATGTAAGCTAGGGTGGGGATTACAAAGAGTGTATAGAAAGTAGTAACACCCCCCCTTGCCTGGGCTAGATTTTATCCTCAGCAGCATCATTGCACATCAAGCAGCATAAGTGAGAAGTTGTAGATGGCATCATGTTGAAGAGGATTGATAGAAAAAGGTTGGAAGATCTTTGACATGCCACACTGGAAAAATTCTATCATAAGGCATTCCTTGAATGTTATTTAGTGATGAGATGAGATGAGAGGTAGCAAACTCTCTTATAGTAGTCCTCGTAAATCTACCTTAGAGTCGGGTTGAGATGGCAAAATCAACAAAGGCTAATTTTTTCACTTTGCTTTTGTATTATATGTGATGCCCTTAAGAGCTCTTTACCTCATTAAAACCTTTGAGACAGATGGCCAGTGTGTGGAAGATTTTATAAGCTACTTGGACATGTAGGTCTTTTGACTTTTTGTGTTCCCCTATGAACATGGTCATGAATTCAAGCATCTAGTGCTCGGTGATAGCTTCACCTGCTGGCAGTGGAGAGGGTAGATTTGGAAAGTTGATAAAAATGGGCTTGTTTGCTCAAAGTATGTCCTCCACAAATAGATCCTTTTGATTGTCATGTATTGTAGTTTTTGTATTGTTGGCCTTTGGAAAACCATCTGAGTCTCCATGATGGATGGTTTTCCATAGTGCCCTTGGTGAAGAATTTATCTCTTTAAGTGGCCTATTCCTTGTAAATTATCTCTATATTGGCTCTCTCCACATTGTGGACATTGTGTTGCATCTAAGTTGGATCGATTATCTATCCAAGGATCTTGCTCTCTATCGATTCATGAGTCAGACAATCCGATTGTGGTGGTCATACTTTTGTATGCCCCACAAGGGAAATCTACCCTTTTGATCTGCCCTACTAGTTATTAAGTTTTTCATTGATTAGGCAAGGCCTTCAATTTTTGCCACACCACAAGCACACCAATATTTGTGCACCAAACTTGCTAATGTTGGTGTTTCCTAACTTAGGAAATTCCCAATGCCCAATCCTACAAGGTTCCATGCTTTTGCACAAGATCTCTGTGCAATGATTGATTCCAACACTCTTAACCAATATTTAAATCAATGATATGGTGCCTACCTTGGAGAGAATAACTATCGCTAAAAGGCATGGAGATGACATCTGATGATTTTATCTACAACTAAGTCAACATCAATTGGGACATTTGCAAACCAAAACTCTATGGATAGTAGTAGGAGGGTTGAATCACTAAGGTGTCTTATATACCTAACTGATGATGTGGCATAATTTTGGATTGATGATTAGATTGGGCGACCACATAGGTAGAGTCAGCCAATTTAAGAAGCAAGCGATTTGAGAACTTGGCAATTCTTGAAGTAGGATCATGGTGGCGATTGTAGAGTAGGATCATGATGATTGTAGAGAAGGATCATTGATTCGTGATCTTGATGTCAAGCAATCTGAGAAGTTGGCGTTATGATCCAAGAATTTACCCTTGGAAATTTTCAAGTGCTGGTGCATGGGGTCTCAATAAGTTTTGTGCTTAATGCTGCACCATGTAGTATTAGTGCCCTAGTCATGCTGCTCAATGCAGTATACAAGATACTCAGTGAGGGTCTATGCAAGACACTCAGAGTGTATGGGATTTTGATGCCAAGGCTCTATAGCCGATGTGTTTATCATGCGTGAGTGATTGGGAATTTTGTAAGTACTTGGGGAACAATGAATAAAAGAATGCCTAATGCATGTGTCTATTAGGTGGACACCTATATGTTTTTGAAATAAATGTCCAAACTAAGCATGCAGTGTAAGCATAATTATGAGCAGAGGGTCTGGGACTTTTGATGGTGAGGTTCATTAAAATTATTTCTACTAGTCCTTTGTGTATCTTAAGGGCTTAGCTCTGTTGCTCCTTCTAACTCATTTAGAATTGAGTCTTATGCCTACCACATCTTGCATAAGCGACTTAACTGAACGTTCATGCTTATCTCTTGAGTGCAAGTGACTCAACTTATGAAAAAAGGAATTGTACACCAATGTACTAGTGATGTGACTCTTTGAGGAATTATGCTTGGGCATGTTTTGGCCTTTTGTAACCTAACTCTTGACTCTTATACCGTAGGCTAATTTTGGCCATTAGCAACTTGAATTTTGAACTCTTATGCCATTGGCTCATTTAAGCCTCTTGACGTAGAGCCGATGCTTACTTGGTGGCATTCTCCTGTTTCTATGGTTAAGCAACGGTGTCCTTAGTAGGGTCAAAAATAAGATGCCTCCATGAATATATAAGTGTAGGTGGGTTGGTGATTATTCCTCCTATATAAATCTAAAATTATAGTGCATGGGGCAAATGTTTTCAAAAAATGCCCTTAAATATCAAAAATTGAGTGAATATTTTCTAAAACCCTTCAAAATGGCCAAAATTTGGGTAAATGTTTTAAGATACTAGGAAATTTTTTTAAATAGAAAAACCTTAAAAATAGCCACTTGGCAAAGATTAGCCCCTTTATTTTCCTTGGTCCTTAGCTTTGTTACCCGAGTTAGCTAGGTCTACATCATTTTGATGAGCTTGGCTTCTGCCCAAGTTAATAATGAGACTTTGATGGTCTTTGGGCTTTCTTATGCTAATCTTGACACTGTGGCATTCAGAGGGGATGCTAGGATTTTGTGTAGAGCTGAGGATCAGGGCTAATCTTGACACTGTGGCATTCACAGGTTTTATTGGGTAGGGATGCTAGGATTTTGTGTAGAGTTGAGGATCAGGGTAATTTTTAGATTTTCTTCTAAAGTTGTTCTTGCTCTTCCATACTCCATGTGTGCTCTATCTTAGCTTTCCCTTCATCTTGCTCTTTAGGCACTTTAGTGTGACATGCTGGTGCATGGTCCTTGACATTATGATGATTTTGTTAACTTTCTTGTTGTTGTGCATCTTTATGCAGATTGCATCTTTGGTACCCAAGTTTGGCTTCTTCCTTAGTAGTATCCTTGGGCTATTTTAGTGACCTTTGTGTGGTCACCCATCCCTGTGTGGCTATATCACTATATGAGTTTCAATTTCTTGTTGGTTTTGGGATCCACACCAACTTATCATCGACTTGGGTCAGTATTTTGGGATACTTTCCTTTGGAATCTACACTTGTTTAGGCTATTTGTTTTTGGGCTTTGGCTATTTGGTAGACACATAAGTTAACTTCCTTGTGTGCCACCTTTAAAACTGCTCACAATTCCTTCATCTGGTTCCTTGGAACTTTATGAAAGAATGAGGAACCAAGATTAGAAATATTGGTTGCTAGACTTTGGTGTCTGTTATAGTGCCTCCTTAATTTTTGAAGTATTTCCTCCTTTGGTTAGGCTTTTGAATCCTTGATTTTTGGTTTTATGGGATGTGGAGAGGGTTGAGGCCTTGAGTTTATGAATAATTGCACTTACTAGCTCAATAGGACCTACTTTTAACAACGTTAATAACTTTGGATCTCAGTACGGATTTTCTCCTTTAGCAAGAAGAACATTTACTGTAAGATTCCTCCCCAGCCTCTCAAAATGTCCAGCATATTCCCCTGTAATCAATTCCCTCTTCAGAAATATAAGAGATCTCGTCTCTACCTGTTTTAACTTAGAGAGAGAAAATATTCTAGAGAGAGAATATTCAGATTTTGAATATTTTTGAATAGAAAAATATCTCTTATAATTAAGATGAATTCCCCTGAAACAGAAATTCAAAAAGAATTTTCCAATGTGCAATTGGAATTAATTGGAAATAGGTATAAAGAATCTTAGTCTAAGGGTCTAGATTTTCAGAAATCTTTGGATTATGGTCCAATTAAGGTTCCTATGGGCCAATAGCATCAATCCATGTGTAGGGAGGAGATAAATCCAATTTGTAAAAGAAGATACCCAAAAATGAGTAAATGCTCACATAAGATGAAGAGTTGAAAATGTACAAGGTTTATTAGTAAAAAACTATGAGCAATATTAAAATATATGAGATATTTTGGGTATCCAAAAATGAGTAAATGCTCACATAAGATGAAGAGTTGAAAATGTACAAGGTTTATTAGTAAAAAACTATGAGCAATATTAAAAATATGAGATATTTTGGATATAATGATTCCATTTTGACACATATGTAAGGAAGGGGAGTTCTTTAAAGGAGGTGCATATTTCACATAAGATGAAGAGTTGAAAATGTACAAGGTTTATTAGTAAAAAACTATGAGCAATATTAAAAATATGAGATATTTTGGGTATCCAAAAATGAGTAAATGCTCACATAAGATGAAGAGTTGAAAATGTACAAGGTTTATTAGTAAAAAACTATGAGCAATATTAAAAATATGAGATATTTTGGGTATAATGATTCTATTTTGACACATATGTAAGGAAGGGGAATTCTTTAAAGGAGGTGCATATTTCACATGCTTGAATGAGTTTTAAACTCTAAAATAATGTGATATTTTTATCTCTCCTCGCTCTTGAACCAAACCAAATCAAAATGGAACCAAACCGAATCAAAAAGTAACCAAACTAGGTCCAAATCTAGTCCAAATTCAACCAAACTGAATTTGGAAAATTCTAGAATTCAGTTACCTTTGGTTAGAGCTTCCCTCTCCTATAAATAGAACATGAGACCTTTGAAAAAAGGAGAAGAATTTTACTATACTAGAGTTATGCTGAAATAATGCTAGTTTCTACTATTCTCTAAAATTCTCTCCAAATTGAAGAAATTGAAACTTCCCTCTTTCTTCAATCCCCATTAGTGGCTCCATCAACATACTTAACCAATTGATTGGTTGGGGGCCTCTACCGTGAATAAAGAATCAAGCAATTTGTAAGGTAAATGGTGAATTTTGATCTTTTCTATAATTTCTCAATGCTTCTCTCTTCTCAACCCCTCTCAAGCTTGAGAAGCTTAATTGGAATGGTTTTTGAATGCTATTGAAGTTAATTGATGAATGGTAGTGAAGAGTTACATAATTTGATGAATGCTATTGAAGTTAATTGATTAATGATAGTTAAGAGTTACATAAATTTTCATTTATGTTTAATTCAAATGGTTTTTATGTAATTTCTCTCTCTCACTCAAGAAATGGTCACTCATGACCCATTCTCAATCCAAATGAAGCTTTTCATAAAGTTTTTCCTTAATCCAAGATTAATCTATGCTTGAGGCCAAATTAATGGCTTTTTTCTATGCTTTTAGTTTATGTATTTCATGAATATTGATGATTCAATCCATTAGGGATTAAGGATCCAATTAGGGATCATTCTAATTATTTCCTTAAAGATAAGCTTTATCCCTTAGAAAAATTGAGATTTATCAGTGATAGCAGCGGAGCTATGGTAAAATTTTTATAAAAATTACTCATAAAATAATTTCATTCAAAGCATAAAAAGAGGACTTCCTACCATATTCTAGGAATTATCATCCTAGATTAATTGCAAGATATTCATTTTAATCCTAGAGAAATTGATTTTTATATTATGCATATTGAATTTCATGCATAGAGGTATGCATAAGAGATGAATATTTTATTATCAAAAGAGTTACTTTTAGCTTAATTGAAATTCATGCATAGAGGTATGCATAAGAGATGAATATTTTATTATAAAAGTGTTACTTTTAGCATAATTGGATTTCATGCATTGAGGTATGCATAAGAGATGAATATTTTATTATCAAAAGAGTTACCTTTAGCTTAATTGAAATTCATGCATAGAGGTATGCATGAGAGATGAATATTTTATTATAAAAGTGTTACTTTTAGCATAATTGAAATTCATGCATAGAGGTATGCATGAGAGATGAATATTTTATTATAAAAGTGTTACTTTTAGCATAATTGAAATTCATGCATAGAGGTATGCATGAGAGATGAATATTTTATTATAAAAGTGTCACTTTTAGCATAATTGAATTTCATGCATAGAGGTATGCATAAGAGATGAATATTTTATTATAAAAGTGTTACTTTTAGCATTATTGAATTTCAGGCATAGAGGTATGCATAAAAGATATGGGAAGTGATAAGATATGATAAGATGCATATGAGATGAGTTAGGATGTGATAAGATGAGTTAAGAAGTGATAGGATGTGTATGGGATGAGGTAAGAAGTGTATGTGATGGGATAAGATATATATGGGTTATGATAGGGTGAGAATATGGATGTGAATGTGGATGGGTATGTATGGATGTATGCATGTAGATGTGGATGTATGGATGTGAATGAGGATGTGGATGTGGATGCATGGATGTAAATGTGGATGTGTATGTATGGATGTATGCATGTAGATGTGGATGCATGAATGTGGATGTATGGATGTGAATGAGGATATAGATGTGGATGTATGGATGTGAATGTGCATGTAGATATGGATGTTCACAGACTCGCTTGCGTCTTGAAGGTGAGAAATCATCATGGATAAAACTAATTCCTGTTGCCAAGCCATGAAGGAGATTAAGAAGAAGGGAGATCGATGGAAGTAAGATTACTGTGAGCGACATGTAAAAGTTACGACTTATAAAGGAAGGAGCTAGCGTAACTTAGAAGCCAACGGTATCTTGTCACTGAAGTTTTACCGTCTTTCCATGATTTGGGTTTAGCACATATTTCTATGAAATACATTAAGAACTTTGAGATGAGGAGGTAAAAGAAGCTTGTAGGCTAAGTCACCTACTTTCATTGAATTCAGATATAAGGCTCACAATATCTGGGGGATAACTTCCTATACTCCCCAAGAGATAAAGAACTTCTTTTGGGCCGTACTCAAAATGAAGACCATATCTGCTTCTTTGAACTCTCTGACTGTCCTCTTCCTCTGTATATTGTTTTTGTCGATCTTGGACAGCTTTTATATCTTTATGAATTGCCTGCATCTGTTGCTCTATGTCGTCAAGCATTTGACTGGTCATCTCGACCCTGATCAATGGGTCGGACCTAGTTAATGGAGTTAAGCAATCTTGTCCGAGGACGGACCCTGATTAGATTGGTATGAAGGAATTGGTCTCTGAATTTAGGTTCTTGACTTCCCTGTGCCCAGGAGTCGGGCAGTCTTTTAACTGATGACCAAAACCTTGGCATCCAAAACACCGATTTTCACTTCTGAACTCATCGTTCTGAATCCTTAAAATAGGTGGGACTCTTGAGAAGTATTCTGGGGAAAGGTTTTTCCTTTTTTAAACAGAATCTTTCTTTTATTTAGAGAGGGAATAATTATAAGATAAAAAAGGGAGGTTCTTACTCCTGCATGCCTCGAAGGATGGGGAGGAATCTTACATTCTATCCCACTTAAAAAAGTGCGAGATGTCCTCATCTCGCAAGGTAGAGGACAACTCTTTTTCTTAAGATCCAATTTATTCAGGGGTTCCTTATATTCTGGTCAACCCAACAAAATACTGGGATAAATATCCCTTATATAGAACTCATCATTAAATAACAATTCATTCAGATCATATCATTCATATCTTTAACACGATAATGGTCCATTAGACCAAAAAATTTCCTTCTGAACATTCCTCCACGGGAATTTTAGTTAAGTAAGTTCTCAATTTGCCATCCCTTAACTTGATCTACCGTGACAAGTATTAACAGTAGCAATTTGACAGCACAATCCACTAATCTCATAGTGATTTGCTTAAATCATTATCATCATTTATCATCGCAGGGACTCGTCTCGCTCAGCTTATTACATTTCAACTAAATTTCAGAAATCGTCATTTTTCAATCAGAATCCAAATCAATTCGTCAGTTCTCAAACAGAATTAAAAATCATATCAACCACATTCGAATTCATTTACTGGATAGCATTAATGCTTATAATTTCAAGTCTTAGATTTACTCGTATATACTGCCGGTAAAGAGCTACAGTTATACCCTCGCGGTATATACGGGTAGTCATGGTACTTGGAACTATAAGGTAAATACCATCATGTCTAGGCCTCAAGCAAGTCCGGGATTCCATATAATTGCGGTACTTCCATTTGAAGACCCAATTACTAAATTACAAATTTTTAGTTTGAATATCAAATTGTATGAATTATATCACACAATTACAACCTTTTTGTGCTTCTTGATAAATTTTTGACATCTTTGGCTTCTCAGTTGATCTTTATTAGTCAATTTGCTCTGATACCAACTGTGAGATCCCTGTTCCCACCGAGCAACAGATTCGGGGTACTAGCAGCAGAAGTAGCACTTCTCGCGCGCGACAGGGATCCCACATTCGGGGCCTCGTCCACGGATATCCAGACAAAAGACTAATCCGTCGGTTTTTCCAAACCGAACTCGAAAAAACTTCCCTTATCCGGAAAGCACGGGCGATTCCTCCAGGATAACTTTTTACTCTAACGTAGTCAAGACCATTAGATCAAACTGATCCGACTGCACCTATAAAGATACTCGATCAGATCAAGGAAGAAACTTGCACTTGGATCATTGGGATCAACGCTTTTTTCCCCATCAAGAGGCACAGCCGTTGATTCCTATCCATAGAACAATTACTATCCGGGATTTACTTTATCTATCGTAGTAACAGAAATTGAGTCTCGATTTACGGATCCATCAGTCCAGCCTAACCCCATCCGATCCCATGGGTTAGCCAACCGCTGTAGTGATGGGATCCAATTTGGAATTTGGTTAGGTTTTGTCCCGGGTACCAAGGAAAAGAGTTCCAAGGCCCCCTAGCCGGAAGTTCATGCAAACATAAAATTAGGCACACCATTTACACACCCAATATGAAATTGCCTTTTTCTTAGCATCAGCTAACTTTAAAACAATCCTTTAATGAAACCATAGTACCACTGATCACAATCTTCCAAATTATCCGGTTGATTCTCAAATTTCCCATCATTCCTTCATCAGAGTATCTATGGCATCATTGGCAATTAGAACGCTCACCACCTGTCCACTTAGGGGCCTTTTCAATAGTTCCTAGCCCATAATACTCGGCAATATAATCACTTATAAAAATCAAGATGGACTCTCGTTGAAGATCAGCAAGATCAACCAACAGATCCATAAAAAGAGCCATGGACTCGTCCATTGAAGACCAGCAAGGTCAATCAACCAGATCCATGCTCGATTTCAGAAAAACAACTCTTACTCCTTGTTCCAATATCTTCCTCGACGCACGTGTGGGTATCCTAGGCGACCCAGAGCCTGACAGTATGAGCGCTCACTTTTTCCTCACTTGGGAACTTCTGTAGCTCAGACCAAATGGCGGACCTATCAAGACAACTAGGGTAACACCTTGGGGTCAGCAGCACTTTCGTAACAATGTTCGCTTGGCCATGGTTATTGAAGCCTTGGGTTTGGGTCCCCGATACTACTGCGTCATGAGATCAAGGCATCTTGGTTTTTCTGAGCAGGTCTTCTTACTGGCGTGTTTTCTTCCTCATCAGAAGATATGCCTTTACCCCGTTTTTGGCTTGTCTCTCAGAGGTCCTTTTGTTAGATCACCTCATACCACTGAGATAGGTGCGGCAATAACCAACAGAATTATTCCCATAGATGAGTTACCTTATACGTGCGCAGCTTGTGAGTGCTTCTTTTGTGACCATATGATGGACGGGCTTATGGAAGTGTAAAGAGTTCTTCTATCTTTACTGTATATGTTCCGAGAATGAATAAAGTTTAAATCTTGTTCTTATCTTGAATCTTGCTCTCTTTGAGACTTTTCTTGGTGGTTAATCTTAATTAAAAATTTTCTCTCAGTCTCATATTCGTGCATCTTGCGAAATTACCCCCAGTTTATGAGATGAGGGCATCTCGCATTTTTCAAGTGGGAGAGAATGTAAGATTCCTCCTTAGCCTCTCAAAATGTCCAGCATATTCCCCTGTAATCAATTCCCTCTTCAGAAATATAAGAGATCTCATCTCTACCTGTTTTAACCTAGAGAGAGAAAATATTCTAGAGAGAGAATATTCAGATTTTGAATATTTTTGGATAGAAAAATATCTCTTATAATTAAGATGAATTCCCCTGAAACATAAATTCAAAAAGAATTTTCCAATGTGCAATTGGAATTAATTGGAAATAGGTATAAAGAACCTTAGTCTAAGGGTCTAGATTTTCAGAAATCTTTGGATTATGGTCCAATTAAGGTTCCTATGGGCCAATAGCATCAATCTATGTGTAGGGAGGAGATAAATCCAATTTGTAAAAGAAGATACCCAAAAATGAGTAAATGCTCACATAAGATGAAGAGTTGAAAATGTACAAGGTTTATTAGTAAAAAACTATGAGCAATATTAAAATATATGAGATATTTTGGGTATCCAAAAATGAGTAAATGTTCACATAAGATGAAGAGTTGAAAATATACAAGGTTTATTAGTAAAAAACTATGAGCAATATTAAAAATATGAGATATTTTGGGTATAATGATTCCATTTTGACACATATGTAAGGAAGGGGAGTTCTTTAAAGGAGGTGCATATTTCACATAAGATGAAGAGTTGAAAATGTACAAGGTTTATTAGTAAAAAACTATGAGCAATATTAAAAATATGAGATATTTTGGGTATCCAAAAATGAGTAAATGCTCACATAAGATGAAGAGTTGAAAATGTACAAGGTTTATTAGTAAAAAACTATGAGCAATATTAAAAATATGAGATATTTTGGGTATAATGATTCCATTTTGACACATATGTAAGAAAGGGGAATTCTTTAAAGGAGGTGCATATTTCACATGCTTGAATGAGTTTTAAACTCTAAAATAATGTGATATTTTTATCTCTCCTCTCTCTTGAACCAAACCAAATCAAAATGGAACCAAACCGAATCAAAAAGTAACCAAACTAGGTTCAAATCTAGTCAAAAAGTAACCAAACTAGGTCCAAATTCAACCAAACTGAATTTGGAAAATTCTAGAATTCAGTTAGCTTTGGTTAGAGCTTCCCTCTCCTATAAATAGAACATGAGACCTTTGAAAAAAGGAGAAGAATTTTACTATACTAGAGTTATGCTGAAATAATGCTAGTTTCTACTATTCTCTAAAATTCTCTCCAAATTGAAGAAATTGAAACTTTCCTCTTTCTTCAATCCCCATTGGTGGCTCCATCAACATACTTAACCAATTGATTGGTTGGGGGCCTCTACCGTGAATAAAGAATCAAGCAATTTGTAAGGTAAATGGTGAATTTTGATCTTTTCTATAATTTCTCAATGCTTCTCTCTTCTCAACCCCTCTCAAGCTTGAGAAGCTTAATTGGAATGGTTTTTGAATGCTATTGAAGTTAATTGATGAATGGTAGTGAAGAGTTACATAATTTGATGAATGCTATTGAAGTTAATTGATTAATGATAGTTAAGAGTTACATAAATTTTCATTTATGTTTAATTCAAATGGTTTTTATGTAATTTCTCTCTCTCACTCAAGAAATGGTCACTCATGACCCATTCTCAATCCAAATGAAGCTTTTCATAAAGTTTTTCCTTAATCCAAGATTAATCTATGCTTGAGGCCAAATTAATGGCTTTTTTCTATGCTTTTAGTTTATGTATTTCATGAATATTGATGATTCAATCCATTAGGGATTAATGATCCAATTAGGGATCATTCTAATTATTTCCTTAAAGATAAGCTTTATCCCTTAGAAAAATTGAGATTTATCAGTGATAGCAGCGGAGCTATGGTAAAATTTTTATAAAAATTACTCATAAAATAATTTCATTCAAAGCATAAAAAGAGGACTTCCTACCATATTCTAGGAATTATCATCCTAGATTAATTGCAAGATATTCATTTTAATCCTAGAGAAATTGATTTTTATATTATGCATATTGAATTTCATGCATAGAGGTATGCATAAGAGATGAATATTTTATTATCAAAAGAGTTACTTTTAGCTTAATTGAAATTCATGCATAGAGGTATGCATAAGAGATGAATATTTTATTATAAAAGTGTTACTTTTAGCATAATTGGATTTCATGCATTGAGATATGCATAAGAGATGAATATTTTATTATCAAAAGAGTTACTTTTAGCTTAATTGAAATTCATGCATAGAGGTATGCATGAGAGATGAATATTTTATTATAAAAGTGTTACTTTTAGCATAATTGAAATTCATGCATAGAGGTATGCATGAGAGATGAATATTTTATTATAAAAGTGTTACTTTTAGCATAATTGAATTTCATGCATAGAGGTATGCATAAGAGATGAATATTTTATTATAAAAGTGTTACTTTTAGCATTATTGAATTTCAGGCATAGAGGTATGCATAAAAGATATGGGAAGTGATAAGATATGATAAGATGCATATGAGATGAGTTAGGATGTGATAAGATGAGTTAAGAAGTGATAGGATGTGTATGGGATGAGGTAAGAAGTGTATGTGATGGGATAAGATGTATATGGGTTGTGATAGGGTGAGAATATGGATGTGAATGTGGATGGGTATGTATGGATGTATGCATGTAGATGTGGATGCATGAATGTGGATGTATGGATGTGAATGAGGATGTGGATGTGGATGCATGGATGTAAATGTGGATGTGTATGTATGGATGTATGCATGTAGATATGGATGCATGAATGTGGATGTATGGATGTGAATGAGGATATAGATGTGGATGTATGGATGTGAATGTGCATGTAGATATGGATGTATAGATGTGAATGGGAATGTGGATGTGGATGTATGTATGTATGTGGATGTGGATGTATGAATGAGGACGTGATAATGGATGTATGCATGTGGATGTGGATATGGATGTGTACATATGAATGTGGATGTGGATATGGATGTATAAATGAGGATGTGAAAATGGAGATAATGGATGTATGCATGTGGATGTGGATATGGATGTGTATGTATGAATGTGGATATGGATGTGTATGTATGAATGTGGATATGGGATGTGGATGTATAAATGAGGATGTGAAAATGGAGATAAGTATGTAGATGTGGATGTATGGATGTGAATGTGGATGTGGATGTGGATGTATGGATGTCGATATGGATGTGAATATATGATATGTGATGTGAAGGAATCTGAAGTGAAGAGATGGAAAATGAGGTGATTGGATGAGTACACATATAAATGGAATGTGGAATAAGTAATGTGGATTAATGAGGGATAATGTGAAAAAATGAGAATTAATATAGAAACTGTATTTGTAAACTGTTTGTAAATGCTATTTGTAAATGGCTGTTTTATGTCAAGAATGCTGGGGAAGCATTTTGACCGTCTTGTGATTAAGGTCGTGGAGACCTAATTGATAAAGTTGCAACTGCTGACGGAGAGTCAATGGAGGATGTCTCGCGTAGCAAAGTCGGCCGAGGTCTTGACCAGCCTCAGTTCGATTAAAATGGTGAGCTTCCGGTACGGTGGATGAGGGACCAAGGAAGCGGCCTATGAGTGAAGCGCTAGGTCACCTGCGAAGGATCCTAGAGGGTGCTGACCATACGGTGCTCGGGCTCTGGGTCCCTAGGATACCCACGCGTGCGTCGAGGAAGATATTGGAATAAGGAGTAAGAGTTGTTTTTCTGAAAACGGGCATGGATCTGGTTGATTGACCTTGCTGGTCTTCAATGGACGAGTCCATGGCTCTTTTTATGGATCTGGTTGATTGACCTTGCTGGTCTTCAATGGACGAGTCCATGGCTCTTTTTATGGATCTGTTGGTTGATCTTGCTGATCTTCAACGAGAGTCCATCTTGATTTTTATAAGTGATTATATTGCCGAGTATTATGGGCTAGGAACTATTGAAAAGGCCCCTAAGTGGACAGGTGGTGAGCGTTCTAATTGCCAATGATGCCATAGATACTCTGATGAAGGAATGATGGGAAATTTGAGAATCAACCGGATAATTTGGAAGACTGTGATCAGTGGTACTATGGTTTCATTAAAGGATTGTTTTAAAGTTAGCTGATGCTAAGAAAAAGGCAATTTCATATTGGGTGTGTAAGTGGTGTGCCTAATTTTATGTTTGCATGAACTTCCGGCTAGGGGGCCTTGGAACTCTTTTCCTTGGTACCTGGGACAAAACCTAACCAAATTCCAAATTGGATCCCATCACTACAGCGGTTGGCTAACCCATGGGATCGGATGGGGTTAGGCTGGACTGATGGATCCGTAAATCGAGACTCAATTTCTGTTACTACGATAGATAAAGTAAATCCCGGATAGTAATTGTTCTATGGATAGGAATCAACGGCTGTGCCTCTTGATGGGGAAAAAAGCATTGATCCCAATGATCCAAGTGCAAGTTTCTTCCTTGATCTGACCGTATCTTTATAGATGCAGTCGGATCAGTTTGATCTAATGGTCTTGACTATGTTAGAGTAAAAAGTTATCCTGGAGGAATCGCCCGTGCTTTCCAGATAAGGGAAGTTTTTCCGGGTTCGGTTTGGAAAAACCGACGGATTAGTCTTTTGTCTGGATATCCGTGGACGAGGCCCCGAGTGTGGGACCCTACCTCGCGCATGAAGTGCTACTTCCGCTGCTAGTACCCCGAATCCGTTGCGCGGTGGGAACATGGATCTCACATTTACCATCCATTTGCATAAGCTTGATTATGGTAGTTCTCACGGTCTAATCTATGTTGTAGTTATGTTTGGCTATCCAACCCCTTCCAAGGATGATTTCTTCTAGCATTATCCCTACAGTAGAGAAAGTTGAAAAGGCATCAATTGCCACTCATATGAATGATCTTAGGTGTCTCATTGATCGGCTCTCTGGAGCAGGTGTTACCATCTTAGAAGAAGAAGAAGAAGAAGAAGAAGAAGAAGAAGCTATTTTTGTACTTTTAGCATGCCTCCAACTTTTAAACAATGTGTTTATGTCATTTCAAATCAACCTAACCTCACACTTGTCTCAATAGCATCATCTTTAATTTTAGAAGAAACACGAATGGAGGCAAGTGCACTAGCATGCCGCCATTGGTTTTCCCATGCAACGCCCACATGTCCCATGCATTATTAGCGTCGTGTAAATCCAATGTATCAGTGTGTCTTCATACCACACGTGTTGCCATGTTTAAGGGTCATACATTCTTTTCCCCTTTTAGGAATCATCGTCCTTGATGACAAACTGAGGATAACGTTTATGAAATTGAAACTCCGTTTCCCAAGTTGCATCTAGTCCTTTCCATTTTACACTCACAAAAAATACGATTTCATAATCATATTTCTCTTTGTTCTAGGTTCTATTCTAGTCTATGACCTTCTTGATTAGTTTCCTGCAAATCAATCATACCATCAACTAAATTATCATCGTCGTAAAGATAACACTTCAATCAACTCACATAAAATACTGGGTGGACACGAGAGTCTTGTGGTAAGTCTCTAACTTATAAGCCACATATCCGACTAGTTTCAAAATCATCCATGGCCCAGAATATCTAGGCACCACAACTTAGTAGAATTACTTGCACGAAGCATCTCAATCCTCCAAGGAGCAAAAAGAACCACTTTCTTCCCCTGTGTAAAAGAACGAGCTATCCACTTGGGATTAGTTACTTAACTACTTGATCCGGATATAATCTCAAGATCTAACTAAATTTAATTATATCTAAGAAAAATTCAGTGACATTGGGTGTCTTTTGAGGTAATTTAATTGTACCTAGCATCAATGGATTATACCCATAATTCAATTCAAATGGAGAAAATTTTATAGAGGAATTCTTGTGTAAATTATATGCAAACTCAAATAAAGGTAAATATATTTCCTAGTTCCTTGACATAAGCTCTTAATATATCCTCCAAGACTTGTTTGACTCTCTTGGTCTGACCATCAGCCTATGGATGCTCACCCTACTCATGCAGATTTGTGTGCTGAGTTTGCTAAAAACATGCTACCAAAAATAACTTGTAAACTCCAGATCTCTATCCAACACAATTGATTATGGCAAGAAATGCAATCTAAACACATTGGCAATAAATAATTTTTCTATTTCCGAAGCTTCAACTTTGTTCATAGTAGAAACAAAATGTGCCATCTTAGATAATCTATCCACAATGACAAAGATAACATGATAGCCTTTCCTAGTTCAAGGTAAACCCATAATGAAATCCATGGAAATATTATGCCATGGTGGATTTAGATGAATATAAATTTCTAATAAAGATAGTGGCATCAATCCATAAAAAGGTCATTAATTTATTAACAAGAAGAGCCCATCTCTCTTGTTATGCATGCAAAGGGCCTCAAATAAAAGCAAGGTGGAAAGCTTTCTTGTGCAAGCGGTTAGAAGCCACTTATCGTTGTGCTTGTGTGCCATTGGGTGTTTCCCAATGTTGAACTTGTAGTTCCAATCAAGAGCTTGGTCTGCCACTTCTCCCTCCAAGATTGTTAAGCTTAGGGAGTCTCAATGGGTTGTAGAGCCACTCACTACACCAAATTCAAAAGAAGAGGGGTTGGTGAAAAGCCCTTCTCACATTCTCTACCCTCCTCTACTTCTTGCTCCCTCATCACATAAGTAAGTAATCAAGCATGTGTAGAAGCAAATAATAATCTTAAGAAAAGTAAGAGCTCGATAGACTAATGGGAGAGTGTGTTTTATTATGAGAGGACATTGACTTATATACAAATTTGGTGTGCCCTAGAGTGCCCAAAATAAATGCTCGAGCTCTACACTCTAGTAACTCTCCTCCCTTGGACAATGAAGCACATAGCGGGTAGCTTTTATAGATCCGATTCCGCTTATAAACAATAAAGGATGGAAAATTTTACAAAGTAACCATCAAAAGAGTGTCCCACTATTATTCAAAGAAGGCAACCAATACATTTATATTACTTTATGAGTGGAATTTAAGGCTAAAATGAGTCAAGAATGTATTGAGAAAAGCCCTTAGACCCTATGCTAATTGTCGACGCTTCCTAAATGTGATCACGTCCTTGGGTCATTGGTAAGAAATGTCACATGATTAGAAGTTGTTCATAAAGCCTTTACAAAAAGCCTTGACAAGTGATCCTTATCAAGGGTTATGATGCATAAAACTTATTTCTCTTTAAGATGCATGTACTACTGATATGGTAAATGTAATTTTGTAAAGCAGTAAGGCAGTCTCTTACTCTCAAGGCAAGCACATAGAGGACCAACCTTAGAGAAACTAACAGAATAGATGTCCAGAAGCCCAGCCCAAGTGGTCCTTACAATCAATTAGGTAACTGAAGGAATACCCATGTTAAGGCACCTACCCCCCCTAACTGGTGCACAAATATATGCGGGGAGGCCATAGAAGATCAATTTTAAGGAGCATGATATAACCACTACTCCTCAAGGAGCAGTAGAAGTCATAGACCAAGTGGAGAGCAAGAATGCAGAAGGTGTCGTGCCCACCCCACCTAGTAGCGGTGGGACTACAAGGTCCTTTACAACAATAAGTAATAAAGAACCATCATATGGGTCCACTACAAACATAGGGGTAGGTGGCTTAGGCATGCAAAATGGCATAAGAGAAGTACCACACATCAATATTAGAGGAAGCAGCAAAAAAATAAAGATTGCTTTGAAAATTAAAGCCACGATGGTAGAAGAAGTGTAGAGTATAGAGCAAAGCATGAAGTTTTTAAGATCGAATCACATGGGGACGATGCACACATTGGAAAATATGATGTGCATGTGAAAGACGAACCGTGTTATACGTGTCCTGATTTTGGCAGATAAAGAATCCAAGAAGAAGCCTTCTCTTGCATGCAAGCACTTGTACTTTATATATTTATGTGTTCTTGGCTTGAGCCAAAATGAGCATATGTTCATCCACCAACCTATCCTCTTAGACTTGGAGCTCTACAATGCCTTGTCTCGTAGCAGAACCTACCCTACTTTAGACCATTGAATGCATGGAATTTCACATCCTAAATTTTCTCGTTTCATGTTCTATAGTATTTTGGGACTTCTATAACTCATTGGAAGAAACCTCATTGTAGAGGGTTCGATTGTGCAATATTATTGTCTCTCCCTCCCTCCCTCCCTCCCTCTCGCCTCTCTCTCTCTCTCTCTCTCTCTCTCTCTCTCTCTCTCTCTCTCTCTCTCTCTCTCTCTCTCTCTCTCTCTCTCTCTCTCTCTCTCTCTTGATAGAGGTAATGTTTATGAATTATGTGATCATGCTTCTAAACAAAGTCTGTTAAGCTTCTCATATTACATTATGAGACTAAAGTTGAGTTTGTTGAATATTGTTAATCCATTCCGTTTTCAAGTAGGTATTGTATTGCAGAACGTGGTCTTCTATTGATGAATGGTAATCATGTTACCAACATTAAACGGTTAGAAATCTTAGGGAAATGAGTAGGCTTTTTTGAATGTAGAAACTTCATAATGCAACTTTATAGTGCCAACTTTTTTAATGTATTTGTCGAGTTTTTTAGATGGTTATGTTTTTTGATGTTTATCTTGTAAACCATGATGAAGGAGAGTACAAAGAGAATAAGGAGAGAGATGACTAGATGCTAATTTTAAAAAAAATAAAAAATAATTATATATTTATTTTTATATATACACATATATATACATACATACATATATATATACACACACACACACACACACACACACACACGCATATATATATATATATATATATATATATATATATATATATATATGTACTCTATGTACACACATATATATATATATATGTACTCTATGTACACACATATATATGTGTGTGTGTGTGTGTGTGTGTGTGTGTGTATGTGTGTGTACATTATTTTTGACCCTTTTCATATATGTGTATAATGTACAGATATAGGCATTACACATGGCACACACCACATGTAATACCACATTGAGGCATTACAAATGGCATGTGTCACACGTGGCACCACAGCAATACACGTGGCTTGCCACATGTAATGCTATGTCAAGGCATTACACATGGCAATGTCACGTGTATTGCTCGAACACGAGTAATACACATGACAATGATGTGTCAACACCATGTATATTACGTGAACTCGGGTAATACATATGGCACCCGCCAGCACCATTGGGCAGGTGCCGTTTAAATGGCTCTCACCCTTGCTCGTTCTCATCACATAAAGCACCCCCTCTCCCTCAATCGCCCCCTCACATAAAGTGCCCCACTCTCCCTCAATCGCTTCGTTCACATAAAGCACCCCCTCTCCCTCATTCGCCCCTTATCAAACCCCCTAGGAAACAACTCTGCCCTTCTAATCACCCCCCTCTTAGCATCTCAAACCCTCCTTTCCCTCTCATGCAATGAGAGACACCCAAATTTCTTCTTTGGATGAGCATTCATCGTGTGGATACATTGTCATGTGTACTGGTTCTAATTGACCAAATACATGCTACAACTCTACGCAAAGTTGGAGGAGAACTCATCCACCATGCCGACATGTATGAGAGAGCCACACTCGACTCTGGTGTGGGTATCATGGATGCCTTCAAAGCTTTTAGGAAGGCGCGCTTTGAAAAGGCGTTCGTAAGGTGGAAAGGGCAAATGCGTGCCACCTTGGATCCTAACCAGCAACCACACTTGTTGTGCACGGCACAGTGCCAACATAATCAATTATATGTCTCTCATTTTATTGTTAGTCCATCGTATTGAAAAGAGTATTCAAATGTTTCTATATTAGGTGGTGGAGAAATTGTGTGTGTAATCGAGTATGTATTCTCGAGCACCCTTTGGATGCATGGGTGCAATCCGAGAGAGAGGAGATGGTATTCTACCCCAAAGGAGTGGATCAATGAGCTACTTGGCAAGGAGACATAGACATCGTGCCCATGGTGGATAGACTACCCCAAGGGAGAGTTTCCTCTTATTTAGCAAGGCTGAGCAGTTTTAGAGTAAGTATCATTGTGTAGGGTAGCATTTTTGTATGAACTATGAAGTTCGTATAGGGAGTTTATAGTTGCTATATGGGTTGGATGCAGGAGTAAAAAAGGGCAAGAAGTTGGCCATACATGCATCTCCATCAGCCACAACCATGACATAAACACCCACAAAGAGGTCACGGGGGGCAGAGTGGAAAGGGGAAGACGATGATAAGGATGTTGAGAGGAGTGTCCCTAAGCATGATGAGAGCATTGATCGGTAGGATTCCTATGCACAGGGTGATGAGAAGATGATCCCTAGTGGTGAGAGCAAAGAGCATGGGATGAAGAGTCCAAAGGAAGATGACATATACCTATTGGGATTCGGTAAGTGAACTTAACATCTTTGTATTTTAGCATAAGTTTATTATTTAAACATTGGGAATAGCATGTGATTGGTCTTATCAAAATGACTTTGAAGCTGATTCATAAGTGGTAGACCATCTCCATTTAGGTCTCAACTCCAACATTGATAACCTCCGTCTTGCACTTTTACGAAAGCAAAAGCAAAGGTATGATCTCTTACCCATGCCAATCACTCTCTCCATTTGTCGTGGTTATATAGTTTGCAAAGAACTTATATTTTATGTTGTTCCAGGAATATTACACTATTGTAACAATTCATGGGATTGTTGATGAAGTTGGGAACCATGGACACATACGATAGCCTTGGAGGCCTACATGCTTGGTGTGGGTAGATTTTCTTACTACAAATCTTAAGAAAGAAAGTGACAACCTATATTTAGCCTCATTAGCCTAGAATTAAGGAAAGCATAAGAGATTAGCCTAGGATTAGAACAAGAAGAGAAAGCAAAGAACTTGTGTAATCTTGATTATCATGCTCGGTTGGCCATAGTTTAAGTGAGTGTGAACACTTATGGCCATGTATATAAGTGAATTTCTCTCATAATACGAGCGATTCTCCCATTGTACAATTAAGTCTTGCTCTTGCTCATCCTCTTGCTAATCTCTCTCTCTCTAATGCATGCTAATGAGTGTGTGCGAGTGAAGTGAGGTGAAAGGAGAGGGACGAGTACTCGTAGTGCAACGCAGTCGGTGGAATTGCTTCTCAAGGAGTTGTAGATCTTGGAGACCTCAAGGATTATGAGCTCATCCATTGGAAAGATCCTCACGATAATTACGGTTCACTAGGTAATCTCTTGTTGGATGTGTTTCAAGGGGGGTTAGGGTGAGCCATAACATTTTTGGCACTGCTTTGGGGAGCCATCCCTTGGCTTTTTCTATCGTTTTTTCTCTTATCTATGCATCAACCATTTCCCATTGTCTTTATTAATGGTTTTTCATGAAAAAGATGTGGATTTATGTGTGATTTGTGTTTGATTTGGTGTGGAATAGCTCTCTTTTTTATTTTTGTAGAGAATGTTTTTTTGCTTAATTTTAAGCTTAATTTGTTGTTTTTGTTGTTAAGTGGTTTTTCACGTTCTTATAGGACTTGCACATAGTTTGTATTAGGTTTAGTTTGCATCAAACAATGCAATAGAATGCAATTTTTAGTGAATGTAAGCTCTCTTTAGTATTAAACATAGAACTAAAATCATTAATTTTAGCTTAACGTGTGTTTTTTGTTTGTATGCATTAGAGTGTTAGCAACTATTAGGAGTAGCTTAATCCTTCCAAACATTTCTCAAAAACATCAAAAAACTCTTGAAAATGACTAATTTCTCTTAATTAACTAGTTTTTGTCATTAAGAGTGATTAATCCACTTTAAGCAAAAAAATTTAGAAATGGATAAATTGGGGTCCAAATTGATCATGTAAGTAGTCAAAATTAGTGTTTTTGAGTGTTTTGAGAGCATTTGCATGCATCAAAACACCTAATTACATCAATTTCTTCATCAATTGGAGGAATTTGACTCTCTTTTGCTTAATTTTGCCTTTAAAAAACCAAAATTAAGAGCTTAATTAATCTCTAATTATATATTAATTTACACATTAGTTGATACAGATAGCTTAGAAATTTCTTGCTCTATCCAATGATGTGCTCAATTGTGTGAATTAATTAGTAATTAGGGGTTAATTAGAGACCTTGATTAGTATAAAAGAGAGAAAGATTAATGAAAATATTAATCTTTGATTAATTCTTAATCACTTTTTTTTATATAACTCATTAAGGCTAATGAGCATTGAATGAGTAGATGCTCACGAGTTGTCAAATCGTCCATTTTGGGGATCATTTATGAAGGATGTAAGGGGGTGACATAAAAAGGTTGACTTTTTTTAATTTATACTTACCTTTTTGGAAAAATTCCCATATCTTCTTAATTTTAAATTCAAAAAATATTCCTCCCAACAATAAAATTTAAATTTTTCACTAGACTTAAAAAATAATAATAATTAATTTTTCCATGAAGCGGTTCACGACGTGAAACACTAAATATGTCACGGCATGAAACAATCCAAAAATAAATAAATTTGATAAAATTTGTGAAGTCCGCTTCACGCCGTGAACTGCACCCTGCTAGTTCACAACGTGAAAGGTATGTCGGCTTTAAGAAAAACACTCTTAATTTTAAATTCAAAAAATATTCCTCCCAAACAATAAAATTTAAATTTTCCACTAGACTTAAAAAATAATAATTAATTAATTTTTCCATGAAGCGGTTCACGACGTGAAACACTAAATATCTCACAGCACGAAACAATCCAAAAATAAATAAACTTGATAAAATTTGTGAAGTCCGCTTCACGCCGTGAACTGCACCCTGCTAGTCACAACGTGAAAGGTATGTCGGCTTTAAGAAAAAGACTCTAGAAAACACCTATGTTTGGAGGCTCGTATCTCCTAAACCATGAATCCGATGAAGGCACTCTAGTGCTCCCTGGAAAGTCGACATCGAGCTCTTCAAATTTGGTATGGTCGTCAAAAGTCAAAATCGATTGTTTTGGCCTCCGACCAGCAACCTCAAAATTCAACCCAAAAATTGAGGTAAAAAGCACTAAAAATCGTATTAAAAAAATAGCGCGAAAACGACTTCAAACTTTATTCGGGCTACTTTTTGAGGGTCTAAACGATAAAATCATGAACGACTCAGAGAGACAAAGTTGTAGTACTCCAATAATACTACAACTCTCTCATACAGAGTTTTTTCAAATTCCTTTTGGAACACCCTCAAAAACGTGCTATGAAACAGGGAAAAAAGTTTCATCTTGAGACAGTGATGGAAAATAGGTTTTAGGACCTCTTCCATCTAGGAAGTTACTAGCATGCACTTTTTTCGAAAAAATATCCCTAAGAGGTCATTCACGTGCATGTAGCGTCTAAGCTAATTAGGGCAAACAGACACTTGTTTGGCCCAACTGAGAGTACGCCATACCTCTTGAGGTTGTAAGTAACGGGCTGTGAGAAAATATAAAAAGCAAAAAAAAAAACCACAACACATGTGTGCTTGTTCATTAAGAAGTGATCAGGCAATCAGATAGGGAAACGATAGAGAGACTACGTGGGCCGACACCCTCACTAAACCCCACTAGCTGACATCTTCGCGTCATTGAGATCTATGTCCCAAATGCACCTCTCAATACCATTTGCCATGCCAACAATAAGAATGTCATTAGGTTTTGCACCCCCTGTCACTTCAATCCCACCAGGCTTTAGTCCCTTACCTAACATTTCCAAACATCCTATAGGTACCAACCCTTTCCAACCCCTGGATGCCCACACCTTGGACATACTGACTAGTCTAGGAAGGGGGGTAGCTCAAGGACTCAGTGAGTCACTACCATCAAGAGCACTCACATACGACCTCAATGACTCATACAGAAATACAATGACACATACGACCTCAAGGACTCAGTGAGTCACTACCATCAAGAGCACTCACATACGACCTCAATGACTCATACAGAAATACAGCCGTGTGTACAGATCTCCAAAATCATGGGAAAATACGACGGAATAACTAATACTATTCAATTCATTATTCAAATGTTTGAACAAAGATGTAAAGCCTTTGGAAATCCAAACTGCCCCACCAAGGTACATGCATTGAACCTATGCTTAAAAGGAAAAGCTAGTCGATGGTTCATCACAGTGATGCCGACGAGACCAACTTCATAACCTTGAAAACAGCCTTTATCCATGGTTTTCCAAGACAAGGTGATCGGTGGAGTGCAACGAAAGAAGCGTAAACCAAATAAAACCATTAGAGACTTTATCCTTCGAATAAAACTCTTGGACTCACGATGTGAGTCATGGAAAAAATTAAACGATTCTCAATTGAAAAGATGTTTCATGATGGGCTTAAAGAATAATAGCTTACACAACTTGATCATTGTATCCAACCCGAAAACATTCGATAAATGTTGTAAAGAAGCTATACGTTTAGATGACAACATGCTGGAAGATGATTATGCTACGAGATGTTTCTCAACTAAACCAAGTGAAAGCAATGGCAAAAGAAAGATTGACCCCAAATTCTATGATGCCTTGCTTAAAATCTTTCAATCGACATCTCTAAGAGAGGATGAAATCCTTCAAAGCCAAACATCCTTAATGCCTATATAAGTAAGGAGCGAAATGCCTTGTGTTAAGTGCAATCACTACGACCATCCCAATCCCCATTGTGTATACAAGGCACCTATCTTTTTGTATTGCATATATTGTAAATCCTTTGGTCATGATACTACAAAGTGTCCCAATTCATCAACAATTGACTCAAAATCTTCGTCTCATATGCACGAAACACAAACAGTCGAAAGGGTAGAAACCACTCAAGAAGTAGTTAATCGAACATTTCAGTGTTTCTATTGTCGTGGACCTCACAAAGTGGTAGACTACACAGTTTGGAATACTTCCATGCCCATAGTCACTAACACTTTGCAATCCGTGTATGAACGATGTGGCATTGATCACATGTTCCAAGATTGCCCAAGACAAGTTGCTTCAATGCAACTTGTCTCACAAAATACAACTCTAAACATCTTAAGTGGACAAAACAGGAAATTATCCACATGGTACCCTTGAATATACTTACACGCTTATAAGCCAAGGCACCAGAGAGTGTAAAAAATAATACAAAAGATAACACTTCAAAATGGGTAGAGGAACATGCCTTAAAGCAAAAACCACAAGAGAAAACAAAACCTTCTCAACCTAAGAAAAACAAGGGACATCAAACTATCCAAACTAAGGTTGGATTAAAGGACATGGAAAAGGAACCTGTGTGGAGGACATAAACCCAAAAGAGCCAAAAGCTACACATGATGTAGAAGCATCCACCTCAAAAACCACCACAACACCCATATGTGTGATACATGATACAAAAGCCCAAAAGAGAATTCGATCTCGTTGCATGGGCAAACATAAAGAAAACCTGACAAACCAAAGAAAGTTAAAAGATGAAAAATGTTCTAGTACACATTAGTGAATGTTGATTCGTCTCACTAAGTGCACTTAATAGACCAATCAAGAAACTAGAACCCGCCCAACCACCCTAGATTGAAAATCATGATCATATAACATATGCGGAACGCAAAAAGCAAGCTCAGGAGAGCATGCTTAGCATGGTTAAGTGTCTTACATGATCACTGGGGTTGTGATTGAACCTCATAATGCCAATCCTAAAAAAGCAACAAAAATACAAAACCCAAAGGAGTACTGCTTCCCCTTCCAGGAGGAAGACATACTCTCTACAAAAGAGTCATTAGAGACAAGTTACACAAATTATGCGGTTGAGAAAGCACGTGAAGAATTCGATAATTCCCTTACAAAATTAAAGCGGTCTCTCAAAACCTCATTTGGAGGAATTCTCTTCTCTCATAGTCAATCCAGCATAACACTTGCACCTTTAAAGGGCTTAACATGAGTTATATCAAGACATGAAGAGCTCCATAGAATAGGATTGTGAGGATTCACAAGTTTCCAAACATACCTCATTTAGAATAATCAGAGGACCAGTGTACACATTGGGTACTGAAGAGGATGAAAGTGAATGGGAATATGAAACAGAAACGAGATCTGAAGCTAAAACACAAACTGAAACATCCATGGTTCCTCTCAAAGATTCTATCATGGTATGGTTAGATTTCCCTATAAGCAATGATGTTAAGTATAAACACGCATTGATTAGCCCTCAGCCTACTCATAACATCGTGACAATAGACACTTGGGTGTCATTGGGACAACCTAAACTAATCCCTACACACAATGGTCTTGTAAGGGGAGCCAATGGACAAAACATTGAAGTTCCTGGTTACTTTAGCTATGCTACTCAAATAATCGATGGAGATGTGGAATTTACATTCCATGTTATCCTAGATTCCCTTGAGTATGATGTTGCTCTTGGTGGAACTTGGATACGTGACTCGTTGTATTCAATTGTGATGAATCCATGCAAACAGTCACCTTGAACACTCATGTAGGCATTGTACAACTGCTATTAAGGGAGGAAGAGACCTTGGAGGAGCTGGAACTTCCAACATATCTTACGGAAAAGATCCCTAAGATCCTGGTTGGATTGGAACTTTCTAATAAAATCACCACAGCTCAAGCACATCTTTATCCCACACGAGAACACAATCTCATGACCCTCAAGTTATGGGACTTATTAGGTCAACCAACACTCACGGCTCATCCTAAAAGAATTCCCTTTACACAAGACTTGAACATACCATGTTTGGGGTACTTTGAACATACAATGTATATTGAAACTAACCCCCTTACTTGCAAGTTTTTTATGGTTGAGCATGTGTTGAAAGCAGATTTGATCTTGGGGCATAAATGGACTGTTGCTGCCCAAGCACCATTGTGCTTTGCTAGCGATAGAGTCATCTCATGATGGTCAACGACACAAAGTTGACAATACCATACTACAAGGAAGAGGATCCAACCTTAATGGATTTCTATAATGCTGAACGCAAAAGGTTACAAGCCTCTTCCATAAAAGCCTCTCTACATAATGACCTACCATCTACATCGACGACCAACTCTAATAAAGCATCTACTCCTTCAATCCCATCCTTACTGTTGAAATATACAAGTGAATAGGGTGTGTGCGGGAACAAGCCCTTAGCAAGAGGCTATAAAAGAGAATTTGTAAATGAGAGAGAAGCTGTGAAAAGGTGAGAAGTATCTATTGGGAGAGAATAAAGGGTAGCATGAGAAGATTTAGGAGGTGTGGAGATATTCTGAGAAGAGGTGGAGAGAATCAAGCAAAAGAGGCGGAGTGAATCAAGGAGAGATCAGTGGGATTAGATGCTTGGATGTAAACTCTATAAATTGAGGCATTGGCCTAATGAGAATTTGTTGGTTTTTTATTATCCATGCCTACATTAAGCTATCATTTCACTAATCAATCATCATCTAATCTCTTTTCTAATGATGTTGATTCTAGCATTTGATCTACCATAGCTCATCACATTGTTGTAAATTTAACATGGTATCAGAGCCTAGCTTAGAATCCATCAAATTTATGAGTCCATTATCTTGCTAATCACTTAGCTAATTAGGATTAGTAGATAATCAAGTTTTTACCTCTTTTTTCAAATAGCTTCTGGTGGAGGAGCTCTCTCTCCCTTCACACATAAAATTGGCCCAAAACCTCTTAGCCACATGTAGCCATACCCCTTGTGCTTTAGCCCATCTAAACAAAACATCAAACCCCTGCACAGAGCTACTATTTTTCGTGATTTTGCATGCGCCACCTTCCTAAAGCAATTTGGAGATCTACACTTCCAAAGAAGACATTGCTCTAATTCCTCTTGGCCCTAGGGGTTTTCAAGGGTGCTCTACAAGCTGGTGAAGACAGTTTTTTATTTCATCAAGTCTACAGTGAGATCCAAGCTCTACATCAAATCTGTAGGTGACTTTGGTAAAACAGAGATTAAGCATTCAATGTTTGGTCAAATCTTGTGTTTCTTGGCTTAATCCTCTACTAGACTAATTGCTATTGATGGCTTTGAAAGGGGTTGACCTCATTTGAACTCTAAGGCCCCAGATCTGGACTCCCCGCATACTCTGTTTTTTGCATACAAAACAGAGGAATATTTTGCTAATCAATGATTAATCAGCACTAATCACTGTATTTTGGTGTAATTGAGGGTTCAAATTAACCATTGGGTATCTGATACACTATATTTTGGTGTAATTGAGGGTTCAAATTAACCATTGGGTATCTGATACAGATCCCTATAGCTTCAGATTGTAATTCGGAGATGGTTTGATACTCCAGTACAAATTTATTACCCTTGGTTTAATGTAATTTTTGGTGAGTTTATGTTGATAAATCTGTTTTGTAATCATCACCTAAACAACAGATTGAGTTGTAAAAGGGTAGACACTGCCCTTATTTGCATCCCTTCCATCCTCTTCAAAGGAGAGAATGGGAAGCAAGGATCCCTTCAATCCCCTATACACATGTCAAAGTGGCTTTATAGGAGGGTAGCCTACTTTGAGGGACGAAAGGCTTGCTTAGCAGAGAGAGAGAGAGAGAGAGAGAGAGAGAGAGAGCCACACAAGGAGGATCAACCTAGGCGATCATGGCAATAAGAGACCGGGAGCCAAGTTGCCGCACTATAGCCATGTAGTTAAAGAGACTCCCACTAAGAGGAGCAAAGACAAAGGGGAGGTGGGGGCTCCATGTGAGAAGGAGAGATGCCCAGCCATTGAGAGGAGCCAAGATGAAGGGGAGGTGGGGTCTCTCTAGGTCATGAATATCAAGAGAAAGGATGGAGGAAAGATAGGCGAGCTGGCCAAAAGGTGACAATCGTCCCACCATCTCAGAGGGGGAACATGTAGGGGAGACTATGTGGGAGGTTAGCAGAAGGAGAAGCTCAGGAGGCACCACATTGACCCATGAAGAAGAGAGAGCCAACCAGCGGTGTGTGTGTGTGTGTGTGTGTGTGGCTCTCTCTCTCTCTCTCTCTCTCTCTCTCTCTCTCTCTCTCTCTCTCTCTCTCTCTATCTATCTATCTATCTATCTATCTATCTATCTATATATATCCTAATATATATATGTATCTCCTAAAAAATATATAGCCACCTACACACACATGTATATATTAGGCTATAAATATATTAGACTATATGTATTTCATGCCATATACATATACCCTAAAATATATAGGTTATTTATAATCTAATGTTTATGTGTATTTATGTGTGTTTGTGTATTTTAGGATATATATATATATATAATGTAATATATAAATATAGACATATATATATTAGGATTTATATATGTTTTAGGCTATATATATTTTAGGATGTGTGTGTGTGTGTGTGTGTGTGTGTGTGTGTGTGTGTGTATTTATGCTGTATATATTTTAGGCTACATAATGCGCACGCACACACACACACACACATACACATAATGTGTGTATATTTATATCTCTTTATGCTATATATATATATATATATACACACACATAATGTGTGTGTATATTTATATCTCTTTATGCTATATATATATATATATATATATATATATATATATATATATATAAGGCTACATAATGCACGCACGTGCACACACACACACACACACATCTGTATGGCTAAAAATCTATTAGGTGTTGGCAGCCAGCCTACACATCTGATCACCGCTCAAATTTCACCCTTTATGTAACTTATTATGGGCTAAGGCTTCTTGTTTTGTAACAACCTTGTAATGGTGTCTTGCTGCAAACAGGTAGTACCCAAGTGGATGTAAGAAGGAAGAGTGAAAAACTCTAGAGGATATGTTATGCAAGATAGGAGATCAATAGATGTTGGATTGATGTACTGTTGAGAGTCTAAGCTAATATTCAAGAATGTCTTGAGGGTTGGTATCTATCTTGGCTGTATTTTGTACTGCATAATCTTATGTACTCAATTGCATACTTGTCTATGTGTTAACTCCTATCCGAAAACATGAAGGATCTAGAACTAACCTCCACGTAGTTATGATTAACTCCCCTAAGCATAAACAGACTGGTAGCTCAACGCTGTGCATTGGCTTGTCATATTGGGCACAACGTAGTTAGTCACCACTCTTTAAGAGCCGACTAGGTGGTTCGGAACCACATAAGTGTCGGGTCTTGATCGGACACTGACATTAGGCTATATATATTTCAATATAGTATGTGTGTGTGTGTGTGTGTCATATTTTAGGCTATATATGCATATAAAAATGGAATGAAATACACTAAAGGATTTTTAAATAATTAAAAAATAAAAACGTAATTGTAAAGTTAAAATTTCTCCCTTCTTGGTGGCAACCCCGAGGATTATGATGACCAAAGTATTCTTTGCATTTTACATTATGCCTAAATGTAACTAAGCAGACATTATCACATAGGCCCAATCATTCAGGATATGAATCCTCATGCATGGCTTAGGGGTTGTCTCAAATCTTATGATTGCCCATTTTAGAAGGCATCATGAATATGATACAAAACTCTTGTTTTTGTAGGAGGGGCCAGTCGATTATAATCAAATAAGTATTGAGGCTCCATCATGTCCAAATAGAAAACCAAAAACTAGAGTAAGAAACTGGGAATTAAAGCTAAAGTTAGGGATGTGAAAGAGAACCATTTTAGGTGTTGAAAATCTAAATGATTTTGTAATACACATAAGGATGCACACATATGTGTGCATGTACACACATACACACACATGCACGCACACACGTAGAGTAAGAAACCATCTTGTTTTTTTTTAAAGTTTGCCTTCTGTGGGCATTTTCTCCTTTTTGAAGATTGTGGAAGAAGGAAAATAGAGACCACACACACATATATAGATTAAGAAACCATTTTTATTTTTAACAAGTTTGCCTTCTGTGGACAGTTTCTCCCTTCTAAAGATTGTGGAAGAAGGAAAATAGAAACCACATACACACATCTTCTTGAAGGGTGATCCTAAACCCTAAACATCTCTCTCTCTCTCTCTCTCTCTCTCTCTCTCTCTCTCTCTCTCTCTCTCTCTCTCTCTCTCCTTTATAATTTATGAAAAACTATTTTCTTGATTATTTATTTCTTTATTTGGTTTTTGTAGATAATAACTTCTTAAAAATAACATATATAAATGGTGTAAATTTGACAATGCTATATTGAAATCTAATAAATATTTAGAAGTTAATGACTTCTTGAAAGTAACATATATAAATGGTGTAAATTTGACAATGCTATATTAAAATTTTATAAATATTTATAAGTTATCACCAAAAGCAAAAGGTTAAGATATGTTTATTACCCTTTAATTTTAGTTATGGCAATCTCTTTAAATATCATCCAAAGTGTTCTATCAAATAAGGATGCCGATGATTTGGATTTTATTTGTTCTACTCCATTAGAATGATTTAATTTTTGTGCCACTAAACAATTTGCATGGGCAATATCGCCTTCGAGAGGTGCTACTAGAAAAACATGTGCATTAAGGTTAGGAACCATGTAGGTGCCTGCCAACAACTGATGATACTACAACTAGGGAATACTTAATGGGAATATAGATGGAAGTCCATGGATCGAGAGTGCCTACAAGAAAAAAGAAGTGCCTGCCAACTGATGATACTACAACTAGGGAATACTTAATGGGAATATAGATGGAAGTCCATGGATCGAGAGTGCCTACAAGAAAAAAGAAGTGCATAATACTTCATGTTTAGCATAACTTGAGCGATGTCATTTCTTAAATGTCACATGTAGAGCCCGTTGCAAATATATTCGCATGCACTTGGATCATATGTTTGTGTATCTATGAATGTATGGGAATAGTAGATGGAGGTTATTGAGTTTCGTTCTCTAGTGCACAAAGGCAAAATGGATTATTGGAAGTGTATAATACTGCACATTTCAGCATGACTTGAATGATCTCATTTCTTAGATGTCACACAAAAGGAAGAACAATACTAAGAAATCAATCATGTAGGTTTACAAAAGAAAGGGTGAAAACTATTAGGAGGGGAGTACATGAATGTCGGGAAAAACGTGAGTTAGGAGTGTAAGATTCCTCCCTCCGGCTTTGAGGTGTGCAGGTGTAAAAACCTCTCCTTCTGATCTTATAATTATTCCCCTCTCTGAAATAAAAGAAAGATCCTGTTTTACCTTGTTTTGGCCTAGAGAGAGAAAATATCTAGAGGAGGGAGGTAATTCAAAATTGAGATATTTTTAGATATAAAAATCCTCCTAGTGTCTAAAATGGTTTTCCCTAAAACAAATATTCAAATAAAACATTCCAATGTGCAATTGGAATAAATTGAAATCAGGTAAAAAGGACCTTAGCCTAAGGGTCCAGATTTTTTAAAATTTTTGAATTAAGGTTCCTATGGACCAATTAGATTAATCCAAATGTAGGGAGGAAATAAATTGAAGAATAAAAGGAAATCCCCCCAAAAATGAGTAAATACTCACATAAGATGAAGAGTTGACTAAGGACAAGGTTATTAGTTAAAAAAGAAGAGATATTTAGAAGAAATGATGCATTTTTGACACCTCAGTGTGGGGAAATTCCCCTCATGAAGGAGGTGCCTATTTCACACGTGTGGTTGTATTTTAAACTCACAAATAATGAGATATTTTCATCTCTCCTCTCTCCTGTTTCAACTAGATCCAAAAAGTAAGCTAAACTAACCTAAAAATTGACCAAACTGATCTGAAAAATTCTAGAATCAGTTTGCTGGGTTAGAGGCTCACTTTTTCCTATAAATGAAGCCTCCCCCTTTGTAAATGGTTAATAGTGTTTTATGCACTATTACTCTACTCCTCTCTCCAGAGCTAAAAATAGTGAATTTATTGATAATTAATTAGTTTTTGACCATTTCCTCTTCAAAAGAATTAGTGGCCACTCTTGTTGCAAACAAGAGTAGATCCCTCAAACCATCAAGCCAAAGGAAAGCTCACAAAAATTCATGTAAGCTAGAAATCCTACTTTTTCTTTATTCCATTTAATGGTTTTCTAATTTTTATTTTCTTTAAAATAAAAAATGATGCTATGCCTTGTTGGAAAGGCTTTCCCCTCTCTTCATTCTTGAATTCAGCCTTTCTTTTTCCTAGATGTGTAATCAAATTGTTAGATTTAAACTTTTCATATCTTTTCTCTTTAAAAAGTGGAATTTGATTAGTTTAGAATGCTTTAAACCATTTGGGATAATTTCTAAGTAACTTGAGAATGAAAAAAAATAAAAAATGGTCAGCCATACAAAGGAGGTTATGGCAAAATTTTCTTAAATTTTGTGAAATAAGTTTTATCTTTTATTATTCAAAAAGAGTAATCCCCACCGCTTGTGTATTCTAAAAGTGTTATTTTTATTCTATGCATAGAAAAATGCATATTAGAAATATTTTTATAATAAAAGTGTTATTTTCATTAGAATTAATTTCTATGCATAGAAAGTTGGGAATATTTTGATTATAAAAGTGTTACTTTCATCAAAATTTATTTTTATGCATAAATAGATGCATAAAAGATTTTTTTATTGTAAAAGTGTTACTTTCATTAAAATTAAATAGATGCATAAAATATTTTTTAATATAAAAGCGTTACTTTCATCAAATTTTGATTTTATGCATAGAAAGATGCATAAAGAAATTTATTTTTATTTCAAAAGAGTTATTCTCATCAATTTTGATTTTATGCATAGAAAGATGTATAAAGAAATTTATTTTTATTTCAAAAGAGTCATTCTCATCAATTTTGATTTTATGCATAGAAAGATGCATAAAGAAATTTATTTTTATTTCGAAAGAGTCATTCTCATTAAAATTGAATTTATGCATAGAAAGATGCATAAAAGATTTATTTTTATTTCAAAAGTGTTATTCTCCTTAAAATTGAATTTATGCATAAATAGATGCATAAACTGATTTTTATAAAAGTGTTATTTTTCACTGAAGTTGTTCTTATGCATAAATAGATGCGTAAAGAATCTTTATATCAAAAATAAGAATTCTCTTACATTCTATAAATAGATGTGATAAGATGTGATATGAATCAGATAGATGAGAATGAATAGAGGATGGATGTGATGAGAATAGAAGTGATGAGAATGAGAGGTAAATAGATGTGATGAGATGGGATGCGAATCAAATAGATGGGAATGAATGGATGGATGGATGTGATGAGTATAGAAGTGATGAGAATGAGAGGTAAATAGATGTGATGAGATGGGATGCGAATCAGATAGATGGGAAAGAATGGATGGATGGATGTGATGAGAATAGAAGTGATGAGAATGAGAGGTAAATAGAAGTGATGAGAATGAGAGGTAACCTAATTGCTCACCCTTTTTAAAAAGATTTTTGAAGGAAAAGTAGAAAACAATGAAACATGCAACTTCAACATGGAGAGGTTGCAAGGACAAAAAATTAACAAAATGCAATGAAAAAACAATGGTTTGTCTTCCTTTAGGTCCTCCCAAGTAGTAACAAACCAAAAAATAGCACAAAAATACAACGAACACTTAAATTTTCTCTCCTTTTCTCCTCTTCGCCCATCCCCTATGTGCTTCTTAACCTTTTGATATCACTCAAAGAGTAATAGCATAGGGAAAGGAGAACTCACAAGGGGAAGCTAAGACTCTAAAAGAGTGTGGGAGGAGCTCTCAGTGCGGCACCAAAAATGTGATGCCCCTTTCCTATGCTCTTCCAAAAATATTATGTCCATTTCCTATCCCCTTCCAAAAATATGATGTCCTATTCCCTTCCAAAAATATGATGTCCTATCCCCTTCCAAAACTCTACTCATTCATGGAAAGCAAGAAAGAAGTACAACCATCATAGGGAACTTACCTCACCCTTGAACTCAATCCACTTGAAGTATACAAGCTCAACTTGTTGTGGAGCTCCACCTCCTTGAATCTCACCACCAAATTGGGGTTGCATTTATACTTGGAAGGACATAACTCTCACTCTCCTCTCTCACACCAAGAATAGAAAGGATCATGCATGAACTCTCACACACTATACACGTAGACAAGAGCAATAGTAAGGTGACAATTGCCATAAAGGGGATTACATGTTTGTATTATGAGAAAACCACTTATTCATACTTGGGCGCTTAAAACTCATAAATTAAATAGAGCATGGACATGGTCAGCTTTCTCATAAAAAAGATGCCTTTTTATGACACTTATTGCTTGCCCTGGAGAGAAGCTTGTTAACCCATAAAAAAGATGCCTTTTCATGACACTTATTGATATGTAGTGGAGAGCATCTTGTTAACCCATAGATTGAGGTTAACACCATTGTCAACTGTGGATTTTGAGCTTCCATGGCAAACCTTCACTTTCATGGTTCCTTAATAAACCTAGCTTCTTTTCTTCCATGGTGGACTTTCTTCTCCCATAAAAAGGCATTGCTTCTTTGTTTCCATGCTAAAACCTAGCTTCTACATTTCTGGAATGTAGGTGAAGAGAGTGAGGGGCACATGATTGTGTCACCTCAAGGGCACAAAAGCAAAGAAAATTGATGGAATGTAGGTGAAGAGAGTGAGGGGCACACAAAGCATTATAAAGAGGGGGGAGGAAGCTTTGGCTATGGCGTTTGGATGAATGAGGATGGGGTTGATGTAAAAGAAGTTGACACTATTTTAGAATGAGGATGGGGAGGAAGCTTTGGCTATGGCGTTTGGAATGAATGAGGATGGGGTTGATGTAAAAGAAGTTGACACTATTTTAGAAGGGTGCCATAGTAATGAGAAATGATAGAAGAGATTCCAACGTCAAAACATTTTAGAAAAATATTTAGAAAAAGAAAAAAAAGTATAGAAATAGAGAAAAAAGTGAAATTTCACAATGACACGTAGCTGAATGAGAGCTCACCATTCTTTTTGTTACCTCATAATTGCCTGCATAAAAACCCCACATATAGATCTACAAAGCAAGAGAACCCTATGCATAAAATGAAGGCAAGCTCATAGAAACAAACTCACATGCAACTCTCACACTTGAAATGGATACCACCTAATAATGGATACAACTCTCACACTTGAAATGGATACCACCTAATAATGTAGTAGGCCAACAAGGACTCTCATGCTTGATAATAACTTACTAATAAAAATGTAATTACCTGATAAGCAAACCTTCCTTATTAATGGAATAGGACTTGCTTTCTAGAAACTATTAACTCCAGGCCTTTGCATATATTACTAACTAGAAAAGTAGCCACCTATTTAAAATCCTGCCACACTTTAACATCCATGCATCGAATAGGTGCAAGGTGTTGTGTTAGATATGAATGCCAATAGATCTAAAAGACTACAAAAATGATTGACAAAGCAATAGTCCAAATTTAAGGCAAATTCATAAAATTAAAGAAATTCAAAACTAAAAAACCCAAAATATTTCTACCTTGGATCATACAAGATATTGACTTTATTTATTTATTTTGGGATCAATAATAATTATATATATTAATTGAAACTGTTCAAAAACTATAGTACAATCAAGTTAGAGCTACACTATCCATATTTACAACTCCTTAACTTCATTCAGAATTTTACATAAAAATTTCCATCTCTATTCTTCCATCAAAAAGCAGGATTGTTCCTAAGATATATGGTATCCCAAAAGTATGCTATCCTCCATCATAGCTTCTGTAGAGCATTCACAAGGGGACTGTTTTTGCAACATTCCCCCTTTCTTGGACCATATTTTAACAGTGGGTTTGGTTCCCACAGGGTTTTCTATAAAGGCAACAAAAGTATGATCAACCTGTTTTTCTTTGCGATACCACCTTAGAGTTTTTGGCCAAACTTCGGGGGCCTTTTCTTTCCTTCCCCCAACATCTCACCTGCAACATTGTTAGGAGTTTATTCCTAGTATGTTTGATGCTCACGAAGCACTGGGGCAGGATTCGGATCATATTCCTTTGCAAATTCTGAATCAACATATCCAGCTCAGAGCATCTTATCTTTATTCACATTGCACACAGACCAACACATATACACACACTTATGCATCAAGTCTGACTCTTGCAAATCAGTATATACAGCCTTCATAAATATAATTGCATTCAAACTCGATCAGATTTCCAACAAAATGTAGGCTTTGATGATATTAAAAACTAGACTAATATGTCATCTCACTGATTGACCATTTACCCAAGATCGAGTCCTCCCAGCATGTTTTCATACCCAAGCTCTTCTCTATCCATTTAAATATTTTGAACCATCAAGTACCTCTGACGGTAGTCCCAAAACACATGTTTACCATCTTCAAGTGATGACCTGCACCTTGGACAAATGCCAAAAAGAAGTCTCTAATGAATTTTCTAGCACTGACAAAAAAGATGTGCAGGCGTCTCCTCTCGAGTCCATGGACGAGCCGACGCCAATACTCTGCTTTCGTGCGCAGGCATCAAGTGTTAGGTCCGCCCACATGGGCATCTTTGGCTCCGCCCAACTCCACGGTGTCCACTCGGGCCTCTTGGACGCCGCCCATCAACGCCATGCTTCTGCAGCAGGCATCGCCTTCGCCCCTGCAGTTCTTCTTGGAAAGATCACATGGTTGTGGGTTCTGCACAGTAGCCTCTCCCAAACCTTCAAAGGAAAGCAGGCTGCCCTCTTCTGGACCAGGCCTCCATCATTTCATCAGACAAGGGCAGGCAGGTCCCTGTGAAGCTCATGATTTAAAGTAAGTGTAAAAAATGAACATTTGTAATTCTATATTTTTTTGTTGTTTCAAAAGTAAACCTTTTGTCCCTTTGTATGATTTTAATTTGCTTAATAGAAGTCTAAAAAAAGAGTAATCCCATGGTGATTTTTAAAATTGCATTTATTAAAAGCAAAAAAATTCTCAATTTCCAGCTCATGGTTCTGAGGGATTAATTACTTTAGATGCCAGAATTTGAGCCCTGTCGTGTTGCCAGGGTTTTTACCATGCTGGCAACTTTTTTCATTCATTATGGCTCATTTTATGGTGTTAACACAGTTTAAATGAAAATTTACATTTTCCTAAATTGATACTATCTTTAAAACAATCAAGATTCAAAAGAGAAACCACCCCCTCTCCCCCCCCCCAACCCACCCCACCATGCCCTCGTATTAAGCATGAAAAAATATACAAGAGGAAGATTTCAAACCAAGTAACTAGAAATCTCAACCAATCTAGTACCTTGTGTTGCCAACAAGGTCCCATACATGTGGGAGTGAAAAAAATGCCATAATCTCTCTCTCTCTCATAAATTGGCCGTGCTTTCTCTCGGTAGCCTTCGAACATCTTTGGATCCTGGCGCAAGTGGCCATGAGGGTGTGGATGATATCACTCCAAATCTTGCAAATGCACTATGATTCATAAACCAAATTGTCCTCAATGGCCTCAATGCATCTAGCCTTCCAAATGTGCTAGGCTGCAATACTTCTCGATTGATCATAATGGCTAGATCCATGACATTCCCCTCAAACTTGAGCTATGGCTCAACTGTGTCAGCCAAATGATAGCACCAAAAGAAATGTAAGCATCCTTCATCCTCCCAAGGAGATACGCTATTGCAGTCCAAATCCTCTATGCTTCCGTGCACCCCAATAAGCAATGGTAAACCTGTCTATGAAGCTCCTGCAGAACTTGACTCCGACAAGCAATCTCAACTGGTTGGTGGCAAGGCCACCAAGAAAGCCAAATAAAGGAGGATATCTGTGTCCTTGGCAAGAGTGCCACAGCCTCCTCCAAAAAGTCATGTGAATGTCAGGTGTGATACCATAAGCCTCCCGATGAGATCTAAGAGTAGGGACTCTTTGAATGTGTCTGAGAGCAATATGCCTGGTGTTCCGTAGAATACAACTGAAGCAAGGCATGCTTTTCATGGGGTTGGTAGCATCCCTCCAAGCCCACCTACCATACAACCAAAGGCTCCAACCATCTATGATTATCCCTAGGGTGGGATGTCGTGCAAGAAATGCCATGACCATTCTTAGAGGCTAATCTAGAAGGGGCAGCCAAGAAAAACATCAGTAGAGCCAGGACATGGAGCACAGAGTACAGTGAGGACTTGGAGAAGGACCCAGAAGATGTTGTCGGCTAAGGACAAAACCTATCGGCTGCGTTGGAGGCTGTCGGGAGCAAAGGATTTGCTATCGGCTGCATGAGGACCAGACGGCAGTGATTATGGACATAAAGAGATCCAATCGGGCAGCGCTGAAGAGCATTTAATGCATATTTGATTGGCCGACCAGCAGTCGGCCAGTATACCAAGTGTCCAAGAACCCTATAAATAGCAAAGTGTGCTCATAGTTTGATTCATTCATTCCTTTATGGGGATGGGTCCTTAGGGTCCAAGTAGGGACCGGATTTTGGTGATGTTTCACCTTTGCTCCATTCAGCCTCTCGAGAATATAATCAATTCGAGGCATCGGGAATCTGCTCTTGATAGTCAGCTTGTTGAGTGCACGATAATTGACACACAAACGGGAAGACCCATCTTTCTTCTTGACAAATAAGATCGGTGTTGCAAATGGCGACACGTTGGGGCGGATGAAGCCAGATTGCAACAATTCTTGGAGTTGGCGGTCCAACTCCGATTCCATTGCCTTGGAAAGGCGATACGGAAACTTGCTCGGGGGTTCCGAGCCTGGGAGGAGGTCAATCCTGTGGTCCTCTGGTCTAGACGGGGGGAGCTGGGGAGGGAGGCTGTCCCAAAGAAAAATCTTCTGGAACTTTTCATGGAGAACCGAGTACTTCTCGGAAGCATTGGCCACCGTCTGGGCTGTCTGGATGTAAATCATGGCACACTGTGCGCCTTTCCTGACTGATCGTTTAGCCTGCAAGTGGCTTATGAGCGGAAACTTCGGAATTCCTGGCTCACACTTAATAGTCACCGGGACGTTTGACACATTCCGATTGATCTGGAACGTGTGCTTGTCCCACTTGACATCAGGGAGAAACTTGTGAAACCACTGAATACCCAAAATTATGTCTGCTCCTACAAGAGGGGCAACCATAAAGTCACGCCCAAACTCTATGCCCTGAATCACTAACTTAGCACCTAGAGCTTCATACTTGACGCTCGTTGTCATACCCGTGCTAAAACCCTCAACCTGTTTGTCCACCAAAGTCCGCTCGAAACGGGTATGCTGTTCCGTGACTACATCCTCCGTGCTGCCCGCTGTCAAACAAGACAACGACTCTCTGGCCACCTATGTAGCCAAAGGACTTGAGCAATTCGTTGCGTTCATACTCCTGGTCATGGGTGCCCTTTTGCTTATCTTCGAGGTTCCTTGTGGATATCTTACCCTTAGACCATAACACGTAGCATCCCTCTGAGTGATCCACTGAACGAACGATTTATGGATGGTTTGAAATCATCCTTTGAGCTAATGTGCATGTACTCTGTCCCATGGTCTTTCTAATATGTGGTGTATGGCCATGATAGTGGAGACTTTCAAGTCTCAGACTCAGCAACAGGCGGCAAAGTCAAGGAGGTGTAGTTTAAGATTAAGGATGGTAAGGACAAGCCTAGTGGGGAGCTTCAGTGCCTTGCCTCACCCCTAAAGAATGTTGTGCCAATCAAGCCACCGGGCAATGTTTCTATTGTGACTCCATCGATTTTTTTGGAAAGCACTAATGGAAGAACCTGAAGAAGGAGAAATTTAAGGGCAAGGAGAAGTCTAAGGAGAAAGCCAGTTTGTCCGTTGTAGTAGTTCGATGACACTACCAGTATCTCTCGCCTCCCACTCCCTCAAGTATCACAACTCCTCTTCATTTTATTCGTTTTGTTATGGTCTCAGTTGTCCTTAGCCAGCATGGTACAAGCTGTGTTGAGGGACGATCCATTGGCATCTTGTGTCTGTACTCTTTGAATGGAGGAGCTTTAGTGGATATCATCTGATTTGGTTGAGTGGTTGAAGTTGCCTTCAATAGTGGACAACAATGGTCATGGCCACCGCTACAAGGGGCAAATGGAAGAAATCAAACCAGTTTCAGGTTGTCGAGACATTGGGGGTTGGATTGAATATCATACAGAATGCAGGCAGAATTTCAGAAATAAAGACAAAACCTCAAAATGCAGGTGGAGCCCTAAAACACAGGAAAAAACCTTAAACACAGAGAGAAACCCTAAAATGCAGCCAAAAACCCTAAAATATAGTGCATCCATGTGTGTGTGTGAGAGAGAGAGAAGACAAGAAGCAGATGCAATCCTTCGTTTAGCAAGAGTGACCCCCACAGATAAGGAACCTGTAAGACAACGCCATAGGAAAAGCTTTTGCTTGAGAGGCAATTTACTCCTCCATAAATTGCGAAGATTCTTTCGCCACCAAGCAAGTGATTTTGTCATATGCCAAAGAGAATTAGCATGTGAATGAATACATGGTGATGGCTGGAGGAGAGAGTATGTCGACCTAACCGTTAGGTCAGAAAGAACAACAGGACGAGAATTTGAGCCCACCGGGTGTAACTGCCAATCCTGTAATCTGTCCCTGTTAAATAAAGGAGGGATGGGAAGAAAAGGCTGCAACAAGTCAGCAATTTTCCCCCAAATGAACCTGTGATGCATGGCTAGTGGATAGGAAGCCATAGCCTGAGGGAAGGAAAGCATGGCCCCTTTTGAAATGGTGCCTCATTTGTTTTGGACGTGCTCCAGCACTAAGGCCTTCATCCGCAAAATTTCCATGTTACTTCGCCTTCGTTTCCCTAACTCTTTTTTTGGGAAACACTTTTGGTTTTTTGGCATACTCCCTACAACCACGGTCCATTACTCTTTACTTTTGTACTGGGTCAGATATTGGGCTTTCTGGACCATATGGCAGGATCACAACATGAGATTTTGGGAAACCGTTTTTGCAATCTTATCAGTATTTTAGAAGCTCCTTACGGCAATCTGTTTATGATGCTTGCCACCAAGGAGATCTTCATCAGTCATGCCTGGAAATAGTTTCTCTTTGCTTCTGATTTCCCGTTGAGGCTCTCCGTTTTGGAGACTCTCATGTAAATTTCTTTGATAATATACTGTTCATGGATTTACAAAAAAAAAAAAAAGTGAGAGAGAGAGAGAGAGAGAGAGAGAGAGAGAGAGAGAGAGAGAGAGAGAGAGAGAAAGAAAGAAAGAAAGAAAGATTTTATTAACGTCTTCCAAAAGACCGAACTCGGCCTATGAGACAAATCGGAGTACCTGTATGGGGTTATCCTCTGTCATCCCAACAAAATGAAAAAGTACTGAATAAAAAAGCTGAATCTGGGTGTGCAGGGGATGGAGCTCTATTACTAGGAGAATGCAAAGCTATATGCATGGAGTATACAATCATGATATGCAACCTAGCTAGCTCCATCCTGTACCATACTGGGGGTATAAAATGGTATACATCAGTGAAGGGGGTGTCCACAGCTCCCTGAAGAACATGCCTGGGTGTGCTCTGAAGCGAGCCAGTCGCTCCGCACCCTCTCTGTGAAACTGAGCTCTGATCTCTGTCATCTCTCTCTGGTATAGGCGTGGTGTCCGAAAGCCAGGTGTCCTCTGTCTCCTGCGGGCTCTAAGTGTCTCTGCTCTCTGGAGAGTAATTCCCTGCCGTGTAGGGGCTGGGAGGGGTATGGATCTCTGAAAAAATGTAGTAATCTGTGTCTGTCGCCCCCCCTCTGGAGCTGTCTGAGCCTGTAATAATGTCTCTCTGTGGCGCTGTATGTCTAGAATGTATCTCCCCAGTATGCGCTGGTCTGCTGTCTCAAAGATCTGGCGTAGGGAATGTGGCTCTCTGAATAAAATGGGATATCTCTCTCTGATGGCTGTATATGCTCTGCATCTGCATACATAATGCTCCTCACTCTCCACCTCCTCTCTGCACAATCTGCATACCCTCTCCTCTCGGGGGATCCGTGCTGCTCTGCCAGTCTCAATCTCCAATCGGTGTGATGAAACTCTGAGAGAGAGAGAGAAAGAAAGAAAGATTTTATTAACGTCTTCCAAAAGACCGAACTCGGCCTATGAGACAAATCGGAGTACCCGTATGGGGTATCCTCTGTCATCCCAACAAAATGAAAAAGTACTGAACAAAAAAGCTGAATCTGGGTGTGCAGGGGATGGAGCTCTACTACTAGGAGAATGCAAAGCTATATGCATGGAGTATACAATCATGATATGCAACCTAGCTAGCTCCATCCTGTACCATACTGGGGGTATAAAATGGTATACATCAGTGAAGGGGGTGTCCACAGCTCCCTGAAGAACATGCCTGGGTGTGCTCTAAAGCGAGCCAGTCGCTCCGTACCCTCTCTGTGAAACTGAGCTCTGATCTCTGTCATCTCTCTCTGGTATAGGCGTAGTGTTCGAAAGCCAGGTGTCCTCTGTCTCTTGCGGGCTCTAAGTATCTCTGCTCTCTGGAGAGTAATTCCGTGCCGTGTAGGGGCTGGGAGGGGGATGGATCTCTAAAAAAATGTAGTAATCTGTGTCTGTCGTTCCCCCTCTGGAGCTGTCTGAGCCTGTAATAATGTCTCTCTGTGGTGCTGTATGTTTAGAATGTATCTCCCCAGTATGCGTTGGTCTGCTGCCTCAAAGATCTGGCGTAGGGAATGTGGCTCTCTGAATAAAATGGGATATCTCTCTCTGATGGCTGTATATGCTCTGCATCTGCATACATAATGCTCCTCACTCTCCACCTCCTCTCTGCACGATCTGCATACCCTCTCCTCTCGGGGGATCCGTGCTGCTCTGCCAGTCTCAATCTCCAATCGGTGTGATGAAACTCTGAGCTGACCAATAGCCACTCGGGAGCCGTGTGGTAAAAAGCCCTCCATGTATCTAGGCCTCTCTATAAATCCATCATCAGTGATACTCATGAAGTGATCTCTGTAGTATAGCATCTTCGGTGGAAGAGGCTGTGTAGGCGATATCCATGTCTCTCGTGTATAGAGCTGCCATAGATCCTGTCTCAATACTCTGTTTCTCTCACTATGAGAGAGACGGATATGTGGTGCATCCCTGTCATACTGGAATGGTGGTAGATGATCCATGTCTAGGCCATGCTGTGAGAACCAATGTGTGACCTGTGCATACCATGATCCTCTGTCTCCTGCCTTAGCCAGCTGTCTAGATGCCTCAAAAGCTCTGTATGATAATCTGTCCTGTGGCATCTCTCTGAATCTGTCTAGCAGGCATATAGTCTGAAATATGGCCTCTACCATCATAGGAGGCGCAGCAAACTCTGCTCGGATAATGTCATGAGGTACTGACGGTTTGCTGCGTATCATGCGTGCCATCATGAGGGCCTGTGGTCTCTCTATATGTGTCCACCAATGGGTAGCAAGGCCTAGCGCCCATACTGCTGCTCCATACATCAATGCCGGTGTGACTAATGTGTCAAATAGCCACCCCTTCGTCCGGGGCTCTTGAAAATGCGCTTGGTGGCACTGTCTCTCTAGCATAGCCAATGCTGCATATCCCCGTGTCAATCTAGCTCTGGCTGCTGAACCCATGGTGAAGCGTGTGGCTGCTGCAGAGAAGGTAACCCCTAGGTACACGTATGATGTCACCACCTCCACCTGGCATCCTGCGAGAGTGAATGTCAGCTGACTCCTGCCCTGTCTCGATGTATGAAAGACCATAACCTTGGTTTTCCCAAGGTTCACAGTAAGACCCCTCTGTGTGCAGAAATCATGGAGTGCATGTAGAGAGAGAGAGAGAGAGAGAGAGAGAGAGAGAGAGAGAGAGAGAGAGAGAGAGAGAGAGAGAGAGGAGGCTGGAGCATTTCTTTTTTCAGTGCTGTGCAGGTTCCTTATCTTCCAGGGACCCTTACCAATGCTGTGGAGCAAGGCAGATTATACATCGAAACGTATGGATGCCAGATGAATGTCAGTGACTTGGAGATTGTGCTGGCAATCATGAAGAATGCTGGGTACACGGACATTGTTGAAAAGGCAGATGAGGCTGATGTAATTTTGATCAATACGTGTGCGATACGGGACAATGCAGAAAGCAAGGTCTGGCAGAGGTTGAATTATTTCAAACATCTCAAAAGCAGGTGGAAACAGAATGTTGTGTCGGGAAGTTTAAGGCCGGAAGTGGCTCCGAAGGTGGCTGTTTTGGGGTGCATGGCTGAGCGGCTGAAGGAGAAGCTTGTGGAGGCTAACAAGATGGTTGACGTAGTGTGTGGTCCAGATGCATATAGAGATTTGCCTCGCCTACTTGCTACGGTTGATCAAGGTCAAGCAGCAGTCAACACCTTGCTGTCGCTTGAGGAAACCTATGCAGATGTGACCCCAGTTCGCATCTCCAAAAACTCAGTATCAGCATTTGTATCTATCATGCGTGGCTGCAATAACATGTGCTCTTACTGCATAGTGCCATTTACTAGGGGGAGAGAGAGGTCAAGGCCAGTGAATTCTATCCTTGGTGAGGTTGGACAACTGTGGGAGCAAGGGGTGAAGGAAGTCATGCTACTTGGCCAGAATGTGAATAGTTATAATGATCTATCTGGTATATCTCCTAAGGATAATAAGGGGCCAGTTGAGAGGATCCATCCCTGGTATCACAGTACAGGTTTTTCTAGCATTTGTCGGAGCAAAGAAGACGGTTTGCGGTTTTCGGACCTACTAGATCACGTATCGGCTCGGTTTCCTGAAATGAGATTCCGTTTCACCTCTCCTCATCCGAAAGACTTCCCTGATGAGCTATTGTTTCTTATGCGTGAGCGCCCAAATGTGTGTAAAAGTGTTCACTTACCAGCCCAGAGTGGAAGCACACTGGTTTTGGAAAGGATGCGTCGAGGCTACACACGGGAAGCTTACCTGTCACTCGTAGAAAGGATCCGTTCTATCCTTCCAGATTCAAGTTTGAGCAGCGATTTTATTGCCGGTAAGCACTCTGCAGCACAGTTTGTAATGTGTACATGCATGCTAAGCTTTTGTGGATGAACGTCTTATGAGCTGAGCTGAATTGCATACTTTGAGTTAACATAAAGATGTAACATCTGTATTGTGAATGTTGTGATCCTAGTAGCTTCTAGTAGTAGTAAACTTGTCAAATAGAGCCCACAACTAAGCTTTTTTCATGTCTTTAAAAAAGATAACAGGTTAACCAGCACTAGTATGTGCTATATATACGTGTGTGGCCAGACTGACATCAGTAAAACAGGTTGACCAGCACTAGTATGTGCTACGCATACATCCGTAGCAAAATCATCAAAATCTATAGTTGACGTTTTCATTGTCCAGGCCGACCAGCGCTAGTAGGTGCTATATATATGCACATCAAAATCATCTGTGTTTCTCAATGTCCGACTTCACAGAGCGTTTCTTTGTAGAGGCGAAGTGCCAGTAGCCAGGAGTATAAAGTAGGCCACATGGTTGCAGTTGATGTTTTCACTCAGAAATATCATTTGTACTTGAATTCCAGTTGTAACACTTAATTCTTTTACAGAATACAGAGTAGTAGTTTAGAACTCTTATGTGTGATTCCGCTGCACGCTTTTCTATCTCTGAAAATCCTAGCACATAGGCACAAGTGTTTGACAGTTGGTATTGCTGGAGAACAAGCCTTATCCAAGTACAAAGTACGAAGGCATTTGAACCCACTCTTGTAAAAGAGACCAGATAAAAAGTAAAAAGGTTAAAGGTCAGAGAGCATCTGCCTTTGCAAAAATCAAGGAGCTGATTTAGGAGCTACCTAGCATCTAGGGGAGGTGGAGAGAATCATGGGCCCCTAATTCTCCCATTGGCAAAAAGTAAGCTGTATTAGCAGTTAAGAAGATTCTTGTAGTGGCCTATTTAATGGCACCATTCTCAATGTTAAACATGCAAGTATTTTCTATCATTTTATATTACTGTTTCTCAGTTGTATTGTTTTATCTATTACTCTCTCTCTCCTAAACACGCCATAATGTTTTTATTCAAGCCACCTCTTCCAGAAATTTGAGAGAAAGCGCGGTGAGAGGCCCTAGGACTGCCAGTGTCCTGTTGCTGCCAGAGTGCCCTTGACCTTGGGCATCTGGATCCTACGGCCTAGCCATGCGGTGTATGCAAAGAACGGGGTATCAGATTCTCCTCCTTGTTTGCAGGATCACACCAGGTCCACTCCCCTTGGTTCCACTAGGAAGGTGCGTCATGGGCCAGCTCTCCCAATTCCATAAACGCCAGAGTTTGTCCCTGATCACCTTGGCCGGAGGTGGGTCTATGTGCCACTCATGTGCATGGAATCCGATCACACTCACCCTTTGTAACGTGCATCCCTTGAAGTCCTCCAAGAGGGACTTTGATCTCACTAATCTACCTTGAGGTCCAATTGAAAAAGTGAGCAATGCGGAGCTCTGATCCACGCCATGAGTTGCCATGAGAATATCATGCATGGTAAACACTCCCAGCCACTGCGGAGGAAGAGGGTCTGGGGTCGGGGTCGGGGTCGGGGTCGGGGTCAGCCACTCTGGAGGAAAGGTAGAGTCCATGTCGAGGCTGAGTCTGTCTCTGCCCCCGATCCTAGTTAGGCCTCTCTCTTGAGCCACTAGGGGAAGTTGGCTGAATGCAAGCCAATCTCCAAGAGACGTAGCAGGTCCCATGCACAAAGCACATGAGGCCCGGCCCCTAGCATGTGACCACTAGGTAAACGGATCAAGGGGTTCTAAATCAAGGGCTGTCGAAAACACTTCTTGGAGGCTACCGAAATTGAATGTTGGAGGGCCGGCCATATGTTGGCTGCAAATCTGTCCTCAAAAGCTGGGCTAAAGCCATGGGTCCGCATCTCCGTGAAGATCCATCTCGTGCTTTGCAACCAAGCTCAGTGTACGGGCTGAAATCTTGGCCAAGAAGAAATCCTTCCATGGCTCGCCACATGGAAGAAGTACTCTAACAATCAACTTGCCTAATAGGGCATGGCTCTGAATGGCGGGGTCAATGATGTCGAGGTCCCCTTTGTGGTGCAGCTGTATGATCACTCTCCAGGCCACCTTGGCCTGGGCAGGCCTCCCATCACAGCCAACCCACAGAAAATTGCGGATGATCAACCGTTGAACCTGACCAATGTAGGCCCAAGAGAAGGCCCAGCAAGAAGTAACATACCACATGGTGGCAAGAAGAACCTGGTTCGCCACCACCACTCAGCCGGCCAAGGAAAGCCTTGTTGAACTCCAGTATAGAATGTGACTCGTGAGGATTATATTGTTAATCCCTCATATGGTGTACTAATTACTACTTAAGTACTTAACTTAGATAACAAGAGACTTCAGGAAAACACTTGAGAGAAGATTGAATTGGATTGATTAAACTGAGTACAATAGGTCTCTTATATAGGAGATGAAGAGACACATTTGAAGAGGCATGTCCTTTGACGAAAGGACATGACCATAGACGAAAGGATATAACTTTAGGCTAAGGGATGTGTCTATTCAATGACACAACCATTCATCAAGGGATACAACCATTCGTCGAAGGGATGTGGCTATTCGATGAAGAGGTACATCCTTTGGCGAAGAGTCGCAACTAGTCGAGGGTAGGGGTTCCCTTGGCTGGTTACTCTTTGCATCTGCAACAGGAATCAGCAATGAAGAGAGGATCTGATACATACATACGTCACAATCGTGACATTCCCTCCCATTTAAAATAAAACCCATGTGTCAAATGATAGACATCCGTTTGTCAAAGAACTCCTGAAGAAGATTAGGGTACTGCTGCATGTCTTCAGCTGTTTGCCAAGTGGAATTAGACTCATCCAATCCATCCACTTCACAAGAAATTCTGTAGTCAACTTTATTCTTGTTTCCTTCTATCGCACGTCAAGAATTACTTCTGGAACAAGGATAATATGGTCATCTTCAATTTCTGGTACATATGAAGATAAGTCTGGAACAGGCGAATCTCCTTGAACATATTGTCTGAGCCAAGAAAGTGAAAAGTCGGATGAACCTTCCCCCCATGAAGGTGGAAGTTCCAACTTGTAACTGACAACTGAATTTTTCTTAAGAATCTTGAAAGGCCCATAGAAGCGAGGTCGCAACTTTGGAAAAACTGACTTCACTGTTTTGTAGCGGTGAGGTGCCACATACAACAAGACCAAATCTCCTTCTTGAAAATCTGCATGTCGACGATCCTTGTTGGCCTGTTTTTGATATTTTTATTGCACATGGACCAATTTATCTCGAACTTGCACAAGCACATCTTGCATCTCTTGAACCAACTGATCTGAATGCCACTTTGTGTTGTAAAACAAAGTTTGTAGGCACAAGAGGAGTATGCCCATATGCTGCTTGAAATGGAGTTAATCCAATTGCTGAATGATGGGAATTATTATAAGCAAATTCCACGAGTGGCAAATAATCTTCCCATGATGCCAAATGGGATTGAATGTAATGTCGAATCATTTCTTCCAAAATCTGATTGACTCTTTCAGTCTGTCCATCTGTTTGAGAATGATAGGCTGAACTGAACAACAAATTCGTGCCAAGAGATTTGAACAAAGACGTCCAAAAATGTCTAGTGAACTTTGGATCTCTGTCAGAGATGATGGTCTTCGGCAAACCATGCAATTTGAAGACATGTTGCACGAACAATGGTGTCACATCTGGGGCTGAAGCAGCTTTCTTGCAAGGAATGAAATGCGCCATTTCGGAAAATCGATCAACCACCACAAGAATCTGAGCATTGCCTTTGGATGAACGAGGCAAAGTGGTAATAAAATCCATACTGATACTTTCCCATCTCTCATTGGGAACTGGCAACGGTTGAAGTAACCCTTGAGGAAGTTGTCGAGAGGCTTTCATTATCTGACACGAATGACAAGCTTTGACAAATTTGATAACATCTTGCTGCATCTGAGGCCAGAAGTATGTAGCAGACAAAAGCCAATATGTCTTGTTGATACTAGGATGAGCAGCATAAGGAACTTCATGATGCTCTTGAATGAGAATCTTCCGCAACGAAGTACTGTGAGGCACACAAATGCGATCAGAAAAGAACAGCAATTCATCTATGATGGTGTAGGTTGTAAACATGCTCATTTCTGCAAGACTGGGATTAGAAGATTTGAGAGCACGGAATGCATCTCCAAAATCTCTATCAGTCAAATACTCATTTTTGAAACAAGCAGGGATTTCCATTTTGCACATCTGTGATGGCAAAATTAGTGGCTCGAGGCATGCGGCTCAAAGCATCTGTAACCACATTCTGAAGACCAAGAACATACTGGATAGTCATGTGGGAATTAGCCAAGAATTCAACCCATCGACCTTGTCGAGAGTTCATTACTGGCTGAGTGAAACGGGCGCCGGAGGAAAAGTTCCTGGGAGGATGCTTGTAATCACTAATGCGCTCGACATACGAGATTGCTTCATCCAGGGTGGCAGGATTGTACTTATGGACTTCGTCTTGGATCGTGGGTTCAAGCCCGTCAATGAAGCTATGAAGCTGATCAGAGGGACTCTATCTCGAGAGCCAGTTTTTGAAACTTTGAGATGTACGCGGCCACGGAGCCAGTTTGACTCAGGCGGTGGAGAGAAGACCTGGCATGAAAGTTCGCATTTGCAGGCTCAAAAGCCTTGGGAAGAGCACGCTGGAATTTATCCCACGTCGGAGTAGACTTGCCATGTGAAATCCTGCATCGCCACCAAAGGAAGGCGGTATCTTTCAAGAGGGTACTGGCCAATGCCACCTTTTTATTTTCGGGCAATTCGTTATTTGAGAAATAAACCTCCATCTTGTAGAGCCAGTGATCGATTAACCGCTTATCGCGGCGGCCATTGTAGGGCTCAGGTAACTTGATATCCATCTTTCTTGTCTGTGCTGTGGTCATTAATTTATACAAAAGTTTGAGTTCAACATTGTCTACCCTGCCATGTAGCAAACGACTACCACCACCGGCAGCAGGGAGGGGGGTAATCCAGGTATGCATCAAGGGTTCCCTCTCTGAAACACACACGGTGCGTGTATGGGTGTGGATTTTTTTTTAATTTTTTATTTATAACATCACCGTGGGCAAAGATTTACGCCAAGTCCACCATCGCTCCGGTGCTTCCATACAACACCAAGAAGAGGGGTGGACGAGGGAGTGCCGCGGAGAGGGTGAGCGCTTCACAACCCACGGGTAGGAAAAAATTTTGCTCTGATACCACTGTGAGGATTATATTGTTAATCCCTCATATGGTGTACTAATTACTACTTAAGTACTTAACTTAGATAACAAGAGACTTTAGGAAAACACTTGAGAGAAGATTGAATTGGAGATTAAATTGAGTACAATAGGTCTCTTATATAGGAGATGAAGAGACACATTTGAAGAGGCATGTCCTTTGACGAAAGGACATGACCATAGACGAAAGGATACAATTTTAGGCTAAGGGATGTGTCTATTCGATGTAGAGGCACAACCATTCATCAAGGGATACAACCATTCGTCGAAGGGATGTGGCTATTCGATGAAGAGGTACATCCTTTGGCGAAGAGTCGCAACCAGTCGAGGGTAGGGGTTCCCTGGGCTGGTTACTCTTTGCATCTGCAACAGGAATTAGCAATGAAGAGAGGATCTGATACATACATACGTCACAATCGTGACATAGAAGCTTCTTCCGAATGCTCAGAAGAAGAGGGGCTAACTGTTGCTCTGGGGAGATATCGATGCCAACCTGGCATCCAAGATTACGGACTAGAGTGCCCCTCGGGATCCACTGGAAAGCCTCAACTGGACGCCAAGGTGGGGCGGGTGGAGAGCCAACCCAAAATGCCAATGACTTGTGCCAGTTGATCTACACTCCTAATGCGTGACAAGATCTCTATCGCCTCTGCAAATCTCTAAAGGTTTTCCACATCTCTGAATAAGTATGTTGCTGTGTCATCTCTGAACTCTTAGCAGCTCCTCCAGAGTACGGATGGGGAGACGCAATCCTTGGAGCCCAGTCTCCTGAGCTGAGAGAAAAATGCTCATGGCCTCGATGACAAATAGAAAGAAATAGGGTGTTAGAGGGCAGCCCTGTTGGACCAAGTGAGAAAGAGGAAATCTGTCACCTCTCACTCCCTAAATGAGAACCTGACTGTGAGAGGCCGTGTAAAGTCCAGAAACACCACGGATCCACTCCTTTGGAAAACCCATCCGGTACAGCGTGCCCTCCAGAAAGCCCTAGTCAACTCTATTATAGGCTTTCTCGAAATCCAGAAGGAGCACAATGAGATCCTGTTGCCGCATCTTAGCTGAAGCTGTCGCCTCCCAGAAAGTGAAGATGTTGTCCTCCGATCCTGAACAAAACGTGTCTGAGTATCATGAATCAAGTTGGGGAGGAAGGCCCGAAGTCTCCGGCTGATTGCCTTGGCCAAAATCTTGTAGGTGGTCTTGAGGAGGGTGATGGGTCTCCACTGCCGAATCTCCAATCTGTCACCGCCCTCTTTAGGAATCAAGTGAATCAGACCCTCTAAAAGTCTCTTTGGCATGGCACCCGTGGTCATAATCTCGTTGAAGGTTGCTCTAAGGCCACCTTTCATATGAGATCCTAATGATCAAGAAAAAAGGAGTCTGGAAACCCGTTGACTCGCGGGCATTTACCCCTAGGAAGAGGCCATCAAGGGCTCTCACATGGGGGGTTTTTAGAAACGATAGATCCATCCTGGCCTTGCAACCTGTGGATACCATCTCTCTGCCTGTGGGTGTCTGCACTTGAGCAGTGTGGGCTACTACTAGTTGGGCAGCCCGGGGCAAACTGTCAGAAGCAGCTTGTGAAGCACGTTTTAAGGGACTTGTTCAATATCTCACATGTTCCCAGAATTTCTGCAGCAAAGGCGAGAGGAAGATTAAGAATCAGATCTTCAGAGAGCTTCGGCATCTAACAGCAGCATTGGGCTAAAATCAGAGAGATTACCTTTGTAGATAGAGAACATTTGGTTGTATTTTTCTTTGTACGCAGTACAAGGAATAGACTGGGGTACTTGTGACTTCCGTTGTTCATTCTATGTCTGTTAACACTTGCATTACAGAAAGAGAGCTAGAACCACCTGCCTAGCGACCCTCACACACCCCTCCTCTCCCCTCTGAGCACTACACCGTAGCCCCCTTTCTTGCCTATGCTGTCCCCTCTCCTTTGTGTGGCTACTGCCCGAGCATCCTCTGCCTTGACAAACCACAAACCAACCCCCCCCCCCCCCCCTTTCCCCTTAAAACTGCGCGCGGGGAATCTTTTGCCCCATACCACTGTCTCCTGTGCCTGCTCGTTCCCTACTTTTTCCCCCTCATCCCCAGTAGCTGGTCAGCCTACTTAAGGGGAGGTCAGCCTGCTGCAGACCTACCTGACCAGCCTACAGCCCCACTAGTACTGGCCAACCTGCCTGTACACCCGACCTACGCCTCTACCAACAGGCCTAATTGCTGGACTTGTGTCCAGGCTGCCCGTTCAGACCTGACCAGCCTGGGCCCCTTGTTCCGACTAACAAGGATGCCTGTTGTTGGTGCTGTCCAATGTGTGGTTATTTCACGGGGGACGGGGTGTGTGTAAAGTTGAACACAAGGACAAAAGAGGGAGGTAGTGGAAGAAGATAAGATAGGCAAGAGAGGAAGTCAGTGCATGAAAGAGGAGGGAGAATGCATGTATGCAGGTCTCTTTCATTCAAGGCATATCCAAGTGGTTATTGCTGTGCATGGCAGCCAGAACGCATACTGTAAACTAGCATGCATAATTTTGTTCTCCAAATATTGCCTCATTTTTTTTTTCCGGAAAAACGATTAAGGCTACAAAGCTCACCTCACAAGGAGGGATAAAAAAACACACACTGAACGCCTGAGCTCCACCCCCGTGGCTGGCCGCTCTCTGGGGGGGGCTACCTAGTAGTACATGTGGGAGGTGAGAAAAGCCAAACTGGAGGCCTATAGTGCCAAGTGACATCCTCGCCCCTCGCGATGAGGAAAGGGCCAGGTTGCCAAGTGCGGAGGAAAGCCTTGCGGCGACCTCTCATGCGATCCGAGTCGCCCTGAAGCTTCCCCCAGTGTGTGAATGATGTCCACCCAGAGGGCCTGTATGACCTCCGCCGGTGGAGTCGCCTGGCGGTCAATGGCCTCCCTGCATCGGGCTCTCCATATGTGCCAAGCCGTCATGCTGCTGATCATCTCCCATCTGTGCCCGTCTCCCTCCTGAGGGACTGCCGAAGAGAAGTCTGGCGTCGGAACCACCGCCATCGCCCTGTCAGAGACCTGGATGGTCGTACTGCCAGGGACGTCCTCATATCCAAGGGCCGGGCCATTGTCCGTGGCCCAAGCCACCGCACCCCACGTCACCAGCATCTCACCTGGCGAGCCTGCAAAAACCATCCTGAGAGCGCTGTGCCAGACCTGCTGTGCCTGTGGGCAATCCCATAAGCAGTGCCACTGCGACTCCTGTGCATGGCCGCACCGAGGGCAGGACGCTGGGTGTCTGCCAAAAGCTAGCCAAGCCCCCACAGCCAGTCCTCTATGCGCTGTGAGCCAGAGAAAAAGCGTCACCTTCCGGGGCCGGAAGCTGGCCCAAAGGCGCTGCCAGAAGTCCCTAAGAAAGGCAGGGGAGAGCCCCTGTCGCCGCCAATGCTCGGCCGCCGCCGGGGTGCTCGCTATCCTGTGCCTCTGAATCCGCCGCCCCAGCCTCGCTGTGTACTGAAAAAAGGGGATGCCTGGGCTGGTAGGGGCCGAGTAGGGATCTCGCCAAAACCACTCACCTGGATCCCACTGAAGGCGAATAAGAGGCCTGCTGTCCCAAGCCCATAATCTCCAAGAACAGTCCTCCCCTATCGAGGCCGGTGAGGGGTCTACATGCCACTGTCTCTGATGAAAGCCGACCCCCTCTGAAAAATACAACCCTGGAGCTCATCCAAATCTAGTCGTGTCCTCTGAAGCTGGCCACCCTCTCCCACCTCGAAAGTGAGTGGGGCGGCTCTCTCCGCTGTGCCGCAGACCGCTAGAAGGATCTCATGCCGAGTGAAGACGCCTATCCATTGTGGAGGTGGAGGGTCCTGTACTGGGGTCCGCTACTCCCGGGGGATGGCCAACTCAATGTCCTGTCTCATCAACTCTCTGCCCCTCATCCCACTGAGTCTCCTCTCCTGAGCCTCTAGAGGCAGCTGCTGAAAACAAATCCAGTCATCTAAGGACTGGGCTGGGCCGGAGCTCAACGGGCCCCACGACACGTGAGACCGCGATCCAACCATATGGCCACCGGGAAGTCGGATCAAGGGGTTCCAGATCAATGGCTGCCTCAGGCGCTCCTCATCGGTGCCCGGGGGAGTCTGGAAGAGTGACGGCCTCAGATGCGCCCAGGCCCTCAGAAGGCTAGCTGCAAAACGCTCCTCGAAGCCAAGGCCCACTCCTCTGGATCGCTGCTCTGTAAAGATCCACCTGATGCTGGGGGTCTAGGGGCCGCTAAGAGAAGGAGTGCGGCTGAGCATCCTGGAAGCAAGAAACTCCTTCCACGGCTCAGCGCCTGGTAGGAGGCCACGAACCACCAACTTGCCAAGCAAAGCTCGTCTTTGGCAAATAGGATCAACAATGCCCAGGCCGCCTCTCTCCCTCGGCTGAGTGATCACAGCCCATGCCACCTTGGCCCTGGCGGGCCGCCCGTCGCCACCGGACCAAAGAAAGTTCCTGATGAGCCTCTGCACCTGGCCAATGCACGCCCGAGAGAAGGCCCAGCAAGAAGTGATGTACCACATGGTAGCAAGCAGAACCTGGTTGGCCACAACTACTCGGCCAGCCAGAGATAAACGAGCGGTACTCCAATACAGAAGCTTCTTTCGAATGCTCAGAAGAAGGGGGGCTATCTGCTGCTCCGGAGATATGTCAATGCCCACATAGCATCCCAAATAGCGCACTGTAGTGCCGGGGGGCAGCCACTAAAAACCATCAACTGGTCTCCAGGTCGGGGGGGGGCATAGAACTGACCCACAACCCACACGACTTGTGCCAGTTGATCAAAGCGCCCGAAGCTCTGCAAAACCTGTCCATGGCTGAGGCGAAGCGGCGGAGGTTCTCCTCTCCTCCCTGAAGATAGACAGCAGTGTCATCCGCAAACTCCGAGTCTAGGAGCTCCTCCGAGGTGCGGATGGGGAGCTGGAGGCCCCGCAAACCTGTATCCTGTGCCGTCAAAAAAGTGCTCATGGCCTCCGCCACAAAAAGAAAAAGAAAGGGCGCCAAGGGGCACCCCTGCCGCACCGAGCGCGAGAGCTGGAACCTCTCTCCGCGCACGCCCTGTATCAGCACCTGGCTATGAGCCGATGTGTAGAGTGCAGAGACCCCACGGATCCACTGAGGGGGAAGCCCATCCTCTCCATAGTGCCTTCCAAGAAGGCCCAGTCCACCCGATCATATGCCTTCTCGAAGTCGAGAAGGAGCACTGCCAGATCCTCCTGCCGAAATCTAGCCAAAGCCTTAGCCTCCCAGAAAGAGAAGATGTTATCCAGGATGCTCCTATCCTGGATGAAGCCTGTCTGCGTGGAGTGGATGATGTCTGGAAGGTGAGGCTGAAGCCGCCTGCTGATCGCCTTAGCTAGGACCTTGTAGGCCGTGCCTAGCAAGGTGATCGGTCTCCACTGTCTAATCTCCAGTCTGTCTCCTCCCTCTTTGGGGATCAAGTGAATCAACCCCTCTGCCATGCTGTCCGGCATGACTCCCGACTCCATAATCTCCTGGAATGCCAATCTGAAACCCCTATGTAAGAGACCCCAGTACCTCTGGAAGAAAGCCAGTGAGAGACCGTCCTCTCCTGGGCATTTGCCCCGAGGAAGTGCCTGAAGAGCCTCCTCCAGTTCCGTATCCGAGAAGGGGGAGAGAAGGGAGTGCTGCAGATGGGCCGGCACAACCGGTCTCATGAAGCTCCAGACTGCCTCCCAAGCCTCTCTCACCCTGTCATCTGGTGGCTCAGCAGAGAGCAGATCCCTGTAAAAATCTGTGGCTATCGCCCGAACCCTGGGGGGATCCACCACAACCTGGCCATCAGCCTGCCGAAGACGCCTGAGACCCTCTCGTCTGAAGCGAGGCCCTGTCGCCTCAAAGAAATCTCGAGTCACTCTGTCTCCAGCCTGTGTCCAAAAATAAGCCCGAGCATGGAATCGGAACTCCACCCTCCTCTCCTCGATGGATCTGATCTCTGTGCGAGCTGACTCCATCTGCTCTGAGATCCAAGGGCTCGTAGGATCCCTCTCCTGGAGTCTCTGAAGGGACGCTAGACTCCTCCGCAGGCTCCTGTCCTGCTCTCTGAAGGCCTCCAGACGGTCCAGGGCAGCCTGTCTGAGCATCCGACTGATCTCTTGCAAGCCCCTGGCAAGATCGCTGGCTGCCGATCCTCTCCTGAACTGCAGCTCCTGCCAGACCTGCTCAACTCTGGTCGCAATCTCGGGCTCCTCTATGAGACAATCTGGAATCCGGATGCTCTGGCCTCGCTCTCCTCTCGTAGGGTCCTCGATCTGGAGAAGCACTGGAAAGTGGTCTGAAAACGAGGAGCCTGCAAGTATGCCCACAGTGCCACCTCTATCACAAGCCCACTCATCAATGTAAAACCTGTCGATGCGGGAAAGGTTAACTCCTGTGGCCCGTCTATCCGAGCGCGAGAAAGATAAACTCCCCTGCAACCTACCAAACTCCGGGAGAGTCCACGGATCCTGGCCTCTCACCTGCAGCACTAGTTCCTCCCAGGCAGCGAGCTCCGGCCCATGAATGGCCCCATCCTGTCCTCTGCATCCTCCAGCATGTTGCAATCCCCCCCTAGGCACCAGTGGTCTGCCAAGGGGAGGGACTGCCTAATGGTGCTCCAGAACTCGGCTCTCCCGGTCGCCCCATTAGGGGCGTAGAAGTTGAGGAAGCCAATGCGGTCTTCCCCAACCCGAAGGATGATCCACTGCGCTCGACCCTGGACCAGAGTGCCAGAATCCACAACCTCGGATAGAAGCTGCTCGCTGACTGAGATGCATACTCACCCTGGTTCCCCTGGGAGCCATATGCCGGTGACCAAAAAGTGTGACTTTTGCCTGGCAAGATCTTCCCGTAGGTGCGGGTACGCCCGTCAGAAAGGAGGTGCTCCTGGATGAAAAGGATATCTATGGGTCCTCCAACGAGAGCCCTCTGGATTTTCCTGGCGAAGTCTGCCCCGACCAATGTAGCAGCGATGTCCACCGAGACCTGGATGTTCCATGAGAGGATCCTCATGGATGAGCTATGGCAAGTGAAGCAGCGCCACTGGCTCACCCCTCTCAGCCGGCCCGGATGATCTGCCCTCCACTCTGTGAGTCTTGGGCGCCGGCTTGGAGGGAGAATAGTCACTGTCTGTCCGGGTGCGGAGTCTCTCCAAAAAGAGGGTGACCTGTCTCTGTGTCCAGCCCCACTCCGCCTTCGCCCTGTCCAGGGCATAGGCGTGAGACCAATCCTCTGCATATATGTATCTAAAGGTAGGCTGCACCCTCGGGGCGGCATGGAGGAGAATCAGTAGCACCGCCTCAACTGAGGTGTGGACCGGATCCACCCGCCAATCTCCTATACCAAACAAGCTCATGCGGGCTGAGTGTAATCGGGTCTGCAATAGGTCCGTGAGCCCAAGTCACTGAAGTGGTGAGAAAACTCCAGTATCTGATCACGCAAAACTTCCTCTACAGAGTGCAATCCCATGCTGTGTCTGGGGCAACACTGAGAGGAAAGGAGAAGGCCACCATGCTGCTCACCACTGAAGGAGAACGAGAGGGATGGCACACCACGCAAACTCGCAAGGGCGCGACCAGTGTCTCGAACGGGCCAGCATCCAGCTGGAGACACCTGAAAAAACCGTAATCCACTGGGAGCCCCATCACTCGCGGGGGCCCCCCAGGGGAGGCTGGAGAGAACTCTGTGGCGGGCGAAGCTAGGATCGCCATCTCCACCAGCCCAGAGTGGCGGTGGAACAGCCGCTGGACTAAACTCTGGCCTACCCAGCTGCGCTGCCCCGGGGCAGTGGGTGGTCTGGCAAAGTATCCTGGAGAGGCCGAGGGAGGGATGGGGGCTCGCGGAGAGGAGGGGGGAGAGCGAGGAGAGGATGGAGAGGCATCTGCCAGAGGATAGGTGTCAGGGGGGCCGCCGGGGAGGCGGGAGGGGGGGGGGCTGGGGGGGGAGAGGGGAGTGCTCTCCGGGTGAGGGGAAGAGGAGCCGGGGGGTCGCACAGTGCGGCCCAGGATCCTCAGGAATCTGCTCCACGGAGGGGGTGGGGCCCCCCGCGGGGGGAGGCGGGAGCGGGGTCTCCACGTGGAGGCTCCACCGGCGGCCTCAACGGGCACTGAGTCTGAATCCTCGTCCATCGGGGTGGGACCTGGTGGCTGCCTATCCCTGACTGGAGCATAAGTGCGGGTAGGTGCCTGGACGCCAGCCGGAGTCGCCTGTCCGCCAGCCGGAGCTGCCTGCTGGCGTCTGCGACGGTCCCTGCGGGCCGGGCGTTTCCGCCGGCGAACCTCCTGCCATCCCCGAGCCTCCTGGGTCTGCGCGGCATCCTCCGCCGGGCCTGCTCGTCAGATGATGGCGCCTGCTGAGGCGAGCCAGGGATGTCCGGTCTCTGAGGTGGATGGCCACCCCTCGGGTCTCCTGTAGGGGGTCCAGAGGCGGCATAGCGTGAAGGATGAACCCCCTTGCGGGGACAGGCGCGTGCGAGATGGCCCATCTCCCGACAGGTGTAGCACTGGCCGGGGAGGCCCGAATACTCCACGTGCTGTATCAGATGTCCTCCAGAAAGACAAGGGAGGAGGATCGTCTTCGGGAGGGACTCCGGTGACAGAACCACAACACGAATGGCCGGGAGTCCTGCTGCCCGAGCTATCACTGAAGCCGCTGTCTGAGGCGTCTCCACCACCTGCCCGAACGCCTTGCCAATGGATGACAAGAGGGGCAAGTACTCCCTACGGAGTCCAGGAAAGCAGATAGTGATGGGAAAACCTGTCGCGCCTGCTAGCGGGTCAGAAGCGGGGTCGAAACCGTGAGTCCATCGCGCCAGGAACGCCCGGGAAGAGCGGAGGGCAATGGGGCTCCGAGCTAGCACCATCTGAGCTGCCTGGGGGGACTCGAAATCCACCTGGTAGTAGCCACGTCCCAAAAATCTGCGCTGACGATCTTGGGAGGCACGCCAACAAGGCTGCCTTGCAGAAGGTCGCGAAGCTCTCTCCGCATCGGACGGCTACCCACTATCTTGCAGACCAAGGAGGAGGCCTCAAGAGCGGATACTGTGGAAACAAACAACTGATGATCTTCAGCTGTGAACTCCAGACGGAGACCGGAATCGGCAGGGGTCGTCGGAGCGGCTTCCATGGAGTCCTCCAGAGGGAAAAGGCCAGAAACCGGGGTCACCAACGGGAGGGACACAGCCCTGCGAGGAAAAGGAGAGGCGAAAGGTTACAGGATAGCGGGGGCGGGGCGGGGGGGGGGGGGGGGGGGGGGGGGGGGGGGGGGGGGGGCTGAGGGCGGGGGAGCTAGCGTGGGGGGAGGGGCGAGACGGAAGGGGAGGAGAGGGAGAAGGCGGGGGGGAAGAGCCGCGCAGCGGAGGAGAAGGCGGAGGGGGCGGAGATGGCGGGGGAGAGAAGCGAGGCGGAGGAGAAGGCGGCGTGGGGGGTAGAGAGGCGGGGGAAGAGATGGCGGGGGGGGGGGGGGGAAGGCGGGGGAGGAACGTGGAAGGAGGCGGAGGAGGAGAAGGCGGGGGGGGAAAGAAGGCGGGGGAGGATGCGAGGAAGGAGGCGGGGGAGGATGCGAGGAGGAAGGCGGGGGGAGCGATGGCGGGGGAGGATGCGAGGCAGAAGGCGGGGAGAGATGGCGAGGAAGGGTGCGAGGAAGGAGGCGGGGGAGAGGACGGAGGAGAAGGCGGGGGACAGGCGGGGGAGAGAGGGGGCGCGACGGCGAGAAGCAGCGGGAGGGGGGGAGGCGGAGCTCGCAGGCGCAGATCACAGTCTGACTATTCGATTACTTCAATGACCTCCCAAATATTGCCTCGTTTGTATCAGGAGCTTTTAGAATCTGTCTGACAGAGTTGTAGGCCAAGTGATTGAAGGTTTCACCCAGGACGCGCCCGGGGGGGGGGGGGGGGGGGGGGATTCTTGGGTTCGAGCCTCCCCAAGGGCTACCTGAAGGCACCACTGTCTACGGATAGGTTTTTAGACTGCCTACGGGTGGGGCTTCTCTACGCGCCTATGGGCGGGGAAAATTTTTTCACTGCTGCAGGATCTCACTTTGGGAAAAAAAAAGTTTTTAGAATTTCCTTGTTTTTTTTTTTGTACCTGTTGGTTGTGTTCTTTTTCTGAAGCTTCATCAATGCTGCTGCAGGATTTTGTGGCGAGACTGAAGAAGACCATGCAGATACTCTCAGCCTAATCAAGACAGTTGGTTATGATATGGCCTACATGTTTGCATACAGCCGTCGTGAGAAAACACATGCTCACAGGAAATATGAAGATGATGTGCCAGAGGCAGTCAAACAGAGACGGCTGTCTGAGATGATTGACACGTTCCGTCGGGCAACGGTTCCAAGGTTTGAGTCTCAAATTGGCTCCACCCAATTGGTATTGGTCACCGGACCAAACAAACGAGATCCAACGGAGTGGATTGGGCACAGTGACAAAGGTCATAAGGTGATCTTTCCAAACAAGTCTTTGCCTCTTACCATCTCTACTCCTGATAAGGACGACATGCTGGGAGGTACACCCGCTGCAGTGTGTTGTGGGGTCCATCAAGACCCAAGGCCAGGGGATTACGTTGAAGTGAAAATTTTGCAGACGAGTGCAGCCTCACTGCGAGGTTACCCACTTGTTCGCACGGATCTTAAGAGCTTTTTTTTGAAATCCTTACCAACTTCTGAGATAACACTCCAGAGTGTGAGTTGTGGTTGAAGGTTATGGATTGGAAGTTTGTATGGTTTTGCTCGAGCAACTTCAATAAAGAAAAGTCTAGGTTCATGCAAAAATGAGGCTATTTCTTTAAGAGTACCTTGGCTTGAGAAGGAAGTCTAGGGTTTGGTGTGTTGCATGTTTACAACAACAGTATGCCTGGAAGCACAAGTTTCAAAGCAAGCATGCATAGGATTAAGTGATTGATTGTAATGGGCTGTGTGGCTGTGTCAAGAAGGGAGCGCTACTAAATTAGTGGATGCACATGCTTGGATACTGCATTATGGTCTGAATCACCAATTCTACATGGTACATCCTAGTGTGAGACAATGCCATTTTTGAGTAGGGTTTGGTGTCCCATGGAGCCCGAACAAGGGAATGATGTCCAATGGTCATTGAATCCATGTCCCTCCCATCTCCCATATCGTAAGATGGCAAGTGTATGCTTTCCAACCAATTGGTTTTCTCAGTATATACTCTCTCAAAACTGATGATGAAATTTTGGATCATGATTTCCTCTTTCTATGGTCAAGTTTTGATGATTGGTGCACACTGCTTAAACATTGATGTCTTTATTCGATGGCAATCAGCTTGTGAGGTGTTGCCACAGGAATTGCTAGGTACATTACAAAAAATGAGGCACGAGTAGGTTTGGGCTTGCAAAGAGTCTCGAATGAGGGCTTTAACCATCGATGAATGCTGCCCACTTTTGTTCTTGTGAGCTGCCCAAAGTTTGGCAAACGCTACACCCTGTTTCTACACTAGCATTAGCGTAAGCTCCTCTGCTATCCATAGTTATATTCCTTGGAGTGTCTTTGCCTAGTTAAGAACAGCAGCATTGCTGGTTTTATAGTTCTGTTAGTGATGAGAGAATGAGAGAGAGAGAGAGAGAGAGAGAGAGAGAGAAAAGAAGAAGAAGAAGAAGAAGAAGAAGAAGCTCTTTTAACGTCGTAGGAACAATCCCAAGAGACCAAATATGATCTATCTGACTGACGAGAGAGAGAGAGAGAGAGAGAGAGAGAGAGAGAGAGAGAGAGCATGGGCTGACCACTAGTGAAGATTATATTACCATAGTTCTTATGTACAAATAAATATTAATATAGCTATAAATCACTAAAATTAATAGTTTTACTAATCACTACATACAGTTTATAAGTTAAGTTATAAACACTTTGTTGAATTTAATGATTCTAGGGTACTTAAATATGTTGATTACTACTCTTAGGGGGGTTTAAAAAGTGAAAATGAACTATCTTCTTATGGGACACACTTATTATCATATGGATCACCTCTTCAATATGTTTTCAAAGAAACTTTGTTACCTTTACTTTGATTGTAATGATGGCTCTCATGGAGATGACTCACACACCAACACCCTTTGTCAAATTGTATGCATATGGGACCAAGGCACTAAGAGTGAAATGCTTGAAGCAACTCAAAGGCTTGAGTTTTTAACATGTTTTCTTGATAAAGAAGAATAATGATAATGGTGTAGTGTTTCTATATGGTAAGCAAATGTTATATTGTGATAAAGAAGAATAGTGATAATGGTGTAGTATTTCTATATGGTAATAAGCAAATGTTATCGAGTGGCTACAATCAAGTGGTCTATAGTTTTTAAATAGACGGTCTGCAATTTGTATATGGTCTACATTCTACCAATTGAATGCATGAACGAGCTCGAAGACGCTACAGAGTTAGGCAGAGAAATTGATTCCAAAAAGGTGCATATAAGAGAGAAAAATGTTACTTGACAAAGAAAAGCAATATGCAAGACAATGAGATGTGAGATAGTGGTGGGAAGAGTTCTTTGATGACCAAGCGTGAATTCTTCTTGTTCAATTGTCATGGAGAAGATTATGATCAATTGTCATAGAGAAGATTGGAATCTTGTAAATCCTTTTATGTGACATATGTTGCACTCAAATAGGCAACATTCGAGAGGAGATTGAGGACATCCTTCATGCCAACTAGAAGATATAGCTAGGGTCTAGAAGATCCAAATCAAGAAGAGAATCACTCTTAGAAATTTGAAGTGGGGATCCGCAACACATCAAAAAGGGCACTCTTATGGTGGACCATGGCAAAGGAGGTTCATAGGATGGAAACAGAAGAACAATCTTGTCTATGACAATTCATTGGTATAGAACAAAACATGGGCATATCATCAAGGAAAATTACAACTCGAAAATGTGGAGTCTCATGCAAGGAAGAGGTTAAAAAAAAGGGAAAACAAGAGCAACAAGAGTACCCTAAGCATAAATACCTTGGAAACTTGATGAGGTGGCTATACTTATTAATGACTTTACCGTTACAAACTTTAAGACAAGATATATGAAAAAGTAAACTGTAGCTTCTTCTTTTATAATTGTAGGAAGAAGAATTCTTAGGTTGATGCTTTATCCACATCATCTGGCAATACAATTGATGCAAATTGGGTGTAGGCTCACTATCCAATGATTGGTCGGCCTAGTGTGAAAACGTTTAGATAGCTGACTGGTCATCTTCTATTCTGCCCACCTCGGTCGTTGTGATGTCCACACCGGTATTGTGACTCTTTTGATCATGGTGTTTGCATCTTTCTTTAGCAAGGGCAATGAAGCTTATTCAAAGGAATTGCCTGTTTTAAGCGCCTTCTTGGTTCAAGTCTTTCTTCAGAATGTCTTCTCCCTTGTAGCTGGTCTCTGAGTAATTCTTATGTGAGATGGAACCCACATCCACCTAGGCAAACAATCTCATTATATCTGCAACGAATGAATCAACTGCCTCCTCAGCTATGGCTTAGGTGGTCCACACTTGAAACTTGTCTGCTGCTTGGCATGGTGATGAACTCGAATGTGCAGAATGTGAATAGGACATCAAGTAGAGAGTAGAATCCTGTAGAGTATAGCATAAACACGAATGCACACAGAAGAATGTGAAGATGAGAATGAATGATATGTAAAACTAATAATCTGATTAGGGAGGATTGTAACATAACTAATCTAAAACTACTAATGATTAATCTGATTAGGGAGGATTGTAACTAACTAATCTGATTAGGGAGGATTGTAACATAACTAATCTAAAACTACTAATGATTAAACTTAGTCGGCTTTAATTGCTAATAATACTATCTACATGTTTTCAAGCTTTTTAAGAGTTTAAATGTCAATGATGATAGGGCCAGGCTTTAGTTTTTGAAGTAGTTATAAATTCCTAGAATCAAAGTGATATAGCCAAGTGGTGCCATTGTAAACTTGGTCCATGGAACATTGAGATTGGGATTTCTTGGCCCCATTTTGTCTTTATAATCAAAACCAAATTCCCATGTGAAAGTCTTTGAGCTTGATGTGGCTATTGTATGAAAGTCTTTCTGTCGCCTGGTTATAAATTGCTTTCTGAGACCAAATCCCTAGGGTCTATCCTAAACGGTTCAATTGTTCTAACCTTTTCCATAAGATTCGTACTTCTCCAAGATCATGATTGGCCACTATCCTTAGACTAAGAACTTGGAATTCTACAGGTACTACCACTTCCAGTTAACCGAAATGGAGTCTAACTAGTTGTACTATCATAAAAGATGTGCAATATGCATATACCCATATGTGGTAGGAAGTTTCCAATCCCAAATGTGAGGTTCCTCCTAGATGATCTTAGTTAAGATCCTCTTGGGTGTTGTGTTAGTGCTCTCTGCTTGCCCATTTTATCGAGGATCGATCCCAATTGTGAGGTTCCTCCTAGAAGATCTTAGTTAAGATCCTCTTGAGTGTCTTGTTAGTGCTCTTTGCTTGCCCATTGCATCAAGGATGATAACCCTTGGTTTTTTTTTGAACAATCGAGGATTCTGCTCTACCGGCTTTTTTAAAAGTTTATTTAGAAAGTGTGTTCCTTGATCAGACAGAATCTCAATAATAAGGCATCCAAATCGGGTAATTAATAACTTGTAAAGAACAAGGTATACTATGGGCTGAGTTATCCCCGGTAATTTTTTAGCTTCTATCCACTTGGTTACATATAGCTTCTACCCACTTGGTCAGATAGTCAATTGTTACCACATGTTACTATTCTTCTAGGGGTAATCTTTTTGAATGGACCTATGAAATACAACACCGACTTCATAAAAGCTTAAGTTAGAAATTGTTCCTTGCATTATATCAACTATGAACTAACTGCCATCTACTTCTAAATGTGCTTCTCTGAAAACCTCCAAGAATCTTCATGTATCGTCAGGCACCATAGTCCCACTTGGAAATTGCTCCTTCTCTGAAAACCTCCAAGAATCTTCATGTATCGTCAGGCACCATAGTCCCACTTGGAAATTGCTCCTTACATTATATCAGCTATGAACTGACCACCATTTAGATTCTTTGGTACTTCTCATGCGAGCAGATGAGAATCTAGAAAGTACTCAAGAATTCATGTTACTACAGTACTCGGGGTTTCTTCAGAGCAAAAGATGTAGCCAGCTCTAAAGTGAGTGTTGCTGGTTTTGTGGATAATCTTAAAATTAGATTCTTGGAGCACTAACATCGATCTCATTAATTAGCCTTGAATCACTACTTTGTTTGTTTAATGAGATGCAGTAGAGTCTGATGATCCACATAGAAATGATGGAAGAAGTTACCCTAAACTTTTGAACACCATTCCTAGTGCTTCCCTTTCAATCTTTCAGTTGTAGTATAGAACTAATCATTTTTAACTTGTAAAATAGACCAAAAAATCTACTACTCCATCAAGTTGTACAAGTGTTGATCACTCTGTAGGCTAACATGGTTTCACTTGTTCGACCTATTGTAAGGTGCTTTGCCATCTTATCCGCTCGAACATGCACTTATTGTTTGTAAGGATGACGTTGGAACATATAAAGCAACCTTACCTTATGCTTAATATCAAATAGGGAAAGTCTATGAACTCCATAAATATACTTGCTTATTAAGACTAGTAATAGAGGTCGGGCCATTTGTAAGATTTGTCAGCCTAGTGTGAAAACTAGTCACTTGTATATAAGTCATTTTTGACAATAAGTAACAAGCATGCCTTTGGAATAGAATACTTGTGAGCTCTTCTCTTCTCTTCTCTTGGATTGCCTGTATGCTTGTATACTTGTGAGCTCTTCTCTTCTCTTCTCTTGGCTTGCTTGTATGCTTCTGGATTTGTGCATGCTAGATGGATTCTTGCTTGAATAGGTTTGCTCGTAGGATTCCCTCTTGCATTTGTTGGTTTAAAAAGGAGGATTAGAGGAGGCTCAAGCTAGATCAAATGAGATAATCACTATCATTAGAGCATAATTAGTGATCTAGAGAGATTAAAGTTAATGACACACTAATCAAGCATAATAATATAGAAGAGTAATGATTAGAGTTAATGACACACTAATGGGTGAAACCAAGTAATGGTGTCAAAAAAAGCAGTGTCCGCCAAACAAGGGTGATTGAGGGTGCATAAAGCATTGGCATTTTTAGAGCGTTAGAGATAAAATCGATTTTTAAATGAAAGGTAAAGCTTCAATTTTAAATAAACCTTTGGGGTCTTGGGTCGTTACACTCCCCCCACCTCTCTTTGTTTGCAACCGTCTGCTGGCTGCTCTGCGGATCCCTTCTCTCTCTCTTTCTCCCCCCCCCCCCCCACACACACAGAGTTGCAAATTGAAAGCTTCAATTTTAAATACACCTTTGGGGACATGGGTCGTTACTACACTCCCCCACCTCTTTGCCGTAATCGTCGTGGACCCCTTCTCTCTTTCTCTCTCTCTCTCTCTCTCTCTCTCTCTCTCTCTCACACACACACACACACACACACACACATGCAACATATAGACATTCTAGTATTAGGAGAGGAAGATGTTGAGAGAGTTTATCTCTCCATGGGTTTAGGGATACAAGCTATAGAGGAGCTTGAAGTTGGAGTGGGTATTAACACCTTACATTAGGTTTTCAAGGTTTGGAAGGGGTACATATTATCCTAATTCTGATTAAGCTAGGTGTAGCATGCATATGGCGAGGAGGGTTGGCATTGCTAGCTCACCTCAAAGGGAGGTCATAAGGGCATGGGAACTAGGTAGGAGAAGGGAACAAAGGGAGAAGAGGAAAAGGGAACTTCAGATGGATCCTGAATCCAACAAGAGTACTAAGAAGCCAAAACTTGTCGACAAGATTGTTTGTAGCTTAGTAATAGACTTGAAGAGTTTGGGAAGAAGACAAGGTTTGAGATTATGCAACAAGTGTTTTGTGACGCGCGCATTTCAAGATTTGTGGAGGAGCAGCATACAAGAAGGGAGAAATTACTTATGGCACTGAAGGAATCCAAAATCTGGCGATGAACTATTTGTCAAGAGAAACACACTAATTTTTTTAGTTAGTGCATTGTCATCAAGGGATGACCTTACCATCACTCATGCATCTAGATTATTAGACTTATATTTTCAAACCCTTTACAAAGCCCAAAATAGACTATTATGTGATGGTGTGAGTGACTTGCAGTTGTACAAGCCATGTCCAAATTCAAGTAAGTTGGATTGTATAAAGGATTCTGTGGTTGGCTTTTGGATATACCAAACTTGCGTGTCACCAAATAAGAAAGACATTTGCCACAAACGAATTAGAAGAATTGTATATGTTAAGCACCCTATCCATTTTCTTGATGACTCACATGTAAGATTTAAGGTAATCAACATAATTACCGGCATATGTTTTACTACATGAGTGGCTTCTTACTACACTTTCATTAGCGCATAGCTGCATGTATTTATACACCAATTAATGTGCTTTATCTATGCTCATAAGTAGAGAATAGATACTCTCTACCACATAAAACATGCTTTATAACAAATAAAAAATGTTGTATATTCTATGGAATGAGCTATAGAGTCTATAAAACATAGAAGAAGCACATCCAAGTATAACCTCTCAACACTTGTAGTACATCCTTTGTGCTTCAAATCATTCAAAGTCTGCTTGAAAGCATAAATGTAGCACATGAGCCCTTCCATATTGCTTGAAAGCATGTATATTCTGCTTGAAAACACAATGAATGTACATAAGGATCCTTCTTTGTGCTTGAAAGATCACCCTTTTTCTTTTAAGCATAACCCAAACACATAATAAGCTACTAGTGTGCTTGAAAGTACATTTAAGAAGCTTTAAAACATAATTTGTGTGCTTGAAAGCACATGCTATAACCTGTAAAGCACAAAGTAAACACATGCAAAGCACATGCTATAACCCAAACACATAATAAGCTGTTAGTGTGCTTGAAAGCACATTTAAGAGGCTTTAAACCATAATCTATGTGCTTGAAAGCATATGCTATAACCTACAAAGCATAAGGCAAACACATGCAAAGCACATGCTATAACTTGCAAAGCACAAAGCAAACACATGATGCTTACTCTCTACATTTTATATGCTAGAAATCACAATATGTATACTTATAATCACATATTGTGTGCCTGAAATCACACAGATAGTATCAGTTTATGCTTAAAAGCACCATGTGGTATGCTACAAAGCATACTATCATGTGAGTTGAACCATATTCTTGCCATATTGTCATGTGGTTTCCACCATACCTAGATGGTGGATGTATTTTTGTGTTCTTCTTGGCATGCAAGCTAGTGGCTCTTTCATGACACATGTATTATTGGGTGTTTAAAGAAGTACATTATGTCGTGCTAATGTTTTCTTTGTGAGATATAAGGTTGTAATTTGCTGATAATTGCTTGTTTTCACACATTGCCTTTGGCTTTGTTTGAATATGCAGGCATATTTTTTCTTGAGGTTCAAAAAGGTAAATTCTAATGTAGATATTGGACAACAGAGTTTTGAGAAGCTAAATCCATTCTTTGCTTTTTCAAGTTGAAAGATAGAAACACTTGTTGGGGGCTAATGCAACACATGTAGATGATCTACTACAAGGATGCCTTGAATCGGGTATAATCTTTTGCGTTTGAACTTCATGGATCATCATGCAACTGTACATGTGGCTTATGTATATCTAATGTGGAGATAGAAAACTGTGGGGCTTGTAAGCATGTCTTCACAGGTGTGACAACATTGTGGGAATCTTGTGTTTGTCCCAAAGAAGAGAATTCAAAGTATCATCGACTGAAATGCCTTATGGGTGAATGTACGGCATGTGGGCCAAACATGAAACTTCTTGTGTGCCCTCTTGAAGCAACAAGGACACAAAGAGTCATCCATGTTGAAGTGTTTAAGGATATTGTTGTGACCATTTAAAAAAGGGGACATCATACCTAAAAGACAAGAATAGTGTGGTGAAAGATGGGACCAACAAAGAGGGTAATGGTGATCTCGTTTGGTAGTAGCAAGAAGGGAAAGGATAGTAGCAGCCACAAGGGAAAGGAAAGCACGAACAAGTAGGGAGAGGGTGGCTGCAAAGAATCACAAGACAACAGCAACAAGAAGGAAAAAGAGGTTTGCAATGAATAGGAGAAGGACTCAAAGTGGAAGGCTTTATCTCACAAAGAGGTATCAATAGGATGAGCTTTTGAAGATGCTAAAGAACCACACTACATAGTTTATCAAGCACAATTTTATATACAGATGGCAAGCAGATCAATTCAAAGAATGCTTGAAGAATTTCCTAGAAGATATTATTGTGTCTGTATATTGGATCTTGTTGAAAACTACACATTTAAAGAGCAAAATGAGATCCAATCGATGCATTGGTATAATGACCAATGTACCACATCACTTAAAACCACCGTGCAACCAAAGTCACTATTGAAGGCTAGAGTGGAGACGAGGATGTAGAGGAAACCTTGATGAAAGAGATGCACTTTTACATTTTAGATGTTAAAAATCATGACACACTCTTTGTGCAACATTGTTTTTTGTTGCATGAAAAGTGGTTGTAAGAACAAGGCTTGACATTCAATAAGAATTGGGTGTGGTCAGATGGGTGTGTAGCATATTTCAAGGTAAAGAGGCCATCTTATTTTATTGCAAGGTACTATGGTCTCACTAATGTAGAGATGACTTGGAACTACTTTGGCTTTAGTCATGGAAAAGGTGAACATGATGGCGCAGGGGTGGTTGTGAAAAGGACCCTTATACACGAGCAACTTACAAAAAATGGGGCGAGGTTGAAAAATGCAGATTATGTAGTGGGATTTCTCAAAGGATAAACTTAGTGGCATAACACTCACAAATAGCCTGCAAAAGAAGGAAGTTTTAGGATTCTTTTGGAGTTGTGCAACAATTCAAGGCTCTAGATCATATATATAGTTAAGTGTAAATTATTATGTAGAAGTGCTACATGTGAAGCCACAAGAGGTCAAGTTTCTGTAGTAATTAGTTAGATTTATTACTTTATAGTACTATTTACTTTAATAAATGGGTAGGATGTACCTATATGACCTCCATAAAATGGGTAGGATATCCTTCATATTGCTTCTGTCCAATCCTCTTTTTGCAAATGTCTTTCTTTGATGGAGATTAGCTTGTCATGTTTATCCAAAAATCTACAACACACTGGACAACCTCAGGATTCAAGCCACCATTCATGGGCCTTCAACCACCAATAACCCATTTGAAATCTGGATCCTTTATGCTGGCACGATCTTTCTTTGAATTCCTTGGTGGATGAATGCGAAGAGCTTTTGCAACTTTGTTGTCACTAATTGGTAATGTGTTACTGCTATTGATAATCATGTGCAATGTAGATTTCTTTGATGCTCCCAACTTATTAGCACTGTGCGCTCCTTTTACATGAGCCAGAGACCTCTTCAAGTTCTCCCCATACATCCGCAACCTCTTTAATTTCTAGGTAGTGCAACATCCAACCCAAAATGTTAGCGTTTGTGCTTAAGTCAAGGTCACTTGTCTCTTTGTTAAATGGTCACACCATTAACAAAGCCAAGAATCATAATTTCTTTATAGAACAAGCTGACGGTTGTATAGAGTAAGATTCCTCTTTTCCTACCTCAACTGCACTATCACATTGTGGGAAGGAACAATTACTGATGTCTTCATACTCCATTATGATTGAATTGGAGGAATACATCTTGTGCAAAGAAATCAATATTTGATATCGAGGGGTTCACTATATGTAAACCCTCAGTATCACATGCATTCAAGGCCTACTTTAAAAACCCCTTATCTGTTAATTTTTCATGAATAGAACACACCACCTCCTTTAAATGGTACCCTTCTATACGTAAAAAAATGTGTTTAAAAAATATTTTAAAAATCCCTTCTGTTTGAACCCACGTGCTATGCTTACATATTTATGAGTGACCCCCCCTCCGAGTATGTGGAGGGGAAGCCAGTTCCTCCACACTCCACCGATCGCTCTGACCGCCATCACGATGCCCTCTGGATGACTCTGATCGCCGTCATCGTTGGTGTGCTCTGACCACTCCGACCGCCAGTGCCCTCCGATGACTCCAACCACCGTCGCTAGTGTCCTCTGACCGCTCCGACCGCCAGTGCTCTTCGACCCCTCTGACCACTGGTCCCCTTCGACATCTCATACGTGCATGGACAACTCCGATGGAACTCATGGAGGGAACACCCCTCTCCCTTTCCCGCAAGGCGGGGAGAGATCCTCTTCGAGATCCTGAGCACCATCTTCCTTTCCCCTCTCCCTTTGCCAAGGCAAGGAGAGATCCTCTTGAGTACCACCCAAGGAGGAGGACACCCAAGGAGGAGTTAAGGGGAGCACTCTCTCGGTAGCATACAGACAGCCTGGGGGGACATACTCTCACAGAGGAGGACACTCTCTCGTGTATCACCTTGAGGTCTAGCACAATCCTTCTATTGGAGGGGAGTCTCCCTTGTATCATTCTTTGGGCTATTATGATTGTAGTGTTGCACTCTCTTGGTGTTTTATCTATCTCTTTGTGTGAGCGAGGTGAGTGAGGTGTGAGTGAGAGGCCTGTAGGGGTACTGCGGTGCTACTGGTGGTCGGTGAGCATGGTAGACAGTGTAGAGCATAGGTCTTGCATGTCTAGCCAGTGAGGTCGAATCATCCTTGGCGGGTATACTTCCCTGAGAGGATCCACGATCCCTTCTCCCCCAACCATAGTGTTTGTGTCGGTTGTGTTCGAGCTCCCTAGCAAAGGACCGGCGGAGTTATCCACAGCTTAGACAAAATTTGGCGATCACGATGGGACTCTCCTAGAGGTCAAGGATAGTCTCAAATTTTATTTATTTTTTCTTTTTTGGTGATTTTTGATCATGGTGAGAGGAGTGTTGTGCATGGTGAGAGGAGTGTTGTGCATGACCCCGAAGACTAGAGCTTCTGGAGGTGATTCACCCCTTCATTCTCCTCTTCGAACTAGTAGGGTTCTTCCTCGTTCCCTTTCTCTGCCCTCAACATCTTCCTCTTCTAACCCTATGGCAGCTCTAGGGCCACAACCATTGGCTACTATCCTTAACCACTTTTGCAAGTTAAGCTACCAACCTTCAAAGGTACCATCATTGAAGATGCGGAAGACCATGTGCGGTGGTTCCTCACTATTTGAGACTCAAGAGGTCTCAACCGAGATGATGCACGCTTGGTCTTGTTCCGACAATGCTGGAAGAAAGTGCCGACCGGTGGTCCCGGATTGGGCCACCCTCAGGCTACAGTTCTTGGCTACCTTTTGGCCAAGGAACTACTTCGACCTCATCACTCAAGAGCTAAACCAACTCTCCATGAAGGTGGGGGAGGCAGTGGCCCAACTTGTCACAAGAGCTAAAGTTTTGGTCGCTCGGCTACCCCAAGATCCTGGAAACTACATGCTACAATAGTGGGTGCTTTGAGCACTCCCTACTCAAATGGCGATGAAGATGAGAGAGACTTTTCCACCCCAAGGCACCCTGCAAGACTTCTAAGACAGAGCTACACAACTAGAGAATGCTCGCCTCATGGTGGAGCATAGTACCTCTTGGTCCCCACTTATCCCCGGCATGTCTTCGGCTCCTCCAATCGTTCCTCTAGCCCCGATGATAGCTTCTATATCCTCTTCCATGGACAAGCTAGCCAAGCTCAAGAAGGAGCTTCCCCTCTACCACCCCAAGCCACTTCATCTCAGCAGGGAGCTCAAGTAACCACGGTAGCATACACCAATACCCCTCATTCCAGAGCAACCCTAACATACAAACCCCTGCCTATGCAAATTCCTCATTCCAGAGCAACCCTAACATACAACCCCCTGCCTATGCAAATTCAATATCAACCTATCAACAATACCTCCCATCTGTGCCGGCCCCACAAACACCTCAAGTCTATCAAAACCCACCTCCGGTGGTCTATGGCGGCAACCCCTCTAATACCTTCGGCCTCTAACAACACGTATGGGGCTCGACCTAACCAAAGGTTCCCCAATCGCCGTCCTCCCAACAACCCCACCCGACCTCTTATATGCTACCGTTGTAGGGGGAGCGGCCACATGCAAGCTCAATGCACTATACCAGAGGGCTCACCCCCATGCCTCCATTGCCCGGAGAGCCGAGACCACTACACCTGGGATTGTCCTATAACCCCACTGGTTAACATGGTGGAAGCTATGGTGCCATCTCCCAAGGTTGACACTCCAATAGTGACAATGGTGCCACCTCCCACTACTGGCACTCAAATAGTGGCCGCTACACCAAAGACACCAACTCCTCTCCCTGATGGTGCAATCTACCCATCCATTGTGGACCAAGCTTATTAGAAGGTGGTGGAGGAATTCATTCAAACACCACCCATGGAGAAGGAAGCGGCACCTACCTTGGTCATTCTCCCAACCACCACACCTTCAAAGTCTACCCAACCCAAGGTTAGTAACTTAAGTTGGGAGGAAAAGTTGGCAGGAGTAAAGGTGGAAATCACCCTTCCTCAGTTATGTGATTTGAGCTAGGAAATAGGAGAGCAACTGTTAGGCTTGGTCCAGTATTGGATGGATCCAAAGGAAACTAGTAGGGGTAAAGCCACATCTAGTAGAGTAGTGGGCGACGGCCGAGGAGGCAGCAAGCAAGGGTATGCCTCACTGTCCCCAGGAGTGGCCGATCATCGAAGCCCAAGGGTGATAGTCTTCGTGGGAGGAACTCAAGTTACAGGAGCCATTGTGGATGGTGATTCTGGTCTTAACAACATGCCTGAAGCTACTAGGAAAGTCTTAGATCTCCGAATTATTGAGCCAGCTCCCTCACCATCCAAGTGGCAGACCAGAGAGAAGTGATGCTCGTGAGACTAGTCAGGCAAGTTCCGATCAGTTTTGAAAGATTAGTATGTGAAATGACTTTTGTGGTTATTAGACCTCCCACCAGCTCGAGGGGCCTACAACTTACTCATTGGAAGGCCTTGGTTGAGGGCAGCTCAAGTGATCCATGATTGGGGTCGGGACAACTTGCATATCCCTAACCTAGAGGGGACAGTGACCTTGCCCTTGGAAACAGGCCCCGATGAGAGTGCTCCGGCTGAGAGTGCTCCGGGCACTGCCCTACATGACATGATTCCCATTTGGGAGGAAGGATCCAATGACAAGGAAGAACATGAGGAATGGCAAGGATCACTAGTGAATGAGGCATGGGATCCATTCGGCTCAGAAGGAGAGGCAGCAAGACCTCTATGGAATTGGTTAAATTCCCATGAGGGGTTCCAGTGCAATAGGGTGGACATAATGGAGTTAGACCCAGACCCCATTCAAGGGGTGTCCCACGACTCCGCACCCCCGCCACTCTCTCTCACCCCCTGCTGGCGCCCTCACTCACTTCTCTCTCTTAAAAAAAACCACAAAAAATCCCAAAAAAACCCCACCTCGTCACCCCCCCATCTCTCGCTCTCTTCTCCTTCGCCCCCTCTGTGCCACACCCAAGGAAAAAAAAACCTACCTGTAGTCTTTTATATCAATAGATTGAAAGGGAAATTGGGAGGTGAGGATAACACAGTTCCTCCTCTCAAGAACTCGTTGAAGTCGAAGAATTATCCTATGTTCCACATGAACCTGATAAGGTACTTGAATTCAGGGAAAAGAAACTTTGTAGTTGACTAATCCTTGAGGTTAAAATTAGGTGGAAAGATAGGGAAATAGAGGATTCGACTTGGGAGTCGGTTAAGATTATTCAGTGCAGTTCTCCTTCTTTTCATTACAAGAGTGCAATGTTTTGAGAGAGGGAAAGTATGTTATATGCACATTATGTGTGCATGTACTAGGAGGCTAACCCACCTTAGGCTTGTGAGCATGGGAGCATGGGAACAAGCTCTAGTGGAGCATGGGTAACCTTAAGGGTTAAGGTTAGGGTGAGGCATCCAAGGGTCACACATGGGAGATGGAGAGTCAAGAGTCACTTGAGGGCCCTCCTATATAATAGGGGCATGGGGCACACTCAAGGGAGGCTTAGGCTATGGTCTCTTGATGTTATCTTGAGGCTAGGTTATGTTATGTTCTCTTGTGTAGAGGATCATAACTACTCGCCTACCATTTCACACTATAGCTACATGCTGCTGGATTGGAGTTATACCTCTTGATGGTATGGAACATCAAGGTAAAGGTATGATGTACTTTATTATAATTCATGTGTGCATCCCTTGGGGTGGTCCAGTGGATGAGTTTATGCTGCCTGATTTATGCATGTTTATGCATAACAAGTATCTAGAGAGATCTTAGGGTTTTAACACTTACCTATGGCAATGCATAGCCAAGCCTAGGCCATAGCAAAGAAAGGGCATGGCTTTACTTTGATGTAGGCTTGGCATATGTAAAGCAAGCATAATATACACATTCTGACAAACTCTAACTTTACACGTGTGTAGAATCATGGCTAATACCCCAGAATGCTACACCCCCTTGGACATGCTATGGTAAACCCCCACCTAACCTTCTACAAATTTTTTATTTTATGCCTACAGGACAAGTTCTTAGCCCATAGTAGTTCAATGAGTTCATCTCACAGGCTACCCCTAAGTAGAGAGTGATGGCACAACATTACTTTTTTTCTTTTTTCTTTTTCTTTTTTTTTTGGGGGGGAGGGTTGGTCCTCCAATCCATCCACCATTGCCTCACTAACACCGGCACGCTCCTCTAGCCATTTCTCGACTACACGTAGATGTAGTAGTGGTGGGGGTGGTTGTGATGGTTATTGTGGCACTGGTGGCACAGATGCAGTGCCTCCCACACATCAGCACCCACCCATATCCTTAACTATTACACCATGCATGTCTAGGAGTCCTTACACTCCTCACAGGACATCTACAGAGAAAGTGCCTTATGTGTGCAATGGAGCCATGGTCATGGATGACGTAGGAAAGGCAATGAAAGGGTGCATCCACCAAGGAAGGAGATGAAAGGGTGCATCGATGACGTGGTCATGGATGGTATAGGGAAAGAGATGAAGGGGCACATTCACCAGCTTTTAAAGATTCAATTTGTGCATGAAGTCATGAAAGAAGTGGGATGTAAAGATTAAAAAACTTCATCATTGAGAAAATCAAGAGCAAGTACACTTCTGCAGGTGATGTAGTGTCAAATCAATGGATCAATGGTGTTATGGTTAAAACCATGGTATCGTGTAGATCCAAGGTATGGGATGCTATGATGGGGGGAAGCCAAAACCTACTTGGATCGATGAGGAGGAGTGGTGCGGATCATCTAGGCCAAGTATAGACACACACTTGACATGTATAGCTAGTAGAAGGAAATCGCTCAGGCTCAAATGGACAGTGTGGGCTTGTCACACCTTGGTAGTGGAGGTTATGAGTCCTTCTGTGAGTACTTTGTAGGTTTTTTTACAAATCTCTTTCATTCGTTGTCTATGATGTGCATTGATTGCATGCCCTAAACCTTGTGCTATTTGGTTGATGTAGGAGAGTGTGGTAGGTCATCCTCCATTTTCGCAGGAGGAGAGATATGGCTATAGGTTTGGCACATAGGTGCTACTTGAGAAATCAGAGTCCAAGGGTATTCCTATCAATTGGGGAGCAACAACGAATGTGATAAGCATCCTACTACTACTTGCATCCATCTACTCATTTTTATTGGGATGTTTACATTGAATACTAATTTCTTCTTATGCATACATTGATATAGGATATGCCTCAGCCCCTCACCTGGAGACGCGAGTAGTGTAGTGCTAGCCAAGTTTACATCTATTTTTGGCATGTTGCTATCCATGATTTGGCTCAACACTTTCATGTAAATAATATTATTTTGTTAAACCTATTCTGGGTTACCATTTTGACTTGTACATATGATGGTATGGCACATATAAAGTGTTGTTATGCATGTCTTGGATAAACACTGGCATGTAATCACAAAAAATATAATTACCTTTTTGAATTAATATAAAATACAAGTTTTCTCTCAATTCTGAGTACAGTTAGATAATTACTCGTACCAATAGGTAGAATGGTGTAGCCAATTGCAATCTGCAACAATTGGTTGCACCATTGTCCAAAAATATTTCCTGCACAGAGCATCGGTATATACACCGGTACCGATATCAACAATGAAAATGTGTTATTACCGACACTGATACTGACGCACATACCGATGCATATGTACATGAGGGTATAAAAAGGTGGTTCAATTTATCCCAAATTCCCAATCATAAATTCCACTCTCTCTTTTTTCAATGCAACATCACGCTATGATTTGTAGGAGATGGTTACAAAAGTTTTCTTGGATATATATATCATGTCACTTGTGGCAGTTTGTAGATGTGTACAAACTCATATCAACAAGAAGAAATAGAAAAAATCGAAAAGATTCCTGAGTGTTCAAAGATTGTTGAATTGTAAAAGACAAAAGAGAAATCAAGAAGCAAAGAAACTCTATTAGGCAAAAGATAAAGAAAGAAGAAAGTTTGCAATCTTATATAATTGAAAGCAAACATTGGAGGATGCAAGCGTAGAGTCCAACAAGCAAGGTAAGAATTATTACTAAAAAATCTCAATTATTATTTAATATAATTTTAAATGAGTAATAGATTACTAAGATACTATTTTGTCAGATATTGAGAACACAATTTATTCTTTAGGAACACATTGGAACCAAACAAAGAAAATGTGAATCCTAATAACCTTCTAATCAAACAGATGAAAGGATTGGTACCTTCTAGTATTGTAAAGGACAATATTGATGATAAAAGCATAAAAAAGGTGAAAAGGAATGTTGTGCAACAATTTGTTGATAGCAACAAAGTTGATGTTTATGCAATTTAGGAAGAATTATGTAAGATTCCTCCCTCCAGCTTTTAAGGAGTAAAGGTATAAGAACCTCCCCTTCTATTCTTGAAATTATTCACCTCTTTGAAATAGGAGAAAGATCTTGTTTTACCCCTGTTTTGACCTAGAGAGAGAAAATGTCTAGAGAGAGATAATCCAAAATTGAGATATCTTTGGATAAAAGAATCCTCCCAGTGTCTAAAATGGATTCCCCTGAAACAGAAGTTCAAATTGAAATTTTCAATGTGCATTTGGAATTAATTGAAAATGTGTATAAGGGATCTTAGCCTAAGGGTCCACATTTTCAGAAATTTTTGGATTATGGTCCAATTAAGGTTCCAATAGGCCAATTGGATTAATCCAAGTGTTGGGATGAGATAAATCCAAGAGAATAAAATAAAATACCCAAAAACGAGTAAATACTCACATAAGATGAAGAGTTGACTGAGTACAAGGTTTAGTAGTTAAAAATTATGAGATATTACTAAAAAATAAGATATTTTAGAATAATGATGCATTTTTGACACCTTGGTAATAAGGAGAGGGGGAATCTTGAGGTAGGTGCCTATTTCACATGTGTGGAAGGGGTTTTTAATTCAAAAAACTTTTGATATTTTTCTCTCTCCTCTCTCATGGATCAAACCAAATCAAAAAGGGAGCGAAATTGGTCCAAATCTTATCCAAATTGAGTCAAACTGAACCTGAAAAATTCTAGAACCCAGTTGGACTTGGTTAGTGGCCTTCCTTGCCTATAAATAGACCCTCAGTAATTTGTAAAAAAATATTGGAGCTATACTATGCCAATATTATATTAAAATAATCATATTTTCTATTATCCCTTAAATTTCTCTCTCTCTCTCTCTCTCTCTCTCTCTCTCTCTCTCTCTCTCTCTCTCTCTCTCTCTCTCTCTCTCTCTCTCTCCTGGGAGCTTGGAGCTCTCTCTCTCTCTACAACAACTCTTGGAGTTGCTCTTCTCCTCTTGGTGGACCAATTGATTGGTCGGGGGATTCACCCGCTAATAGAGAATCAAGCCAAACTTGGAGGTAAATTCAACTTTTATGGTTTTTTCTAATTTATCTCAATGACTTTCTTCTTCTCAACCCCTCTCAAGATTGAGAATCTTTCTAAATAATTGTTTTAATTCAAATCAAGCTTTCCCTTAAAGTCTTAATGCTTAATTAAGAGAAAGTTAATCTTTATGCTTATTTACAATGCTTTCTTTAAGTAAATTTCTCTCTCTAAAAGAATAGCCATCTTTATGGCTAAATCCCTTGAAAAAGGATTCTTCTCAATGATAGTCTCTTCATTCAAAGCGAAACTCTAGGCTTGATAAGCTAGAGATTAAGAAAATTATTTTTTTATGATTTTATGTTAACAAAATAATGGTTATTCTTTTAGATTATTTATAAGTAGTTAAAAACTACTTTGATTGATTCTAAATGAGAAATAGATTATCCTATCAATTTTGGGAAAAGAAAAATAATAGAATGAGCTTAATCTAGTGGGATAATCATAATTAAGTTTATGATTATGATTTAAATTCATAGTTTGATTTTAAGCCTAAAAGAGGAACTACTATCATATTTTCATAACAAGCTTTTACTCTTTTAAGAAAAATTGAGAATTATCAGTAATAGCAGAGCAAAGCTATGGTAAAATTTTTAGAAAATAATACATATCTTATTTTTATGCATAATTCTAAAAGAGGACTTCCTACCATATTCTAGGATTGGACATCCTATGCAAAAAGAATGATTTTTATCATATTCATGAGAAATAATTTTTTGTAATTATGCATAATTAATTGATTATGAGAAAAGATTAAATTTTGATAAATTTATTTTTATACAAAAGGGGGATTCCCATGATATTTGAGATCCAAATGGTAAAAGAGAAATTTTTGGCATAATTCAAATTATGGCATTTATCAAAAGTTGATTAATTTTATTGAAAAATATGGGTAGAATTGATTTTTATAAATACCATGAATCTTTTACTTAAAAAGAAGAATATTGAATATATTTCACTTGAGAAATTTGAGAAAGAATATGAAAATGTCCATCGAGAAAAAGTACCTTTAACTAGGCCAAGCAATTGGTAGAAACTTAGAAAAGTCCCATCGGTATCGAAAGTAGAAAATGGTACTAAATGTGAATACGATGTGGATAGATGTGAATGCGATGTGAATAAGATGTGAATGCGATGTGATAAGATGTGAGTGGATGTGATAACATGTGAATAAGATGTGAATGTGATGTGATAAGATGTGAATGCGATGTGATAAGATGTGAGTGGATGTGATGAGATGTGGATGGGATGTGATGTGATGGAATGTAAATGGATGTGGATGTGAATGTGGATGTGAATGTGGATGTGAATGTGATGTGATGGAATGTAAATGGATGTGGATGTGGATGTGAATGTGATGAGATGTGAATAAGATGTGATGATATGTAAAAGGATGTGATGTGATGTAAATGGATGAGAATGAGATGTGATTATATTTGAAAGGATGTGATGTGATGTAAATGGATGAGAATGGGATGTGATGTGATAGATATGCATGTGAAAGAATGGATGGATGTGGATAGATGTGCAAGTGAATGAATGGATGGATGTGGATAGATGTGAATCTGAATGAATGGATGGATGTGGATGAATGTGATGAGATGTGAATGGATGGATGGATGTGGATGAATGTGATGAGATGTGAATGGATGTGATGAGATATGGATAGATGTAGATGTGATGTAATGTGCATGGAATGAATGAGATGTGATGTGGATAGATGTGGACGTGATGTAATGTGGATGGAATGAATGTGATGTGATATGGATGGAATGAATGTGATGTGATAAGGATAGATGTGGATGGAATGTATGTAATGTGATGTGGATGCAATGAATGTGATGGATGTGAATGGGTGTGATGGATGTGAATGGGTATGATGAGATATGAATGGATGTGATGAGATGTGAGTGGATGCGATGAGATGTGAATGGATGCGATGAGATGTGAATGGATGTGAATGTGATGTGATGATATGTGAATGGCTGCGCGATGAGATGTGAATGGATGTGAATGTGATGTGATGATATCTGAATGGATGTGATGTGATGTGAATATGATATGATGAGATGTAAATGGATGTGAATATGATGGAAAAAAGCATTGGACTCTATGATCCAAGTGCAAGTCTTTTCCTTGATCTGACCATGAGACTTACGGGTTTAGTCGGATCAGTTTGGTTAGTGATGACCTTGACTACGTTAGAATAAAATTTCCTGGAGGAATCGCCTGTCTGCTGGGCGAGGGAAGTTTTTCCGTGTTCGGTTTTGGAAGAACCGAGGGATTAGTCTATTGTCTGGATATCCGTGGTGGGCGAGGCTCCAAGTGAGAGTCTTTGCCCTGCGCAAGAAGTGCTACTTCCGCTGCTAACACCCCTAAATTCGTTGCACGGGGGAGGGTCAGGGATCTTTCAAGTTAGATGAGAGCGGTGTTAGCAGAAATGGGTATACTTCTATTTTCAAAACTCTATTTAGAAAAATGTGAGACCAAAGAATCAAACGCGTGCTTCTTTCTACACACACCTGCGTAGAAGTATGGAGACTAAGAAGCCTCTTAAATTAGTAGGTGGATGAGTATATTGGACAATGTTTCCATATCAAAGGTTATTTGTAAGGTATAAAAGACAGTACAATGTATAATGTATGGAATAATATTTTCCTTTAACTACAACAACTTCAAAAAGAATAGTGAAATTCTACAGTATCATGCTTAAAGAATGTAAAGCTCTTCTTAAGTTTGTGATCAAATTGGATGATGTGTGAGATAATAAAGGAAAAGAAGGTGGAACACGTGACATTCACGTTGGAATTACGGTATTTTTCTATATCTCTTCCCATAATCTACGAGCAAGTGCCTTCCTTGCCATTTTTATTGGTGTTTGACTTTTCTTTAATGAAACGTGTTCTTTAAGACTTTCAACAATGGGATCTTCTTAAATTATCTTTGATTATTTACCTTCAATCTACAAGGTCTCTTGCTTTGGAGCTACCTCCCTCAACCTTATCAAATACTGGTTGCCAAAATCGTCAAGCTTTAAAGGATTTCTTATGCCGTTTACAAGTGCATAGGTAGCCTAGGTGAGATAGTATGCTGCCCTATTGAAATATATGATGTAGAAGGTTAAGGATGAGAGGAAGAGATAATATATATGTGAAAACACTCAAATAAAGTGGGCATCTGGATGAAAAAGGAATCTAGGGTTAGCCGAACCCTAGCCCTTGGTGGAGCCTATATTAAGGGTAGGAGACCCTACTTTTTGTAACAAGACAAGTAACATATAAAGGAGAAGGGTAAGCCAACTTTGGAGTGGCTAAAATAGAAAGTATTACAAGAAGCTTTCTATACATCTTGTTTTCTCTCAAGCTATGGTGTCTTCATGATGATTCAGGAAGTTATTTTTCCTTGTTCATTCTTCTTACTCTCCTCTTGTTTCCATATGATGATTCAATAATTTGTTTTTGCTTGTTCATTCTTTCATTCTTGCTCTCCTCTTGTTTCCACTGCTTTCGTTGTTGCATGCTCGAGATACCCATGCTTCTTAAGATGGTATCAGAGCCTTGCTTAGGTTAAGATCCCCTAAGAGGCTTCTTTCACTCTCTCTCTCTCTCTTTCTCTCTCTCTTAAACCATTCCCAACCAAGAAGGCCGGTGGTAGAAGAAGGAGATAAGCTTCGAGAAAGAGTGGAGGAGAAAGCAAAGTTTTAAAAGCTTCATCAAAAAAAGACTTCATCACGAAAAAGCTCTCAAAGCTTGGAAGAAGAAGAAGAAGACGATCCTCATCCAGGAAGGAGAGAAAAAAATAACGCTGCTGATTTTTTTCAATATTTTTCGTTCGACATCTCTCTTGGAGCCTTGAAGACTTAAAGAGGAAGCATTGGAGCTTCTTTGCAAGGCTTTGGATGATCAAAATCTCTTCTTCTAGTCGGGTCTTCTAAGACTCTCATAAAAAAAGAGGACACTGCATAAAATTAGCAGAGCCGTTGCGTCGTCCATCTCTGTAGCCATTGTTCGTCCGTCTCAAAAGTTGTCGTCGCTCGCCGTCCATTTACTGTCGTCACCCATCCGTCCAATAGGACTGCTAGTTAGTGCCTCTTTAGTAGCTTGCCATCCAGTGTTTAGTTCTTTTCAATTGTTGCTTATGCATTAGAGTGGCAAGCACTAGAACTACACCCGCATCCTCATAGATGAGCAGGCGGCACAACACATCACAACGAACATCAGCGTTTTTTTTTTCAGGAAAACAATTCTCTCTGAAAAAAAATGCTCAAATCATTTCATTTTGAGCATTTTTTTTCCTAAGGTTTGAAAAAAATCTTTCTTTATTCCAAGTTCTTTTCTTTTAAAACCCTATTCTAAAGATTCCTTAAACCTTTTTATGAGGTTTCCTTTAAACCTTTTCTCTCTAAGGCTCCTCGAACCCTTCTCTCTAAGGATTACAAAGTCAATGGATTCGCTTGATCTTGTTCATCAAAAATATCACTATTCAAACTTGAATTAATTTTTTGCCTTGTAAACAGAGTTAGACATTGCCCTTGTTTTTTGTAAGTGATAAGACCTCTCAGACCCCTATCAATCATGTCGAAGGAGATGGGAGCCTCAATTGAGAATTTTGATGGCAAGGGTTTCTATACTTGGCAAGTTCAAGTAAGATATATGCTAATGCTCAAAGGTTTATGGCCTTTGGTAAAAAGCACAAAGAAGGTGGACCTTGAAGATCCGAAGGTGGTAGAAGATAATTAGCGGGCTCATGCTATCATTGTACTTCATATTTATTAAAAACTCATCCATCTTGTCGCAAAAGTATTAAATTGGCAAAAAAAGGCTTGGGATGAGCTTGAGAAGCTTTATGGAGCCAAGGCAAAGCACTCAAAGATTGCACTTAAGGTGGATTTTTTGGTCCTTGAGATGCAGGAGGGTGGCTCTCTTGGAGACTTTGTCAGCAAGATGAATAGTATTATGGGACAACTTAAAAGCATTGATGCCAAAGTTGAAGCAGATGATGCTATTATGGTTCTCTTGAAGAGCATGCCTCCATCATTAGATAGCCTTGTGACCACATTGAAGCTCCTTCTATATCCAACATTTAAAGGTATTGTTGCATACCTTCTTGAGGAAGATATAAGGTTAAAAGCAAAGGATGGATCTACATCTACATCAAAAACTCAAGCCTTTGTGATGAAACATGGTACATCCAAATCCAACTTGAAATATAATTTTTGCAAGAAGAAGGGGCATGTTGAAGCACAATGCTTCAAGAAAGATATGTCAAAGAGAAAATGTAATAAGTGTGGTGAAATAGGCAATTTTGGAAGAGATTGTAAGATATAAGGGTAAAAGCAAAGGGTGGATCTACATCATCTACATCTATATCAAAAACTCAAGCCTTTTTGTGGAAACATGGTACGTCTAAATCCAACTTGAAATTTACTTTTTGCAAGAAGGGGCATGTTGAAGCTCAATGCTTCAAGAAAGGTCCGTCAAAGCGAAAATGTAACAAGTGTGGTGAAATAGGACATTTTGCAAGAGATTGTACCAAAGATGTCACTAAAGTTTAGGGAAATTTTATAAGCTCCACTCGCATGTTGAGCAACTCTTCTAGTTTGAGGAGTGAAGTATGCTTACTAGAATTGGGAGAGAACCATATTACTCTATAACTCATCTCTTTTGTAAAAGCCTATCGTATAAAGGATACCTTCCTTATCTTCTATCCTATGGTTGAGAGGGGGTCTTTTTTGAGCTTGTATCTCCAAAGAGGGGGTCTTTTTTGAGCTTGTAAAAGCCTATCGTATAAAGGATACCTTCCTTATCTTCTATCCTATGGTTGAGAGGGGGTCTTTTTTGAGCTTGTATCTCCAAAGATCACCTTCTCCTATGGTGGAATTGAGAGGGGGTGTTGGGCATGTGGGTGGAAAAGAGATCTAGGGTTGGCCCAACCCTAGTCCTGGTAGACCCTATATAAAGGGTAGGAGACCCTACTTTTTATAACAAGTAACACATGAAGGAGAAGGGTAAGCCAACTTTGAAATGGCTAAAATAGAAAGTAATACAAGAGGCTTTCTATACATCTTGTGTTCTCTCAAGCTATGGTGTCTTCATGGTGATTCAGTAAGTTGTTTCTATATCATCAACCTCCTTCTCTTCTTACCATGTAGATATTTTTGATATGCACAATATAGCCTCTACCTCCAATTCATATCCTTCCCTCACAAGTATGGTTCTTGAACACATGAAGATATTCCTCTAGAAAATCATTGTGCTGGCCAATTATCTTTGCATATTCCAATGGCTTTTTGAAAATCTTATGAAAAATATGGAACTCCTATTCAACTTTACCTCCTTTAAAAAACTCAAACAATAGCATATCACTTGACGTCTTATGTGGACAAGGAAATACACTATCTATTAGGTATTACAATAGCATATCACTTGACGTCTTATGTGGACATATCACTTGATGTCTTATGTGGACAAGGAAATACACTATCTATTAGGTATTACAATTCACTATTTAAAGAAAAATAGGAAGAAAAAAGTGTTGGCTTCTACCTTCTTAAAGTTCAGTTCCTTGGAGATTAAGCGATCTTTTGAAAGCTTTTCTTGGTTCCATATGTATAAATAAACAATGCATTTTCAACTTGGGTACGCAAGAAAGAAGAGGAATGCAAAGGAATGGTGTACAAGATGTTTGTTACCTGGTTTTAGTTTTATAAGAGTTGGATTTTCAAGGGCTTCCTTTCGTTTCCAACTTTCTTCATTTTTTCTATTACCAATAAAATTTCAAAAGCTAAAATGCTATGCAACAAAATAACCCTCACAAGACCTAGCATAACATGGATGAGAAGAAATTCGACTTGGAGATTCCCAATTTTGGAGAACCTCACCACCAAGAAAAAAGTTTCTTTTGAGTGGCCCCATCCTCCCTATCAAAGAAATCTAGGGCTTAAGAGATGCAGATACAAATAATGTTGCTAGACCCCAAATCATACTCTTTATGATGCTAGCCCCCCCAAACGCAATTTGGGGGCCTGGAATGCAAATGAGGGTCCTGAATTACATTTGGGGGCTATCAATATTTCTGAAGATTTAGTGCAAAGCATAGTACCTTTCTGATTTGGGTCCATTTGCAAGGATTTTGCTTCACTTCTGTGAAGAGATCGAAGAATCTAGCTGTTTAGGAGAGGTGGGTTCAGGATAGTTACAGCTTGAGAGAGCAGGAGACTCGTGTGATGACCTCCACGTGTCTCTATGGGCAAGAAAGGAGACTAGTTGGAGAAGACAAAGACTTGAGAATCCTTGGGGGTATCAGATGGGATTCTAGAGAAAGCAGTGGTGCTGGTAGCAGATGAAGAAAGAGACGTGGAGGGGCATGGAGAGATGTAAAGAAAACGTTCACAAATAATGCATTAACGTGACATGCACGGTCACTTTTCCTTGATTTTTGCCGCACTTTTTGGCACGAGTTTTGAGACATGTAGCCATGGTTTCCAAGACAGGTACATGCCTTTTGGGAAAAAAATTTGAGACAAATATGTTGGGATTCAAACTTGTATACACATCATCCTATAATTTTTGAATTCATGCAAACTCTCCTAGCCCAATCTGCTCGTACTTCAACAAGCTCTCTATCTTCACCAAGATCTCCATCTTTAGGAGGCTCTCTGTGCTAGCCTACCCTTCCAAGCCAAGGTTTAACTCAACAGGAAAATAGGTAACCAGACATTGACCCTTGTTTTCTTCTTTTGCCTTTCCCAAAGAAGTAGCCTCCAAACCTAATTAGCGTGTTTTAGGGGACCACTCACATAGCCTTTTCACTGTATACATCTATTTTCACATTTAGGATTTCGTTTGTAGTGAGTAGCCTTGCAAAGTGATTTTATCACCTCCTTTGTCCTACCAACCCCACAAATCTCTTTTGAGGGCTATAAGTTTGTAGAGTCATTTTTAAATCTAGTTCTTCTTGGAGTTGGTTCATGGCAAGAACAAAGTCAACTTCCAGTGTTAACTACGCTGGTTAACATCATTTTTACGCATGGTTACACTTCTTGTAACTCATTTTTATATAACTGGCTCTAAGCGCTTCATGAAAAATATATATGGGATGTCCGAGCTTACGACTTGTGTAATGTCGGTCACAGGAATAAGCCTAGGTGTACATAGAGCTAGAAAATTAGTTTTGGGCCCCCAATTGTTAAATGGGCAGACGACCTATGTAAAAGTGAGTTCATGTATATAAGTGATTTATGAACTATGAAAGGGGGATAATCCCATTATCATAATTGAGTTTTTCCTTATCTCTCTCTCTCACTCTCTTGTGGATATGGTGGTATTCTTCTTGAGATCACTCTTGCACACACATAGTCATGGAGTAGAGGTTAAGGTCTCCATAGCTCCCTTTCTTCTTACTCAACACTATTGCGAGCAAAATAGGTAGCTGACGAGGGTTACCTAAAAAGATTCCCTCCCAAAATGTGTGAAATCTCAAAAATGGCTTAAAAACATAGTTTTTTGAAAACACATCTAGAATTCCATGTATAAATTTAAAAAATACATGAATTTTGCTATTTTTTTCAAGATTGAAAACACGTGTGACCTTCGTAGATTTATAAACTACTGTTGTTTGTGACATAAAAATAAACTTGACTTATTAAATTACATAAGAGTCTACATAACTTAAAGAAATATCAATCTTTTTCAAGTAAAAATTTATTTTATAAATTTCATGAATATAAGACACTTTTTTTAATGAACTTTTTGGGATAAATTCTACCACTATACATAAATATGCACATTATTTGATAAGCACTCAAAAAATATTAGAATACATAACAATATAAGCTCCATAATTTATGAAAAAATCTACAAACATCCTTGAGTCTTTTTCTAGATAGAAAAGCCTTTAGTATATATACTGTTTATTTATCATGCATCAGCTTGCATGCTGATTCTTGTTGCGCTTGCAATATCATAAATATGGTGCACTTTTGTGCGCTTTTGCTGCACGAGTCGTAGCTGGGGACTTGCCGAACACCGTATGTGAGCCACGATTGGCTACAAGTATACAACCAGGAAAGCAAGCTCAAACAGAATGCAAAGGTGTGTCACTCACCGCCGCCGTGAAGGATTCCCGTGTCGCAGTGAAGAAGGAGCCGCCACGCCGCTCTACCGCCTCGCCGCCGTCGTGCCGCTACATAGTGCTCGATCGCTCTCTCACACACTCTCTCTCTCTCTCTCTCTCTCACTCTCTCTCTCTCTCTCTCTCTCTCTCACATGCAGGAGAAGGAAACCAAGAAGATAAGGCAAGAGCACTCTTGTATTCAACACATGAGAATAAGAGTTTTAGGGTTATATTTGACTCTTATAGGTGACTTAGCCGTTCACACATGGGCGTCCATACATGGCCGGCCGATCCTAACCCTTACCCTGCTGATATTCAAGGTGCGCCTCTCATCGGCGATCACCCAATCCCTTTATCCTTAACATATGGTGCCGACAAGCCTGGCCCATGACTCAGAATATTTAAATTAATGACGTAAAACATAGTACGTCTCAATGTCCGTCATAGTTTAACAACTTTGGTCACATGGGCATCATTTTTGAGTGGAATGAATAGATCATAAAAGAACAACTTTTGATAGTGGCATCAAAGCTAACTTCGTGCAAGAAACCTGAGCAAGTACAAGTGACTTGAATGTAAAAGTTGGCATCATGCTTGATTATTGTGGAACTATTCAAAACATAATAAAAGTTGCTTTTAGACGGTTTGACATGTTTATTTTTGATGTGAAGTGGTTCAAGGTCATAAACAAATGGACCAAATGCAACTGTAAGGAAGAACAAGAGTGGGTTTGTCCAAGTTGACTCCACAAAGTTTTGGACTGACCAGAGGGATACATTTGTCCTGCGAGAACATTGTGAGTAAGTCATCTTTAAAGCAGATCCAAGGTGGGTGTTTGTAGTCCAAGTTAGCAAACAAAATTTTGAAGGCGAGCAACTAGAAGAATAACCACATATTCATAATGATGGAGTTGATGTTATTGAAACTCAAGAGCCAAATAATAGAGTTGATTTGAAATCCAAGAGCCCATTGCCTTGAGTATATTAGTTACGGAACCTACATGGCCTTAGGGACAAATTCAAGAGCATATGGAAGAAAGGTCATGGAGTTTTGATGGAGAGCCAAGTAGATCCGATAACAATGAACACATAGATATCCTTGATCCTATAGAAGAGAAAGCCATTAGCCAATTGGTTTAACACTCTTTTGGTGACATTGAAGAGGATATAGAGGCATTTCTTGAAATTGACCTTTTTGGGGCCATGATCTAGCTAAAGGTGATAGAATAAATGATGATGTATGACTTTGTAACTTTTATTATAAATATGAGTACTGAACTTTGAATTTGTAAATATGAGAGAGAAGTTTCCCAATCCAAGTACCAGTTGATCTACGATCATAACATTGCACTAATTATGTCAAACGAGGTGACAACTCAAAATCTTGAGCAATCTCTATAAATGGTCATTGTGGTAAATCCACATCCATCCTAAGTTGTCGTGCAAGCGAGTGCGTATACCATGAATAGCATTATGGCGACGTGTTCTATGCCCTCTAGTGTAAAGTGTCATATCCTTTGTTCTCAAAGAACTCGAGCTAGATGCATTGAAGATAAATGGTTGAAAAGAGAAACCACGGACCTTGGGGAACGTGTGCAACCAAAAATACAAAAATGAGACAGAACACCGATCCTCCCAACTGCCCCCCCAAGCATGTGCCAAAAGCATCCCCGCTTGAGTATTTATAGATTTTATTACTTCAAAAATAGGTTACATGGTTGTTTTAGCCCTTTCTTGCTTTACAAGCTTTTCTTTTACAAAAATAGAATAATAAAATATTGGAAAAATCCTTGCTTGCTCCACAAGATTTCTTTTACAAAAATAAAATATTTTGAAAAATCTCACTCTCGTGATAGTCCTCCTGGTTGAGAATAAAACCGTCCTTGTTAATAACTATCAACACACATGAGTGATGTAAACACATTAATCTTTCCCACATTGGATTCACTCATAGTGTCTACACACGTGTCACACGTGTCACATGTGTCTTATAGTTGATCGGATTCATTCATAATCAAACTTCTACAACCTTTACACACATCACATGTGTCTTAGAGTTGATCAGATCCACTCACAATCAAACTCCCACATTGGATTCACTCACAATGTTTTCATACACATCACACATATTCACAGAGTTGATCAAACTCATAGCACACATCTCACATGTGTCACAATTGGTTGGATTCACTCACAACCAACTAGGGTCACTCTCTTAATAATTAATCCGAAATGCTCTGAATTATTATACCACATTTGGGACACCCTCATTAAAAATTAATCAGAAGAGTTGATCAGATTCACTCACAATTAAACTCACACATTTCTTACATGCCTCACACATATCATAGCTGGTTAGATTCACTCATAACTAACACTTAATTGTGTTTCTGTCCATAGGATAATTAACACTAAGTATTCATCATTCACAAACGTGTAAAAAGAGACATTAAATCAAGGACTTCTAGCGTAATAAACTAGTGTTCATACCACCAGAAATTATCCCACACAAATCTAGAGATAAGTATGCATCAAAATACTTCACATATGATTAATCTCGTGTCCCATACCACAAGACTAATACATAGTAAAAGATTCATAAATTATAGTTCAAGATGAAAGGGCCAATTCCTCCAAGAAGTTCTACTTTTGATGCATAAGAACTCTCCTTGAAATTTTCAAAAAGTCTTAAATAAAATTTATTGTAAAGATAATCAAATAAATATGTTACGCTTTGTCGTGGTAGTCTTTTTCTTCATCATCATCAATCGTATTAAGTCTAAGTGAAATAAACTTTGACTTTTATAGGCAGTTTGATGTGATATATCCAATCTCATTATACTGAAACACTGCATTGAATCATATTGTTTATTAGCTTTTTGTGAACCTTAATGTGAATACCTATGTTATGGTCATTAAGAGATGTATCAAATGATATTGGAGAGGTTTTAGGCTTCAAAAATGTTAATGTTGAGGTTTGGAGTGTCATTGGTTTCTTGGGAGAATCAAATTTTTTAAAATAATAAAAATTTCCTATAAAAATAAACAAATATTAAATAAAACTTGACGATGTAAAAGAGAATGTAAAGGTAAGAAGGTCTTACCTTGTTGTATTGTTGATTACAAAAATGAAAAAGTTAAGAAAAGTAGAGAATTTTAAAACAATTCGTGAATAATTAAAAATGTAATCATTTGATAAAGATGATAACGTATTGTGCATAGGTAGAGCTAATAATTATTGGAAGCTCAACATGGCTTCATGATAGAAATCATCAGAATAACCTACACACCATGCTTACACCACACATAACAATATGCCTACCCTCATGTACAAACTCAAGAGCATAAACTAGTTAAGTAAAATAATCATATGGCTTAGAATAACGTCGGCCCCCGAGTGAGGTGGATAACCAAAAACTTTATTCAAGTCCCATATCCCTAAAAATATGATGACATATCGAATATTAACAATATAAAATTATTTGTTTATGGTCTCATATAGCAATAATCTCTCTTTTTTTTAAATCAATTTTCTCTCTCTCTCTCTCTCTCTCTCTCTCTCTCTCTCTCTCTCTCTCTCTCTCTCTCTCTCTCTCTCTCTCTCTCTCTCTCTCTTCTTCTCTCTTCTTTCTCTTTTTTTAAATTCTCTTCTTTTTCTCCCTTTTCTTCTTCTCCTTCTTTTCTTTTCTTCTTCTCCTTCTTCTCCTTCTTTTCCTCCTCTTCTTCTTCTTCTTCTTCTTCTTCTTCTTTTCCTTCTCTCTCCTCCTCCTCCTCTTCTTATTCTCTTTCTTCTCTCTCCTCTTTTTCTTCTCTTTCTTCCCTCTCCTCGTTCTTCTCTTTCTTGGCTCTCCTCCTCCTCCTCCTCTTCTTCTTCTCTTTCTTCTCTCTCCTCTTCTTCTTCTTTCCCCTCGACTTACCACGCACTGCCATGCGGCTCTAATATATCCCACATAGCATTTTGCTAGTCGATGAGGGTATAAGGGGCAAAAATGATTGTATTGGATCATTGTCTCTTCAAGAGGGCATCCATGTACGGCTGATCAGAGTACTTTTGCCGTCTCGCCATTGACCACTGGCCAGGTTGTGTCGGTTGGTCAGTCTATGCTATTGTCGGGCGCTGTTGCATGCTATCAATGCCTATGCTATCTATTTTTTAGCATCACAGTGCCCTAAAGGTGCCTCTTGTCAAAAAGTGTGTCTGTGGAGCTGCTATACTGGTGTGCAATTTGTGGTGGTGGATCCTTGGCTTTCGTGCCTACGCTGTTCTGTGCACTTGAGAACACATAGAAACTGTTGGTGGTCCTGGGGCCGTCTAAGTGCCCCAACAAACACACACACCTTTTTGGCATTGTGTGGGCTCTAATACCACTGAAACAAGAAACCGTGGACCTCAGGGAATGTGCACAACCAAAAAATTTATAAACGAGAGAGAACACCAAATTGGGTCCCGATTCCCGCCCCAACAAGTGTGTGCCACAAAAGCATCCCCACTTGAGTATCTGTAGATTTTATTACTTCAAAAAAATAGGTTACATGGCTACTTTAGCCCTTGCTTGCTTTACAAGCTTTTCTTTTACAAAAATTGAATAATAAATCATCTAAAAAATCCTTGCTTCCTACACAAGCTTTCTTTTACAAAAATAAAATATTCTAAGAAATATCACTCCCGTGATAATGGGATACTTGGTTGAATTGTGACCTTTACATGAAAACAAAAATACAACGAAATAAACCAAAGAAAATCTTTAAAAAATTAAAATGAATCAAATATCTTCATTAATACAAATCATATCATAGGTTGTGCATACAAGCCTCTCTGAGATTTATGCAAGGTACAAACATCTCTGTGTTGAACTTGTCCATGATCATTCACGACACCAACATGTCCTTTGGTATATTGAAACCTATGTTGTGGATCAGACTTTGGTGAAGAGTTAGTGTGTGATGACTCTCCATGGTAAGTTTGTAGATCAAGTGTGGAAGAATCTGAATCATTATCTTGTAATTTATAAAGAATGAATTAGTATTTGAATATTATATCTCTTTCTCTTTATATTAATCTTATATAAGTGAAATTACTTTAATCACCTCCCTCCTAAACCCAATCTCTCCCTTCCAATCCACCCCTGCCCTACCTCCTTCTTTTCCTTCCTTCCATCCCACCCCATTCCTCCCACTTCAGCCTTTTCCTCCCTTTCACTGTATCCCTCCAAATCCACCCCTTCCCTACCTCCCTCTCTCCATCCCATCCCATCCCATCCCACCCCATCCCTCTCTCCCTTCCTTCCGTCCCACTATTCCCTCCCTCCCTCCCTCCCTCCCTTCCTTCTATCCTACCCCATCTCTCCCACTTCATACTTCCCTCCCTTTCTCCCAAATCTTTGTCCCTCCTAATCCACCTCTTCCTTCCTTCCCTCCTTTTACACTATCCCCTTATCTTCCCTCCCTCTTAATCAAACCCCTCTCCTACAAATCCCGTCACCCTCAACCTTCTCAATCCTTCTCTCTCCCTCCTAATCAACCTGAATCCTCTCTCTCACCTTTTATTTCCATTCTAATCCACCCCTTTCCTCTCTCCCTTCCTCCGCTCCACACTCATCCTAAATGATATAACAAAGGTGATGTGTTATAACATACTCATTAACTTGCATCAACAATAAATGTAGGAGAAAATCAAGAAATACTGGTAAAGTGCAAAATCATGCTCGCCCCTACAAATTACCAACGGCCTCATGGATATATTTTAGAGATGAATCAAAGTAAAAAAAGAGGTTTGCACATCAAGAGCATGGAATGAGTGAGAGGGTGAAGATAGGAAAATTTCACCACTTCAGCAAAGAAGAAATTAGATCACTTAAAGCTAGATTCATAACTTATAAGTCATGTTATCCATTGTATACTCTTTAACTAGAATCATCTATTTATTTACTATTTATACTAATGACTTCAATTTATTAATATAATGAATTAGAATGAAAACTATGGTAATCTTCCTACTGCCGAGATGAAATTGAGATGATGAAGGAGGTAAAATACAAGGAGTTGAAGGTTCAACTTCAGTGTGTGTGCACCTACTCCCATAGGTACATTTTCTATTGTCCTTTAATTATTTTATCATTTTTTATTGTAATTGTATGATCCTAATCATCAAAATTCTACCTTTACAGAAGGTTGGGGTAGAGTCCTTGGATGAGGAGGCTTCGAGGAGGGGTGGAAGTGATGCTGAGAATTCAAGTGATAATAATAATAATGACTTTGAGGAAGATATAAATGATCTAGATGGAGGGTCTACATAGGGTTAACCTAGTTTATATAGATACATAGACTTGTATCTTATGATCATGTTTGTGATCATCTACTACGTATTCTTGTGATTTTATTTTTTATATCCATACATATGATCGTGGGTATTTCTAGTTTTTGGTAATGGCTACTTTGATGTGATAAAAGGATTGATTACACTTTTTTGTGACTGTATCTTGATGAGATTCATACTTCCTTTATGGTATGGATATTCATAGTTTTGATGATAGCTTAGTATCTTGCATCATGATGATGATGCTTTTTGCCTATTTCATTTTATACATTTCATTAATTTATTTAAAATATTTTTAATTATCCTTATAAATTATTTTTTATTTATTATTAATCTACTATTCTTGAAAATAAATAATATACAATTTACTAACCGCTATGTTGTTGAATCACCAAGTGTTATTAGTCCATCTAAATGATCGTGTATTGTTGTTGACCAAGTGCTAGAGAGAGAGAACGAGATTAAGAGTGTATATGTGAGTAATGTTAGCCGAGAGAGAGAGAGAGAGAGAGAGAGAGAGAGAGAGAGAGAGAGAATGTGTTACCATGTGTGTGTGAGAGAGAGAAAGTGTGTGTATATGTGAGTGAGAATAGAGAGTGAGAGTGAGAGAGAGAGATAAGAGAATGTGTATAAGAGAATGTTAATGTGTGTGTGAGAGAGAGTATGTGTATGAAAGAGAGTGTGTGTGTGTGTATGTGGGTGATATAAAACGTCACCCATAGTGTCACTTTTGTGACACTAAACGTCATCTATAGTGTCACTTTTGTGACACTAAATGTCACCCGTAGTGTCACAATAGTGACACTAAATGTCACTCGTAGTGTCACTTTTATGACACTAAATGTTACCCATAGTGTCACTTTTGTGACACTAAATGTCTATAGTGTCACTTTCATGAAGTTTAATGTCACAAAAGTGACGTTTTGTGTCACCCGTAATGGTGGTTGTTTAGCTCTATTTTTTGATGTGCAATGTCATAAAGTGATGTTACATGTGACGTTTTGCGACGTGCACAAAGAGGCACTGCCAAACATTGCTCTTGTGAGTGAAATTTTTTATGTGTAAAAGTGATGTTTCAAGTGACAATAAGCCCCTATTTCTTGTAGTGCTATAGGGTGATAATTAGTACCTATAGACACATTATAGAGTGTTAATTAGCACCTGCAAACATTCTATAAAGGCTTATTTAACACCTATTGACATGAAAACTAGATTAACCACACATTTAAAATGAACTTACCTCCCATCAAACCCCTGAGCGCCCCCATATGACATGACACTTGATGGTGTCTACGTACTACAATTTGTAGCTCTGCATTTGTTGCCCATATGGCATGCAGTTTTAAAATAGAGGGAGGGATATGAATGTTTGCAAAAGGAAGTACCACAAGCATATGTACCTCCTGGTTAAGAATAGGTAAACCGCATGCAACACATTTTCCCTTCACTTCAACCTTCTCGATAATAGGGAGAGGTGTAGAAAATGGGTGAGGGGAGAGGAAACCATTGTACCCAATGTGTGCTTGCCGACGCATCTTAGACACTAGTTCATATTCAACTTCCAACTCCTTAACAAACTCAGCTTGGATCTGCATGTCAACCTACAAGAGTAAACACATGCACGTGAGCCACTTAAAAAAATGACAGATTATAGCATGTGGCCACATCACATAGAAAAGCAAAGAGTTAAACCCATCACCTCCAACCCCAAGTGATTTTCATGCTCATCGTCAATGATCTTCGGAGAGCGAGAAATTTTATGGTTGACTTATGGCTGGCTGTTTGCACACACAAAGAAAGTTTGGTTGTTGAGTCGGGGGTTGTGTCAGGAGGCAAAGCAGCCAATGCCTATCATCTCTTTCATGCTTCAACGGTTGAGTATAGTTTGTCGTTGCTCTTTTGTGTAGTCCTTACCTCCTCAAACTTTTATTTTAGTGAATTCAAGCTACTCTCTACCAACTATAGGGTCTTCTTCACATCTAAAATAAATTTGTTTATCATAGGGGGGGAAGAGAGCTTGAGCTCTTGCAAGCACACACACACTCACAAAACCCTAATAGAGAACACACAAGGTGAGAGGCTGAATATCTTCTTCTTCTTCACTCAACACTCAATACACCATATACAAGATAAGAGTACTCATAATATGAAAGGTACTCAACCAATACATACACGGGTTCTCTATAGTGTGAACTCAACTAAATGAGCTGGCGCTATAACTATGCCAGTCTCTAGAATGGCTGTCACACAGCCTGTCATCCCACTGGCCGCATATCACCCAAGATCTCACCAACCATGCCAGTGGTGTAAGTGTGGGGCCTATCCCCCAGAGTGTCCATCGCCTCACTAGACGAGCTCGATATCTCAACACTCCCCCTCGAGCTCAACTCCATCTCATGTACACCAAGCGAAGCCCTGAATCTGCGGAGCTTCTCTGTACCCAATGCTTTGGTGAAGATGTCAGCTACCTGATCCTCTGTGCTGACATAAACAAGGTCAAGATCTCCTGCCAAAGATCTTCTCTCTGACGAAGTGGTAGTGGACCTCTATGTGCTTCGTACGAGCATGAAAGACTGGGTTCCTGGCCAACTGTATATTGCTAATGTTGTCACAGAAAATGACAACTTGTCTATCCACTCATAGACCCAAATCTCCAAGTAGCTTTCTCAACCAAGCTACCTCACATGCTGCCATAGCAACTCCTCTGTACTCGGCCTCTGTACTGGATAGAGCAACCGTAGGCTACTTCTTGCTGCTCCAAGTCACAGCAGCACTCCCCAAAGAAAAAATGAATCCACTAGTAGATCTCCTATCTGAGATACTACCAGCCCAATCAACATCTGTGTACCCATGTACACATATCTATGTCCCAGTCTCATAGAATAGTCCTCCGTAATGATCAAGTCATCTACATAGATGACAACAAGCACAACCCCTCTATCACCATGTCTCACATACAGTGAGAAATCTGCATTGGCTACATGAAAGCCAATAGTGAAAAGATATTCAAAAATCTTGTCATACCATGCTCTTGGTGCTTGTTTAAGGCCATACAAGGCTTTCTTCAGCCTGCAAACATGCTCGGGGTGACCCACATTCTCATAACCAGGTGGCTGCAACATATACACCTCTTCTTGCAAATCCCCATGCAAGAATGCATTCTTTACATCCATCCTGATGTAAAGACCATTGCTTTGACGCAGCCACTACTATCACAACTCTCACTGTTGCCATCTTGGCAACTGGGCTAAAAGTTTCCTCATAATTAATGCCATATGTCTGTGCATATCCTTTGGCTACCAATCTAGCCTTGTACCTGTTTATGCTTCCATCACTGTTATGTTTTACTTTGTACACCCACTTGCATCCAATGGATTTCTTGCCTTCAGGCAATTGCACTAAATCCCAAGTTTCATTTCCATATAGTGCATCCATCTCCTCATCCATAGCTTTCTCCCAACACACATTTCCAACAGCCTCATCAATGCATGTGGACTCAACAACCTGCACAACCTTTGCCATATATGCATAGTGATGTGCCACATAACCATCATAAGTAAATCTCTGCATAGGATTTTTCACTCTCCCAGATCTTCGCAACTTTTCATTCATGGCTTCCATAGCCTTCTTTACACCAGGTGTTCTCATAGGTAGCTGGGATCCCAAGCTCCTCATCAAGGCTCATATCTGAGCCACTAGACTCTCCATCAACATGAGAATGCCCTGCAAAAATGTCAGGCATACCAAGGGGCTCAACCACTTTCTCTTTTCCTTTACGTGATGTACTAATCACATTTGCAGGACTGGTATTATGACGCAGCCTGCCACTCCATGGTCTATCAATAGACCCACTAGATGAGGACTCTCCTGGTCCACTCAAAGACTGTGATTGTTGCTGACCTGCATTCTGTGCAACCACACTTCCACTCACATCAGCCCCAACAGCTTCTTTTCTAGCAGCATACCAGCTGCTCATCTCATCAAAGACAACATCCCTGCTTACCCTCAACTCATGTGTAGCAGGGTTATAACACCTGTATCCCTTTTGCTCAAGGGAGTATCCAATAAACACACATTTTTCAGCTTTCGGATCCAGCTTAGTTCTCAGTTCATCTGGCACATGCACATATGCAATGCATCCAAAAACTTTTAGATGAGACAAATCAGGTTTTCTGCCAGTAAACCTCTCCTCTGGAGTTACATCATGTATGGCTGCAGTTGGAGTCCTATTCATGATGTATACTGCTGTAGAAACAACCTCAGCCCAATAGCTATGCGGCATATTTTTCTCTTCCATCAGTGCTCGCGCAATCTCAGCAATGTGCCTGTTTTTTCGCTCAGCAACTCCATTTTGCTGTGCGGAGTGTATCTGCATGTAAACTGTCTCCAAATACGATTCTTCTTCAAAAATTCAGAGAACTCATTGGAGAAGTACTCTCCCCCTCCATCTGACCTTAGGCACTTTACATATTTCCCTGTTTGCTTTTCAACCAAAACTCTGAAATTCTGAAAGTGAGTGAACACCTCACTCTTCTCCTTCATGAAATATATCCACAATTTCCTTGTGTGGTCATCAATGAATGTCACATAATACCTGCAGCCTCCCATAGACATGGTCTTCGTAGGACCCCATACATCTGAATGCACAACATCTAGTGCATTTCTGCTCACATATCTGTTACGTGGAAATGCATGCTTTGTTTGCTTCCCAAATTGGCATGCTTCACATATTTTCTGCATACCTTCCACTTTAAATTTTGGCAGCCCTGTCACAATCCCTTTAGTCTGCATAGACTTCGCTGCACATTCACATGTCCAATTCTTTTATGCCAAATGTTTGCGTCTGCAACAATCCTTGAACCATTTGCAAATATCGCAGCACTCATTTGAGGCATGTCTACATTCAATGTAAACATTCTGCCCACTCTGTTACCTTTTGCAACCAACCTGCACTTGTCTTTAAAGTCTTCAACATAACAACCATCAGGGTTAAACCGAACCTGCAAACCCTGCTCAATCATCTGGCCAACTGAAACCAAATTCTTTGTTATGTTCGAAACGTGAAGTACATCTGCAAGGTACTTCACTTTGCCATCCTGCATAGACAATGGCACATCTCCAACATGGGCAATCGGATGAGCAGTGTCATCCCCTGTTTCCACAAAACCTGGTCTTTCCGGGTTTTTTATCTCCTTGAACCACTCCCCATGACTTGTCATGTGGTTCGAAGCACCTGAATCCACGTACCATACATCATCTTTTTGTGCTGCTTCAACATTTTCAGACATGGCATTCACGACATGCTGCATAACAAACAACCTTTCATTATCCTCATTGTTTCTGCTTGAGAATGCATAGTTGTTCTGCTGCACTTTCCCATTTTGCATGTCAGCCTGCTTCTTATAACATTCTGCCTGCACATGTCCAGGCTTACCACAATAATAGCATTCACGTGCATCATTATATTGCCTTTGCCAATTTCCACGTCCTCTTTGACTCCCCCTGCCCTTGCCTCTTCCACCTGCGTGTTGTTGTTGTTGTTGTTGCTGTGTATTCTGGGACTATTGTTGTTACTGATGTGCTGGCCATAATTCTGATTACCTATTCAGCCACCTCCTTGACCGCGTCCACGGCCTCCTCTACCTTGTCCTCTTCCTGAACTTGTGTAGAAGGCCTGTTGCTCTAAACTATTTTTGTTTTGTGAAGACTGTTGGTCTTCACCCAAGCTCTTCTCTTCTATAATCAGCATAGACACCAAATCTGTAAAGTTGGGAATGTTTTCCCGAGTCTGAATAGACGTCTTGAACGCCTTGTATTGTGGCCCGAGACCACGTAGACAGACTTCCACCTTATCATCATCATCTACTGACACACCAATAGATGCAAGGGATTCCACAATACCCTTTAATATCTTCAATGCATAGTCATTCACAGACATGCTCTTTTTCTCCACAGTATGAAGTTCGTTCTTCAACTGTATCTTGTGTGCCTTGGTATTTGTTTCATAGAGTTTAACCAAGGTGTCCCATGCCTCCTTGGGAGACTTGGTATCCTGAATGTGCCCAATCATGGTGTCCTGTATACTAATGGAGAGCCAATATATAACTTTCTTGGCTCCTTGGTTCCAGTCTTTAAACTCTTTCACATCTGCACAGCAGTCGGATTTATGTCCGGTATCTCTAGTGCCTCTTCATGCTCACCTTCTATGTAGTCCCAATAGCCCTTTCCCATCAGGAAATTCATCAACCTGAACCTCCAAGCATAGAAGTTATTCTTATCAAGCTTCTCAACCACAATCTGGGTTATCCCATCATTTGACATCTTGCCAAACACACAATTCTACCAGAAACAGCACTCTGGTTTGTCCTGCATAAACTGCTGTATTTTCTGTAGCGGTATTATAGTACTCTCAAATGTTACAAACCAGTGACTTCAATGTGCATACATACACCCAATGGCAACTGTTGACCTCTTTGCAGCACCCACAGTGTCTGCACAGTCAATCTGTCTTCCTGCAGTTCTTAAAACAGAGTTATGCAGAGAATCGATGACTTACCCGCAATGCTTGAAATCGCTTGCTTTCTGAAAAACGGAGGTCCAGACGCGCCCGAAACGCGTTTTCGGCCCAGAAAATGCTATTCGAGTGGATAGCATAGTTGCCCTATAGCTTTACTCCCGTGAAGAAAGCTCCTCAATCCGTTTGCCGGTGCCTCCCATAGAGCTCCCGACAAGGGTGTAGTCACCAACACAAATAGGAAAGAGTAGTTGAAGCTCTTACCCTCGTACCACTTCTTGTGGTTCTCTTGCTTGCAGCTCAGCCCTTAGCACGAACGAGGCTCTGATACCATGAAAAGATGTAGGGGGGAAGAGAGCTTGAGCTCTTGCAAGCACACACACACTCACAAAACCCTAATAGAGAACACATAAGGTGAGAGGCTGAATATCTTCTTCTTCTTCACTCAACACTCAACACACCATATACAAGATAAGAGTACTCATAATATGAAAGGTACTCAACCAATACATACACGGGTTCTCTATAGTGTGAACCCAACTAAATGAGCTGGCGCTATAACTATGCTAGTCTCTAGAATGGCTGTCACACAGCCTGTCATCCCACTGGCCGCATATCACCCAAGATCTCACCAACCATGCCAGTGGTATAAGTGTGGGGTCTATCTCCCAGGCGGGTTATCAGTGTCCATCGCCTCACTAGACGAGCTCGATATCTCAACAGATTTTGGGTGGGAGGCCTCTTTATTCACCACCTTATTTACCTCCCTTTTAGGGACTTACTGGGGCAATACAGTTGATTTAGAAGTCGCTATCTTATGTAGTGCCTCTCAAAATAGCCCCCCCTTCTGCATCTCATCAATATACTCTTTAGTATTTAATTTAGCACGTGCAAACTTCATTGACTTTCCCTTTCTAACAACCTGATGTTGATTATACAACCATAAGAAAATCTAGGTACCATGTTGTAATACATTACAAAAGCTAGTCTATACATTGAAGATTTTGTTGTCTATCAACAAAAACACACACGAGAGAGAGAGAGAGAGAGAGAGAGAGAGAGAGAGAGAGAGAGAGAGAGAGAGAGAGAGAGAGAGAGAGAGAAGGGAGGGAAGGAGGGAGGGAGGGAGGGGGAGATACAAGCACAAAAAGCGTATAGGGAAAAAGCGTATAGGGAAAACAAGGAAAACATTACACAGTGAGTAATTTTGGGCAGAAGCTGGATGAAGCAGCATGCGGACCTCCTTTGCATTTTTCGTCAACAAAAACATCCAAATGAAGACACACACATGCAAATACGCTAACACACATATATAGGAGAGAGAGTACGATGTGTGTGTGTGTGTGTGTGTGTGTGTGTGTGTGTGTGTGTGTGTGTGTGTGTGTGAGAGAGAGAGAGAGAGAGAGAGAGAGAGAGAGAGAGAGAGAGAGAGAGAGAAAGAGAGAGAGAGAGGGAGGGAGGGAGGGAGGGACAAAGAAGGAGAGGCTGAACCAAGATCAAAGGCTTGTGTAGAAGGTCAAGTCCAAATTAGAGCCAGTCCTAGAATAGGTGGTGCATTATGAGCTGCTTACCCTACTTGAACATATCCAAAATGTCAATATGAATCCTAGGTACCCTACACCTTACAGTCTACAATGAGAGAGACCAAGGGAACCATTAAACTTTTGTACATACCTAGAACTATTTCAAGGGCTATGAGAACAACAACCCATCATGGAGCCTCTAGCTCCAAAGCCTATTCCAACTGTTACCCAAAAACACCTTTAGAACTATTGAGAAATGAGGAGCATTCCAAATTAAGAGGATCACGAGATGGAATATTCCATGTTCAAATGGCCACACAAGATTGCAAGGCATTAGGGGGCATTTGAACTTAAAAAGGGCCATGTAAGGATCCCTAATTTTAAGGAATTAAGACTAACTTTATTGAGGCTTAAGGAGACAAACCTCATAATGATGCCTACTTTTGGCCCTAAAAGTAGGGGATCTCTCTAGTTCTCCCTCTCTAGGATTTTCACTCTAGGATTCTCTTTCTAGCCCACTAAAACTCTTGAAACATCATCAATCTCATCCATATAGGGGCCCCAAAATTTTTTTTATTATAATTATCTCAAAATAACTTTCAATCACATTTAATGCACTTTCATTGCATTTTCGAAGTTCCCTCTAAATTTCATATCAACATTCATTAAAAGACAATCTCGTTTAATACACTTTCATTGCATTTTTGAAGTTCCCACAAATTCTAAATCAAGTCATTAAAGGACAAGGAAAACTTATGTTTTTTTATTTAAAAGTTTAATTTAAATTTAAATTTTCGGATAGGCTAGCAATTTAAAATTTATATTTTATAGCAAACCCACCTAAAAACCGTTTTCTTCATTGATTACTATCACATCTCCTCTCTGTCCGGCTCAACAACTAAAAGATTCTCTCTCTCTCTCTCTCTCTCTCTCTCTCTCTCTCTCTCTCTCTCTCTCTCTCTCTCTCTCTCTCTCTCTCCCCCCCCCCCCTCCCAAGCTCTTCTCTCATTGCAATAGGTCTCTCTTTCAAGCTTCTCTTTGGGATCCAAGCTATCTACCATCTTCCATTGTGTCTACTATGGCACTCACAGAAATAACAAACACCTCAAATTCATCACGAGTGAGGAAGGTATACTTGCATATTCACATCTTGAATGAATATGCACCTATCAGAAAAGAACATCTAAATGCATAGGAGAAGCAAGAAAGAACATAGCAGGGTCATTGTAATGTGGATCCTTGGGTTGATAGGTATTTATACCCTAATGATCCTTCTTCAAATTTCTCTCCACCTTTCATAGACCTATCCTCATTCATTCATTTTGTGGAGAGGGTGAGAATGGGCTCCTTGGATATCGCAAACGCTTAAGTATATGTGATGCATGGAAGGTTCAATTTCTAAACTCACAAATTCATAACTTGCAAGTCACTTTGAGTAGTGTGCAACAAGCTCTCGAAATTACACAGAATAATATTTTACAGCTACAGAGAGAGGGCAAAGAGAAAGAGGACCACATCCTCAAGTTACAGGATATAGTCTCGCGTATGAAGAGCACACCCATGGGAGCCAGAGAGCGAAAGAGGACAATGAACAACATTCAGACACTTGCAATTGGTGGTGGCGCTCTCAAGCACAGAATTCATGTAGCAAGGTTTGTTTGATTTTTGGTTATATGTTATTCTTATTAGAGTGTATCTATTATTTGATTTTTTTCATTAACTGTTAATTCATTATATAATATTGGTGCTATAAGCAATCTTTGTTAGTTAATTACAAGACCTTTCTTAAAGATGCGTGTGGTGATAATGGTCCTTAAGATATTGGAGATATGTTACGTAGCTGCGTGAGAAAACATGACATTCTTTCCATAGTTCGAGATCCACGCTACGAGAAGGTACGACAGATACTTGCAAATGAGATAATGAAAGATATAACTAACATTTTAGGCATTGAGAAAGTCCAGAATGCATGCGATGAAGTGGGCATAAGCACAAAAGGATACCAGGCTCTCCATCAATTACTGCAAGATACACTTCGCAAACAAGGCATCACACGAAATATTTTTCCTGCCCCAAGAAGATTAAGATTAGCAAAGAGGACATGAATGAAGATGTGCAACGTAAGATTGGAGAGTACCACTGCGTCAATGATGTGCTGACCCCATTAGAGCTTGGGGAAAAAAGCAAGGCAACAATGGTAATATTGTGGTTCCTTACAATGAGTTCAACAATATAATTGTTGATCTACAATGTCTTTAGAAAGTTATGATCTTATTCTATGGATTACCTAATAATTGTAAGTAACTTTTATCTCTTGCAAAGTAGTTGAAAAAGTGTATGAAAAATCAAAGCTTATTTCATTTTGTTTGTCATGCAAGGTGACAAAGTTAGCTTTGTGTTGAAGATGGATGAGTGTCAGATTGTGAAAGGAAAGAGGATAGAGTGAATATCACACTCATGAATGAGGCTATGGCATATGCAAAAAGTTTAGAGTTATCTTCTTTTCTCAGTGAAGACACACTTGAGGGGAATATTGAGATCAACCAAACTCCTGATAGGGAGAGGATTTGCAAGCTAGACCTTCCCTCATATAGTGTCCAATCTGAGAAAGAGATATGGTGGCTTGGGGCATTTGAAGTACCAAAAGAGACACATGAAGTTCTCGCTTGGCTGTTTGATAGGATACCCTGGATTACCACTGTCATCAAAGCACAGATTCAGGGAGAAAAACTTGAGGTAGAGAGCAAGGGCACTTATACAGTAGATTGGCATTTTGGGGGTGACCTAAAGACAATAAAGTGCTTGCTTGGGTGTCCATAAGGTGCCAACACCCCAAATCCTTGTCTGTGGTGCATGAGAATGGTGAGGGAAAACAAACAAAAGTTAGGAAAGAAGAGGATACTTGAGAATCAAGATATTGAACATGACCCCATGGACGATGTTGCTGGCACCTGAGTTGGAGGTGTCTTGTCTTGTCTGCCAACATGCTAGCTATGCCAAACAGGCATTTGAGAGACCCAGAATGGAATCTTATAATTCCATTTAACCTGAAGAATGTCCACTTCTATACACTGCATGCATTCATGTGTGTGTTTGACTGTTTGCTCAAGTGTCACATAGATTATGCATTTACCATGCAAGGCAAAGAATGACAAGAAGAAGAAGCTCTTCATAAAGTAGAGCAACTACTCAACTCAATTGGGTGCCATGGTGGCAATGTGCAGATTACTATTAACAAAAAGACCTTTGGCATGAATCATGAGGTTGCATAAGTGTCCATGAGTGGAAATAAAACAAGATGTTTTTTGGAGAAGCCAGAAAATGCCAAGGACTCAACCAAGCCTTGGAACTTGTGGAAGGATTTATGCAAATGTACAACATTTGACCCAATTCAAGCCTTGTAATTCTACATGAGAAGGTTTGGTCAGACTTCAATAAGATGGTGAAACTTTTGACCAAAAGCAAGACAACCACAAAGGAGCAACAAAAATTTCAAGACGAGCTTTCTAATTTTACAAAGTCCATGGTTGATACATGTGGTGAAACCAACGTTACGCACTACATGGTAAACACATTTGCTCCTTCCTACTGGATATTAAGAAACGAGTATGAATAACTATTGACTCTCTTAATTTTTTTACAGCACATTCTTTATGCTCATGGTGCATACTTCATGAATGAGTATGGTTCTCTGGACATGTGGAGCACACAAGGAATGGAGAAATCTCACTATCAAGCTGGAGGAGTATATTTTAAAAACACCCAACATGGAGGAGGAAAGACTCGTACAAATTACCTCAAGGAGATGTTTAACTGGTTTTACATATACACTTTTGGGCAAAAATTATCCATGGAAAGGGCACGTATGAGTAATCTAGCAAGGGCAGCACGCAATAATGCCAAACAGAGAAGATCACTAAAGTGGAAAGCTGGCGCATAGGACTAGCATGTCATGCAGCATGGAGATCTTCACACGAAGACGCATAGAAATAATTTGGAAGTAGAAACAACACTTTGAAATTGAAAGTATTTGGAATAAAGTAAACATTTTTTACTTAGGAAGTAAACATTTAGAAGAAAGTTATAAAGCTTTTTGACTTGAAAATATTTACAACGAAAAAAGAGCTAATTGCTCTTGAGTCTCTTCTCTTCTTGCTCCCCCTCTTCGGTAGGCATTTTCTCTCTATAATGCAAAAACCTCTTACGACTATAGCCCTTGAGTGACTTTACATCCTCCACTCCTGCACTTGGTGTATGCTACCGTGGTTACTTGAGCTCCCTGCTGAGATGAAGTGGCCTGGGGCGGTGGAGGGGTTTGTACAAAAGTAGCCATGGGGAGGGAAGGGTATGTGGGGTAGCTAAGTAGGAGGGACCAGTGGGGGCACGGTTAATATAAGCTTGGGATTGGGGGGCTGATTGAGGGTTCAATAAGGGTGTTGGGTTCGGTTGGTGGTTAGGAGCCTGGGAAGAAGTTGAAGCACTAATGGTGGGGGTCACCATGTAGTCTTCGGCAAAGGGATTAAGTGGGGAGGCACCTTGGTTAAGTTGTTGTTGCATAAGGAAAAGTCCCTTGAGGTAGTAACACTCCTTGTCCTGATGGCCTACCTTTGAGAAAAATGAGCAATATTTCTTAGAGGGAAAATCATTTGGAAGATGGCCTTGCAAGCTACATACCGGGCACCATGGACTCGTCTTGGGATCTTTGACCTTGATCTGCTCGATCTCCTTCCTGAGTGTTGCCACGACCACGTCCTCTTGTTGTGACCTTTTGAAATCTTCAAGCTCCTTCTTTAGCTTGGCCAGCTTGTCCATGGAAGCAGATATAGAAGCTATCGTCGGGGCTAGAGGAATGATTGGAGGAGCCGAAGACATGCCAGGGATAAGTGGGGACCAAGAGGTACTACGCTCCACCATCCATGAGGCGAGCATTCTCTAGCTGTGTAGCTCTATCTTAGAAGTCTTGCACGGTGCCTTGGGGTGGAAAAGTCTCTCTCATCTTCATCGCCATTTGAGTAGGGAGTGCTCAAAGCACCCACTGTTGTAGCATGTAGTTTCCAGGATCTTGGGGTAGCCGAGCGACCAAAACTTTAGCTCTTGTGTGACAAGTTGTGGGCCACTGCCTCCCCCGCCTTCATGGAGAGTTGGTTGAGCTCTTGAGTGATGAGGTCAAAGTAGTTCCTTGGCCGAAAGGTAGCCAAGAACTGTAGCCTGAGGGTGGCTCAATTCGGGAAGTGGTTGATGGGAAATTGACAGTACCACCGATTGGCACTTTCTTCCAGCGTTGTCGAAACAAGACTAAGCGTGCATCATCTCGGTTGAGACCTCTTGAGTCACAAATAGTGAGGAACCACCGCACATGGTCTTCCGCATCTTCAGTGATGGTACCTTTGAAGGTTGGTAGCTTAACTTGCACAAGTGGTTAAGGACAGTAGCCAATGGTTGTGGCCCTGGAGCTGCCATAGGGTTAGAAGAGGAAGATGCTGAGGGAAGAGTAAGGGAACGAGGGAGAACCCTACGACTAGTTCTAAAAGGAGAATGAAGTGGTGAATCACCTCCAGAAGCTCTAGTCTTCCGGGGCATGCACAACACTCCTCTCACACCAACGATCAAAAATCACCAAAAAAGAAAAAATAAATAAAATTTGAGACTATCCTTGACCTCTAGGAGAGTCCCATCGTGATCACCAAATTTTGTCTAAGCTATGGATGACTCCGCCGGTCCTTGCTAGGGAGCTCAAAGACAACCAACACAAACACTATGGTTGGGGGAGAAGGGATCGTGGATCCTCTCAGCAGGGAAGTATACCCGCCAACGACCTCACTGGCTAGACATGCAAGACCTATGCTCTACATTGTCTATCGTGCTCTCCAACCACCACCTAGCACCGCAGTACCCCTACAAGCCTCTCACTCACACCATACACCACTCACACCTCGCTCACCTCGCTCACACAAAGAGATAGACAAAACACCAAAACAGAGCGCAACACTACAATCATAATAGACCAAAGAATGATACAAGGGAGACTCCCCTCCAATAGAAGGATTGTGCTAGACCTCAAGGTGATTCACGAGAGAGTGTCCTCCTCTGTGAGAGTATGTCCCAGACTGTCTGTATGCTACCGAGAGAGTGCTCCCCTTAACTCCTCCTTGGGTGTCCTCCTCCTTGGGTGGCGCTCAAGAGGATCTCTCCTTGTTGCCTTGGGAAAGGGAGAGGGGAAAGGAAGATGGTGCTCAGGATCTCGAAGAGGATCTCTCCTTGCCTTGGGGGGAAAAAGGAGAGGCGTGTTCCCTCCATGAGTTCCATCGGAGTTGGCCATGCACGTATAAGATGTCGAAGGGGACCAGTGGTCAGAGGGGTCGAAGAGCACTACAGGTCGGAGCGGTCGGAGGGCACTAGCGACAGTGGTTGGAGTCATCGGAGGGCACCGACGGTTGTTGGAGTGGTCCGAGCACACCAACGATGACACGATCAGAGTCATCTGGCACCGGCGGTGATGACGGTCGGAGTGGTCAGTGGAGTGTGGAGGAAGTGGCTTCCCGTCCACATACTCGGAGGGGGGGGGTCACTCATAAATATGTAAGCGTAGCATGTGGGTTCAACAAAAGGGATTTTTAAAATATTTTTTAAACACATTTTTTACGTATAGAAGGGTACCATTGGAGGTATTCATAGATTAAATAGAAAAAGGGTATGTTTTATTCATAAAAAATTCACAGATAAGGGGTTTTTAAAGTAGGCCGCCTTGAATGCATGTGATACTGAGGGTTTACATATAGTGAACCCCTCGACTCCTCCAATTTAATCATAATGGAGTATGAAGACATTAGTAATTGTTCATTCCCACAATGTGATAGTGCAATTGAGGTAGGTAAAGAGGAATCTTACTCTATACAACCGTCATCTTGTTCTATAAAGACATTATGATTCTTGGCTTTGTTAATGGTGTGACATTTTAACAAAGAGACAAGTGACCTTGACTTAAGCACAAAGGCTAACATTTTGGGTTGGATGTTGCACTATCTAGAAATTAAAGAGGTTGCGGATGTAACTAAACTCCCAAATCATATTGTATCAACAATGACTATGGGGAGAACTTGAAGAGGTCTCTGGCTCATGTAAAAGGAGCGCACAACAGTGCTGATAAGTTGGTAGCATCAAAGAAATCTACATTGCAGATGATTACCACAATAACAGTAACACATTACCAATTAGTGATGACAACAAAGTTGCAAAAGCTCTTCGCATTCATCCAAGGAATTCAAAGAAACACCGTGCCAGCATAAAGGATCCAGATTTCAAATGGGTTATTGGTGGTTGAAGGCCCAGGAATGGTGGCTTGAATCCAGTGTGTTGTAGATTTTTGGATAAACATGACAAGGTTATCTCCATCAAAGAAAGACATTTGCAAAAAGAGGATTGGACAGAAGAAGCAATATGAAGGATATCATACCCATTTTATGGAGGTCATAGAGGTACATCCTACCCATTTATTAAAGTAAATAGTACTATAAAGTAATAAATCTAACTAATTACTAGTAAATAGTACTATAAAGTAATAAATCTAATTACTACAGAAACTTGACCTCTTGTGGCTTCACATGTAGCACTTCTACATAATAATTTACACTTAACTATATATTAAGTAGTAGCATTTAAGTACGTAATAGTCTCATCCATTAAGTAATATTTACATTTAAATATCAATAAACAATGCCATCCAATACTAAATAAAGTATAAAGTAATATCTTGTTCTGGATCGTACAATCCACTAAACACTTTTATGTATAAAGTAGTACCATCCAATACTAATGCAAAGGAGGCTATATCTTATGATCCAGAGATGAGGAGGCTCTATGCCTCTATAATGTAGATCTCTCATGTATGTTTAGTCCTTTGGTTGATGCACCAAAGTATTATTATACAGTTTTTGATCTTATGGTGGCTCATGATATTCATGATGACGATTCTATGCACTAAGACCCAATGTGATTTTTAGATGTTATTATCTTATTTGGAGGATTATTTTAGTGGTCCTATATTGCCACATTCTTCATGCAAATTTGATGTAGATTCAAATGGGTTCTTATGTACACACTCATGCAAATGCTCATGCAGTGATGATCCTAAGGTCATAATTCTATGGTCGACACTTTGTCCATTGTAGCTTCCTATAGTTTACTCCTGATTCATTTATGGTTCTATGTATTCATTTAGCCTGGTACACCATGTACCTCATAGGTACTCAGTTCTAGCACACTATTATGTTGTATTCTTGTGGGCCACCGAGTGTGGCAAGTGTTAGTGGATAAGTTACTTTCATATTACTCTAGGAATTAGGCATTAATAATGCTACCCTTTATATGGTGTAAACCTTAGAGGGTATGAACCTGTTACATTCCCGTAACGCCGCTACGGGCATTACCACAGGGGGGGACGGCCTCTGGCTCACCACCCAGCCATAGAGGAAGAATGAGGATTGCCCCTCATCCCCCAGGCTATATAGTGTGTGGCCTGCTGTCCACACTAGCCTGGCCGCCCATGACTCCGCATGGGCGTCCTCTCCCACTGAACCTCGGACATGGCCATCCGGTCTGCCGCCGCCGTCGGTCACACAGGCATTACAGCCTACGTGACAGAACCTTTTCATATCCCCATGAATAACTACTCTCACGTCCATGAGAGAACATCCCATGTAATTGCAAGTACCAAATAATCACTAGTTCCTAAGCTTGACTTGTTTCTAATCAAAAGAGTGATGAAGATTTTAAGTTCCATTTAGAGACAGTAGTCAAAAACCAAAGCACTCCACATTATCCTTACCTATTTAAACTCATCTTCTTCATAGAGTAGCATTCTAAGGATCTTTCAACCATTAATACTTAAAAGGGAGGAAAGGAAAGAAATAAAAACCAAAGAACTCCACATTATCCTTACCTATTTAAACTCATCTTCTTCATAGAGTAGCATTCTAAGGATCTTTCAACCATTAATACTTAAAAGGGAGGAAAGGAAAGAAATTAGGTCAAAAAGGAATGATAACAAGACATGATGAGAAAAAGGAATGATAACAAGACATGATGAGAAACATAAAGAAATAAACATGAGTTATGAGTTTAGGTGCAAAGGGACTCTATCATATATTTTTTGAATATGACCTTTAAGATTCTCAAATAAGAGAGATAATGTCCTTTTTTACACTTCCTTTTTCAATTTTCTTTGCTTTAAAAGAGAGGTGCAGGGCCTTTTTTTTTAGTCCAAAAATTTCTTGGTATCATCATAACACCTCTTTTAAAGGTTTATGCTTAGATTGTGCAACCAAGATCCCACCATAAAAGAGATAATTCCTTTCTACTAAAAAGTTAGATGCCTACAAAGCTATTGAGTCATAGTTAAAGACATGTTTACCTCCTTCTAGACACCCTCTTATTACTTCTAGAGAATGGATTTTGATGTTGGGATTCAAGATTTCAATAAATTAAAGGTTGTGAACCCTAGAAACTAGAGCAGTAGCATATATTATAGGGGACTTTTATAATAGCATAGTTGACTACTTTGGTTTGTCCTTTCATTGGCTTTGCACTACCGACTCACATGGTAAAGTCACAGTTGGCTAATTTGATTTGGGAAACTTCTTGAGAACTTTCGTTAATTGTAACGCATACGACTATCTTGAATTTCTTGCTTTTTGACGGTTGTCATCTACCTTGCACAATTTCTTCTATTCCACCTATAGTTGTTTTTTGATGGGCATTATCATGAGAGCATCACGCTTGTTTTTGAGAATTCTGGCCCCTAAATACTTGCAAATTTTTAAAATACCTGTCAAAGATTAGACTGAAATACCCCAAAAAAAAACTTACTATGTTTCATCACTATCTAGGAGTTGAGCTAAGTAAAAAGCCTGATGTATCTTACATGTTAGTGTTTTGAATAATACAATATATCTCTTATTCCTATTTGTTTTTTGAAAAATTGAACCCGTCAGTTTTGAATGAAGGGCAAGGGTGCCCGTCAAAAAAAAAACCTTATTAATTTTCACCTTCACATTTGTGTACACTCCACGCAGCCAAGTCAATACATTATACACCTTATTACCTTAAGTCAGTCAAAAGTGTTTTGATTTTTTACAAAATTCTTCAAAAGACTTGCAGGCTGCAGTCCTATTTGGAAGTTGGAACCTCCAGTCAGACTGCTGTTGGATCGAGTTTTTCGTGCAGCTAGACGTGAAGCTAGACTGTGCGATGTGAAGTTGTGCCGTGAAGCGCATTTCTCGTGTTGTAGAAATAGACAGGCTCCATTGAATACGAGAGATACAGAGACACCCGTTTAGATCCACGAGAACACGAGATGAAGGGTGATAGAATCGGGTGAAACAAGAGAAGATTGCCAAAGCCAGCTAGGAATCATGGCTCCCACTACCTCCTCCCCCTCCTCGACCATAAGCCTCATGCTTAAGGCCTTATGCATAGTGCTTTATGCATAGTGCCTCATGCTTAAGGTCTTATGCATAAAACTATGCATAAGGCCTCATTAGTGCTTTATGCATAAAGCCTCATTAGTGCTTTATGCATAAGGCCTCATGCATAAAACGATGTATAAGGCCTCATGCATAGTTTTTTGCTTAAAGCCTCATGCATAGCTTTATGCATAAGACCTCATGCATAGTTTTATGCATGAGGCCTCATGCATAAGCTTTATGCTCAAGGTCTTAAGCATAAGGCCTTATGCATAAAGCACTATGCATAAAGTACTATGCATATGCTTTATGCTTAAGGTCTTAAGCATAAGGCCTTATGCCACGATATCTAGAAGTTAGAAAGTGCGAGATGTGAAGTGACGTAAGTATTTGTGCCTGTTCGGCATCTCTCGCAGTAATCGAAAAAACATTTTTTTTAAGAGCCTTAAAATTAAAGGCAATGCACAAACTCGTTTATGTGAGCAATGAATTGAGAAATAATTGAGCTCAATTCATGAGTGCTCGAAAGAAACATTTCTCACCATCAAGTGCTTGAGATTCACAGTGTTCGAAAGAAACATTTCTCACCATCAAGTGCTTGAGATTCACAGTGTTCGAAAGAAACATTTCTCACCGTCAAGTGCTTGAAGTGTTCGAAAGAAACATTTCACCAATCAATTAAGGGATGGCGTTTTTTTTTGGACATGCTTCAGAATGAAATGTCTTCTTAACAAATGCTTCAGAATAAAGAATGAAACCGATCGGGAAAAAGTTGCTGAATAGGGTGAACTAAACAGGGAAAAAGTTGCTGAAGCACTGACTTCACCCAATTTGGCAAATCAGGGTGCAGCTAGACCGTGCCATGTGAAGTCGTGCTGTGAAGTGCATTTCCTGTGTTGTAGAAACAGACAGGTTCCATTGAATACGAGAGACACAGAGGCGGTCGTTTAGATCCACGAGAACGCTATGGCCACGATATCTATAAAGGGTGATTGAATCGGTGCAAGAGATGAAGGGTGATTGAATCGGGTGAAATAAGAGAAGATTGCCAAAGCCAGCTAGGAATCATGGCTCCCACTACCTCCTCCCCCTCCTCGACCATAAGCCTCATGCTTAAGGCCTTATACATAAAGAGGCCTCATTAGTGCTTTATGCATAAGGCCTCATGCATAAAACGATGTATAAGGCCCCATGCATAGTTTTATGCTTAAAGCCTCATGCATAGCTTTATGGATAAGACCTCATGCATAGTTTTATGCATGAGGCCTCATGCATAAGCTTTATGCTTAAGGTCTTAAGCATGAGGCCTTATGCATAAAGCACTATTCATAAGACCTCATGCAGCATAAGCTTTATGCATAAGGCTTCATGCATAAGCTTTATGCATAAGGCTTCATGCATAGCTTTAAGGCCTCATGCATAGCTTTATGCATAAGGCCTCATGCTTAAGGCCTTATGCATAGTGCTTTATGCATAAGGCCTCATGCATAGCTTCTTACTTAAGGCCTCATGCTTAAGGCCTCATGCTTAAGGCCTTATGCATAGTGCTTTATACATAAGGCCTCATGCTTAAGGGCTTATGCATAAGCTTTATGCATAAGCTTTATGCATAAGGCCTAATGCATAATGCTTTATGCAAGGCTTGTGTAACGGCTTGCATAATGCATAGTGCCGGGAATCATTCAGCTTACATGCTTTCTTAATATTTCTTTATTTTTTATGTTTTGAAGAATGAGATTATTCCTAGGGTTAATTGACTTAAAGAGCCGAGAAATCTTCATTTCATAATATTTTTAAAATTTTTTCTTTGTTTGTATAGATGTGGCATGGGTCCTCGTCCTCTTGTCCCATAGACCCACAGGTTGAGGCTCTCATCGAGTCTCAACGACAGTTTACTAGGGAGGTAGAGGGCATCTTTGGTTATACTCCCAGCCTATACAGCAGGCACCCCTTTACCACTAGGTCCCAACAGAGTCCCTTGCTAAGCGCTTTATCCTTGCTAGGTACTTTACCTGCCATTACATTTACCCCTCATCCGCCGTTAGCCCTAGTTAGTGCTACAACAGCGGTACGAGGGTAAGAGCTTCAACTACTCTTCCCTATTTGTGTTGGTGACTATAATCGTGGTGTGTGGTGAGATAGGAATGCCACATGTAATATTGCATGGTGTGTGAGAGTTGACCAAAAGAGTGGAAAAGGAGTTGCCACATGGATGATAATGTGTAAAGTGGGATAAGGCTAGAGAGCCTATATCATTGTATGGTTTATTGTGATATGAAATACAAGGGAATAGTGGGATAAGGCTAGAGAGCCTATATCATTGTATGATGTGTAAAGTGGGATAAGGCTAGAGAGCCTATATCATTGTATGGTTTATTGTGATATGAAATACAAGGGAATAGTGTTGAGTGTGCAATCTCTCTCTCTCTAGTTATGGAGTTCTTAGTGTGGTTTAATCCACCTTAATCTTATGCTTAATCTATGTCCTTCACCATGATCAATCCCATTTCTAGAATCTTAACATGGTATCAGAGCCTGGTTCGTGTTAAGGGCTGAGCTGCAAGCATGAGAACCACAGGAAGCGGTATAAGGGTAAGAGCTTCAACTACTCTTCCCTATTTGTGTTGGTGACTACACCCTTGTCGGGAGCTCTACGGGAGGCACCGGCAAACGATCTCTGATTGAGGAGCTTTGTTTGCGGGAGTAAAGCTATAGGGCAACTATACTGTCCTATCGAACACCTATCGGACAAATTTTTCTGGGCCAAAAACGCATTTCGAGCGCATCTGGACCTCCGTTTTCAGAAAGCAAGCGATTTTGAGCACTGCGGGTAAGTCATCGATTCTCTGCAGAACTCTGTTTTAAGAACTGCAGAAAGACAGATTGACTATACAGACACCGTGGGTGCTGCAAAGAGGTCAATAGTTGCCATTGGGTGTATGTATGCATATTGAAGTCAGTGGTTGTGACATTTGAGAGTACTACAGTACCGCTGCAAAAAATATAGTAGTTTGTGCAGGACAAACCAGAGTGCTGTTTCTGGTAAAATTATGTATTTACCAAGATGTCAAATGATGGGATAACCCAGATTGTGGTTGAGAAGCTTGATAAGAATAACTTCCATGCTTGGAGGTTCAGGTTGACGAATTTCCTGATGGGAAAGGACTATTGGGACTACATAGAAGGTGAGCATGAAGAGGCACCAGAGATACCGGACATAAATCCAACTGCTGCAGATGTGAAAGAGTTTAAAGGCTGAAACTAAGGAGCTAGGAAAGTTATGTATTGGCTCTCCATTAGTATACAGGACACCATGATTGGGCACATTCAGGATGCCAAGTCCCCCAAGGAGGCATGGGACACCTTGGTAAAGCTTTATGAAACAAATACCAAGGCACGTAAGATACAGTTGAAGAATGAACTTCATACTGTGGAGAAAAAGAGCATGTCTGTGAATGACTATGCGTTGAAGATAAAGAGTATTGTGGAATCCCTTGCATCTATTGGTGTGTCAGTAGATGATGATGATAAGGTGGAGGTTTGTCTACGTGGTCTCGGGCCACAATACAAGGCGTTCAAGATGTCTATTCAGACTCGGGAAAACATTCCCAACTTTACAGATTTGGTGCCTATGCTGATTATAGAAGAGAAGAGCTTGGGTAAAGACCAACAGTCTTCACAAAACAAAAACAGTTCAGAGCAACAGGCCTTCTACACAAGTTCAGGAAGAGGACGAGGTAGAGGAGGTCGTGGACGCGGTCAAGGAGGTGGCCGAACAGGCAATCAAAATTATGGCCCCAGTAGCAGCAAAACAACAACAGTCCCAGAATACACAACAACAATAACAACAACACGCAGGTGTGGAAGAGGTAAATTCAGAGGCAAGGGGAGTCAAAGAGGCGGTGGAAATTGGCAAAGGCAGTATAATGATGCACGTGAATGCTATTATTGTGGTAAGCCTGGACATGTGCAGGCAGAATGTTATAAGAAGCAGGCTGACATGCAAAATGGGAAAGTGCAGCAAAACAACTATGCATCCTCAAGCAGAAATAATGAGGATAATGAAAGGTTGTTTATTATGCAACATGTCGTGAATACCATGTCTGAAAATGTTGATGCAGCACAAAAAGATGATGTATGGTATGTGGATTCAGGTGCTTCGAACCACATGACAAGTCATGGGGAGTGGTTCAAGGAGATGAAAAACCCAGAAAGACCAGGTTTTGTGGAAACAGGGGATGACACTGCTCATCCAATTGCCCATGTTGGAGATGTGCCATTGTCTAGGATGGCAAAGTGAAGTACCTTGCAGATGTACTTCACGTTCCGAACATAACAAAGAATCTGGTTTCGGTTGGCCAGATGATTGAGCAAGGTTTGCAAGTTCGCTGATGGTTGTTATGTTGAAGACTTTAAAGACAAGTACAGGTTGGTTGCAAAAGGCAACAGAGTGGGCAGAATGTTTACGTTGAATGTAGACATGCCTGAAATGAGTGCTGCGATGTTTGCAAATGGTTCAGGAATTGTTGCAGACACAGACATTTGGCATAAAAGAATTGGACATGTGAATGTGCAGAGAATGAAGTCTATGCAGACTAAAGGAATTGTGACAGGGCTGCCAAAGTTTAAAGTGGAAGGTATGCAGAGAATATGTGAAGCATGCCAATTTGGAAAGCAAACAAAGCATGTATTTCCACACAACAGATATGTGAGTAGAAATGCACTAGATGTTGTGCATTCAGATGTATGGGGTCCTACGAAGACCATGTTTATGGGAGGCTGCAGGTATTATGTGACTTTCATTGATGACCACACAAGGAAAGTGTGGGTATATTTCATGAAGGAGAAGAGTGAGGTGTTCACTCACTTTCAGAATTTCAGAGCTTTGGTTAAAAAGCAAACAGGGAAATATGTAAAGTGCCTAAGGTCAGATGGAGGGGGAGAGTACTTCTCCAATGAGTTCTCTGAATTTTTGAAGAAGAATGGTATTCGGAGACAGTTTACATATGCAGATACACTCCGCAGCAAAATGGAGTTGCTGAGCGGAAAAACAGACACATTGCTGAGATTGCACGAGCATTGATGGAAGAAGAAGATTTTCAGTCTCTCACCTTGTGTGTTCTCTATTAGGGTTTTGTGAGTGTGTGTGTGTGCTTGCAAGAGCTCAAGCTCTCTTCCCCCTGCATCTTTTTATGGCACTGAAAATTTTAAAAAAAAACTACGTGCTAACAGCCTGCAACGCAAGTGATAAACATCACTTTTTTAATTTTTTGAGAGAAAATAATTTAACTTTCTAAAAAAAATAAAAATAAAAATAAAGGTCCATTCACACAAGGATCCTAAGGTTGTAACTCTCTTCAAAGATATGTTCATACATCGAGGGTCCCCTACCCAGTTGCAACCAAGGGGTTTGTAATTTTATTTTTCACCCAAATATAATGATGGACAATCGTCCACGAGCATGCGTGCTCAAAACGAGAAATTTTTGTATTCACCCATTGGTATGAGAGTTACCCTGCCCGAGCTCACCTAGAAGCTCGAAATGGTTGTTGCGTGATGTGTGCAAGAGCGATGCACGTGTGAGGTGCATGCGCATGGGTTGGTTCCCACCCGAACTTCCATGTTCAAATCGGACTCAGTGGTTCTGCTGTGAGCGAGTCGGCTCAAAATGGACTAGGTGTCTAAGATGGTAGACACGGGCACACATGTTTGGTTGATGGACACTCCAATGTATCATTGAGGGGGAGTGTTGAGAGATAGCGATTGCGTTTGTGCAATGCTACATTGATATAGGTGATGGATGATAGGTGAGTTATGGAACACCTTGATTAAGAGGAGGTGTTGAGAGATATAATCGTGGTGTTGTATTGTGTGGGAAAGCACCCTAGAGGTGCAAGATATTGTGGTGAGATAGGAATGCCACATGTAATATTGCATGGTGTGTGAGAGTTGACCAAAAGAGTGGAAAAGGAGTTGCCACATGGATGATGATGTGTAAAGTGGGATAAGGCTAGAGAGCCTATATCATTGTATGGTTCATTGTGATATGAAATACAAGGGAATAGTGTTGAGTGTGCAATCTCTCTCTCTCTAGTTATGGAGTTCTTAGTGTGGTTTAATCCACCTTAATCTTATGCTTAATCTATGTCCTTCACCATGATCAATCCCATTTCTAGAATCTTAACACCTCGCAGTTATCATGGCTCTCATGAGAGTGGCAACCGTCGTCATAGCGAGGGTAGTCGTAGGGAGGGTAGGGACGGTCATACCTCACGTCGCACTAGCACTGAGAGTGGAGGTAGAGAAGATAGAGAATGCCTAGGGCAGTGCTTTGGGGATGGGGATAGTTCTTGAGAGTCACCACCACATCATGGTGATATATCATATTATGATATCACAAATGTGGGTGGCATAGTTGATGACTCTCGTGGTGGGAAGGACATGGTAAACTACTTGTGCTACCAAGTAGTGTTTGCACACTATAAAGACTGCTTTATACATTTTAAGCAGCAAAGGGAGAGCCTAGTAGATGATTGCATTAAAGCTCTCCACAAGAAGTATCCTAATCCTCACAACTAAAAGCAGATGGACGCAACACAAAATCAAAGACATACTTAAGAATAGGAGGTCTCTAGTAAGGGCAAAGGAGAAGAAAGCCCGAATAGATGCTAGTCAAAATGGACACGGCAAGCCATTTACTGCTCATAGGGGTGAGTGGAAGAAAGCCAAGAAGGAGTAGTGAACCAGCAAACAAAGAGAAGCGCGACGGTGAATACAAATGGAGCGATATGGATCGTCGCACTTCCGATCTGGAGGTCGTGCATCATGGGAGGCTGAGTTTGTATGTATAGTACAACTTCATGTCTTTTCTTTGTATTCTCTTTATTTGAGTTGTGTTATAATGTTTGTCTTGTGATGTAGCGTGACATTGTGGGTAGAGATCCTACCCTAGCAGAGACTGGCTACCATCATCGCCCACAGTAGAGGAGATACATGGGATTACCTTCACGATGAAGGGATCATCTCCGACGAACAATACAATCGTGCAAGGAGAACATCAATGCAAGTAATACTTTTTATTTTATTTACAAAACATGTTTCAATTTTTATAATACTTGCTATTTTTATTTATATATATCTTCACTTTGTGTAGGTACAGGTGGACAAGATGACCCAGAGAGTGATGACTCCTCCGAGTAGTTTTTCTTCATGTATAGTTCTGGTTTATGCAACTATGTTTCTTTTTCAAGCCTCATGTGGCCACCATCGTGTAGTATGGATAATTTCTTGGATACAAGATGAAATTTTTCATCTTCTTTATGTATCTATGTTTTTATTCAAGCCTTATGTGGCTACGATCATGTATGGAGAAGTTTTTAGATATAAAATATAATTTCTCATCTTCTTTAATCAATATTCAAAGTGTGTTCACAAATCTTTTTGTGCATATCTATCTTTAATTTAAGCTTTTATGTAGATATCTTTGCTAATCTTGATTCCTCTATGTACAAGGAAGCAAAACCTTACACCAGAGAGCTGCCTACGCAAAAAATGCAGTTGCATGTATAGAAAATGCATCTATACATCTGTACAGGCAGATCTTTGGAAATTTTTTTAATTCCAGAACATGTCTATAACAGAGGCTATAAAGGCATCTATTTACACGTCTATATGCGTGTCTGTAAACGCATTTATATTAGAATAGACGCGCTTATAGACGTGTTTATAAACACGATTATAAATGCGCCCATAACATTTTAAAGCACGTTGTCAAAACACATCTATAAAGGTGCCTATGGTCGCTTTTCCTTGTAGTGACTATTGTCCCTCTCCAAATATGGTCCTTATACTTGGCATGGAGGCTTTGGCTTTTTCAGCTATGCATACACATGTTACTATGCCATGCATGAAGATAGAGATTCATTGATTGATCATTGCGATTGTAAGTGAAAGTAAGAGTGTTATTGTGAGTATGATAAGTTCTGTGGTGGAACAATGCTTTTTTTATGATAAGCTGTGTGGTGGAACAATGCTTTTTTTATCATGAAATTATAATCAAAGGACTTTTAGTGTAATTGTTGTTTGGTGATTTTTACACTTTTTATTTATTTTGTCTTTTTCACACGTTCAATTATGTCACCTTGTCTATTTCTTCAATGCGCCCTTAACTACCGGTAATGGTGATCTGTTTGCTGTTGTTATGATGATGTGACCGTGATTTCTATTATATCAATTTAGTTTATGCAATTTGTGCCATTCGGGTAAATAGGCACCTCACAAAAGTGATGAAAAAGAAATCCAAAAAAGACAATTATGGAGTTCTATTTTCCAAACAATTATTACAGTGCTTAATTACATAAACAATAATTTAAGTAATAAATAGAGAGACTTAGAATTTAGAAACTGCTAGATTTGAAGTGAAGTAAGCATTTGTGCCTCGTTGGGCGTCTCCGGTTCTCTCGTGTTGATGAATAGAAAACATTTTGCTTAAGCGATACAAAAACCTTCAACTTGAAATTTTAAAAGGTTTTTATTGAAATTGTTTTAGGTTTGAAGCAAAAATTTAACTAAAATGCTTAAAATTAGCAGGTTTTATTTTCAAATTTGAAGGTTAGTTTTTAAAATTTGTCATTCACCTAACATTAAACCTCGGTTTTTCCGTGTAGAGTACTAGTGTTCAAAAGAAACATTTCACGAATCAATTAAAGAATGGTTTTTTTTTTAACATGCTTCAGAATGAACTAGTATTGCACCCGCGCGTTGCTGCGGCCGACCAAGGTTCCAGAAAAGAACTATTCCCTCTCTACAACCATCTCTCTCTCTCTCTCTCTCTCTCTCTCTCTCTCTCTCACACACACACACACACACACATGCCCTCTCCCTCTCTCTGTCACGTACACACACTCTCAAATGTTGAAACTCTCCCTCTCTCTCTCTCTCACACATGCACACACATACACACCTGCTCTCTCTCTCTCTCTCTCTCTCTCTCTCTCACACACACACACACACACACACATGCACACACTCCCTCTCTCTTCTTACACTCTCCCACACATAGAAGCGCTCTCTCTCTCTCTCTCTCTCTCTCTCTCTCTCTCTCTCTCTCTCTCTCTCTCTCATGCACACATACACATATGTGAATATATAGTATATACAATATTATGTTTTAGATACATAAACCAATACTTATACATGTATACATGTATTTAAAAATATAAATATAAACATCGACATAATTGATTAAATTTTAATGTACGGAGATGGGTGATAAGTTGTGGTCACTTTTAAATATATAGATAGATATATCATACACACATCTAAACACACACACACACACACACACAAACATATATACATATATATATACATACACACACACACACACACACACACACATATATATACATATATATGTATGTATATATAAATGTAAATAAAAACGCACACACATGTATACACATATACATATATGTTTTCTATTTAATTTATATTTTATTAAAAGATACTTTTTATTCTCTATCTCTCACTCTCTTTCTCTTTTCACCCTCCCTCATTACATCTCTCTCTCTCTCCAGGTGTGCCCCATCTCACTCTCTCTCTCTCTCTCGCATATTCTACACAGATGCAGATGTACGCACATGCATGCATATACTCTCTCTCTCTCTCTCTCTCTCTCACACACACACACACACACATGTATACACCGCACATACACTAATCTAAACGCACACTCTCTCCTCCCACACAAACTATCTCCTATGTAGAAATTATCTGTCGTCTCTCTCTCTCTCTCTCTCTCTCTCTCTCTCTCTCTCTCTCTCTCACACACACATGTACACACCGCACATACACTAATGAAAGCACACACTATCTCCTCCCACACAAACTATCTCCTACATAGAAATTCTCAACCTCTCTCTCTCTCTCTCTCTCTCTCTCTCTCTCTCTCTCTCACACACACTCTCTCTCTCTGTCTTCACGCATACTCTCTCACATAGAAACTCTCTCTCTCTCTCTCTCTCTCTCTCTCACACACACACACACACACTTAAATAGATTTACACATATATATATAATTCTAATTAATTAAATTTTAGATTAAATTTTAATGGTAGGGATGAGTGGTGAGGTGTGCTCACTCTCAAATAAATGCATCTTACATGTAATCTCTCTCTCTCTCTCTCTCTCTCTCTCTCTCTCTCTCTCTCTCTCTCTCTCTCTCTCACACACACACACACACACACATGCACATGCACACTATTCATATCACAATAAACCATACAATGATATAGGCTCTCTAGCCTTATCCCACTTTACACATCATCATCCATGTGGCAACTCCTTTTCCACTCTTTTGGTCAACTCTCACACACCATGCAATATTACATGTGGCATTCCTATCTCACCACACACCACGATTATAGTCACCAACACAAATAGGGAAGAGTAGTTGAAGCTCTTACCCTCGTACCGCTTCCTATGGTTCTCTTGCTTGTATCTCAGCCCTTAACACGAACCAGGCTCTGATACCATGTTAAGATTCTAGAAATGGGATTGAGCATGGTAAAGGACATAGATTAAGCATAAGATTAAGGTGGATTAAACCACACTAAGAACTCCATAACTAGAGAGAGAGAGATTGCACACTCAACACTATTCCCTTGTATTTCATATCACAATGAACCATACAATGATATAGACTCTCTAGCCTTATCCCACTTTACACATCATCATCCATGTGGCAACTCCTTTTCCACTCTTTTGGTCAACTCTCACACACCATGCAATATTACATGTGGCATTCCTATCTCACCACAATATCTTGCACCTCTAGGAGGGTGCTTTCCCACACAATATAACACCACGATTATATCTCTCAACATGAGGTATCACATCTCTTGAAGGTGCAGGTGTAGTGGATGTTGTAGCACTAACTGGGGCTAACGGATGAGGGGTAAATGTAATGGCAGGTAAAGTACCTAGCAAGGATAAAGCGCTTAGCAAGGGACTCTGTTGGGACCTAATGGTAAAGGGGTGCCTACTGTATAGGCTGGGAGTATAGCCAAAGATGCCCTCTACCTCCCTAGCAAACCGTCGTTGAGACTCGATGAGAGCCTCAACGTGTGGGTCTATGGGACAAGAGGACGAGGACCCATGCCACATCTATACAAACAAAGAAAAGTTTTTAAAAATATTATGAAATGAAGATTTCTCGGCTCTTTAAGTCAATTAACCCTAGGAATAATCTCATTCTTCAAAACACAAAAAATAAAGAAATATTAAGAAAGCATGTAAGCTGAATGATTCCCGGCACTATGCATTATGCAAGCCGTTACACAAGCCTTGCATAAAGCATTATGCATTAGGCCTTATGCATAAAGCTTATGCATAAGCCCTTAAGCATGAGGCCTTATGTATAAAGCACTATGCAAAAGGCCTTAAGCATGAGGCCTTAAGTAAAAAGCTATGCATGAGGCCTTATGCATAAAGCACTATGCATAAGGCCTTAAGCATGAGGCCTTATGCATAAAGCTATGCATGAGGCCTTAAAGCTATGCATGAAGCCTTATGCATAAAGCTTATGCTGCATGAGGTCTTATGAATAGTGCTTTATGCATAAGGCCTCATGCTTAAGACCTTAAGCATAAAGCTTATGCATGAGGCCTCATGCATAAAACTATGCATGAGGTCTTATCCATAAAGCTATGCATGAGGCTTTAAGCATAAAACTATGCATGGGGCCTTATACATCGTTTTATGCATGAGGCCTTATGCATAAAGCACTAATGAGGCCTCTTTATGTATAAGGCCTTAAGCATGAGGCTTATGGTCGTCGAGGAGGGGGAGGAGGTAGTGGGAGCCATGATTCCTAGCTGGCTTTGGCAATCTTCTCTTGTTTCACCCGATTCAATCACCCTTCATCTCTTGCACCGATTCAATCACCCTTTATAGATATCGTGGCCATAGCGTTCTCATGGATCTAAACGACTGCCTCTGTGTCTCTCGTATTCAATGGAACCTGTCTGTTTCTACAACACGGGAAATGCGCTTCATGGCACGACTTCACATGGCACGGTCTAGCTGCACCCTGATTTGCCAAATTGGGTGAAGTCAGTGCTTCAGCAACTTTTTCCCTGTTCAGTTCACCCTATTCAGCAACTTTTTCCCGATCGGTTTCATTCTTCATTCTGAAGCATTTGTTAAGAAGACATTTCATTCTGAAGCATGTCCAAAAAAAAAAACGCCATCCCTTAATTGATTGGTGAAATGTTTCTTTCGAACACTTCAAGCACTTGACGGTGAGAAATGTTTCTTTCGAACACTGTGAATCTCAAGCACTTGATGGTGAGAAATGTTTCTTTCGAACACTGTGAATCTCAAGCACTTGATGGTGAGAAATGTTTCTTTCGAGCACTCATGAATTGAGCTCAATTATTTCTCAATTCACTGCTCACATAAACGAGTTTGTGCATTGCCTTTAATTTTAAGGCTCTTAAAAAAAATGTTTTTTCGATTACTGCGAGAGATGCCGAACAGGCACAAATACTTACGTCACTTCACATCTCGCACTTTCTAACTTCTAGATATCGTGGCATAAGGCCTTATGCTTAAGACCTTAAGCATAAAGCATATGCATAGTACTTTATGCATAGTGCTTTATGCATAAGGCCTTATGCTTAAGACCTTGAGCATAAAGCTTATGCATGAGGCCTCATGCATAAAACTATGCATGAGGTCTTATGCATAAAGCTATGCATGAGGCTTTAAGCAAAAAACTATGCATGAGGCCTTATACATCGTTTTATGCATGAGGCCTTATGCATAAAGCACTAATGAGGCCTTATGCATAGTTTTATGCATAAGACCTTAAGCATGAGGCACTATGCATAAAGCACTATGCATAAGGCCTTAAGCATGAGACTTATGGTCGAGGAGGGGGAGGAGGTAGTGGGAGCCATGATTCCTAGCTGGCTTTGGCAATCTTCTCTTGTTTCACCCGATTCTATCACCCTTCATCTCGCGTTCCCGTGGATCTAAACGGGCGTCTCTGTATCTCTCGTATTCAATGGAGCCTATCTGTTTCTACAACACGAGAAATGTGCTTCACGGCACAACTTCACATCGCACGGTCTAGCTTCACGTCTAACTGCACGTCTAGCTGCACCCTGCGATGCCAGATTGGGTGAAGTCAGTGCTTCAGCAACATTTTCCCCAGTCGGTTCACCCTATTCAGCAACTTTTTCTCGATCAGTTTTATTCTTCATTCTGAAGCATTTGTCAAGAAGACATTTCATTTTGAAGCATGTCCAAAAAAAAACACCATCCCTTAATTGATTGGTGAAATGTTTCTTTCAAACACTGTGAATCTCAAGTACTTGACGGTGAGAAATGTTTCTTTCGAGCACTCATGAATTGAGCTCAATTATTTCTCAATTCACTGCTCACATAAACGAATTTGTGCACTTTCTAACTTCTAGATATCGTGGCACAAAAATCACCCAAAAGAAACTTGTAAAACTAAAGAAAAACCTTATCCCTAACACATAAGAAACGCTTACCTACTTGTGCAAGGGAGAGGCTAAGGAAGAGAATACTGAGAGGGCCTCCATGAGAGAAGGTGGAGAAGATGTGCTTTTCAAAAATTGAATATTGAAAAGGAAAAAAGGACGAGAACTTTTATCGAGCTTATGTTTCAAAATTTTTATTACATCACTAGGAAAAAAGCCTCAATCCTTGGATCCAAAAAGTTGGAAATGATGATACTAGCCTACAATAACACCATATTAGATAATTCGAAAAAAATCCCATTCCCATTTGAAAAATGGGATCAAGGTAAACCTATCCAAGATTTTGTTAAAACCCGTTCATGTGACATACCCTCGGAAAGATATTTAGGAGTAGAATCTAAATCTATAATCTCCCATAAATTTGGAGTTAATATGCTCAAAATATGGCTCCCCAAATTATCTAATATTGTCTTTAATTATAAATTTTCTATGAGGGAGATGCAAATTGAGATGATTAAGCTCGGTTAAATCCTTGGATCAACACACGAACAAAATACGGCTCAAGACGCACAATATTTGGTTGAAGACTGAAATGCAAAAAGCCATTGAAGCATTCGAGAGTTCATTACATAAATTCAAAAGGCTACTTTGAAGCTTTCTCGTCAAGCCTTTTTTGCATTGACACTTTGGTTTTCTTAGCAGGGGTCTTGAAGGGGTGAGCCAATGGGTGACTCTTTGATGATGTTGATTTCTTCTTGTTGCCCTTCTCAAAGAATGGTTTTGCTCGCTTCAAGGAGTTGCCGAATCCATCTTCCAAGACTTGAAAATTAGCTTGTGTTTCTGTTCGCTCATCCATTCTTGCCTTCATTGTCTTCACATGGCCCAATGTTCTCCTCAATCCATTGCAAGCCTCCTCAATCAAAGCCTGGTCGTGTCCTACAAAACAAGACAACTCTTGCCACAAGCATTGAAGTGTCTTCACATTTCCCGATTGCTCAAGTACTTCACTACATACATTGTCCCCCCCTAATGCGGCAACATCATCACCATTTGGTTCAAGCACATCAATAGTAGAAACATGTGAGTGAAGATCGATAGTAGACCTAGAAGCATCTTCCCATGCTTCATACATATGTTGGCATTGCTCCATAAGTGAAGCATGTGAAGCACCCCGCAATAACATCACCTTAATTTGGTGCTTACAAATATTTCCAAGCTCTGCCCATGCACATGTACAACATGCCCATTGGCAATCAGAATTGTAGACTGTGTAAAATGAAGCTTTTGTGTTCATGCTCTCCACTATAGCAACACCACCAACCTGGAATGAGACATTAGCATCTGGTATTTGAAGTGCTCGCTCATAAGAATTCTCCACTACTCTTTCAATGGCGTTGTTTCTCATAAAACCATTGTCCTTCAACTGCTGAACATACCAATAATATGGCAAGCATGATGATGTTAACTTGTATAAGAGCCAATCCACCCGCCTCGAACTCATCCTTTTGGAAGAGCCCAAAAACTTATATTTGAGCTGCCTATGATATGACTCTATTGCTCCATTAGTGTCTTGTCCTGAATGTGGAAGCAATCGGGAAGCACACACCCGCATTTCTGCACATAAAACAATTGAAGTTAGAAGAGCAAGAAATGAAGTACGAACAAGAAGGAGAGCAAGTGTGCATTATTTTACCTGTAAGAAGAGTATGTATAAAGTTTAAAATTCAACCTTACCTAGTTTAGCCTCTCTTTAGCCTCCCAATAGGTTTTGAAATACTCAATAAAACTCCCCTCATCTCTAAAGTTGGAGTAGAAGGTAGAGATCATAGCCTTTGCATCCTCTTTGATTATATGCTCTGTAGAATTTGCTGACCCTTGCATGTTCATGATATTTCCCAAAGACCAAAACATAGAAGCTCTTTTGGGCCATTCCTTCACCTTCTTAATAAGGTGTCGGAGCCAACAACGTTTGACATGCCACAAGCATAGAAAAATGGGTGAATTGAACACCACCCTACGAAAAATAGAAAGGACACATCACATAGAACTCAAACACACGGTTCTCATTAGTTTGCACTCAACACATATGAACATATGGTCCTAACCTGAGCGCATTAATCTCCGTTTCGGCATCATCAACCATAAAGGCTCCGGGCTCCCATGATTTATGAAAGTCAAGCATATTATCTCTAAACTTGCTTAACCAAGTGCAAGTACACTCAAATGTAGCTGAAGATGTAAGCACCCAAGCAATGGGCACACCATTGTGATGACCATCAAAAACAAGGATTGTATACAAATGAAACTGTTCATGTGTTTTAAAGGAAAGTGAGAATGTGAACAAGGAGTAAAAACTGAACATTTATTATAACTTAAGAGAATGTGAACAGAGTAAAAATGATAATTCATTACACCACATACCTTATATTTGTTTGTGCCAAAGGTAGCATCCATCGCAAGAAGATTCCCATTTCCGAACTTCTTGCACATCTCCCTTTGCCATGGTGATTGTATTCCAAGGATAAATTCCTTGGAATGTTCCACATCTTGCTCTTGGTAGATAAAGGTGCTTGATTGATTCTCATGACACCATCTCTTAGTGCTTTCCGCATCATCTGTGTGTAGCTGGTACTGATCAATAGCCAGCTTGCTAGATATATTCATGATGTCACGAATAGACAAAAAGTCATCCCTAACCATAGTAATTGTAGGGTCATGACTTTGGCTTGAATGCAATGCTTGGACATGCATTTCCAACACTTGATGTGGAGAGAAACCACAATATAGCATGCTTGAAACCCATAGTTTCTTTTGCATTGAGATCCATGGAGAGAACTTCAAAGAGGGATCAACAAATCTTACACCATGACAAACCTCATCATTTGAATTTGTGTGGTATGGATGTATATAAGAGATTATGGCCACCCCTGGATCTTATGCAAGCCTCTTGACACTAAAATGACATTTACATCCACGCTTTCGCTTACCCTTTGTGATGGGAGGACGCCTTTTCTTACATGGCTTCTTTGCACTTGGCTGTGGCAACTCTTTTATTTCACTACGCTCCTCCATCTCACCATCTTCGTGATTTGACTCGTCACCACTATTCTCCTCCACCTCAACATCATCTTCGCTGCCAGTGTCCTTGCATTCATTGAGCTGGGTAGTTTCGACCTCTTTGCCATCCGCAATGTTAGATTGCATTGGTGCTTTAGTGCCGGCAGGACCAAAACCACACCAAAAGCTAAACAAAACAAAGAAGTAACGATAAACATTTAATTGTATGTGTGTGTGTGATGATTAATGAATGGATTAGACAAACTAAAACAAATACACACTTACACTATCTTCTCAATCCATGATTCATGTGCAATCTTTGTAAGATTGGAGGCATCTCGATGATGGTGGCTATATTTTTTGAAAGAAGTCGGAAACTTTGCATTGTCGGCTTCTCCTTTTACAAAATCGGCAACACAGTTCCAAGGGATGTTAGCTTCGCGTACAAATTTGTATTTTGAACGATTGTCATATGAGTACACCCAACACAATGCTGTCGAATCGAAGACACCGATGTGGGGCATTTGAGAACTCATGGCATTCTCTAAGCTTCAGTTTTGGAGAGACATGATTAACTCTTTAAAAAACCTGAACCTGCTGAACCAAAGGTAATGCAAAGAGTGACACTATCAAAGAAACATTCCTAGCTTGATAGTTAGTAGAATGCAATGATTAGGTGATTAAGAGCGGATAATCGTATCATTTTTGGCACATAGAAGAAGCATAGAATTGTCAAGAATTGGTGCCCATGAACTCCATATATTCCATAGCAACAAAATGGTGAAGTAGAAAGAAAAAACCGTCATATGCAATCGTATATGTATGCTAACAATGATATTTCACACCAATGGCGAGTAGACGGGAACTAGAACTCTGAGCATGTAGAGTCCATCACAATGGAGGAAAACATGCACAATCAAAAGCATTATAAGATGGTAGCTCGAGCCCCTTAATAGGCGACAACAGAGGTGCACGTCAGTAATGACAACCAATGGTTGGATCTGCACAACACCTATTGTCGCGTGTTGGGTAGCTCTGGATAACCAGTCGTGACCAGGCATAGCATGGACAGTAACAAAGGCGTGCACAGCATGAATAATGAGTCGTGACCAGGCACAGCGTGGACAGTAACAAAGGTGTGCACCTTACTGCGTAGGTAAGTAGATGGTTGTATGCGCAGCCGGTCTAGGCAGACTTGAGATTATACGAACAGAAGTTGGGGGCTCTTGTATAAAGCGGCAAGCAGATGGCGGGCACAATCACCGCCTAGTAGGGACGATGTAGCGGAAGAAGCCTCGTCAATAAGGGAGATGGCTTGGTGGCTCTGATGGCGTAGCTGCAAGGGACGACAGTGGAGAGATGGAGCAAGTCGGACGGTAGTGGAGAGAGGCAACCAGGTGGCGGGCGACTCTGATGGGGTTGGAAGGCGCCTGAAGCTGCTGCTCGTCCTCGCTGCGTGTAGGGCTCGAGCTAGAAGGCGCCAAGGTGTGGGCTCCACGGCTGGAGCGTGTGTGGGCTGGCGCCGTTCGCATTAATGGCTGGAGCGTGCGCTGGCTGTTGATGCCTGCGTGGCATATGTGTGCGCTGGCTGTTGATGCCTGCGTGGCTGATATGCCACGCAGCGCCAAATCAGCAAAGCTGGCCGATATGTAGCTCGAGCCATAGGACGATGTCCAACATGAAGTAGGATGAGCATCCATGTGTTATTGTCTTCTAAAGAGTTTATCTTCGACTCCATAGTAGTATGCCAATGAGGGCCTTCCGGGCTCGCCAGTGCAACTGGTACACTCAGAGATGAGTCGGCATCAACGGGTGACTCATGCATGAGAGGAGGTAGCAGTATCACCAACGGGAGACGGAGATATTGTTGTGGCAAGAAGGGCATATCAGTACAAGGAGGAGTACATTCAGCGAGCAGAGCATCGAGCCGAGAGGTTGAAGAATAAAGATCAGTGAGGATGGGAGGACTGTGTGTAGAAATGAAGCAGAGGCTACACCCATGCTGGTGTTGCCACGGCTGCAGCATACACAAGAGGAGAGATGCAGAGGGTCGCACTCAACGTTGAGGAAACGTTCTAATCAAATATTGATTAACGTTGGTTACATTTATAACGTTGGTTACATTTATAACGTTGGGTTTATACATTTTCGTGTGTCGCTTGCTAATGTCCCTTTACACTCTCACGTTTACACGCTCACGGATATGGGCGTTAATTCCAACACTCCCTCTTAATGTGAATGTCGGCATGAGGGTGAATGAGGAGATGTGATGTGTATAGTGATGTATGCATTATGAATTTATCTATAATGCTATATATCTTTACATCATGAGTGTTAGATGAATAATGATATGTCGATGATGATATAATTGCTTTGGTAACTGCAACACATTTGTTTTGTGATGATGTCGATACGCTTTTTGTCGAAGTTGATCTTCTTCACAACCCCACAAGACACATGTTCTAATATGATGACATTGTGTTTGGTAGTAACTGCAACATATGTGTTCCAATATGATGTCGAAACACAAGTTCTTCCACTCTCAGACTTGTCATCCGTATTCTCCCCTTCAAGTTGAGTAGTGAAATTCCAAGTATTGCATCAGTACATGTCAAAACAAAAAGGTTGTATGAGTACTTATGATCAATAAATTTCAAATGAGACGTGATGTTATTTACATGTGTTTGTGTACAATTAAGTTTTAATGTCATCGCTCAGAGGCTAAATGGTTTTCAGCTTGTCGAAGACCAATGTTTAATTTTGGCCACATGGGTGTTGGAGATACTCCAATGGATGTAATTGCCTGTCTGGCATAGTTATTTCCCTCTTGGGGATTTGCAATTCCCAGTTTGGGTTGTTGTTTCATGCCACTTTGGGCGCTTAGGGTAGACGATCACCCATAATTTTGTTTTAATATCATACCTAGTGGGTGTGGCGAATACTCCAACGGGTAGATGCCTCTTTGGGCTAACTTTGTGGGTCTTTGCCCATTGGCAGCAGGTGATGACGAACGAACACTGGCAGAGCAGACGTCAGAAGCGTCAAGGGCAGGCCCCACAAGCACTCCAGGAAAGAGGTTCGATGATACCATGTAGAAATGAGGCAGAGGCTACAGCCAATGGATACACAAGAGGAGAAATGGAGAGCGTTGCACTCGACGTTGAATCAAATATTGATTAACGTTGGGTTTATACCCTTGAGTGTGTCTCTTGCTAATGTCCGTTCACAGTCGGGCGGATACGAGTGTTGGAATCGTTCAAAGTCTGGCGGATAGGAGCGTTAATTCCAACACTGTGGAGAGTTTAGATCTTGATTAGAGGACGTGGACAAGTGTTTGAAATCAATGGAAGTAGGAGCAGCTGATGATGCAAATTTAGGGCAAGAGGCCACATAAGTGCGACTAGAGGGTAGTCTATGGCGGATGAGACAATGTGTATGACAAAATTCAATGGAGGTATCTGGAGAAGTAAGTTTCCTAACAAAAATTAAATGCTTGGCAATGGTTAATAGCTACCACATTACCGTCGAGGAGTTCAATCTTGGCAGTTCCCACACCAAGGGCATATTGTGTGGCATTGTTGTCAAACCGAACCTCAAGTGAGGTGAGTAGTAGATGGTAATGAGTCAGCCAGTCATCTCAGGAAGTGAGATGACAAGTGTCTAAAATCCACATGGATGAAAGGGGTAATGGTATGTGTGTCAATGGCCATGAATGTGAGAAAAGCATCTTCAGTGGTCCCTGTCCATCCTCCTCATTATCAGAGGCTGAAGGACTTTCAGAATCTAATGCATAATAAGAAGCTTGCCCACGACGATATTTGTGTTTACCCTTGTGTTGTTGGCGAGACCAACAAGCACGGGCTATGTGTCTCCAGGCTTTGCGCAAATCTTACAAAATGGTTTGGAGAGTGTAAATTTCCAGATGAAGGACGAGGTGGATTGGACCGGCGAGAGTAAGAGGGATTATAAGTTTTAGCAGGGCGGAATGGTGGTTTAAAGTGAGAGGAGGTACTGGAAACCATAGCAAAAGTGAGAGGAGGTATTGGCAACCATAGAAAAAGGTGTAGCGTGAGAGGTGATAGAGGCACTATGAGCCATAATGGTGGTGTGCTCTTGGAGGATGCTAGGGATAAGGGTGGGCACGGTGAGGTTAGTACTACTTTTGCTGGTGATGATGAAAGGCTGCATTGAGGGTGGCAGTGATGCCAAAAGAATCATGGCCTGTATGTTTTATGGGAGGACGAGTCCAGATGATGAAGCATCGTCCATGGCTTGTGCCAAGAATCTAGGAATTTAGGGACATCTTTATCCTCTGTCATCTCTAAGTGTGTTAATTTTTTTAAGCAATTAACAAGGTGTTGAGACATTTGTTGGTCCATAGGTTAACTTCAACCATTGCCAAATGGCTTGTGCTATGGTCAAAGTTTGCATAGTTTGAGTTTAATGATCGCCCAAGTGTAACAAAATCTCAAGTTGGGCATTAAGATCCCTCTTTTTCCAATCCGCTAAAGCTAGATCGTTTGGGCCGGTCCCATTGTTAACCCAAGGATAACGGCACCACCAAAAACATCTTGTCAAGAGCTTGTATGCAATGGATAATGGAGAAATCATCATCAACAATGAGCTAAGAAGACACATCCAGCTAATGGAAGAGCTAAGAAAAGGGTGTGGACATTTGCAGTTAAGAAGGGATGGCGATGGACATCAAGAACTATCAATTGGCCGCCAAACCATGCAATGTCCGCCCAAAGTGAAACTTTAGATGCGTGTAACACACTCTAGTCTCGCATTTGCACTTCATGTTGTACTCAATGGGGATGGCATGGATTGTATAAAGGACATCATCCTATGCACTTCATGAGAGATCTCTAGCTACTTCTTATTAGTTCTTTTTTAAAGTGTTGGGTGCCCAATTTTAAAGAGTATGAGCACCTGTGGCCAATAAGGGCATGTATATAATTGACTTTAACTAATGAGAGAAAGGGACATTCCCTTGAGTGTTGATTGAGAGTGTGCTCTTGCTCCTTGTACTCTAGCTCTCCACCCTATCCTCTTTCCCTCTTGGTAGTTCTTCTCTGAGAGTGTGCGTCAGGGGATTCACCTAAAAATATGTAAGTATACCACGTGAGGGGGGTGAGTGTGTGTCTCGGTGGGTTCACATAAAAATATTTAAGTATACCACGTGAGTTCAAATTAAGGTATTTTTAATTCAAAAATTTAAGGTAAGTTTATAGAAATACATTTACTGAACAGGATTTTCTATCGATTTTGAAAAAGAACCTATAAGTTCATAAAGAAAAAGGGGGTCATTTTATTCATGAAAAATTCATAGGTATGGGGTTTTTTAAATACCCCTTGAATGCACGTGATACGTAGGGTTTCTTAGTATTGCACCCCTCGAGGTGTGTGTGAGAGTCTTTCCCTCTTGTCCTCTTGGTCTTGCCATGCCTTGCTAGTAAGAGAGTGAGAGTGAACTATTATCTTGCGTGGTGGAGCATTGTCTTCAACACCATGGAGTCCCAAGCTCTACATAGACAACTCTTGTGGTGGCGACAATGGGAGGTGAGTCTTCTCATGTGCTAGCTTGCATTTGTGCAGTTGCCTCTTCTACGAGATGGCCGGTAAGCTACCAAGTTCCCTACGACACATGAAAGGTAAGTACTCCTCATTTGGTTTGCTTTGTGCTAATGAGTGCAGTGTATTTAGGCTTTCCATTGGTGTTGCTACGGGAACACGGTTCCTTTCCTTAGCATTTGTGTAGACTCTTATATACAGTTTGTTTTCTTTGTGCTAGTCGGGGAAAGATCCGGTGTGAAGGGTTACACGCGTTGTAGCACTCGGTGAGAGATCCGGTGCACATGGTGGGATTGGATTTTGTTGTTTCGAGTTTTTTTGGTATTGCTTTGGTTGGGTTTGATTTGTAGGTGATTTTGTTTTAGGATTTTTTACCCTTTTTCATCATTAGTTCATGTTTTTTAAATATGAGGTTAGTGTTAGGATAATTTAATTAATATTTAGTTAGTAAGAGTAATTTTTGCATTAGTAATTAACTAGTTTTAATTAGTTAGTATTAGTTAGTTAATTAGGATAGGGAGAAACAAAAACAAAAACAAAAAAAAAACAAACAATTTTAGAAATAGAAAAGCTAGCCTATCCTTTTTTAGTAGGGGATAAGGGAGACTAGTGGAGGAAAATAGGAAAAACGAAGCAAATGTGGAGCCAAAGAGAAGAGGGAAGGACAAGATGGGTGTTGGGCATACAAGCTAGTCAAGTAAAGTGTTGGCCACAAACGACGCATAGTAGGCATAAGGTGCATACAACAAGGTGAAGTGGGCACAGAGTGTAGTCATGGAGATTGGCCGGTACACAGGTACATAGCAGACATGAGAATTGGTGGTTATGACTGGAGGGCATGGCCTTGGTGCATAGCCACGTAGGTACACAACTTAGCAAGCCAGGGGGGTGCTGGTTGCCGCTAGCCAAAGAGGCTGATTTTGATCTATGGTCTAGCAAGTTCAAAGACTCATGAAAAAGTACGATGGTAAGTACAAGGGTACACATGATGCTCTAGATAATTTAGAGGTTTTTGAACAAATGTGTGAGGCAGTAGGTGTCAGTGATGGCCTACTCAAATCTTAGCTTTTGGACTAACTCTAGATGGAGCAGTTGGACGAGAACCTCCCTATAAGGCCACTTACCCTACCTTAAAGAATTATTTTAGTGTAGAGTTCTCAAAGACTGGACCCAAATGGAGTCATGTACACCAATTGAACAAGGTCAAACAGAAAGAGAATGAGTCACTATCAAAATACATTCGACGCATTAGGTATTATTATTCCCACTACTCAATTGATGAGAAATCAAGTCAACCAAGATTGATTTTGATGTTTCTTGAAGGCTTGAAAGACAAACTTACACAATATTTACTTTTATCTGCAAAAGGAGGACAACCTTTAATGAGTATTGCATCAATGCTCTCGACTTTGAGGATAACATGTCTGGCACACAAAGGGGTCTGAGAAATCTAGTACACCATGCAAATCTCCCCATAGCATAACCTCTAGTTACAAAAGTCAGATAAAATCAGTGTCACGAGGATATGGCTACGTTGTACTAAAGAAAATGGAGTAGAATTGGAAAGTACTCCCTAGATATTCCCGAGCATACCCAAAGAGAGAGATCACATGGTGTCCTTATTGTCGAGGCAATCACACTAGTAATGAGTGTCCATTCAATAGGGGATGGCAGCCTCATGGGTGGATATTGTAGGACATGCAATAATCATGATACTCACAACATATAGTAAATCATGGTATGGTTGTTCCAACTCTTCCTGCTACCACCCAACCTTTATCACTCCTTGTGCCACACACTATGGGTTGTGGCGATCCTATGCCCCCTTCTGGGACTAACCCCCTGCCTAGAGGAATGCTTAAGTTGCCTAAAACACCTCCCTCTATTCTAGGACCTCAACCTCTCCTCAACCTATAGCTACTAAAGTGACACCCATGAGACACATTGAGGCATGACCACTCATTAAGGATGTCATCGACACTTATGCTAGATATACAGATCATGCACAAGGACCAATGGGATACAACTCCTACTCAATGTTGAGTATAGAATCTGATGTAGAGTTTGTAAGGATGCCTGACAATAGCTTGGCTCCCATTTAACAGGATGTTGACCTTTGGAACTTATGGCCATGGGCAACCAATGGGTTATAAGGCACGAGAGCTGAATTCAATGACCCCAGCCAACCTTTAGCTTGGTTTACTTGTGGGGGTGCACACCTCAAAAGGGAATTCCCTTATTGAATCTCAACAGAAGTTACCAAAAGCATCTTAGCGTTGTTCACGATGGTGTCTAAATTGCAGCATAACATGCATCATTCATGGTTGCCCCAACAAACCTCCCTTAGGAAGTGATCAAGGGCCCATAATTCAATTAAACATGGTAAGTGAACTAAGAGCAAACAACTCTTTGATGATCACCGATGGGATGGTCCTCACATGAGCCAAGGCAAAGGCCACGACTCTTCATAGCTCAAAGAACAAAGAAAGTGACAAAATCTCGCATGCTTCTACTAAGCGTTCCAAAGGACAAAAGAAGCGAGAAAGAAAAAAACCTAATAAGTCTAAACTCTCTGTAAAACAAATTTCTAAATCTAAGAAAGTAAGCAGTGTAATCATTGAGAGTGATGATGGGGCTACAAGCACTTCTTGTTCCTTAAAATATGCACCTATGGTTCAAAAAGTTATGACTAGAAGACCTCAATGGAATGGACTGGAATGGACTATAAGACCTGCCATAGAAACTAACCTAATATCCCAACCCCATGGAGGAACGAACTAGGCTCACAACTACAATGTCATGACTTGATGAAAGAGACTCAACACCAACTCCCTAGGCCCAATTACGCAAGACCCTTATAAATTTGTGCCTAAGGTAGCCCATGACCCTATCCTAGAAGGTTCCAAAGAAGGGTGTATATTGTCTCCCTCAAAATTTCATTGTAAAGAAAAATAATATGTGACCAAGCCCATGAATGTTAGAATTAATTCAAATATGGAAACCGAGACGACAAGGGAAGAAGCTACGAGAGGGAATGATAGAAAATCCACAAACTCAAATGAATATCGTTTGAATAACTACCTTGAGGATCAAGCAAAGCCCTATGTTGCTTTGCTATCCAAGAGGTTGAATGATTTCGGACCAAAATCTTTGAATACTTTCCCCTCTTATTTAGGTTCACAATGAGAAATCACTTCAATGAGAGCTCCTATCATTGGACGGGCAAGGAGACAAAAAGATACGACAAAATTGAGTGTGGTAATGTCTGCTCCTCTCACACTCGCATTGGGAGAGTTTCTATCAAGAGACCCACGCCTTTGGCAAGATATATGAGAATCGACAGACGAGAAATTCGACTAGTACCCTATAGAAAGATTAGACACAAAGTCTAAAGAGAGTACACCTATTGATAATCCTAGTATCACTTGTAAAAACATCCATGTCAACAAATCTGACAACTATTGAGGGGTGAAGGAGTTTAACGCCACTTTACCATTGAGACTCAAAGATGAGACATCTACAGCAATCCTAGAAAGGGGAGTTGGTGTGAGCATAGCCACAAAAGAACAATGAGAGGAATGGGGATCACCAAATTTAACTTTCACTATCTTAAAAATCAAAACTTGGCTATGGAAATCTTACAATTCCCATGGGTGTAATTAGGATCAACAAGATGAACTCATGTGGATCACATCTTTTCTATTATGGACTCTAAACTCCACCACAACATATGATGTGATTTTGGGAAGGCGTTTAGAAACTAGCCAATGTCATGGGACCTTTCCTCACCGCACACTCGGAAGCATAAAACAGCCCAAAGTGAGAGGTTAATCTACCATAACATAGCCAACAATTGCATATTAACAAGATGTGTCACTCACCTGGTTGATTGCTTGTGTTGAGATTCTCATAGGAGAGCTTGTTGCCATTTAGCCACACTCCAAGCTCTGCTCCAATGCTGCCCACCACACTTTAATGAAAGCTCGACCCTCCTCTCTCACTCAATCACACACACTCACTCTCTCACACACATGCAAGAAAGCACACAAGAGCTCAAAAGAGTAATAGCATAGGAGAGTAGAGAAGAAGAGCACTCTATTAAATTAGCATAAAAGAATGAATGTGAGTCTACACAATGACCCTTATCTTGTTCCATAGCCTTCATACCTTGGGCAGCCATACTTAAAAAATAGGTCCATGGCTATCCACGACTGCCTAGGCTTATGCAAGCACCTAGTCTAAGAATATAATTTCCATTATTAATTGTGTGGCACATCTTTCATAGACAAGTGGCGATCGCACACTGGCAAGGTGTCCGATGAGGTTAACATGCCTCTCTTCCTGATGCAGAATATGTCGATGAAAATTTGTTGAGGTTGTTGTTAGATGCATGAAATATTGAAGGTCCTGGAAGGTCTGCAAAGCAACATGGTACCAAGATTAAGGTGCATTTAAGTATAATGCAAACATCAATTATGCAGTGAAATATTGAAGGTCCTAGAAGGTCTGCAAAGCAACATGGTACCAAGATTAAGGTGCATTTAAGTATAATGCAAACATCAATTATGCAGTGAGGAATGATATTTAATGATTGGTCAGATTTTCTAGTTAAGACAAGGGTTCTATGAAGCTTGGTCAAAATTTGATCTAAGCTAAGAGGGAGAAAAAGCATGCCTCGGGTTATGACCTTAGTTTGGCCACACTATCCTATGGTGAAACCATCTCTAGCTAATATCTAGCCTCCTAAATGGAACTGCTAATAAGTGATTATTATAAGGTTTCTCTTTTATTTAAAAAAATAAAAAAGTAAGGCACCACCCTACAGACCCAAGCAATGGTCCCAAGACCTCATTCAAGAGTATTGTTATCCTTACTACCTTGCACACAAGGGGAAAAGAGAAGAGAAGAGAGACACATGCAAGGGTCGAGTCAGGAGAGTTGCACTTAGCCAACCCTAAGAGGGTTAACTCCTTGATGTGAGGCCGATAGGGGCTCACTCCACCTCTTCTTATGTCACCCAAGAAGAGATCCAATTGCTAGGTAGAGATCAAGAAGGAGGGAGCTATGGAGAGCTCAACCTTCACCTTATGCAACAAGCATGCAAAAGGGACTTGGTAGATATCAAAGAGATGGTAGAGAAGAAGAGAAATGAGAGCATTACCATCCCTACTTACATACAGCAACAATCAAACATGAAAGCAAGCAAAAAATAAGCTAACATGCACCCACAAGCTCCAATGAGAGAGTGAGAGAGAGAGAGAGAAGAACACACAAGGTGAGAGGCTGAAAAATCTTCTTCTTATTCATACAACAAAAGAGGTCTATAAAGAAGATAAAGTGACTAACACACATAATAGAGTATATACAAGCGGTCCATAATGTGAACACGCTAAGAGGAGCGGGTAGATGTGGACTAGTCAGAGTAGTCTAGTTGTAGAATCTCTAGTGAAGATATGTCAGTGCCAGCTACCAAACCCGCCAATGATGTAAATGTCGAACAGTCATACAAGCGTCTCGTGAGTGTCAGCCCGTGTTGAGCCTGACATCTCAATACTCCCCCTCAAGCTCAACTCCATCTCATGAACTCTAAGCATATCTCGAAATCTTTGGAGCTTCTCAGCTCCCAAGGCCTTCGTGAAGATGTTAGTAACCTCATCGTGTGTGCTGACATAGGCCAAGTCGATGTCGCCTGCCAAGACTCTCTCCCTGATTAAGTGGTAATGTACCTCGATGTGTTTCATCCACGCATGAAAAACTAGGTTCCTGGCTAACTATATACTGAACATTAAGATTGTCACAATATATCACAACCTTTCTCTCCGCAACCCCAAATCAGCACAAGTAGCTTTTGCGTAACCAAGCTACCTCACATGCTACCCATCACAGCTCCTCTGCACTCTGCCTCTGTACTCGACAAGGCAATTATGGGCTGCTTCTTGTTGTTCCATGTCCCAGCAGTACTCCCCACCAATGAAGACATAAATCCATTTGGTAGATCTCATGTTTGAGATGCTACCTGCCCAATCTACATCTGTGTATCCATATAGCTCCGATGGTACACCTGCTACATAAAATAAAGCATAATAAACAGTGGCCCTCAAGTACTAAAGTGTGTGCCGCACACTGTCAAGATGTGGTTTGCGTGGAACCTGCATAAGTTGGCTCTCTAAGAAGTCAACACTGTTGAATGGGAGAGTTAGAATTAGGGTTAGAGATTCATGTGGGAGACATACACAGAGAGAAGCAAGGGAGAGAGAGAGAGAGAGAGAGAGTTGTGGGGATAAGTCAACTCATCAAGATGAGTGTGTGACTCCCCTATCATACATGTATATTGCACTAGTACACATAGTGCACTTAGTACATTAAAAGTACTAAGTGTACTATGTACTATAACTTATGGGCTTGTACACACTATAAGGGTGGGCATAATGCCTTTACCCAAACAACCTCCCACTTAAAGGCAAAGTGCCCTTAAGTAAAGGAAAAGAAAAAATCAGCATGTACATGATAATATACAAGGCCATATCAAGGCTGAAACTGGCCTCATCGCCCATCAAGTGTCTGCAATGAGCAAACTGCTCCGGAGGCAAACTCTTTGTCAACAAATCAGCCGGGTTGTCATCCGTATGAATCTTAACAAGCTGAATTTGCTTGTTCTCTATCACCTCTCTGATGAAGTGATACTTCACATCCACATGCTTCATCTTTGCATGAAAGACAGGGTTCTTTGCCAACTGGATGGCACTCTGACGGTCACAATGCAACAATGGAATATCCCCTGTATAACCTAAATCAACCACTAACCGAGATAGCCATAATGCCTCCTTGCATGCCTCTGTGGCTGCAATATACTCGGCCTCTGTAGTAGATAAGGCTGTGCACTTCTGCATCCTGGATATCCATGACACAGCACCTCCTGTGAATGTAAACACATAACCAGTAGTAGACTTCCGGTTATCTGGATGACCGGCATAATCCGAATATGTGTAACCATGCACTAATGCATCCTGTTTGCCAAAACATATGCACATATCCTATGTGCCCTTCAGGTATCTCATGACACCTTTCACTGCTTCCCAATGCTTCTTGCCAAGGTTGGCCATGTATCTAGAAACCACTCCCACTGCAAATGCAATGTCCGGCCTAGTAGCAACCATGGCATACATGAGACTGCCACAAGCTGAAGCATACGGAATCTTGGCCATATCAGCCCTGCCACTATCTGACTGTGGGCTGTCCATAGCACTGAGTTTCACATATGGAGACAAAGGAGTACTAGTCTTCTTCCCCCCGTCCATATTGAACCTCTGCAAAACTTTGCCAATGTATTCCTTCTGAGACAAATACAACACATGCTGATTTCTGTCCCGAAGTATCCGCATACCCAAAATGTGATTTGCATCACCCAAATCCTTCATATCAAAGGTTTGATGCAGCCTCTGCTTCAAGGTATCCATCTCCTTACGAGATTTCCCGACAATAAACATATCATCAACATACAAGATGAGGATCAATAGACTGCCATCCAAAGTTTCTCCTTTCCACTTACTGCATAACCCTCTGGCTGTTGCATATATATCTCCTCGTGGAGATCACCGTGAAGAAAAGCAGTCTTCACATCCATCTGAATCAAGTCCAGATCATCATGAGCAACCAAAGCTAATACAGCTCTAAGTGTGGTCATTTTGACCACTGGAGAGAAGATCTCCTCAAAGTCCACACCATATTCCTGCTTGAAGCCCTTAGCCACTAACCTGGCTTTGTATCTTGGCTTTGCATCAAGTGCAACTTTGAGCCTGTAAACCCACTTGCATGGCAAAACCTTCTTGCCTGTAGGCAAATGCACCAACTTCCATGTTCCATTTTTGTGCAGAGAATCCATCTCTGACTTCATGGCACGCTCCCAAAGAGCCTTGTCTGCCCTCTGTAAAGCCTCCTTATAACATGAGGGCTCCCCACAGTCAGTGAGCATCAAGTAGTCAACCCCTGGAACAAACCTGTCAGGGGCTGTGGAGGGTCTTGTGGACCTCCGTACCCAATGACCATCATTTGCAGGTTGTTGTCCAGCCTGCATATCACCTATTGGTGGCTCTTGTTCCATGCCATAAGGCTGAAAAATCATGCCCGGTATCTCCTCTAACTGTGGTATATCCATAGGGATATCTTCTGCCATCTCTGGCTGTCCATTTGGACCATTTTCAGCACCATTTAAGGGCTGGTTTTCCTACTGTAATAGCTGATTTACAGCCCTTGGTTGTTGTCTATGATGTCCATCATCATCAAAGATGACTCTGCCAGGCTCCTGTTGCCTTGCAGGCTCCTTATACATGCATGTTTCATCAAAAATGACATCATTGCTGCGTATAATCTTTCTATTCACTGGATCTCAAAGTCTATACCCCATTTCACCTCTGTCACCATATCCTAGGAATATGCATTTGTGAGACTTAGGATCAAGTTTGGTGCGCATTTCCCTGCGTATGTGCACGTACGCAACGCAACCAAACACTCTCAAGTGCTTGTATGACGGAGGCTCCCTGTCCATACTTCCTCTGGCACTTTCCCACCAAGCCTCGTGTTAGGTGACCTGTTTATAAGGTGAACGGCTGTCATAACAGCTTCAGCCCAAAAACCATGAGGTAATGCAGCATGTGACAACATAGAACGGACCTTCTCCTGAATGGTCCTGTTCATCCTCTCTGCTTTCCCGTTTTGTGGAGGATCATAAGGAGTAGAGAGCCCCCTCTTGATGCCTTTAGCATCACAAAAGTCCTAAAACTGTTTGGACATATACTCTCCACCATTGTCGGAACGCAAAGCCTTCAGTGTTTTGCCAGTTTGATTCTCAACATGAGCAACAAACTTCTGAAACACTGAGAATGTATCACTCTTCAAACGAAGAGGATAAACCCACACCTTGCGTGTGGCATCATCAATAAAAGACACAAAGTATTTTGCCCCTCCCAAAGAAAGCTGAGGCATCTCACATACATCTGTATGCACAAGCTCTAACTGAGCATCTTTCTGTCCAAGAGCTTTCTTGTGGGGGCACTGGAGTTGCCTGCCATATATACAATGCTCACAAAACTGAAAACTTGAAAACTTTAGAGAAGGCAAGTAACCCAAATGAGACAATTGCTCCATTCCCTTGACACTCATGTGTCCCAACCGGCTATGCCACATAGAGATTTCCAGCAGCTCGGTTGCATTTACATTAGCATTGTGACAAACACCTGCATGCATGAAGTAAAGAGTGTCCACCTTAGAGCCTCTGGCAACAACCAGTGAGCCCTTACTAATTTTCCACTTTCCACGACCAAATGTGGTAACATAATCAGCATCATCAAGCTGTCCAGTAGAAAGCAGATTCTTCTTGATCTCCGGCACATGCCTGACATCATGGAGCATAAGCTGTGAGCCATCTGAAAACACAAGCCTCACATCACCTCTGCCAAGAATCTTGCATGCATGGTTATCACCCAAATAAACTACTCCTTCATTGCCAGCAGTATACCTGACAAACAAGTCTCTGCAACCTGTGACATGAAAGGAGGCACCTGAATCAATGATCCATGAGTGCATACCATGACCATCTCCTGTAAGAAGTGAATGGGCATCAAGTGAAGACGTGAATAGGGCCTCATCCTCACTGTCACCTGCATGTGACACATTGATTTCTTCAATCTTGACTCCACTTTTGCCCTTTGGCTTTACATCTTTGGCTTCATCTTTGTCTTTGTCTTTGCCTTTTCCCTTTTCCTTTTGATCATTTTTCCATTTGTAGCATTGCTTTTTGATGTGTCCCTTCTTGCCACAATAATGGCATTCCAAGTCCTTTTTCGAGCGAGACTTGCTCCTTCCCCGTTCTTGGCTTTTACCCCTTTGCTGGGATCTCCCACGTGCATTCATTGCATTGGACTTTCCAACAGAGTTGTTTTCCCTATTCATCTCTTCTTGAAGAAGAGCACCCTCAACATCTGCATATGACAGCATAGCATTCGAATTGCTAGTGGCTGTCCTGAATGTGTCCCAACTCTCTGGCAAAGTGCATAAGAGAAAGGTGGCTTTGAACTCATCGTCCATTGCCAACTTTTGATTTATAACTTGGCTGACAATACCATTAAACTCATTTAGATGGGCTATCATAGACGCCCCTTCCTTCATCTGAAGACCTATGAGTTTCTTCAACCAATACACTTTGCTTGAGGCACTTTGCTGGGCATACAAGTCCTGCAATCTCTGCCACATTCCCCAAGCTGTCTTCTCTTCACGAATGCTGAAAAGTAAAGAGTCTGACACAAACAACATGATAGTAGATCTTGCCAGCTCATCCATATCTTCCCACTCTTCAGCAGTAAGAGAAGCAGGCATTACACCCCTTTCTTTGAAGGGCTTGTGCTGCTTCTTCTGGAGCAACACATTATAGCACTGGGTTTGCCAAATATCATAGTTATGTGAGCCTTCAAGCTTCTTGATGTGAAGCAATGAAGAGCTCTCACCTGTGGTTGCCATAGCAATATGCAACCTGTCAATGCCTGACTCCCTGCAAAATGTGCAAACACTGCACCAAAAGCACACAAAGTGCTCACAGTTATTCTCCCAAGCTTTATCTCCCCTGCGGAAGCACAAATGCAACTCTACTCCCACTGTATGTGATGAAATCACCAAAATCTGGTTGCTGCAGATTTAGGACAGCACCTTAAATGTGCTCTGTTCCCCTTCCAAAGTACTGTACAACAGTACTAAGTGCTCACCTGTGATGTACCAAACCTGTACCAGCAAGTACAGCAGCTGAAATTGAACCTTTTTCCCACTCAAATCAATGTGCAGCCATGCCAAAACTTGTACAAAGCTGTACCAAATCTGTACCAGGTACAGTAGCAATAAATGCTCTCCTGGCTGTCCAAATGAGTGAAAATCAGACTTTTACAGTCCCGAACACTGCATACAACAGTCCCGAACAGAAATTGAGCAAAAGCCCCTTGATTGCAAGTTCTGAGGATTCAAGGCATAAATGTCTTGCCTGCTGCTTTGCCAAACTCAACAAGCATACGATCTTGAAAAGCCCCTTGATTTAAGATCAATTGCTGATCATACATGATACATTAGTGCACATGAAGGCATCCAGAGTCTCACAATGCTTCCCCCTGGCCACATACATCCAATACATGAAAGCCCCTTGATTTACAGGCACATTGAGTGCTTGTCAGGCATCAACACATTGCCCAAAGCATCAAATGCGATTGCCTGCATGCAAATCAATCCAATCGGCACAAAAGCCCCTTGATTTGCACTGCAATTTGCTGTAATTTTGCCCGAATGTGCGATTTCTCACATCATACAGCATGTATGAATGCTTAATTGCACAATTACATCAAAAGCCCCAAATTTCGACATCCAATTTCCTGCAAATTGATCCTGATTGTGACCAATGTCACCCAATTTTGCCAATTTTGCTCAGAAATTGAGCAATTCGGCACCTGTACCTGCTCAATTGATTGATTGTACTTGCTCAATTGCAAATCCCAAAAAAAAAATTAAAGCAGAATATCTTATAATTTCTGATTTTTTGTTGCAAAAAATGGAGTTGATGAATTTGGTGCTGTTATTGATGCTGATGCTGATGCTCCTGCACAGCTGTACGGATGGCTGGGCAGCCCTCTGCACTGCCTGGTTGGACAACATGGCTCTCCTCGTTGTATGCAACACAGTAGCTCTCCTCGTTGTGTGCAACACAGTAGACGGCGGGTTTTTGTTACACCTTGGCTAGCACTACGTGCGATGGGCTGAGCACCAGTGCTGACGAGTTGTGCGCGAAAGCTCCAGCATGACGCCTCATCCAGTTCTGCGCGAAAGCTCCAGCACGATGCCCGACTGCTATTTGCCACGTGCTCGTTCGAGTTTTGCTCGTAGGTGTGTTCGCGTGGACGCTGTAGGCACCTGACTACGTGTCCGGAGCCAGTTATGTGTCCGCCTGTGTTCGCTCCACGCTAAGGCTCTCACCGAAGCTATTCGTACTGCAGGAAGCCTGCTCCGCCTGCGTGTACACACCCGCCTGATGCGACTGGTTCAACGGAGAAATGGCTGCCCGCCACCTTCTCTTTTCGCTCGCCTGCCTGCGATTGCTGCGAGTGCTGCTGCCCTGTGGTGTGCGTTGCTATGCTGCGCTGCCTGTCATGGCAGCTTCTGACACCTGCAACACCCAAGCCAGTCACTTGCTTCGCTTGTAATGGGAGCCTACAAATACAACATATAGAGCCGTCAATTTTGCTGCCCTGCACTGGAGGTGTGTGAAGCGAAGGCTACAGAGATGAAACCAGTGGCACTTGCTGCTAGCTCTGATACCAGTTGAATGGGAGAGTTAGAATTAGGGTTAGACATTCATGTGGGAGACATACACAGAGAGAAGCAAGGGAGAGAGAGAGAGAGAGAGTTGTGGGGATGTCAACTCATCAAGATGAGTGTGTGACTCCCCTATCACACATGTATATTGCACTAGTACACATAGTGCACTTAGTACATTAAAAGTACTAAGTATACTATGTACTATAACTTATGGGCTTGTACACACTATAAGGGTGGGCATAATGCCTTTACCCCAACAACACCCACTTACAACCAATAGATTTCTTACCTTCAGGTAATGGCACCAAATCCCAAGTCTCATTTCCATACAATGCATCCATCTCCTCATTCATAGATTTCTCCCAACATACATTTCTAATAGACTCATGAAAACATGTGGGTTCTACAACCTACACAACTTTTACTATATAAGCATAGTGATGTGCCACATAACCATCATAAGTCAACCTCTGTACACGGTTTTTGACTCTTCTAGATCTTTGTAGCTTTGCATTCATGGCTTCCATAGCCTTCTTCACACACCAAGTGTCCTCATTGTTGGAATCCCAAGCTCCTCATCAAGGCTCATCTCTGGGCCACTAGAATCTCCATCACATTTTCAAGACTGGTATTATGATGCAGCCTGCCACTTCATGGTGGTCTATTAACAGAACCGTTGGATGAGGACTCTCCTGGTCCACTCAATGATTGTGATTGCTGGCTTGTAATTTGTGCAACCACATTTCCACTTACGTCAGCCCAACAGCATCTTTTCCAGCAGTATACCAACTACTCATCTCATCAAATACATCTCTGCTTACCCTCAATTCACATGTAGCAAGATTATAACATTTATATCCCTTTTGCTCAAGGAAATAACCAATAAACACACATTTTTCTACTTTTGGATCCAGCTTAGTACACAAGTCATCTGGCACATGCACATATGCACATATGCACATTTTGAATCTAGCTTAGTACCAACTTATCTGGCACATGCACATATGCAATACATCCAAAACTTTCAAGTGTGAGACAAATCAGGTTTCCTACCAGTAAAGTTCTCCTCTGACGTTACATCATGTATGGCTGCAGCAGTAGGAGAGTCATGTGCATGATGTAAATTGTTATAGATATAGCCTCAGCCCCCAATAGCTATGTGGCATATTCTCCTCTGCCACCATCAATGCTCGTGCTATCTCTGTAATGTGCTTGTTTTTTTGCTCAGCAAATCCATTTTGCTGTGGAGTGTACCTACATGTAAATTGTCTCTGAATGATATTCTTTTGTAAGAATTCAAAGAACTCATTGGAGAAGTATTCTCCCCCTCCATCTGACCTTAGGCACTTCACATTCTTTCTTGCCTGTTTTTCAACCATCACTCTGAAATTCTGAAAATGAGTGAATACTTCACTCTTCTCCTTCATGAAATACACCCACACTTCCCTCGTGTGGTCATCAATGAATGTTACGTAGTACCCTCAGCCACCCATAGACATAGTCTTCGCAAGACCCTATGTATCTGAATGCACAACATCTAGTACGTTCTTACTCACATTTCTATCATGTGGAAATACATGTTTTGTTTGCTTTCCAAATTGACATGCTTCAGAAAATTTCTGCATATCTTCAACTTTAAACTTAGGCAGCCCTGTCACAATTTCTTTAGTATACATAAACTTCATTCTTTGTACATTTACATGCCCAATTCTCTTATGCCAAATGTTTGTATCTGCAACAACTCCTAAACCATTTGCAAACATTGCAGCACTCGCTTCAAGCATATTTACATTCAATATAAACATTCTGCCCACTCTATTGCCTTTTACAACCAACCTGTACTTATCTTAGTCTTCTACATAAAAGCTATCGGGATTAAACCGAACGTGCAAACCCTACTCAATCATCTAGCCCATAGAAACCAGATTCTTTGTAATGTTCGAAATATGAAGAACATCTGCAAGGTACTCCACCTTACCATCCTGCAGGACAATGGCACATCCCCAACATGGGCAATAGGATGAGCAATGTTATCCCCTGTTTCAACAAAACCTAGTCTTTCAAGACTCTTCATTTCCTTGAACCACTCACCATTACTTGTCATGTGGTTTGAAGCACCTGAATCAACATACCATTACTTGTTATCCCCTGTTTCAACAAAACCTAGTCTTTCAAGACTCTTCATTTCCTTGAACCACTCACCATTACTTGTCATGTGGTTTGAAGCACCTGAATCAACATACCATGCATCATCTTTACATGCTGCTACATCGTTTCCACCCACAGCATTAACCACATGTTGCATAACAAACAACCTCTCATTATCCTCATTATTTCTGCTAGAGGATGCATAGTTGTTTTGCTGCACTTTTCCATTTTGCATGTCACTCTGCTTCTTATAGCAATAGGCTTGCCATAGTAAAAAGAACCTCGTGTATCATTATACTGCCTTTGTCAGTTACCACACGACCTCTTTAACTCCCCCTACCACTAAACTGGCCTCTTCCATCTGTGTGTTGTTATGAATCTTGGGATTGTTGCTGCTACTGACCATAGTTCTGATTACCTATTCAGCCCACCACCTTGGCCACGCCATGACCTCTACCTCGCCCTCTACCTGCACTTGTGTAGAAGGCATGTTGCTCTAAACTGTTTTTGTTTTGTGAAGACTGTTGATCTTCACCCTAGTTTTTCTCTTCAATGATCAGCATTGACACCAAATCTGTGAAGTTGGAAATGTTCTCTCAAGTCTGACTATCCGTCTTGAACGCCTTGTATTGTGGCCCGAGACCACGTAGACACACTTCCACCTTATCATCATCATTAACAAAAATGACAATTGACACAAGGAACTCCATAATGCCCTTGATCTTCAAGGCATAATCATAGAGCTTCACCAAGGTGTCCCATGCCTCCTTAGGTGACTTGGCATCTTGTATATGCCCAATCACGGTATCATGTATACTAATAGAAAGCCAATACATGACATTCCTTACTCCTTAATTCCAATCCTTGAACTCTTTTACATCTGCAGAGCAGCAGATTCCAATCCTTAAACTCTTTTACATCTGTAGCAGTTGGATTAATCTCTAGTGCCTCCTCATGTTCACCTTCAATGTAGTCCCAATAACCTTTTCCCATCAAGAAATTTGTCAATCTAAACTTCCAAGCATGGAAGTTGTTCTTGTCAATCTGGTTTATTCCATCATGTGACATCTTATCTACAACACAAATTTACCTAAAACAACACTCTTATTTGACCTGCACCACGAACTGTTATATTGTATATAGTGGTACTAAACTGCATCCAAACTATCACAGCTAGTGACCTCAATTTGCATACATACACCCAATGGCAACTTTGAGACCTCTTTACAGTACACACAGTGTCTGTACAACCAATCGTCCTTCCTACAGTTCCAAAATCAGAGTTCTGCAGAGAATCAAAACTTACCTGCAGTGCCCAGGAATGCCTGCGAGCTGAAAAATGAAGTTCTAGATATGCCCGAGACATGTAGCCCTATAGCTTTGCTCCCACGAAGAAAGCTCCCCAATCAGAGTTCGTTTGCCGGTGCCTCCCAAAGAGCTCCCGACAAGGGTGTAGTAGCCAACACAAAGGAGGAAGAGTAGATGAAGCTCTTATCCTCCTACTGCTTCCCGTGCTTCTCTTGCTTTCTGCTCAGCCCTTAGCATGAACCAGGATCTGATAACATGAAACGATGTATGGGGAAAGAGAGCTTAAGCTCTTGCAAGCACACACACTCACACAAACCCTAAAAGAGAACACACAAGGTGAGAGGTTGAAAATTCTTCTTCTTTTTCACACAACAAAAGAGGTCTACAAAAAAGATAATTTGACTAACACACATAATAGAGTATATGCAAGCGGTCCATAATATAAACACGCTAAGAGGAGTCGGTAGATGTGGACTAGTTGGTATAGTCCAGATGTAGAATCTCTGGCGAAGATATGTCGGTGCCAGCTACCAAACCTGCCAGTGATGTTAATATCAAACGGTCATGCAGGCGCCTCATGAGTGTCAGCTTATATTGAGCTTGACATCTCAACACCTCTCACTATACTTCTCCCTCTCCCACTCTCTTCCCTCTCTCCTCCTCCCAACCTCATCCTTTTTTTCTCTTTCTCTCTCCCCTTCTCCCACCCTCTTCCATCTCTCCTTCCTTGCCGTCTCCCTCACTCAACCTATGCTTAATCTCTAATTCCCTCACTCAACCTATGCTTAATCTCTAATTCCCTCACTCAACCTATGCTTAATCTCTCATTTCCTCTCCCTCACCCTTCTTATGCATCATCTCTACTTCCCTCTCTCCCACTATTTCTCCCTTTCCCACCCTCCCTTCATCTCTCCTACCCTCTCTCTCTCTCTCTCTCTCCCCCTCACCCACCCTCTTCTCTTTCTCTCTCCCACCCTCTTCCCTCTCTCTCTGTCTCCTTCCTCTCTCCCCTCCACTTCCACTAGCTTTTTTGAAATAGAGAGATTCCCTCCCCCTCCATCAAGAGAGAGAGGATCAAAGAGAGTTGGAGAGAGAGATAAAGAGAGTCATGACAAAATTATTTGAGAGGGAGAGGGAGAGGGATCGAGATCAAGAGGGAGTGAGAGAGAGAACAACATGAAAACATAAAAAATACTACTTCCAATTACAAATAAAATCAAGTTCATTTACATACAACTTCCAAATACAACTCTTGTAGGCATATAGCAATTAATCCCACCACTTTGGTCTGCACTAGAGAAATACCACTATCACTACCAAGAAGTGGTAAGGATGTGAGAGCTTTCCATGCTTGTGCACCAACTGCAATCTTTTGCTTGACCTCTGCATTGGTTCCCTCCCTCGCGATACGTGTAGCAACAAATTCAATGCTACTTTTTGATGAGGACATCACAAAAAATACAGAGGGTTGTGGGTGGTGTTCTTTACTAAGAATGTTAAGCTAAATGGTGTTTTAACAATTTTGTATAGGGCTTATTTGTATATTTATAGTAGTGGGAGGTGTTCTCTTCTTTTGCACACCCAAAAAAATGCCTTTCTTCTTTTTTAATGTCAATTTTATAAGGCATCTTCCTTGAAACTCCTACAATTAGATAATGAAGGCATGTTTTCTTAATTTTTTAGGAAAGAGTGAGTATGTCATGAAAACAATGAATAATACAAAATTGAATTGTATAATATAGCTGCCAATTGCGGGCAACATATAATTTTACTCCCGAAAAGAAATTACATCGGGATCACATACTGTTTCCTCTCAAAACAACAAACAACCTAAAATTTGACAAGGTGATTAAGAAAAAAAATAAGGTGAATTATAGTTAAAAGACCACTTTATTCAAGAAAGGAGGATACATCATCCTTGTAGGTGAAGACTAAAGACATCTAGGTACTTGTAAGGGCTACATCCTTAAATAATGTTTACAAAAGATAACATACCATAACTACATAGGGTCCTACACCTATGCGCTTTTATGGGCTACTCTATTCTCCAACTCCTCTTGAAGGGAATCCTCCTTCTCCTCAACAATGTACTCGTAACTCCGCCATTTGCACATAGTGATTTTAATCTTCATATTCTAGACATACAAATCTCTGGAATCGATAGACCCGTCTACTAGCATCTTGCTCCAAAGGCAACGGGCCGCCTCTGTCGTGATTCTCAGATGTTCTTTCTCATCTCCGCCTATTTTCTTGCACAAATCTTTGCAAACCCTATCAAGGGTATCCTTGAGAGTATAGTTGGGGATATTAGAGGAAGACATAATGAGATCAACAAAGATTAATGGATGATGGTGAGGATCGTTAAGGTAGAGAATGGTCTATCAATCCCCTATGCTAATTTGAAAATTGAGACATGTGCATGGATTCTTTCCCATAGTCACCCAGTATTTTTATTACGTGGTAGGGATTCCTCGATCTCAATTACAAACACTTCCATCTATCCAGCCTTAATGACCAAATGCTCAAAGATATATTTGAAATTGCCAAATCTATTCTCTTAGCTGCTACCATATCCAATATGCCACTTATGTACTTTGTTGACTGATGAGCTACATCATTTGTTTCTTGGCGTAGTCCCTTTTGCAAAACAAATCCACCAGTCCCTAATGCTCGAACCTCATCTATAGTAAAGTTTGTACCTCATCCAATTGGCCATACAATTAGGGGTCTAGCAAGTGATTAACAGATGGTATTACATACTCTCTAAGTATGATCCACGCGCTGCTATTGCAAAACCACATGCACTGATGCATGTGCCCCCTTGACCACTCTCTCACACCATAGAAAGATGGAGCTAGAATGCCTTGCCCACAGTCTTAAGTCTATTCTTACACTTGCCATCAGGCCACCGAACCATCCTTGGCAAGTGATCTTGCTGTGCAAAGGTGTTCGACGTATAGCCCACATTGAGTTGTGTATGTCATTCTCTAAAATTTCTTGCACCTCTGATTCAGTTGCTAATCCCTCTGCATTGTGACCACCTTTTGAGGAATAGTGGGTGGAAAGTTTAATCTCCTACCTTATTTCTTGTGTGGTTTGTTTTGTGTGACATACCTTGGACAATGTTATCTTCCTCAATATTCATAACTGTGAGTTTTTTACGTTGGCTAACTGTAATGTTATCACTAATATAGTTTAGTTGTACATGCATTAGACTGCCACTCATTGTTTCCCCCAACAATTTATTGGTGGGGATGATGAGCTTGGAGCTTTTGATGTTATGTGATGAGAATCAAAGTTTTACGCTCCAACCACATTCCATTAACAAAATATTAGATTAACAATTTAGATTCTGAATGCAAGCTATTTGTTTCAAATCCGAGAAAGTAATACTTACCCCTACAAGGTGCTTCCACCAATGGGGATATCTAGTATGCCACCAACTAAGCCAACAATCCATGGCTGGTAAGTTTTTATCAGTGAGTTTACCATTCATCCACCATGATCTAATGTGTCTGTACTTTAAGAGTGCCTCTTCTTCACAATGCACAATGCCACTAATGGCATAGTTGCTTGTGCTCTTCTTGAAAACTTCTAACTATACATTGCATTGTATGGATGTTCAAGCTTTATTCCCAATGAAAAAGACAGGAATGCTCGTGACCTTCCAATATATTCTCTGGTCCCTTATTATAGATTGTCCTAACTGCCAACAACTGGCTCCAGCCTCGTTCCAGCCTCATCAACCATGAAGCTAAAAAAATATAGTTTGGAACAGCGTCTTTGCAAAACATTGTTAATCATTTCCCATAAAAGTACTTATGCCAATGTGTCCTCCTCTTTCATTTTGCAAGTCACAAGTATCATGAGCTCTTGCAAGCTACATGCCATCATATAACAATTGGTTGCAAAGCAACTGAAACAAGTTCAAAATTTTGAAGAATTTTACAAGACCAAATTATACCTTGGATCATATACATGTACAGCCATTGTTGTCCATCCCGCACATACCTGACGTGATCAAAACAAACCCAAGCCCTCCTCAAATCACCATCTCCTATTTGGTGCATACGATTCACTAGATCCAAACTCTTTGTGCAAGCCCTGTGATGCTTAACATTTTAAACACATAACACTGCTCTCTGACTCATTCAAAGCTTGCCCAGGAAAACGACTACCATGGAAGATATCAAAAGCACATTGTCTCCTCAATTCTAGGATACTAGACTCTACTCCTTGCACTGAACCATTGATCCCAAAAGCATGTATCATCCTCCTAAATCTATAAGAGAATTGGACAAGTTAACAAACTATGTAAACTATGTAATAAAAAATTTAAAATCAATATGGAATATGCATTACCTTTTATATTGAATTAGGGGATGCATGTGTTCCAATAATAGCGACAACTCCATGTTGCTAATATTTGATTCATTCTTTGTATGCCTCCTGGTGACAAATGCATCCAATACAAGTTGTTTGGTAATATCCATTTGTATCTTCCTTGGACCACTTGTAGACACCTCTTATATTGCCTCTCGCACAAGGTCTCTTATCTTTTGCCATGCCTACTTTGATGTGCCCCTTTTGCATAGCATGCAAATGTTCCACTTGATGTATCATCAAGCTAGTCATATGTGGGTCAACAGGCATACAATAGTACACCGTAGCACCACACAATATTTTACATATAAGTTTGTTCTTGCAGTAGAAATAAGCTAGAGAGCCATACCCATCCATTTGTTAAGCCCAGCGAACGAGGGAAGCTTCTATGTGAGTTTTCCTATTATTTAAAAATTACAAAGCCTTGATAAATACTCTTATTAATCAAGGTTTACTGAAATTGAGCCAAGATAATAATCTTACCAATCCATGATGTTGTATTCGGTGTACCATTCATAGTTCTGCTTCCACACAAGGCATAAGTACACTCAAATAATCCTTCACACAGGAACTCTTTCATACTACTCCAAGAAACTTCACATGACTCTCCGCAGGTTTCACCTAATAATGACCATCATGTTCTTGCTCCATTCCTTGCATTAGAGAGGTTGAAGGATCACATATATTCGATAACTCAAAAGCCACATTACCATTATAGATTTGAGAAATCTCTTCTAACTTCTCAATATGTGTAACATTCTACGAAGAACACCTGCATGAGATTCCTCAGACAATAAGTATTTGACCCCACTCTTCTAAAGTGGTGTGCCTATGGGAGAATCTTCTATTATATGTAACATTGCTTATGATTGCCCAAAAACAAGTCAGCAACAACAAACAAAATCCAAAAAAGGCTAAAAAAATATAAAAATTCAATCACTCGCAACCCCCACCCCCTGACCCCGTTAGAAATTCCCAAAAACCACTAACCTTTTCATTTACTAACTAGCCCTTCTTATTCCTTTCGGAGGAACAACGACCATTGAACGTCACTCAACATCAAGGCAATTCTCCCCACACAATGATCTTTAATGCGAACACGAGGATGCGATCGCCATCAAGAAGAGGGAATGTTAACCCATTCCTAGGGTTAACAAGAGCTACTACCATTATGTTATATCAAGGAGTCAAGGTAAATACACCAAAAGGTCATACATTCAAGATATAAAGCAATGGTGTCCAAATCTACAGCTTGGATGGGTGCTCATAATGTTCCAAAGGAATACTTATGGCGATTCCCGCTTCAAGAGCATGTGGTAGCAAGTTAGGATGAAGTTCCAAGTGATGTACTTCATGGATATATTATGAGAGTAGTCATTGTAATAGCATTAGGTCTCTTATAAGCCTAAAGTGTCTGGCTGGCCACAGTTTAAGTGAGTGTGAACACTTATGGCCATGTATATAAGTGAATATCTCTCATAATACATGAGACTCTCCCATTGTGCAATAGAGTCTTGATCTTTTTAATCCTCTTGCTAATCTATCTCCCCAATGCATGCTAGTGAGTGTGTGTAAGTGACATGAGGTGAGAGGAGGGACGAGTACATGTAGTGCAACGTGGCAATGTGACAATGCTCGCGGGAGGCGTGGTGGAATTGCTTCTTAAGGAGTTGTAGATCTTGGAAACCTCAAGGGTTACGAGCTCGGACATTGGAAAGATCCTCACAACACTTGCGGATCGCTTGTTGGATGTGTTTCAAGGGGGGTTAGGGTGAGCCATTAACAGCCTTCTCTTCTATTTTGCGAGCACCTGCATTGGGTTCAAATTCTACCACATGGAGTTTTCTTTATAGGTTCTGTCATAGCTTCCCTTCACAATATTAGCACACACTATCGAGCCACGTGCAAGAAGTCTTCTGCCCTACCCTGACTATAGTGCCATTTCTGCCTTGCTGTGTCATTCTTTATCTCACGCATGTGGTAACACCAAGCAAAGCAACATCGTAATCGTAGCACAAATCGCAAGCACAAGTAACAACCAGCTGGAAAATAGTGCGATAACAAGGGCACTGCACTTAGAGCAGAAAGAGAGAACGACCACCATTAGCAAAGAGAGAGAAAGCTCCATCCCCATTGCGAGAGAGAAGAACAACATCGTGGTCATGTGGCTGCAGAAGATTAACATATTTTTTTCTCTTTATTTTCTTTATTTTTTTGTGTGGCTCTGACATTAAGGCTATTTTGTGGAGATCCCAATTGTCTAGCACAAGCATCATTTGAAAATCTAAATACCTCTTGCATTGCATCATTGCATCGAGCTTTCATTATGAGGCAAAGAGTGCCATATTTTGTAAGGGAAGTAGACATTGCCATTGAAGCTAAAAGCTCAATTGGTAAGAGACCCTTGTCAACATGACAAAAAGCACAAAAAGAATAAAAATTCTCATTGGAAAATTAACACACATTTTGGAAAGCATGAACTGTACACAAAGCATGCCTAAATCACATAATAGCATGGCACCCACATGTAAAGATTCAAAGGCATTAAAAGAAATTAAGCACAAGGCATCATGCAAAGAGCTTCACGTCCACACTAAAGAAGCAGTCAAAAGTCGGAGATAAAGCAACAAGGAGCAAAGAACAAGAGCCAAGGAGCCAATGAGAAGAAGAAGAAGGCGTCATTGAAATTAACATCAACAAATCATAAACAACAACAAACATGAAGGGTACAAGAAAAGATACAACGAAAAAGAAAGAGAAGCGGCAAAAGCCTTGTATCAAAAATTCATCTCACTACCCATTTCTTAAACAAAACATTATTATAAAAAATCCTACTTCCCATAAAAAGTGATTGTAACTACCCTCTAGCACTGATGATGTAGCTAAGGTAGAAGAAATAGCCAAAAATTCTTTACCTCACTCTTAGAAGAGACCTATAGACCTTAAAGATAGGTCAAGTCTTTATCAAGGGGGGACATCACTCTTAGAAATGACCTCTAGGCCTTAAAGATAAGTCAAATTACCATTAAGAGAGGGAAAGTAGCACATGAGCCAAAGTTGCTCACATCACATAGGGGAATGTAGAAAGTAAAAAGTAAAAGAACATTTTTGTAACCTCGCATCCGACCACCTTGAGTAGTAGCACAAAGATTTTGCACCAAAGAGCACAAGGAAGAGGTAGGGAATGAGTTGAGTAAAAACCAAGAAAGTGCAAAGCAACAAAGGGGTTTATCCCACATTAATGTACAAGCCCAAGGGTGTACCTCCTCATATAACAGGGGGCAGTTTCAAGCAATGAATCATAGCACTTGCACTTATCTCAAGTCTCTTTATATATCCAAGCTAATTTATCTTGGTGTCTAATTGTACTCGAGTGCATCTTAATTAGCACACTCTCATTATGAGTTTTTTCATTTCTATCCACCTTAGTTTAGCATTGTGATTAGTGTAGGATTAGTTTATCTTTAGGTAAATGTCTTGTCACATAAGGAGAGCTTGATCCGTGATTCTTAACACTACTCTCTCTCTTACACAAATCATCGATCGGAACATGTATCTTAATTAATTTAGCATTCCTCCTCTCTCACACACAAAGGATAGATAGGAAAGGAACATGTACTAAGTTCCATTCTTAGAAAATTGTGATGGCCTGAAATCTTGAACTCCGAGTTTGAATCTATAATTTGGAGCCTTTTGAGTGTTGAAGTAAGCTGCTCATGGGGGATTAAAGATGATCAGTAATATTATTAGTGAGAAAAGATATTAGAGTGTTAATGACACACTTAATCATATGATTGAGGCAAGAGCAATAGATTAATCCCACAAAAATCTTTATTAAGATTGAGTGTCTTATATAGGCTTGACGTACAAAGCGTGTGACATCACTGATGAGGGGTCAAAAGGTTCCCCCACATTCTCTCCCATGAATCTAGGCCCCACGTGGTCTCAAAGTCAAATATTCTTGTGCATTAAATGTAGTAGAATTTCCTACACTCTCACTTGAGCTAGGTGCATGCTTTTGGTAGATTCTTGAGCTTTTACTTGAGTAACTGACAAGATCATTTGTGCCCCCTTTAATCCCTAATGTCCATGACCACTACCAGTACCCAATGTCCATACCATAACTATAATTGGAGATGGCCATTGGGAGCCAACTTCCAACAATAATGAATGGAAGTTGTTAATATGAGGGTGAACAATGAGCTATGTCTACTTTCAATGTCACCAAGTTTCCATTATTAATATCTTTGTTATTTATGCCCTCAGCAGGAAGTGTAATGAACACCTATTTTGTCATCTCCTGTCATAATGTTGGGTAACCATGACAAGGTCTAACATTCTGGGGTGACGCAGGTGTATGCATCACCCCATAATGTTGGCTAAGCATGACATGTAGAGTGCAATGTCTCCCAAGAACTTCTCGCATGTGGGCTTGATCACGTTTCGCTAAAAAAAACATTTATGTTTTGGGCATTAGGCCCTACTAATCAATGCACAATCAAAGTACATAAGATTTTTTCAAAAAAAAGGTTCATGGCTCATTACTAGTGCTTGAAAAAACAAGTTTTTCCCAACCAATCAAAGTAAAGACCGTGCTCAAATTTAGCTCTAAAAATTAAAGAAACGACATGTTTATAACTAAAATGTGTTATCTTTGTCCCTTGATAATAAAGGCAATATCAAATTTTGATCTGGATTTTCAATAAAGGCATTTTTTATTATTGAAGAAAAACGAGACAAGTTACAAAAGTCGGGCTGGAATCACATAGCCAATTTCAGGCCGAGATTTCTCACTATCCTAGGCAATCAGCAAAGAGCAATGATCCTCTGGGTCTCTATCCTAGAATCTACAGGTATTGGAGCTTCAGCACATAGCTTAGATCCACGTTTACAAGATATTCTCTCTTCTCTTGAAGCTGAAGAATCTTGACCTTATCTGATACATTCTTTGGAGTGCTTCCAATAGGGCCTACCAGTTTTGAAATTTTGGCCTCAATGTCAGTGATCTTCCTCAAGTAGAACCTCTCCCCTGCAATAATAAGGAGACTTTTGAGGGAGCAGGTATTGCGGGTATCCCCGTTGTGTAGGGCCGCTAGTCTTTCAATCCAGAAGAACCAGAGGATCTCTGTTCTTAATACTGTCCATAGTTCAGTAGAGCAGCCTATGGTTTCCCCAATGAGCAGATGCTTCCAGGATAAGCAAGTTTTCCCCCAACTGGCCACATACTCATTGAGTTTCTTTACCATTGGTTCTATGTTAGGGCACAGTAGAAAAATGTGAACATCATCTTCTTCTTTGAGGCATCTGGCACATGATCCATTTCCCTTGCCAAAGACTAGAGCTTTTTTCTGTGTCCAAATGGCCCTGTACATGATAAGCCAAGCAAGACAAGCTTTCTTAGGTTCCACATGTATGCCCCAAAGTGATTTGAAGAGGAAATACCACTGGCTCCTATCTTTGAGGATATTCCATCTTTGATTTAGAATACAATGGATTGGAGGGGTATTCCACCTGGGAGGAATAGGCCAGATGCTTGTTTGGTTAATCCACTGGAAAGCCTTCAGCTTAGGGGGGTCTTCAATTGTCATTAGCCACCAGTCTTCTCGATGCCATAGCATCAGCCTATTGCCAATAATGTCCAGTTGAGAATCTGAAAGGTTGTACTTAGCAATGAGATCAGCCCTTGATAGCCAGGTTTTCTTATCCCAGTCCCAAAGGTTACTCCATGTCTTAATGCCACCTAAATGAAGCTTCAGTGCCTCTTCCACATCTTGAGTATCAACTTGAGGCAAGTCAAGAGCAGGCCACCAGCTGGAATCGATGGGGTGGATGCCCAACGTGTCCTTGTAGTCTGGGGATGGCATCAGCTGGGCTTTTACTTTAAACCAAGCCTTCCATAGAGAGATCAATAGCTCTGATCCTTTAGGGGTTATCTGATATTTGCTTCCCAAAATGGTTAGAAAAGGGAGCTGTTTCCATCTGTAATGACCTTTAAGAGCAAACAGATGGTTTTTCCTATTAAGAAGCCAAGCCCAATTCTCATCCGGGGACATTAAGCCTCTCAGAATCCATTTGGCTGCCATTCTGTCACCCATATTTTCAATGTCCAAGATACCCAGCCCTCCAAGCTCAGTGGGAAGGCAGCAGAATTCCCATTTCACTTTGGCCACTTTCTTCACCCACGGGTCTCCTCCCCAGAGAAAGTTCCTGCAACAGGAGATGAAGCTTTTCAAATCTTGTTCAGGAGGTCTCCAACAGCTCAGGAAGTAGATAATTGTGGGGATAATAAAATGGTTCAGCACCATCTTCCTCCCTGCCATGTTAAGCTGCCTATTCTGCCATTTTTTTAACTTGATCTCTATTTTTTGCATGATCCATTGCCATTTTTTCTTAAGGGAAACTCTGAACCCCATGGGTATACCTAAGATCCTAACTATTTCCCCATCCTGGATGACCTTGAAACCCTCTAGAAGCAGCCAGTTAGGCGGGGGCTGTATGCTAGTTCTGATACCAGTCTTGTTATGGTTGATAACTGAACCTGAGGCCTTGCAATAGGTTTGCAGACAATCCCAGAAGGCCCCTATACTGCTCTCCTCATTATGCCATAGTTGCTGATGATCTGGATTTTCAAAAAATACATTACCAATCGCTCATTACTTGATTTTATTTATTCTCCACATGTATTAATTAATGTTATACGTGACACGGTACAATAAACTTACTTATGTATCTTAATTATTGCTTATCTTCCAATTATCAATCTTAAATATGTGCCCAAAGATCAAATATGCAAAATTATGGTCATGATAGCCTATTGAAGATCAACGGATCTTTTGAAATGAGCGCTTAGCCACTACTATCATAAGTACAGGTTTAAAGGCGCGATTAAGTGACTCGGAAATGCGCCACTTTGCCAAATTGCCATCATATTTGCATGCAGAGGGGGAGAGCAGCTCCCGCCATTGTCGAACAGAAAAGCTCTTCCTCTCTGTGTGTTTTGCGACATCTCCATAGCCCTGCGACATCGCCACAGTCTTCGCAGCACATTAGCTTGCATTCTCTCGCACACAAACCTTCCAAGCATCAGCTACCTTCTGCTCTGCAAGTTTTTACCAGCTTCCTTTTCACAGCGATGTAGGGTTTCGCTGTTGGAATTTAGGGTTTATCTGTTCTTTTCTAGGGTATTGCGTACGTGATCGCATTTCTGAGAAAGTTGCAGAAGTTGCCTTACAACGTACGCTTTGCTCCGACTGCAAATCGCATTGTAAGGTTTCTGTGCCCGTTTTTAGGGTTTCGATGCTGTAGCATTATTTTTAGGTGTACTCGATTGTGTGCCTGAGGAAGTCACGTAAAGTTGTTCGTAAGGTAAGCTTTGTTTTCGTCACAGAAAGGAAATCTTAGGGTTTTTAAAGGGTTTCTCTGCTCGTTCTAGGGTTTTTCTACTTTTTTAAGGGTTTTTATGTCTCGTATCATGGATTGCTCATGTCTCCAAAACGCATTCAATAGCTGTAACCACAACCTACGTTTTGGTCTGACTATACAAGGGGACTTTTCGGGTTTCTATGCTCAGTTTAAGGGCTTTCAATGCTCGTTTCTAGGGTTTAGTCGTGCGCAGAGGCCTTCCTTCTTGGCCCTTGTTTTCTGCGCATACATTAATTCTTTCTTTTTTGAAGTTTAGCGAGATGGATGTTTATTCTGTTGCTCCCTTCTAGATGCTAAGCGAATTGCCCACTTATTTTGTTAGTCTCTTAGTCTGTTAATCTGCCGATCTGTTAATCCCTCTTTTAAGATGCAAGCCTATTTTATTAGTATGTTATCTACTAATCTTTTAATCTATTAAGTTGCCCATTTGTTACTTTGTTGGTCTGCTAATCTTTATAGCAGCCTGTTAATCCCTTTTGTAGGTCATTATTCTGTAAATTTCTTTGGTTAGTCTGCCAATATTCTAATCCATTTCGTTAGAGTGTCAATCCCTTATACGATTGCCAATGTGCCTATGTACGCCACATGAATGGCAGCATGTTTTGCATTGTTTAACTGGAGCTTCTTTCTATTTCTTAGGAGTAAAGCGGAGCTTTCATTGGATCCACCCCTAGCGACCAGAAAGATGAACGGTTTTGATGACAGATGGGTTGATCCTACTTCTTTTCGGGAGAGGAAAATGTAAGTTGCATTGTTGATTGAAGGCAGAGAGCGCTGTATTGATCTCCATAGATCTAGTTTATGACTGCATTATTATAGCTTAAAACCAGCTCATGGAAGACACATTGGTTGTACATCTTTGCTTTGTATTTGATTGAAACCTGAGCTCGTGTTTTGATTGCATGAAGCAGTGGCTTCGGAGGGTCTGGTGGAGAAGGATGGGGTGCAGACGGTGATGCCTCTGGTGCAGCAATGAGTGGAGACTGGGGAGAATGGGATGGGGGAAAGAAGGCAGCGGCTTCCGGTCCGAAAAAGGATTCCAATAGTTTGACTGGAGACTGGGGAGACTGGGACGGGGCAAAGTACACAATCTTCTCTGGTTCTAAAAGGAGTCTGGATAGTGCCAGTATTCCTCAGCAGGATTTTAAGGGCCTTCCACCATTTGAAAAGAACTTCTATGTAGAACATCCTAACGTGGCATCTATGACCACTGAGGAAGTTTCCACCTATAGAAAGAAGCGAGAAATCATGGTGGAGGGTAAAGACGTCCCTAAGCCTATCCGGTCCTTTGATGAGGCTTCCTTCCCTGGTTGGATTCAATCTTCTCATTTCTTAAGTTTTTTTTCTTTGTATTGAGAGCATGATGTAAAACAGCAACCTGCTACCTGTCCCAATTTTGTGCCTATGTGAGATTATGTAGTATTGACGGGGCGTTCAACAATGGCTTAGAGGTTTATTTTGTTGGCAGATTATGTACTCGAAGGGATTCTGAAGGCTGGCTTCAAGGAACCGACAGCAATCCAAGCACAGGGCTGGCCAATGGCTTTGAAAGGAAGGGATCTTATAGGTCTTGCAGTAACTGGGTCTGGGAAAACACTTGCTTACCTGCTGCCTGCCATTGTGCATGTTAGTGCACAACCAACACTTTGTGAGTCTCTCTGTCAAATTTTATTCACACTCACTTGGTTGGCTAATGCTAATTTTTTAAAGTGTTTTTTTGAGGTGGGTGATATGGATGGGAATGCTATATGATTTCTTCCTAAGTGAACAGCTTGTCTCCAGACTCGTGTACCAAGGTCATATTAGAGAAAAACATCTCCCCCCCCTCCCCTCCCCTTTTTCCAGCCCTACACTCTCTCTTTGTGGCTAGTGCTCCATTGAGACTTTGCGCTTTTCTTCTCAAGGTCTTCATAAATAGAGCTTTTGTTTTCTCTTGATTTGTTATTCTGCTATGCTCTTCTTGACTTGATGGTTCAGTTCTAAGCTTATGCTTCTTAGGCCATGCAATGATTGATAGGGTTGGACTATTCCATTAGGGTGGTTGAAGGCCATGTTGTCTCTCCATTTAGCAGTACTTAGGATTTGATCTTGCTGTGATTTGCTATTGGTTTTTGAACTTGTTGACCAAGTTGCAAAGAAAATACTAAGGTATTTGGAAAGGATCTGGATGTAAGTAGGAGGGATTTATTGAACATGCAAATTAATATTGACCAAGAGGGGTAAAATGGGCAGGCATGGAGGGGCAAGCAAAAGCACAGTTGAGATCCAAGCATGTCTACATATGTAAAGTAATACATTTACATATAAAAGTGTAGTTGTAAAATGTTGTGATTGCATTTATTGAAAGAAAGGTAGTTCTTCATAACATAAGTTAGGAATAGAATTTTGAGTGATTATCCAACTTGCTATAGTTAGTGTGATTCCTTAGTGTAGTTCATGGAGTAGGGTTTGCATAGTTGTGTCTAGGATGATCAACATTCTGAGTCCTATGGAGGATTAAGATACGAGAGATATTAGTGCTCAGAACATGGTTCTTAGAATTATGCATGGTAGAGGTTTGTGGAAGATAATGTTACTTGGACCATGTTAAATTAAAAGGATGCATGGTAGAGGTTGATGTGGAAGATAATGTTGCTTACACCATGTTTAATTAAAAGGATGCATGGTAGAGCTTATTTATTTGTTGGTTAAATGTGGGTAACTATGCATGTGATCTAAATCTCATATCTAATGAGGTCATTCTAGAAAATAATGGATTGTCTATTGGGTCTTCGTTCACTAGTGTTGACTATTGTGCTACTCTAGGATTTAAACTTTTTTTTTTTCAAGGGTATCGTGCTCAAAGTGGAGGGGTGTCTGCAGGAGCACTAGAGTTCCTCCGTTTGTGCACCTGTCACCGTCATCGAACTCCTCGGTCACTCGGTTCTCGCTTCTTAGTTACTTGGTTGTCTCTAGTTTTTGTCCTTCGTCTTCCTCCTCCTTCGCCTTGTTGAGTCCTTGTCTAATCCCATGTTGCTTTGTGCTTCAGTTTGCCATTTGTATTCGCTCATCTCTAGTTTGTTTTTTCTTCCCAGTCCTCATGCGTCTTCCTTCTTCTTTACCTTGTTGAGCTTGTCTCCTTTTGATTTGTCATTGCATCCTTTGTTTTGTCTCTTACTTTTTGTCAGTCTCTCTTTCATCTTGCTTTGCTTTCCTGTTTCCATCGATCAACGCTTCTTTTTCTCTCGCTTGAGACTTTTGTCGCCCAAGCCCTATCCTCTTCTTTGGCTAGTATCTTTAGCTTTTGGATTATTTTCTCTTTGAGTGTTGGCATTATTTGGTCTTCACACCACCAAGGAGAGTCCATGCATCTACTTTGTCATCCGTGATCGAGGCCGTTGTTCCTTGTCTTTTCTTTTCAAAAGTGGACCTTCAGCTCCTCGCTTTTGATAGTTGTCTTCTTGGAGGTCTTCACCTTGGTTTGCAAGATTGTGGGTAGTCGCCCGATTTGTGGATAGCTTAGGAGTCTTTGGCAGGCAAGTCTTGTTGATGAGCTTAAAAAGATTATTGATTTTCATTCTTTGGGACTTGGATACTACCAAGTCGAGTTTCGTTCTCTTCTAGCTTTGCACAATTATCCAGTTGAGTCTCGTTGCATTGTGCACGACCTAAGTATTCTTTGCTAGGCAGCAATACGGCTTTGATCCCTCTTTGGTTAGCATCTCATGCTTTTTCATGATAGTTTGATTTTTTGGTCTCAAGGAGAACTACCTTTTTTTCCTCACGGTTATTTGTAGTGTAATTGATAGTGATGGGATTTCTTCTCTTCCTTCTCATTGTTGCTTTGGTCTTAGCTCGGATGACATGGATTTTCTCTCTTCGTATATATGCACATACTTTTTGGAGTCAGTTTCTCATGTTATATCGCTTTCTTAGCTCTGGGGAGCTCTTATTTTGCAAAAAGTTGAGTACTCTGGTCTTCTCGGACAATGCTTCATTTGTTTGTCGAGAAATGGAACATCTTGCTAGAGCTTGTTTCCATCGTCAGGCTAGGAGGGTCTCTCAAATAGTCTCTTTCCATTTCGAGCTTAACTAGTCATGAAGGTCGGGGGAGAGGGGGGATCTTGGTCCCTAGGATTTAGAGCACTAGGTTCCTATCTTTGAGGATCTTGGTGCGAGAAAATGACATTGTCGATTCGAGGCGAATCATTAGACTTTCAAAGTAGTGGTTTGCTAGGTGCATCAGTTCGGTAGGCCATAGGAGGATATGATTTTGTCAGATAATCATTACGATCTTTTATCTCAATAGCCTCCTTGACGATGATGGGTCTTTTCAGTACCATTGAGAAACTTGTCTTCATTGGTTCTTCCCTTGATTGTTGCCTCGTCATGATTTTGCTCCAAGCATCTGTCAAAATATGCAACGGAAATGATAACCAAACTTGGTTTCACAAGAGTAAGTAGAGTGCAAAAAATAGACAGCACAAGAGACACAGAGAAAGAGGCGTGTAAACTCTTCTCTATACACAAGATCTCGCACAAAACTGAATGATGAAGTGGTGAGGAGCATGGGGCCTATTTATATGCCCCATGGATGCAGTCGGCCAACGCATGAGAGCTCCGCGACTGAGGAAAGCAGGTCGACCAGCATAGGATCTCCACGACTATGTAAAATAGGTCGGCCAGCCACCAGCACCTCCAGGATTGCAGCATAGGCAGTTGGCCAGCCACCAGGAGCACATGAGGTGAAATCGGCCTGACGGGCGGGGAAACAAACACTCGCACATAAAACACTTCAACGCCATTAAGGACCTAGAAAAGGAAAACAAACACGGGGAGCTAGAGTGCTCTTGCAAACAGTACACAGACACCGATTGGCCCCAAAACGCAGTGGCGTCCCTTGCGGTATTTCTTTAGTTGATTATAAGAGCTTTGATTACAATAAGGTTGGGAACTCAGCCGTCACAGTAGAACTCCTGAAGCCTGCAAAGAACCTGCATCATGGCTTCTTTTCCACTCGGCATCCACAAACAAGTCCAGCCATTGTTCACATCGAAAGACTCTCTCACATTGAGTCTGCATACAGAAGCTTTCTTCCATGATCAGGGCTGCCACAACCATCCATAGCCTCTCACCCTATGAACAGCATCACACCCTGACACATCCAGTGCTTCTGCATCACAACACAGACTCCCAAACTGTCTCTCAAAAGAGAACTCGCATCACAGCACAACATACTATACAGTTGACACACCTGTACCAACCTTCTCTATCTTCCAAGGGTACTATCCATCTCTGTCATGGATTCCTTGTCCCCTGTCCAATCAATAGCAAGGCTGTACCAAATATGTGTCCATTCTTGTACCCTTTGCCTGCATGTGACCTATCTCTTGGAGAAACCTGTACCAACCTTCTCTATCTTCCAAGGGTACTATCCATCTCTGTCATGGATACCCTGTCCCTTGTCCAATCAATAGCAAGGCTGTACCAAATATGTGTCCATTCTTGTACCTTTTGCCTGCATGTGACCTATCTCTTGGAGAAACCTAAAAACATGTTTCCTCGAAAAACCTACGACCTGTTTACACATGACACCCTTAGGCGTGTTTCCCTTTGAAACTTCTGTCCTGTTTTCATACAGAACCATTCATGGCACCATTCAACAACAGTGCCAAACACGGTATACATCTAGTTATCTGTTCCCTCATGAAACATCTGGAAACATAGAGATGGCCATTACTATAGGTCCCTCTCTTCCTTTCTAGCAGGAAGAAAACAATCTGCTCCATGAGCGCGCAGCTATGCGAGCTTGCTTCACTCCCATGCCAAGAAACATAACCAAGTGACCTGTACTTGCAGCCAATAACCCAATTACATAGCTGAATTTGCAGCCAAACAAAAATAGCCCATAAACAATCCTCAAACTGATCTCAAAACAGTCCCGAGCATTGCTCATGTTCATAGCCACATGCACTGCTACGAAACAGTCCATAAACCCTTTCCAAAACAATCCCGAACCAAAGCAAAGAGAAGCTGAAAGTTCCATCAGTTGAACGCCATCGAGGTGATGTCTATGTTCATAAAAAACCAGCCCCTATCCGCCTTTATGTCCAGCGAAACCAGCCCCTGGTCAGCACGCAGTCCTGAGCGCCTGCAGTCCAGCCCTCCTATAGAGAGAGAGAGAGAGAGAGAGAGAGAGAGAGAGAGAGAGGAGCATGTGCCGCAGCTTCAGCCCCCCTTCTACTGTTTCTCTTGTGACCACGTGAAAATCCAAAGCTGTATCTCTCTGCAGCCCAGCCAGCCGCCTAGAGAGAAGGAAAACGTGCAATTGTAGCCGGCCAGTTACTAGGTGGTAAACATCTGCTGTGCAGCCCCTGTGCACTGCCTGCCCAACCAACGCACAGTCCAGCCTGCTCTCTGCTCATCCTTCGTGTAGTCCAGCCCACTTGTATGCTGCGCCTGCACCAATACATACAGGACAGCACCTGCACCTGGTCGCCACACAGTCTTGTGTCAGATGACGAGCAGCAGCCTGTACTTGGTCGCCACGCAACCAATCAGCACATCCTCTCCTTCACGCAGCCACATTCAGCCTGAAGCGCAGCCCTGTGGCACACCCAAAAGCACAGCTTGCTAGCCCTTTTTCTAGAGAAAAATCGCACACACCAGATTCAGTAGGCGCCTCCCAAAAAGCATGAGAGAGAAAAAGGCACAGCCTCTAAAAGTGGAGTAGCTTGCCAAAATAGCTTTTGGGCCACCAAAGGTTATAAAACCTTTTTAATTAAAGTCTCTTTGCTCCCTTCACACTTGGGGTTGTCCACACATGGGCTTCCTTTTTAACTCCAATCTGATGCCATTCACACTGTCCACCATGTCCTCGTGCACACCTGCATATTGTTTAGAGAAAAACACAAGGTCGTGACATGAGGTGCAGTCAGCTAGCACCATGCGCTCCTACCAACATGTGGCATCCATCCACACCATGGAAAAATGAAAAAAATGGAGAAAAAAATACGAGGAGTGAGGAAAAATGGTAAAACACCTATACAGGGCGGGCACATCCACAACAGAGGCCCTGGTGTATAACAATAGACAGGAGATGACTTCTAACATCCCCTCTTAGCTCTTGGCTGTGAAATCAACCCAAGGGAGCTGGAGTGTCGTCTGAGCGTAGCTTGAGGTAGAGACTTCGTGAAGAGGTCCGTTGCATTGTCCTCCGTCGAACAATAAAGTAGCAAGATGTCACCAGCCAAGATCTTCTCTCGTACAAAGCGATATTGTATCTCTATGTGCTTGGTCCGGGCATGGAAGACCGGGCTCCGAGCAATAGCTATACAACTTTGGTTATCGCATTGGATAACTGTGGGCTTCTTCTGTGGAAACCCAATCTCGCCTAGTAGCCTTCGCAGCCACACAATCTCACAAGCAGCACCACAAGTAGCTCGGTACTTTGCCTTTGTCAAAGAGGGTAATAGTTGGTTGTCTCTTGCTGCTCCAAGAAATTGCTCCTGAGCCGAGGGTAAAATTGTATCTTGAAGTAGATCTCCTCGTGTCTAGATCTCCTCCCCAATCTGAGTCACTCCAACCTTGGAGTTTGACTCCATCTCCTCTTGTGTAAAAGAGTCCTTGATCCTTCGTACTCTGCAGATACCGCAAGATCCGCAATCCTGCGTCCCAATGAGACTTCAATGGCGTCTGCATAAAAGAGCTCAACAGTCCCACGGAGAAGCTCAATTTCAATCTGGTGTTTAGCAACCAGATCAATGAACCAACTAACTTTCGGTATTGCGAGACATCAATTGGCTCACAAGGATCAATAACGGTTAACTTTGTGTTTGGGTCCATCGGCGAAGTAATAGGCTTGCAGTTCTCCATTCCAAAGGCCTCAAGCAACTCATGAACATATCGCTGCTGAGAGACGAAAAAATCCCTTTGGGTCTGCCAGATTTCCAATCCCTAAAAGAAGTGGAGTAAGCCTAAGTCGGGGTCATCTCAAACTCCTTTGACAAGGCAGTCTTCGTCACTCCAATGTGCTCCACATGATCGTCGGTGAGAATGAGATCATCCACATAAAGGATAATAATCGTGACCATGCTGCGTTCCTGAAAGAGATACAGGTTAGGATCTACAACCGATCTCTGAAATCCAGTTCGAACAAAGAAGGAATCAGTCTTTTGATTCCAAGCCTTGGGAGCTTGCTTAAGACCATACAAGGCCTTATGTAACCTGTAAACCATCCCTTTTGATCCTGGAACAACAAAGCCTGGAGGTTGCTCAACATACACCTCCTCCTGTGTTGTAGGTCACCATTAAGGAACGCAGATTTTACGTCCATTTGATACTACACGGGTCACCTCTGAGAAGAAGCAAGGGCGAGAACGGTCCGAATCGTGGACTTCGGTGCAAAGGTATCCTCGTAGTCGATGCGTGGCTCCTGAGCATAACCTTTAGCCACAAGTCTGGCTTTGTGTTTGTCCATCGACCCATCAGACGTATATTTGGTCTTAAAGACCTATTCGACACCAATGACTGACCGTTTCGATCGACGGCCTCGGTAGTACCAACTCCCATGTGTTGTTCTTCTCGATGGCATTAAGTTCCACCTGTATGGCTTTTCTCCAAGTATCTTGTGAAAGGGCTTCCTTGACGGAAGTGGGCTCCTTGTCCCACATAATACGAGACATCAAAGCATAGTTTACCTGAAGAAGCTCCGTCGTGTTGCTTTTATCTTGGACTCTGTGTGATCTTCGAGGGCCGTCCTCTGTGGTCCACTCGAAGGGTAACTCCGTGACACCTGACTCCCGAAGGGTGTCTAACAACCACCTAGTTACTCGAACAGATCGTGGAGCCTCCTGTGGTCGCGGGGGCTCTACTCCAGCTGCGGGCTCAACCTCTTGTACTGACTGAGGTTGATCAACTGGAATAATGATTTGGGAATCATCATCAGACTCCTCTGGATCTCCAAGAAGTGGCGGCTCCTCGACAGTGGATACTGGAACATGCTCGTCAAAGACCACATCCCGGTTGACGACAATCTCGTTCTTGTCTGGATCATACAATCTGTATCCCTTGGAAAGAGAATTATACCCCACAAATACAAGCTTGCGGGACTTGGAGTCAAGCTTTCCTCAAAAACCTTACAAACTTTTGAGAGAAACTATTCTTCTTTTGATATTGTTGAAACTTCAGCTTGATACTAGAGCATGGTAACTTTTTTTTGATCTTTCTCAATCCTTGGGCTCCCATGGATGTATTGGAAGTTTTTGGCTTCCATAGAGTAAACCTTGGGCTTGCAAAGACACCCTACATGATTGTAGCTGTCCCAATCATTATTGATGTGATAGTACCACGAATCATGATACTCGCCAGTGACTCTTATTTTACAGATGATCATGTGATGTTGCTTCACAGGGGAGGATATCCTTTCACTAGGCACCACTAAGTCTGACCATTTTGCTCTGATACTACTTGCTATCAAAGAGCCTGGGTAGCATGGCTCCAACCATCTTGTGCTTATTCCTCATCACCTATATGCTGATCATTCGTGATTGACCGGTTTTCTCACGGCAGTAAGAACATACATAAATTAGGTATCTATGAGAGCTTCTAAGTTATGTAAGTCTTAGTTACGTAATTATCTATTACTCTTTGGTATGAAGATACTTGGTATTGAAGAGCTTGGGTAGCATGGCTCCAACCTTCCTGTGCTTATTCCTCATCACCTATATGCTGATGAGCAGCTTGCTTACTAGGTTAGAGATACTCCGATGGACCTCAGGGTGTTACTTCAGCCTTTCAACACAATCATGATTGACCAATTTTCTCACGGAAGTAAGAACAACATAAATTCGGTATCTATGAGAGCTTCTAAGTTATGTAAGTCTAAATTGCGTAATTATCTGTTACTATTTGTACTTGAAACAGATAGGCCGTAAATTTGGCATATTTGGACAACCAGATGCTCAAAGGACTTTGAGGGTATCCAAGATGTCCCCCAGTTATGACACACCACATTCGCTGAGTATTGATACCACTTGGGAGGTTATTGGTAGTATCACGGCGTGGCATATCTGGAAGACCAGATGCTCAAAGGCCTTTGAGGGTATTCAGGCTTATGACACCCCGATTGAATACAAGGATCTTCTAGAGTTGTGCAGACAAAATGCAGAAGATTTATGTGAGTGGAGCCAAGGTATTTTCCTTCTCCTCCACCCTTCTTGCAGGCTTTTATGGCAGCATATTGTCCTCTATTGGTTGAGATCTCCCTACCTTTTGGCTTGAGATCTGCCTTTGTACGATTTTAGTTTACTTAATAGAAGCCTCTTTGTTTTGAAAATAAAAGCTTGTTGCCCAGCTTCCATGAGCCATGGAATCATGCCCATGAGTGATAAAACAGCTTTTCTACTAGCGAGTGACGTACGCAACTCCAAATGTAATGCTTGTACGCGTCTACAGGGGATCTTTGGGGATCCTCATGTAGAACAATTAGACATTGCACGTTGAATAGCTCTAGCATGCCCATGAGTGATAAAGTAGCTTTTCTACTACGTACGCAACTCCAAATGCAATGCTTGTACGAGTCTACAGGGGATCTTCGGGGATCCTCATGTAGAACAATTAGACATTGCACGTTGAATAGCTCACCAATGATGAACTCGCAAGATGCCTTGAATAGCTCACCACTGATCAACTCGCAAGACATCTTGTGCAATGAGCCAAGGTCTTCCACTCGCAAGACACCTTGCGAGCGCAATGAACCAAGGCCTTTTGGCTCTTGATAGAGCACCATAATCTTCTTCAAAAGAAAACGTGTACCATCCCACAAGGCATGGTGGTTCTTGCAATGTCGTTGTTCTCTTGTTGCTGCTCACATGCAGGAAGTGATCTGTAAGTTATGCCCATTTTTAACTATATAGTCCAGAAAGGGAATAGTGTAAAAGGGTCTGCATGCTTCAATTCTCTTTGCGTCATAAATTAGCATGTTCATAGATCTTCTTGCTTGCTTTTTTCATGATTGCGCTTCTTCCGGTAAAAGTAGCTCTGAGAATAGTCAAAACAGGTTGTCTTTGATGTTAAAACACTGATAGAAACATCTTTCATATTCATTGAGTCCCAATTAAAAAAATTGGTCTGTTCTAGTCACGTTGGTCACTTTGGTGATTGGCCCATTTTGATCCATAGTGCGGTGTACGGAGCATTTACACTTGAATTTGAGCCACCATGCGACATACCTGTAGTGCCATGGATAGTCATGTAATTCTTTTAGTTGATTAAGTTAATAGTTAACAGGCCAAGCTTGTAACACTAGGTTCTCATGCATGATATTGCTTCAATCTGTAAATGAAATATCATGCATGAGAACCTAGTGTTCAATTTGTAGATTGAATGCACAAAGCATTGAGGCAAGGGTCCTTACTGTTTTTAAGGCTACAACCATTGACATACTCCTTATTGCTTTTGAGGCTCCCGACCATTGATGTGTACAGAAAAGAGTTGGGCCTTTGCTTTGTAACAAAGTAATGTTTTTACACTGCAATTCACAGTTTTACAAGTTTTGTTTTGAGATGCCAATCCAACATTCAGGGAAATGAATCGAAGGCCATTGCTTTAACCTGTTGGTAAGGGTTCACATTTCATAAAAGTGGATGTTCTAGAGTGTTGGTTTGAGATTGGGTTCACATTTCATAAAAGTGGATGTTCTAGAGTGTTTGTTTGAGATTTAGTAAGGCCAAGCCATATTTTTTGTGCTTTATCATCTAGTTGATTGTTGGCTTGTGTTCATTTGGATGTTCTTTATGTGCAGCACCTGGAGATGGCCCGATTGTCCTTGTCTTAGCACCTACTAGAGAGCTTGCTGTCCAAATACAACAAGAAGCATCAAAGTTTGGATCGTCATCAAAGATAAAGAATACATGTATATATGGAGGTGCACCTAAGGGACCTCAAATTCGGGATCTCCAAAAAGGTAGGTCTAAGTCTAATCAAGTCTCTCTCTCTCTCTCTCTCTCTCTCTCTCTCTCTCTCTCACACACACACACACACACACACACACACACACACCCACACACGTATGTACTTAGAGAGATTTTATTAGTGTACTAAAGACGTAATGTGTATATAACACCAAAAAGTGTTACATATGTTCCATGTGTACATCGGAAATCGTAAACATGAAAACGAAGTGCTAAAGAAAAGAAAATGGCTCATGTATGTGGGACTCACACTGCAATGAATGAATGATGCTTTGCTTGTCACGTGTTGTCCTCTTGTAATGCAATATATGTAGATGGGATAGCTGATGGATGGGACATGTTTGAGATTTGGAGGAGAGAGAGAGGGAGGAGAGAGAGAGAGAGAGAGAGAGAGAGAGAGAGAGAGAGAGAGAGAGAGAGAGAGAGAGAGAGAGATCTGATACAATAATGTCCATGGCATATCTCATCATGGAATGGAAAATAAAATAGAAATAAAACATAAACACAGCTATCGCACTTGGGTGATATGAAATTGTCCATGGAAATACTAAGAACATAAAAACATGAGAGCATCTTCAGCTCCGAGTAGATGGTATACCACTCCAAAATATCAAGCATGAGGCTAATGAGTATGGCCGAGAGGTCTCCCTTAGCTATGTCACATGGAAAGGTAGCTCGATCGCGGTGGAGCATGTCTTGGATCTGCCGATGGGGGGTCGGGGGGGTTGGGGGCATCGGGCACACTGGAGTTACGGAGGCTCGATCCGAGGTAACTTCTCTCAGGCGAGGTAGGTTTGGAGTAGCTCGGGAAGGGTTCACAAGATCCACTATATTGGTGTCCTCCACCTCTTGGCTCCAGAAGAAACTGGTGATAGTTGGCTGGCGAGCGAGGGGGCGGGGTGGTTGGGGTCGAAGCTCTCTCAAGAAGCTCAAGCAGGGAAAGGCCTAGGCAACGTTGGTCCTGGAAGTCAACGATCCTTGAGAGGACCAAATCTCTCATGAAAGACAGTGAAACCTCTTGTGGATCTCATAGTATACTAGGCAGCGGCATATGTAATACTCCTCCGTCTCAATCTTTGTGTGGCATAATCGGCAGATCCTCTCCTCTGGGTATCCGTATGAGCTTCTTGGCTCTGAAGATGCGCTAAGCTCTACCTCTCTCCACTTTGAAGCGATGGGATGAAACCCGTATCTAGCCAATCGCAATCGGCATGTCATTGAACATGTGAGCACTCAAGTAGCCCGGTTGCTAGATGAATCCATCCTTAGTGAGGAAGTGATCTTTGTAGAAGTGCATCTTCGTGGGGAGCTTTGAAGGTGTGATCCATGTGCAATGGGTGTAGAGGTGAGAAGATCTAACTGGATAACCCGGTTGGTATCCTTCCTTGCTCTCCATGTATTTGCAAAGAGCCCATCCACTCCTAGCATCTAGCAAAGCGTCATGGCATCCTCCTTGGGGGAAGCCCTCGCACTCGCACATGGAGGCCCTACCCTTCTTGCGTTTCTCCTCCTCGAGTTTCATGTACGATGCTATGTGGGGGTTTGTGCTTCTTCACCACCTCCACCCAATCTTTCTTAGTGGTCTACAGTTCTTCCCGCAGCTTATCACTTGCAACTTTCAACTCCTCCAAGTCAGTCCTTAGACCTTCTTGAATATTCAGTTCTCCTTCCTCCATTGTATGGTTCTTAATCGTAGCCTTTAGGGCTTCCATTTCTGCCCGGAGTTCCCCTCTCACTGGGGTAGCCTTTGGCATTCCTTGTTGTTGCAGTTGGGTCTCTTTCAACATTTGAATCACCTCCTCCTGGTGGTTCACCTGTGTTGCCGATTGTTCAATCTTGTTGTTCTTTCCTTGTATCTCCTTGCGGAGGTCTTCCAACTGTTTTTCATGTTGGTTCAGGATCCTATCTAGCACCTCCTTCTGTTCGCCCGACTTCTTGGTGTTGTTCTCCACTGTCTTGATGTATGTCTCTAGATCTCTCCAGATCTTGTAGATTCATTGTGGCTATTCCCTCCTAGTTGCTGCCTTGGGGGCTTGAGCAAGGGAGGCTGGGTGGGTGGGAGCATGGCTCGGTGGGTGGTTGGGCGGGTGGGAACAACAGGGGTTTAGGGAGGCGGAATGACTCACCACAGTTAGCGCTGGACAGCAGGGCAGCATGGGCGCAACAACGCGGCAAAAAGCAGTAACAAGAGCCATCGGCGGAATGACTCACCATTCATCACTGGGCAACAGGGGTGGAATGACTCACCAGAGTCAGCGTTGGCCAGCAGGGTAGCAGGGTGGCAAAAAGCAGCAACAAGGGCCATTGGCGGAATTACTCACTAGTCAGCGTTGGGCAACAGGGGGCGCAGCGTGGCAAAAGGCAACAACAAGGGCCACGGTCGCATAGGGCGAACAGAGGAGGGGTTTAGGGTTTAGGAAGATGGAATGACTCACCACAGTCAGCGTTGGACAACAGGGCGCATGGGTGCAACGTGGCAAAAAGCAGCAACAAGAGTCATCGGTGGAATGACTCACCAGTCAACGTTGGATAGCAAGGACACAGTAATGCAAAAAACAGCAAGGACCACCGTTGTGCAGCGCGGACAGAGGGGTTTAGGATTTAGAGAGGCAGGGGCACAACGTTGCAAAAAGCAACAAGGGTCACTGGTGTGCAATGCGCGCGCGCCACACACACACACACATACATATAGATAGATAGATAGATAGACACACACACACACACACACACACACACACATACATCGCCTTGTTTCAATTTGCAGTTTGTGTGATGAGGTTCTGATTTGTCCGCATGAATACATAAATATGGGGGAGTACAAAAGTGACAGTGAGTACAACAGTATATGGTTGGAGTGGTAATCATCTTAGGAGCTCTAGCATGGGTCTCTGTCGGATGGCTTGGATATTTGTCATAGTGAGATATGCTTGGTATATATATATATACCAAGCATATATATATATATATATATATATATATATATATATATATATATCTATCTATCTATCTCTATCTATCTCGATCGATCGATCCTATCGATAGGATCGGTCAATCGATCCTATCTATCTATCTATCTATCCTATCGATCGATCGTCCGATCGATCCTATCGATCGACCGTCCGATCGACCATCCGATCGATCCTATCGATCGATCGTCCGATCGACCGTCCGATCGATCCTATCTATCTATCTAGCATGGGTTATATATATATATATATATATATATATATATATATATATATATATATATATATATATATATATATATATATATATATATATATATATATATATATATATATATATATATATATATATATATATATATATATATATATATATATATATATATATATATATATATATATATATATATATATATATATATATATATATATATATATATATATCGATCGATCGATCGATCGATCCATAATATACATACATACATACATATATACATATACATACATACATACATACATACATACATACATATATTCTCGATCGATAGATAGATAGGATCGATCGGACGATCGATTGGACGATCGATATATATATATATATGTATATGTATATATATATATGTATATATATGTATATATATATATGTATATATATGTATATATATATATGTATATATATGTATATATATATATGTATATATATGTATATATATATATGTATACATATATATATGTATACATATATACATATACATATATGGATGGATGGATCGGACGATCGATCGGACGGACGATCGATCGATAGGATCGATCGGACGATCGATCGATCGATAGGATCGGACGATCGAGATAGATAGATAGATAGAGATAGATCGATCGAGATAGATAGATAGATAGGATCGATCGGACGATCGATCGATAGGATCGATCGATAGGATCGATCGGACGATAGGATCGATCGATCGATCCTATCGATAGGATCGATCGATCGAGATAGATAGATAGATAGATAGGATCGATCGATCGTTAGATAGATAGATAGATAGGATGGATGGATGGGATAGATCGATGGATGGATGGATCGGACGATCGATCGATCGATCGAGATAGATAGATAGATAGGATCGATCGGACAATCGATTGGACGATCGATCGATCGATAGGATCGATCGATCGATAGGATCGATCGATCGAGATAGATAGAGATAGATCGATCGAGATAGATAGAGATAGATCGATCGAGATAGATAGAGATCGGTCGATAGGATCGATCGGTCGATAGGATCGATCGGGTCGATCTATCGATAGAGATAGATAGGATCGATCGGATCGATCGATCGAGATAGATAGATAGAGAAGATAGATAGATAGATAGATCGATTGATAGGATCGATCGGTCGATCTATCGATAGAGATAGATAGGATCGATCGGATCGATCGATCGAGATAGATAGAGATAGATCGATCGAGATAGATAGAGATAGATCGATCGAGATAGATAGATAGAGAAGATAGATAGATAGATAGATCGATCGATAGGGGATCGATCGGTCGATAGGATCGATCGGTCGATCTATCGATAGAGATAGATAGGATCGATCGGGTCGATCTATCGATAGATGGATGGATGGGATAGGATGGATGGGATAGATCGATCGATAGGATCGATCGGACGAGATAGATAGATAGATAGGATCGATCGGAGGATCGATCGATAGGATCGATCGGAGGATCGATCGATAGGATCGATCGATAAGAGATAGGGAGATCGATCGATCGATCGATAGATAGATAGATAGGATCGATCGATCGATAGGATCGATAGATAGGATCGATCGAGATAGGAAGGATCGATAGATAGATAGATAGAGAGAGAGGGAGAGAGGGAGGGAGGGAGGGAGGGAGGGAGGTAGGTAGGTAGAGGCCATAATGGCCTATGAGACCAAAATTGAGAGTACATCTGAAGTTGGTCTCATCAAAGAGAACAAGACTAAAAAGTATAATAAATTGATTGTCCTATAGTTATAAGAACAGAACTGCAAGACTTCGAGATGATACTGAGTAGAAAAAACCTAGAAAATATTGAAAAATGTATATTAGGTAGATCCATGTATGGTGATCAATTGAAGTGTTGTCCTCTTCTTAGATCAAGAATCTCCGCCATGGAGCTGTCTAGAATGGAGAGGTCGTAGAAGCGAAGTAGGCGCCTCTGATGCCGAGCAATAATGGCTCTGATTTGGTGATGGTGAGGATGCCGTGGTCGGGATCCTGGTGGGTGTGGCTGACGAGCACGACATAAGATAACTGCTCTATCAGTGGTGACTCCCTGGGAGCGTGGTTGATACTCTGATGGTCCAATGGAGGAGGTATCAGGAGGTGTGTGGGCTCGGTTGTTGGTGCTAGTGTCGAAGAAATTTGTCAGGGTCCTCTGTCCTGTCTGCCAAGAGGGTTTCTCTATGTCTCCTGAGCTTAAGTAGAAACAATCCCAGGCTAGGCGGACGGGGGTTGAGTTTTGAGTTGACCAGATCAGTCTGTCAGGGGTGTCCTCTCGCCCCGTTTCTTTTTCTCTTCTTTGCTGAGGCTATGAGCATGTATTTGACGGCAGAGGAGGTTGGTTTGAGAGGACTCCAGCTCTCAGTCCGGGGGGAGGACTTGTGAGTTTGTTGATGACACGAGCTTATTTTTACATGGCTAGGAGGCCAATCTTCATCGGGCAGAGCAATCGCTCCAGGTTTTTAGTGCAGCTTCGAGAGCATTGATCAATTGGCGCAAGACAGTGGTCTTTTGGATCAGTAGCGCTCCCACTCCGGCATGGAGCCCAGACCGGGTTTTAGATGGATTTCTCCTGGCACAGCAGTGCGATATTTGGGATGCTAGATTGGACTAGATTTGTCACCTGAGCAACAGATTGCCCCGCTTCTTCTGAGCATTCGGAAGAAGCTTTTGTATTGGAGTACAGCTCGGCTATCCTTGGCTGGGAGGGTGGTGGTGGCAAATCAGGTGCTTTTAGCGACCATGTGGTACTTTACGTCTTGTTGGATCTTCTCGAGCTCTTGCATCAGCCAGGTATAGAGGCTGATCAGGAACTTTCTTTGGTTTGGGCGGGATGGTCAACCAGCCCGGGTAAAGGTTGCTTGGACAGTTATTACACTTTCGTTGGCCCAGGGAGGCTTGGGCATTATAGATCCAGTCGATCAGAGTAGAGCCTTATTGGGAAAGCTTATTGTTCGGGGACTGCTTCCAGGCGTTAAGCCTTGGAAAGAGCTTCTTTTGCAGTGGCTGCAGGCTCGGGCTCTCCCAGCAGGGGGAACTTGGGCACCAGAGATACGATGGATCTTCATAGAGATGAGGAGGACAGGCCTCAGTAGAGGATGGGAGGACAGATTTGCCTTGAGCATCTTGAGAGCTTGGGAGCTGTTGAGACCGGGGCTCTCTCAGAGACCTCCTCCTTGTGTTGAGGAGCGGGCTAGACAGCCGCTCATCTGGAGCCCAGTGGTTCGCACAGAGCAGGGTCATATGCTGAGTTCTCGGCCTCGTCTAGCCTGGGGACCTTTGGCGGCAGGCCCAACACGTAGTTTTGGAGACTGGTAGGCCTTCAGCAGTCTCCCAGAGGAGATCCAGGTGGAGAGGCTGAGTCACTTAAGAGGGGAGTTGATTATGAGGGATGACATTCAAGAGGCACTCAGAGAGGAGTGGTTCACGCCTCTCGAGCTAGTGGCCCCACGGTGGATGGGAGCCTTTACACAGTTGGAGATCTTGATTGCTGTCAGAGCTTGCACTGAGGATGGCAGATGTCTCTACTATGAGATTCAGGATGAGAGCAGACTTCAGAGAGTGGAGGTGGAGTCGCCTTTGGTTGCAGAGTGCATCTTTCAGAGGATACGAGTAGTGGCCGCTGCTTCTTGGAAGTGGCATATTGACCCAGACCCTGTAGATGTGCTCCTTGATTGGCGCATATGGGCATATGCAGCGCGCCTCTTGGCCCGGCTCCAGTGGGACCCTGGTGAGCACGAGTGGCATGATCCTTATGCATCCCTAGAGGCCACAGAGATCACCTTTTTCCAGTACATTGTTCGGTTGGGGCAACATATTTTGACGGCGAGGAGGATGGTCTCTCCAGCTGCATCGGGGCATTGGCGGCTACATGGACTCTCACAGGAGTTCCTGGAGGATTTTTAGACCCGGCTCTGGGCTAGTCGACAGGCCCGCAGGATCTCGACTTTCCAGTGGGGTTGGTCGCCTACAGGGACTCAGCAGTTGGCACCTGGCTTGTCTACAGCGGTCTTTCGGCGGCCTGCGTTCGATGCGGCCACCCTATGGAGACACAGAGACATTGCCTATGGGATTGTCCTCAGGCGCAACAGATTTGGTTGCGGATGCTGCGTATTCTGGCCCTCCTCTCCAGAGGGTATGTATACGTGGGGTGCTGCTGCTTGGTCGACTTCGTCAGGGCCTGCTATGGGCTATGAGACGGAGCAAGACAGCCAGGCCATCAGATTCATTAGGGGCCAGCCTCGCCTTGTTCCTTCACTGGATTTCTTGTCCGCCAACTGGACACAGGAGAGGGATCTACGATGGGAGCTCCTCAGCAACCTCACCATCTGGTTCACCTGGAGGACCCGGTGTTTCAGGGCCTTTGAGGGGAGACTGGAGCCACCAGCAGAGATTGTTCGGGGGATTTGACAAGAGTTGAGCCACACCCTGCGAGGACAGTATGATCGCATCCGGGGCGACTCGGATGAGGCAATCTTGCGGCGCCAGGCTTTTCACACCACTTGGTGCAACGGCTCCTTCTATACCCTACACGCGGGGTCCCCCCGTTGGCACTACAGGCCACCTGTTTGGCTTTTTCCCCCTCCTATTGTATGATATAGCCCCTCGGCTTCTTTGTACTGATACTTGTACTTTTCAGCACCTAGGGAGAGTCCCTAGCTGCCTTGTTTTTTTCTCTGCTTTGTTTTCTTGTGAGCAGGAGAGGATCTTTTGTAGCCCTACGAGTGTTTTTATATAGCTAATGAAAGGATCTTTTCTCGAAAAAAAAAAAGAAACAATCCCAGGCATCTCTGATCCTCAAACTCCATGACCTTGCATAACGGCCCAAAACCCTCTCGGAAGAGGCAGTGATATCTCCCTCGGATCTCATAATAGACTGTACATCGGCAAATGTAGTGTTCCTCTGTCTCTACCTCCTGGTAGCATAGCTGACAAATGCGGTCATCCACGATCTGATGCACATATCGCCCTGTCTCAATCCGCAGTTGGTGTGATGAGGTCCGGATCTGTCCAATGGCACAACGTATCCCATGTGATGATAGGTGTACATCCATGCACGCCGGGCGGGTGATAAAATCATCCGGCGAGGTGTGTAGAAAATGGCTCTTGTAATGAGTCCCAAGGGTTCAAGGGGGCTAGTCCATGTCCTCTCTGTGTCCACTCTGATGATATCCATCCTATCCATCTTGATCACGCGGTTTTGCTCTGAGCGAGTGAGATCCAAAAATGGGCAATCCAGACTGTACTGAAAGGGTGGTAGTGCCTCTATCCGCAAACCATGTAGGTCAAACCATGATCTCATCTGAGCGTACCAACAATGAGTATCTCCATCCTCTGTCAATTGTATGGATGAGGTCAATGCCAATCGGGAGTACCTCTGCTGAGGGAGCTCCCATAGCTGCTGTAAAAAGGTAATTGCTTGGAATAGGGCCTCGGTTACTACTGGTGGGGCACCCAGCTCAGCCCGAACAATCTCATGTGGTATTGATGATTTGCTCCGAATCATGCGGGCAATCATCATAATCAGTGGTCTCTCCATTTGCCTCCATTTCTCATCTGTCTCTCTCTGAGATTTGTGATGTATACTGGGCCTCCGTACAGGAGGGTCGGTGTGACAAGCGTATCAAATAGCCACAATTTGGTGCGTGGCTCCTGAAACTGTATGTGTGCACACTGTCTCTCAAGTGTTTCCAAGACTGCATGCTCTCGAGCTAATCTGATAGTCCGCTTGGAGCTCGGACTCTGCCAGTCACACAGACTCATACAAAGCATATATCCCCCACTGCATATCCTCGGGTACCTCAATGTCATGCAATCTGTGCATAAGCCTAGCACGTGGTACGGTATCGAAGGCTTTGCGGAAGTCCACAAAGCAGTAGTATATCCTTCTCTTCCGCAAATGAAATGAAATGTTATATTAACGCCTTCAAAAGGCCAAAGTGACCTATGAGATCAAAGTTACAACCATGTGACATTTGATACACTGTCTGGAAAAGAAAAGAGATAGCCCCACAATACATCAGTAGGGGGAAAGCTAATGCTACTACTCAAAATGGGGTACATGAGTACATGGATACCTGAATACATGAACATGGGGGAGTACAAAAGTGACAATGAGTACAACAGTATATGGCTGGAGTCGTAATCATCCTAGGAGCTCTAGCATGGGTCTCTGTCGGATGGCCTGGATATTTGCCATAGTGAGATGCTTGGTCGGACGAGCCCGATGCCTCTAAGAGGCCATAGTGGCCTATGAGACCAAAACTGAGAGTACATCTGAAGTTGGTGTCTCATCAAAGAACAACTAAATGAGACTAAAAAGAACTAAATGAGACTAAAAAGTATAATAAATTGATTGTCCTACAGTTATAAGAACAGAATTGTAAGACTCTTAGATGATACTAAGTAGAAAATATTGAAAAACATTGAAAAATGTATATCAGGTAGATCCATGTATGTTGATCAGTTGAAGTGTTGTCCTCTCCTTAGATCAAGTATCTCCGTCATGGGGCTGTCTAGAATGGAGAGGTCGTAGAAGCGAGGTAGGCGCCTCCGATGCCGAGCAATAATGCCTTTGATCTGGTGATGGTGAGGATGCCGTGGTCGGGATCTTGGTGGGCGTGGTCGACGAGCACGACATAAGATAATTGCTCTATCAGTGGTGACTCCCTGGGAGTGTGGTCGGTGCCTTGATGGCCCAATGGAGGAGGTATCAAGAGGTGTGGGGATTGGGTTGTTGGTGTTGGTGCCGAAGAAATTTGTCAGGCTCCTTTGTCTAGGTACATCATGGCTTGGCCTCCTGTCTGCCAAGAGGGTCTCTCTGTGTCTCCTGAGCTCAAGTAGAAACAATCCCAGGCATCTCTAATCCTCAAACTCCATGATCCTGCGTAATGGCCCAAAACTCTCTCGGAAGAGGCAGTGATATCGCCCTCGGATCTCATAATAGACTGTACATCGACAAATGTAGTGTTTCTCTGTCTCTACCTCCTGGTAGCATAGCTGATAAATGCGGTCATCCACGATCTGATGCACATATCGCCCTATCTCAATCTGCAGTTGGTGTGATGAGGTCCGGATCTATCCAATGGCACAACGTATCCCATGTGATAGGTATACATCCATGTACGCCGGGCGGGTGATAAAATCATCCGGTGAGAGGTGTAGAAAATGGCTCTTGTAATGAGCCATTTTCGTGTCGAAGGCTCAAGGGGGCTAGTCCATGTCCTCTCTGTGTCCAATCTGATGTTATCCATCCTGATCACGCGGTTTTGCTCTGAGCGGGTGAGATCCAAAAATGGACAATCGAGACTGTACTGAAAGGGTGATAGTATCTCTATCCGCAAACCATGTAGGTCAAACCATGATCTCACTTAAGTGTACCAACAATGAGTATCTCCATCCTCTGCCAACTATATGGATGAGGTCAATGCCAATCGAGAGTACATCTGTTGAGGGAGCTCCCATAGTCGTTGTAAAAAGGTAACTTGGAATAGGGCCTTGGCTACTACTGGTGGGGCACCCAGCTCAACTCGCATAATCTCATGTGGTATTGACGTACTCTATCGGCTCTCCTCGGAAAGTGAAGTGAGGCTTTGATTTTGTCACCCATGCTTGTGTGGTGTTAAACACCATACATAACCTTGGTTTTTCCAAGGTTCACTGTCAGATCTCTATCCGCACAAAAAGCATGTAATGCATCCAGGTGTCTTTGTAATCCCTCCGGAGAGTCTGAGATTAGAACAATATTATCAGCATATAACAAGATGGGTATCAACACCCTTGCTAGGCATGCCTCTGTGTCAAATCCCCATCGGATCTCCTCGTGATCGTTCTTGGTACGATACTCGAATCCTGCAAACAAACAAACAAACAAACAACAAGGGGGTGCAGGCCTGACTCACCTCCCAACCATGACAGCCGTGGGCAAGCCCACAGTCTTGGTTGTCCCCATCGAGCCACGAGCTGAGCTAACTAGGTTGACGTACCAACCAATCTCCTCCTCCCGACGTCCCATACCGCCACGAAGGTGTCCTCGTGGGCCTCGAGATTGCTGCTGGCCTCGGCTGCGCAAAGCAGGTGCACGTCTCCACTAGATCTAGGCTCCAAGACCATAGAGCTCTCACAAACTCGCGAGACTCTATATCTCCCAATAACTAACCTTGGTCACCCTTTTATAGGCTCTTGGCCGGTCATCGGGCGTCCACACTTGGGCGTCCGTCCGTCCATACTTGGGTGCTCGCTCGTTAGTATATCCCTAACTCAGCTCGTCAATTAGCCTGCCTAGCTCCAAGCTTTCCCAAGTCTCGAAACTAGTCTTGCGTGTGTGTAGCACACGGTAGATACACACTGTGCACATGACATACTTCCCTTCCTCTAGGAGCTCACTCCTGAGCTCACGAAAAAGCCAGGGTAATCTCTTTGAAGAGTAGTTAATGTCTCCCATGTAGCGTCCTCCTCAACACGATCCTTCCACTTGATCTTGTATTCCGTGATAAGCGTATTATGTAATCTTCTTTCACGAAATCCAAGAATCTTTTCAGATTCATGCGGAACAAATGTCATGTCCTCGACATCTATAATTTCTTGAGGAGTAACTAATTGATCTGTTCCACCCAGTACTTCCTTAAGTCTACTGACATGAAATACATGATGAACTTTCACATGAGAAGGCAAATCCAATTCATATGCAACGGAATCAATCCGTCGTGTAATACGAAATGGTCCACAGTATCTAGGGGATAATTTCGGAGATTGACTTGTCTGTAAAGTCTCGGAATCTTTCAGAACTCGTAAATACACCATCGTTCTTTCAGAGAACTCTTTGGGTGAACGATATCTATTAGAATAAAATTTGTCTCGGTGTTGAGCACTTCTAATAGATTCCTTCGCAACTTGTAACATTTCTTGTATATCTTGCAAAAAATTACGTGTTGCATCATGCTGAAGTTCTGAGAATCCTACTGTAACAGGTGATCTAGGTTGAAAACCATACATAAGCATGAAAGGACTAAAACTTGTACTCGTATGCTTCGTACTATTATATGCAAATTCTAACATAGGAAGATAATCCTCCCATGAACTCTGTCTTTTGGATACATATGCTCGAAGCATATCCTCCAAAATGTGATTCACTCTTTCAGTCTGGCCATCTGATTGAGGATGATCAGAGGAACTCAAATTCAAAGTTATTTCCAACTTCTCAAAAACAAGTTTTCAAAAATCACTCGTAAACTTAGAGTTCCTATCATTGACTATGTCTTGCGGTAACCCGTACAGTCTAAACAATTGCTCGATAAACTGTCGTGCTAATTGCGTAGCTGTAATAGTCTTTCGGGTCGATAAAAATCTAGTCATTTTTGTCAAGCGATCTACCACAACCTAAATAGAATCGTGGCCTTGATGTGTTCTTGGCAATCCGGTAATAAAATCCATGGAAATACTTTTCCATTTATTACCTGGGATTTGCAAAGGATGCAACAACCTAGCTTGTCTAAAGCGTTCAGCTTTATTTGCCTGACAAATTTGACACTTGAGAACATAATCTTCTACATACTCTTTCATCTTTGGCCAATAAAAAGTGTGTTTCACTAACGATAGTGTCTTGTGTATCCCAAGGTGTCCAGCAGAAGGGGCGTCGTGACACTCCTTAAGAAACTTGGACCTAATGTCTGGGATCTGTGGTACATAAATTTTGTCATTACGGAATAGTAAACCATTCCGAATCATCCATTGGCCTCTTGTAGCCTGAATGGTAGACTGCTCAGTCATTGAGTCTTGGTCAATCAATGAGCTTTCACCGTCTTGGATCTTTTGCTAAAATGGACCAAAATAACTATCAGTCCTGCAAAGCCTTATCAATGATTGAAATAAGTCAGTAGAAATCTCGGTGAACGACAAAGTATTCACCTCTCGAATTTGACTAAGCGCATTTGCAACACTATTCATGGACCCTTTCCGATAACGGATCTCAAAATCAAAATCTTGCATTAACTCCATCCAACGAGCTTTCCTTTCTCTCAAATCATCCGTATACTTGATTGATAGTCAATACCACAAACTTGGAACCATATAAATAATGTCTCCAAACCTTGAGAGTATGAATCACAGCAAAAAGCTCCTTCTTAAGGGTTGGCCAATGAGATTGAGTGTTGTCTAGCTTTTTACTTTCAAAAGTAACCGTCCTATCATCTTGAAATAAAGCAGTCTCGATAGCATAGTCACTGGCATCAGTTTCAAGAACATAAGGTCGACTAGGATCAGGTAATGCTAAGATAGGTGCTTCCTTGACTTTATCTTTCAAAAGTCTGAAGGCCATATCCAAATCGTTATTCCAAGTGATAGGTTGATTTGACTTACGTCTACGACCTTTCAATAAGTCGGTCATCGGTAGTGTGAGTTGAGAGTACTCTCGCACAGATTTTCGAAGAAAAACTACAAAACCGAGAAAAGAACGAAGTTGTTTCATTGTTCGTGGTATAGGCCAGTCCAGAATCTTTTGAACTCGGTCATAGTCAATGCTCAGTCCATCTCGAGTGATCTCGTGTCCTAAGTAAATGATATCGGTCATAAAGAACTCACATTTACTTAACTTAGCATATAGTCGATTCTGTCTTAAAATAGATAAGACAATCGTGAGGTGTTTAACATAATCCTCAAGAGTACGGCTATATATCAAAATATCATCCAGGAACACCACCACAAATTTTTTCAAATGTTCACGAAAAAGATCGTTCATCATTTGTTGGAAAGTGGCTGGAGCATTGGTTAACCCAAAAGGTAATACGAGAAACTCGTAATGGCTATACCTAGTCCGAAAGGCAGTTATTTCGACATGCCTTCCATGAATACGTATCTGGTGATAGCCAGTACGTAAATCTATCTTCGTGAAATATTTCGCTTCTACTAACCGATCAATCAGGTCAGCTGATCGAGGGAGAGGATAACGGTTCTTAATGGTCAGCTTGTTCAATCTCTTGTAATCTATACACATTCTCCAGGTATTGTCCTTCTTTCTCCTAAGCAACACAGGTGCACCCCAAGGTGATTTACTTGGACGGATCTGGCCCATCCTTAAATAATCTTCGAGTTGTTTAGCCAACTCATCTTCCTTGGTTTGGCTCATCCTGTAAGGTGGAATACTGACAGGATGAGCACCAGGCATCAAGTCAATACGATGATCTACTGTCCGTTTAAGTGGTAAACCCGATGGTAGTTCCTTAGGAAATACGTCTTGAAACGAATCAAGTATCTTCTGTTTTCAAACACACTTAATTCATTGACATCCATGGAAGGTACGAGAAATGAAGAAAGTGGAATCAATACACAATGGAAAGCGGTATACAAAGAAGAATCCATTATATTTTCAAAATCAATTGTATTTACAAGAGGTCCCTGAGAGGGATGTATACAATCACCTAAAATACTATATTGGGTGTCCTTATGCTGAAAAGAAAAAATATGACTAGACCAATCTATCTAGACTTGAAGAGTCTTAAACCACTCAATCTCTAATAACAAGTCTACATTCTCTAGGTGCATAACATAGCATTCCAGAGTATCTTTGTAGTCGTGAATCTGGATTGGAAGCATCTCGACCTTTCAATCCCATACTTGTCTTTCCGCAGGTAGGCGTATCTCATAGGTATGATCGTTGAGTGTCGTATCAAGACTCAATTTCTGCACAAGTTTGTAGTTAACAAAGTTGTGTGAGCTGCCAGGGTCTAGAAGAATGTGAATCTTATGGCCATTCACTTCTCCATAAACTCGGAGAAGATCATGCAAGCCAAATACTTTAGAATTGAACAGACAATCAGAACAAGTACCAGGGCGAGAAAGTACAGTAATTGACATACCTGTCAAAGACAACTGATTAGTTGCCTTTGGCTTGGGTCCTGCGTTTGTCTTGGCACCCTTTTGCTTTGGGCACTCATTACGCTTGTGTCCTTTTTCTCCGCAGATAAAACAACGTTCTTCCTTCTTAAGCTTTAAAGTCTTAAGGAGTCGTTTCTTCTTCGGTGGTGTCGAACTTGAATTCTTTGAAGGTTGGTCCGAAGACTTTCCTTCAGTCGTGTTAGCCATAGGTGCGGAGAACTTTCGTTTATGCTTGTTCCCCTGCTCAGTAACGGGTTTCGACTTGGAAGAGACCATTGTATCATCATAGATATGAGCTGAATGAATGGCCTCGTGCAATGTTTTGCATTTGCTATTTTTAACCTGTAAACGGTAGGAGTCTGGTAAATCAGTTACGAAGAATCCCAAAAGAGTAGTGGGATTGTAATATGCGGAAACTTCGCTTGTGTCGAACTTGAATTCTTTGAAGGTTGGTCCGAAGACTTTCCTTCAGTCGTGTTAGCCATAGGTGCGGAGAACTTTCGTTTATGCTTGTTTCCCTGCTCGGTAATGGGTTTCGACTTGGAAGAGACCATTGTATCATCATAGATACGAGCTGAATGAATGGCCTCGTCTAATGTTTTGTATTTGTTATTTTTAACTTGTAAACGGTATGAGTCTGGTAAACTAGCTACGAAGAACCCCAAAAGAGTAGTGGGATTTTGTAATATGCGGAAACTTCGGAGAAGGATCGATACTTCAAAACTCAAAAATCAGCACTCTTGTCGCGATGGAAATTAACGCACAAATTGAAAGGAGATGTGCAGAAAATTGAGAGAGAAGGGTGGGTCCCAATTACCCTCCGTAGGGTCCCCACCACGGATGGTGTATTTGCTTTATTAGAATGATGTAAATCTGAAAACAAATACAGAAAATCTTGACCTTTTCTTGGCTGGGAAATCCGTGCCCTTGACCTTCAGAAGTCCACCCCTTTGCTTAGCAATCTCCTTGGCTTGTCTGGCCCTTGATTGGCTTGAGCTCTTGGTGAAAACTGAGATGAATGATGGGATTGTGGACCTCTCCTATTTATACTACTCTTCAGGGGCAGTCGGCCAGCATCATATTCCCACGACTGAGTATTTTCAGCATTAAATGCTCAAATAAATCCCAAGTCACTCTGGCATGTGTTGCGGGAACCATGGTAAAGCGTGGGCCAGTGAACACCAAGGTAGACATAGGATGAGACAATCTCCATAGGATCCCCTCTATATGTGAAGCTCAATCTAGATGTGAAGACCATTACCTTGGTTTTACCAAGGTTAGCAGAGAGGTCCCGCTGAGTGCAGAAGTCATGTAAAGCATCCAACTGTCTCCAAAGCCCTTCGGCCGAGTTTGAGAGGAGGACGATGTCATCTGCATAAAGTAGTCTGGGGATCAATATGCCTGCAAGTGTGGGACCAGCCTTGCCTAATCCATCAATGAAGCTCGAGATCTCATCAATGTAGAGGCCGAAAAGAGTGGGTGATAGAGGACAGCCGTGTTTCACCCCAATAGTGCTATTAATCTCTTGTGATGTACCTTCTGGACTCGTGACTTATAGAGGGCGATGATGCTCCAAACCATGTCAGGTGGGACTCCGATCTCCTGTAGACGGTGTAGGAGGCGAGCTTAGGATACAGTATCAAAAGCTTTGCGGAAATCCTCAAAGCAGGAGTAAATCCTATGATGTCGTGCTCTACCCTCCTCGACGATGGCACAACATTGCATGAGAGAGAGAGGGAGAGGGAGAGGAGAGGAGAGGGTCGGTTCTCAGCCAACACATTGCATAAGATCTCCTTGACCTGTTTGTATTGTGTAGAGAAGCTTTGTGGACATCTCCATCTCTCTTTATATATAAATAAATAAATAAATGTATATACCCTTTGCAAACAGAGAAGTCATGTAGGGCATCCATGTGCTTTTGTAGTCCCTCTTGTGAGTTTGCAATAAGCACTAATATAAGAGAATAGGCATAAGTATGCTTGTTAGGGAGGCCCCTGCACCTCTCGCTCTGTCAACAATAAAGTTTGAGATCTTGTCAATATATAGCCCGAAGAGGGTGGGTGATAGCGGGCACCCTTGTTTCAGCCCAAATTAGTACTAGACATCTCGTTTGAGAGTCTTCCAGGGCATCTCTCCCTCCCAACCACTAACTCATATAAGGAAAGCAATTTGTTCCCAATCATGTTTGATGGAACTCCAAGGATCTGTAGGTGCTGTAGTAGATGATCACGTGGCACTGAATCAAAAGGCTTTGCGAAAATCCACAGAGCAATAGTAGAGGCGTCGGCCATCAGCCTTGGCGTGCTCAATGAGGCTCTTGAGTGTGAAGATGTGAGGGTGGAGAAGGTTTTGAATCCTACTTTGCCTTGTGCTCTATGACCGTCTTTCTATGCCGATGAGTTGAGCCGTGCCTCCAACACGGATCCACATAGCTTGGCCAAGGTATGCCCGATCATGATGGTCCTGTAGTTATTGGGCTCCATAGTGTTGGCAAGTCTTTGTCCTCCAAATGCGACGTGCCTTCTTAATGCCATATGATGCATCATATCCTTTACCCTAGTATATAGTCTAAAAACGCTCTAGGGTCTCCCCTATTCCCCAACCTTATGGTTGGAAACACGAGATTGGGGAAAGGGGCCACTCTCGGTCGGTAGTGGCTGCATTCTTGCTCGCATATGCCTAGTATCCACATCTTACGCTTTTGAGATGGTAGCAGAACTTGGCACTGGTTTTGATTTTGCTCGTCGTTAGCATCATGTTTGTGGGCAACTACTCCCACCTTGGTGGACTAGCCGTAATCGTGATGGTCCTTAGGTTGTTGCCGTTTGAAAAGCCTACCGTCGGGGTGCAACACCAGTTGGAGATTAGTGTGTGTAGGCTTTTGTCGTGGTCTGATCTGCATGGAGCTGGTAATGAATGAAGGGGGGTGTTGGCGAGTCTTTTTCCTCCAGCTGCCACATGTTTGCATAATCCCATACGATGTTGCATCATATCCTTCACCCTAGTATATAGGGTAAAAACACAGGCCTCCCCTATATTCCCAACCACATGGTTGGGAATATACGGGATTGGGGAAGAGAGGGCCTTTTGGCCGGCAGCATTCTTGCTTGCGTGTGCGTAGGAATGACATCCTGTGCTTTTGACGATAGTGTCCCCAACTTTGTGTATGGTGAGAAGATGTGTGATGACCAGGTGTGGGGAAAGCCTTTCATTACAGTGCCCTGTGTAAATGTAAGCCAAGAGGGGTGCTAGGGTGTTGGCTGCATGTGATGATGGGTGCTCATGATCCTGGGAACGGCTGTTTTGGAGTTTCTGGTTGAGGTGAAGAAAGTGGATGTAGTGGGGCGAGGTTCGGGTGGTGTGGGAATGGAGGCTGATTGGGAATGTGGTAAAGTGAGTGTGCATAAGTGTGCATGATGTGGGGATTTGTGATCTGTGCGTGTGGACGTCACTCCCTCAACCTATGCCAGGCCTCCTCGGAGTTGCTGCTAAAGAAGAGTTGGTATATCTCCTGGTATTGCTTTATCACATATGCTCGTTTCTTGTTGCGAGTGAGCAGTTAATTCTTTGAGCATTATGCACGCTCTAGGATTTGGCCAGTTGCTCTCTCGTTATACCAACCATTCTGGGGTGTGGTACCCATCAGATGCTTAGCATTGGAGCGGGGGCTGCAGAATATATGGTGTCGTTGAGTTGGGAGGTGAGGATGGCATGGGAACTATAGTGGGTCCATATATCTACCAAACCACGATCAACGTTGTTGGCATATATGTGGTCACATTTGTGTTTGAAGTGGATTTTGGTATGGTGGGAGGTTGGTGGGGGTGGCGGTAGTGGGCTGGGTGGTGGGTGGTGGGTGGTGGGTGTACAGGCAATGGAGAAGGAGAGGTAGGTGTGGTCAGTGTCAATAGGGCCTTTGGGGATAGTGAACTTGGAGATGAGTGAAGCCCCATAATATAATCCACCGTGCTTGATCCTCCACTATATGGAAAGCTTGTGAGTCTGTTGGGGGGAGAGAGAGAGAGAGAGAGAGAGAGAGAGAGAGAGAGAGAGAGAAAGAAAGATATAGTAAGCGTCTGCTTAAGAACCAATGGGCCTATGAGACGAAAGTGATACAGTAACGTCCATGGTATATCCCAATGGGGTGATACAAAACTGTCCATGGAAGAGAGAGAGAGAGAGAGAGAGAGAGAGAGAGAGAGAGAGAGAGATGGCTTAAATAGTCCATGCCTTGTTTCTTCACAGGAGTGGAGATAGTGATTGCCACACCAGGCCGTTTGATTGATATGCTAGAAGGTAAACAAACAAATTTACTCAGGGTTACGTACCTTGTTCTGGATGAAGCTGACCGAATGTTAGACATGGGTTTTGAACCTCAAATCAGGAAGATTGTTTCTCAGGTAACTAATGTGCATTCTAATCAAAAGTATGGGTGATTGGTATTCTTTAGGAATAGCAGCCTTATTTTGGTCCAGCTTTGTTTTGTTGGTTTGACCTCTTCATGTGAATTCAGATTCGGCCTGACAGGCAGACATTATATTGGAGTGCAACTTGGCCTAGAGAAGTGGAGGGCTTGGCTAGACAGTTTCTACACGATGCTTACAAAGTGAGTCGTATGCCATCTGATGCATTACTGTTGATTTCAGTCAAGTACAGCGATCTTTTTCTAGAAGGGTTAATCTATTTTTGCTCCTGACAATATACCAGCTAGGGAGACATCCCATAGTGTCTGTACAGCAGCCCAAAAACAATAGAATCTCAAAAATTCAGCAAATGTAGGGAAGTTTGCGTAGTATGGAATCTTTGCACATGCCTCCAAAGCAGTCTGTCAGCACAAAACCAATGCAATTTTTAATGTACGGCTGTGTGGATTCCTGCAGTATTCTCTTTTAAAAAATAAATAAATTTAAAGGTAATATAAATACAAATGGAAATCTCAAACCAAAAGGTAGGGAGATCTCAACCAATTGGGGGCACTATGCTGCCATAAAAGCCCCGTAGGAGTGGAGGAGAAGAAAAAACCATGGTTCCTTTCTCATAAATTTGTTTAATTTTATTTGCATAACTCTTGAAGATCCTTGTATACGGGCTCAGGTGGCCGAAGGAGTATGAATGATGTCACTCCATATATTGCAAATACATTGGGTGTCATAAAAAGTAATACTCTCGAAGGCCCCTTTTGCTTTTGCTCTTTCAGATATGCCTCACCATGATATTAGCAATAATCTCCCATGTGGTGTCAATACTCAATGGAGGTGGTATGTATTGTAATTGGGGGATATCTTGAAGCAAACATCTTTGAGCTATGTCCCTATGGTCAAGTATAATAGGATCAGCTACCTTGTCCTCAGTCAATCTTGCAATAGCACCCCAAGTAATATAGATAGGATCACTCCTCAATTTGCCCAAGAGTTGGGCTATAGATACCTAGATCCTCTATGGTCCTTTGCACTCCCATAAGCAATGATACATTGTCTCAAAGTAGTTGGGACAAGAGGGATCCAAGCGAAAAATGGATCTCCACTGGTTGGTAGGTAACCGACCATGTAAAAACAGCCAGAAGTAGGATATTTGGCTCTTCTTGTATGAGTGACTTTGGGTTTTTCCAAGCATGAGTAACTTGGTGTTATGCATAGTGTAGCTGAAGATAGCCACAGGTACCACAAGGCATGAGTAACCATCATTGGGGAAGGGTCAGTATACTAATACTTCCTTGAGAAACACACTACTCTCATTGGACGGATCGCAGAGCTAGGTGTGATCACCTGTACATCACATCTCTCCATTTGTCATCTAGACTAAATGGAATAGAAGGCAACACCTTGTTCCTTCTCTGGCTTTAGGAATTCCAACACTTGAAGTGACATGCTTGTCCCAGAGAAAAATAACAACCACAAGTGATGATACTCATTTAAAAACATACCAATGATCTAGTGGTTAGGTATAGCTGCATCAATTTGTGTAATCCATATTCTCCCTAAGATAATGATTGTTAATTTTTCCAGCCTGTCGCTTCAACCTTGAGCTATGTAAGCAATGGAAGTTGGAAGTTTTGCAAATGTAAATTGTGTGCGAGTTTACTTTCCTTTGTTTTTTAAAGACATATGAATTGGATTATAAGGTTGTCTCATTTCTCATCTCATTGCCAATAATTTGGTGAAACTATAGTTTAATGTATTTTAGGACCGCGTATGTTTTCAGTCGGAGTGAGCCAAACATACTTGAAGAAGCATACTTTCATACTCGTATGCGTATGCGTATGCTTCACGTATGTTAAAGACTATGATACCGGATACTTGAAGCATACTTTCATACTCGTATGCATATGCTTCACGTATGTTGAAAACTATGATACCAGATACCACAGTAATGTCTCATCACTACGATGAGAAACTCTACACTTGTCATCAAGAAATCTGACCACTAGCTCTATCTAACAACTACTACTTTTTAATGTCTGGAATAAACAAGACTATAGAAAGAGTGATTGTCCCACCATTTACAATAGTGAGAACAACCTTACCAAATCCTTTTATTGGATATGAGGAGTTGTTTGAGCATGTGATTGTTTCTCCTTGAGGAGGAGACTCAAGGGAGGAAAACAAAACACGTTGAGAAGTAATGTGCTTGCTAACACCACTACCAAAGTGCCAGACATGCTAATCTATCACTGACATGCATACATCATGGACAAAAAGGGTCATAATTGTAGTATACAATGAATTCCAATCATCCTCTCCATAGTTCGTTGATTGCTTTTTAACACTTGGTGCTCATGCATCAACCCCACAATCATGGTAGACTCTTTCTTCTTCTCCTTCTTAAACCTTTTTCTACATTCATTGATATAATGACCTAGTTTTCGACATTAGTTGCATTTTCTTTTCTTCTTATGCTTTTCACCCACCTTCTTGGCATGCTTTCCAAAAGGCTGGGAGTTGAGCTTATAGCCGCTCTGAGAAAAGACTGTCTTTATCTTTTTGAATTGCACTAAATGCTTGATCTCCCACACGCATACTAGTTCAGTTTTGTCGAGATTTTCCTTCTTGCAAAGCACTGCAATCAACTCATCATGAGCCGAAGTGTAGATACAAAACCTTGATATGAATCCGATAAAGCTATGATAATAGTAGACACCAAAGAATTGTTCGGATAGATCTCATCCAAAACATGTCAATTGCTCCTTAAGATCTTTAATCCTTTTGAGGTACTCATTCATAAAATCTTTCTCATTGATATGCTAGGACTTTAATCTCTTCCGTAAGTAGGTCAATTGTGTCTCATTACACACCTAGTAAAGAAAAACAAGCGTAGTTCAAGCATCTTTGCATTTTTACAAGCAAATATAAGAAATAATGCTCCATTTTTTTGAAAGTGTCAATAATGCATGTGCTTGTGCATCTTTGTCATCCCACTTGCCTTGTTGCATTGTGGGAGATACGGAGACGGATATCACAGTTACATTAAAACTCGTATCACCATACAAAGTACCTATACTATGTTGTGCTAGCTACACAAGGCATGTGTCTCAATGTCGATAAAAATATTTCAAAGCTCTTTGGCAACCAATACGTGGCACATCATATAAAGCCACAACGAAAAGCATCCTAAACACATCACTACCTACCATTTTTGCTTCCAAATAACTAATCTTTGATATATCTGGACTATTATATGATGAGAGAAAAACCGCCTAAAGAGAAAAAAAAGTACCACCGTCTATTATTAGTCTAGTTCCACACACCACTGTTATATAAATGGGGGTACAAAACTATTTCGTATTTTCTCATTTGTTAATCCCTCTAATTTAGGCAAGCAATTGTATCCTCCAAGGTACTGTGTTTTCAACCTATCTCATTCAAGGAGAAGTATTGCTCTAATAATGATTCGAGAGTATAATTAAGCAATTAATCACAATTATAAAAGTTCCAAGGTGTCTTCTTTTTTTAAGGCTCATGCTCAAGAGAAAGCTAAGAATAAATCAAAAGAGAATTATTAAAACCAAGACTAAATCTCATTATTACTCAAATGATGAAATGTTAGATTTTTTTGAATTACTATGCTTAGCTCTCACATGCATTTGTTCGGAGAGAAAAATTAAACATAATATTTAACCAAGGATTAGACACTACCGTTGAGAGTCTCAAGTGGTAAGACCATTCTAATGGCATCCTATATCCAATAGAGAAGTTCATGGGAGAGAACTTTCACATAGGACAGATTAAGGTGGAATATCTACTCATGAGAGTTCTCGAGAAAAATTATCATTGGGAGAGATCCTTCTCTAGCAAGAGGAGATCAAGTGTTGAATGAAAGGGATGAAAAAGCACTTAGTATAATTGCATTAGGTCTCGGTGACATGGATACATCAAAGGATGCATGGGATGAGTTAGAGAAATTGTTTGGAGCAAGGTAAAAACTCTAAAATTGTATTGAAAATCAAATTCTCTGGTCTAGATGTGACACATGATCAAGGTTTTTATACTCACCTAAATTACGTGAAAAGTTTAATGCAACTTATATCAATTGGAGCACCCATTGATGAGGACGATGCCATTGCCATCCTACAAGAACTTGCCTAATCCAAATTTTGAATGAGCTACTGCTATCCTTTGAGAAAAGGAAAGAAAGACAACGAATGTATCAAATCAAGCTTACTTTAACAAGGAAACTTACAAAGAACTGTCAAGAACAAAATAAAACGCAACTACTGAGAGAATGATGCTACTTTAAAAAAGAAAGCACAAACGAGCTAACTCTGTAGATAAAGAAGAGACAAATGAGATAGCCTTTGATTCGATAGAAGAGGCTAACATTGTTCATGAAGATTGGACTTTCTAAAGCACAAGGAAGGATCAACCACCTAGAAAATGATGGTACTTTAAGAAAGAAAGCACAAACGAGCTAACTTTGTAGATGAAGAAGAGACGGATGAGATAGCCTTTGGTTCGATAGAAGAGGCTAACATTGTTCATGAAGATTGGACTTTCTAAAGCATAAGGATCATGTGGAAATCCCTACTTACTTTGTGTAATCCCTTGTTCTTACTTTGTGTATAACATCACTCAAAGTTCAGTAGTGAAAATCTATGTAACAAAGTAGGTTAAATCCATTACTAGAGTTGGCCTACTCAGGTATTGCTGGTTGACATGATTTTTTGCAGCCGACTAGGAGTGCTGTTCGTCGAGTACCTCTAGGTGGCTGTCAGCTGTCTCTACAACAGGCCGACCCCTTGTAGGGGCCATATAAAATGGCCCCTTGGTCCCCTCTCATTGTATTCGGGTTTTTGGGTTTTCTTGTGTATAGAGTTCCACCTCTCTCTCTCTCTCTCTCTCTCTCTCTCTATTTGTTGTGTTTTTTTTGCAGTGCACTTGCTCTTGTGTTTTCAGATCTTGTCTTCATCTCTGTTGCATATTTTGACGTGGTATCAGAGCTCTAGGCTCTTGGAAGATCTTGGGAATTGCGTGAGCAAGAGGGGGGTTGTTTTGTTGCTGATTGGTGGATTGATTTGGATCGTTCGGGAAGAGAAGAAGCAAGAGGAAGGCAGGCTGATTTGTTGAACAGCCACTTACAGGTTTAAGTTCTTTATTTTTTCCACCCACCTACCCTTTTCAATTACATCCCCGCAATGGCAGATTTACTTGAGATGGTTGAGAAGCATGTGAAGATGCCGACACTCCTCATGTTCCCAGTGGATCGTTAATTGGACGGGAACAACTACGGAATATGGAAGGTAATGATGGAATCTATTTTGGAGTCTTACGATCTTGTTGATTTCATTGTTGTTGGGGTTTCACAGTCGGAGTTAGAGGAAGGCGAGTTACCCTCGATTCGAAAGGAACGTGAGGCACATGCACAATAATGGGATTGTGTCAATGCCAGAGTCTGTTCTTTCACGGTCGGAGTTAGAGGAAGGGGAGTTACCCTCGATTCGAAAGGAACGTGAGGCACATGCACAATAATGGGATTGTGTCAATGCCAGAGTCTGTTCTTTCATTTTTCTCAACTGCACACCGCAGGTAATATCAATCATATCAAGCATATGACGTTGGCCAGAGGTATATGGCAGCATTTGCCTTCTCTTTACAACAGGGTATTGTCCATGAAGAGGATTTTCTTGGAAGTGCAGATGCGGGTGATGATTCCTACAAAGTCGTTGACGATGCGGGAGCACATCAACAAGCTGCAGTCTCTTCAGTAGGAAGTCCTCCAAGTTGGGAATGAGATATCATCGGAGGATATGGCCATAATGTTGTTGTCACATTTGTCCTCTCAGTACTCAGCATTTTACTCTTCTTTGATCACCAGTGATAGGCTCAACACCATCACATGGGAGGAGCTTGTGTCCATGGTCTTGGACCAAGAGGAAAGATTTACGAATCCTCCACAGGGTAGAGGTTCGGAGGCCTTAATTGGCCAAAATGGTCGAAAGGCCGTAACAACAATGACAAAGGGAAGTCTTCATTGGAGAAGTCCGTTGAGAAGAAGTCCGATGCAAACCGCGAAAACTGAAGGCAAAGAGGACGTGGAATGATTGTGGCGAGAGGCCACTATTGGAGGTAGTGTTCTAAGTGGAGCACCGAGAAGGGTGCAGAATCCCAGCAGCAACAGTGAAGACTCTAGCTTTTGTGCACTTGGAGGTGATGGATATCGATGTTTCATTTTCTTCGTGCAGGGAGGAGGTTGGAGGACTCTCTGCTACGGATACTTGGGAGTGGGCACATGACTCCTTTCCGTTCGGCTTTACAGGATCTTTGCAGGTATTTTGGTCACATTCTTATTGGGAATACATCCAGTATCCAGTTCACAATAAGGGCAAGTTGGAGATAGTTTCCGATGGCAGAGGGGGGAAGCATTCCTCCCAGGTGTTGTATGTTTCATCACTTGGTTTTTATCTGTTGTCAATGCATCAGGTTTGCAAGACTGGCATACGGGTGGAGTTTGATGAGCATTTTGTTGCTCTCCGGGACAAAGCAACAGGCTAGGTAGTTTGGGAAGACGGAGTGGAGAATGGAGTTTATAAACTTTTAGCACTCTCTCCCAGGTTCTCAGTTTTGTGATGAGTGGCAATCTGGTAATGGCCACTTAAGTGTGGATACGTTGCAGGTGCAGGCTTTCTTGGACCAGATGGTGGATGGCTTGTCAGATGGCAGGAACTTTCCAGTACTGATGTTGGTAGTTCTTGTGTTCGTCAATCAGAGGAAACTTTACAGGTAACCTATGCTCTGATGTCTCGTAGCATTCGAGACAAAAACACTCTTGTAGATGAGGAATTTTTTTTCACGAGGATCTATTGGAAGGCCAGGTAGGTGGCAGTTGATTTCTTGTAGGCTTTGTGGTTTCGGATTCAGAGGGGGTTGGTTATAGGTTTTCGAAGGCCTTGAGTGGTCTTCAACAGGTTTCCAAGACTTGGCATCTCACCGTAATAGGTGTTGATCCTTGTGAGCAGTATGATGCCTCCTTGACTCGGAAGCAGAACGGTTCATTGATTTGGTTGATGCATACCAGATTGGACGAGAGCTTCTTGATGAGGCTGTTGAGCTCATGTTTGCAGAGGACTCTTTGGGAGGCAGGACTGCGTATCTTGTGGTCTTTTGTGGTCTTTGCAGCATGCGAAGGATCTTGGACTCTTTTACATAGCAAGGGGATTGGTGGATAGAGTCAGATTCTACGGATGGAGTGACTCAGATTGGGGAGGAGAGCTAAACACACGAGGACCTTGACATCAGGCTACAGTTTTTTCCGTGGCTCAAGAGCAGTTTTATGGAACATTAAGAGGCAGCCATCTAATGTCTTGTCGTCGACAGAGGCAAAGTACCAGGCTTCTTGTGCTGTTGCTTACGAGGTGGTAAGGTTGTAGAGGTTACTTGGCAGGATTGGGTTTTCATTGGAGGAACCCATGGATTTTTTGCACTCGATTAGGTGCGTTGTTGGTTGGGTACCTCCAGGTGGTTGTTTGGTTGTCTCTACAGCAAGCCGACCCCTTGTAGGGGCCATATAAAATGGCCCCTTAGTCCCCACTCATTGTATTTGGGTTTTCTTGTGTATATTACTGTGGTTTTTTTGCAGTGCACTTGCTCGTGTTTTCAGACAAGAAACTCCCAGAGTTAAGCGGTAAAAATCTATGTGACAAAGCAGATTAAATCCATTATAACACTTGAGGGGGTTTCCACCATGTGCAACATGGACTCTATATGCTTTCTTTTCTTACCACGGGTCTTATCCACCTCATCCCTAATGACACAAAATGGATTCCTCCAAAGAAGCATCTTTGATAATAGTTTTCCTTTTGGGAGGCGATAGAGTGGACCAAGACAAGAAAACTCCCAGAGTTAAGTGGTGAAAATCTATGTAACAAAGTAGGCTAAATCCATTACTAGAGAGTTAAGGGAGTTTCCACCATGTGCAACACGGACTCTATGTCTCCTTTTATTACCACAGGTCTTATCCACCTCATCCCTAATGATGGTGATGAGACTAATGTTGCCCAATGGAGTCACGTTGCTTGGGATTGCATACGAAATGTCAAAGTCACACAGCAGCAGCACGCACACCACCCTAGGGCATTGAGCAACGTCGGTTGGGATCCCATCTCCCAACCGTTGCTCCCTCTAAAAACTCAATCGGAGGAGATATCTATGACAAGGTGCACTTGCATATATGGGATAATTGACCACAACTTCTAGTCATGCGATAGCTCGAGAGTAGTTACGAGAATTGCCACCTCCAACACCCTCCTTCAATTCGAGCACCTCGATCAAACAGAGGTTAGGATTGCCCAGGACGACACATGCTTAGCTCTGATACCATGACAAAGTCACGCAGCAGCAGCACACAAACCACCATATAGCACCGAGCAACGTCGATGGTTGGGCTCCCAACTGTTGCCCCCCTCCCAAAAACCCGTCCAAAGAAGATATCTATAACAAGGTGCCACCACAACCTATATATGACTCTTCAACTTCCCATGCTCTTGCATATGGGATAATCTACCACAACTTCTAGTCATGTGATAACCCGAGAGTAGCTACGAGAATTGTGAGTAGCTACCCTTTGTGACTTGTTTGCGTGTTGTTGGTTGTCTTGCTTATGCATTTTTGCTTGAGCAACAATACAATAAGGTGGATGATAAGGCTGTAAAATGTATTTTTGTGGGATACAACTCAGAAAGTAAAGGATATAGACTCTATCATCCAGCCACAAAGCGAATTTTGGTGAGTAGAGATGTTGTCTTTGTTGGGGGAACTCAGTTTAGTTTAGCCCCTGCTTTTATGGAAAAGACAGCAAAATGTATGCTCACACGACATGTTTGATGCACTCTTACCTTTCTACAATGCCGGGTAGCCATATGTGGAGCAAACGAATGCTCAAAAAGGTGCTGCAAATCAACCTAAGCTGATTGAAAATCAGCTTGAATTTCAGCCCAGTGTCCTTTGCCCACTCCAAGATGGATTGATCTGCCAGGTCCGGTTATCATGGACCTCAATGAGATGAAGGGGGGCTTTGATGTCCTTGGTAGTGGTGACCAATTGACACTGGAGGAGGGTGAAGGGTGATCAAAGGTGCCCACCAACACACAATGATGGAAACATCTCTCTTCTCTAGGCCTACCCCCAAGGGTTTGTGCATAGGCAAGGAAAGTTTACCAACCCTTCATCGACCATCAAGGAACCAATGTTCAACTTGGTCAGTTGCATTTTTTATGCGGTTTCTTCTCTCAATTTCCTCCTGCTTGAGATGTGATCTTTAACTATTTTCTTCTCTCATTAGCTTTCCCGTCTATTTTGGCTTTTTGATGCAAAAAAGCTCTCATAGCTTTTTGCAAAACAACCTACATAACTCCGACCATCATCACAAGAATTGAGAATTACCGTGGCATATGACTTGCACTGCACTATGCAAGACCGACTCAAAAGCCAATTGATATGACCTTGTGGTTTACGTCCATCTAGAGTTGCAAACCAACACACACAAACAGAGAAGACATTTAAAGTAGTTTGACACAAGTTCACGTCCATCTAGAGTTGCAAACCAACACACACAAACAGAGAAGACATTTAAAGTAGTTTGACAAAGTCACTAACCCAACATTAGGCTCAAAAGCTCCAGGCCAATCTCGAGCATGGGCAGATCACATCTAGCACTTGAGTGCCAGACCTTCAGGCACCAGAGCCAATAGACAACCTTTCTTGTGAGCAGCCTTAGAGCATGTAACCAGCGATTTGTTGAGTCTCTGGGTTCAGTAACCGTCTCTACCTCTGCGTTGACCTCCTCATAGGAAAAAGGATGTGGAATGATTGTTTTATCTCATGCAAGAAGAGGGCTATACTTATCTAATTCTCATACTTGATGACTGGAAGGGGGGGGGGGGGGGGACACACGTGTGCGAGCATGCACACGTGTAAAATGGGTAAATAAAAAGAATTCAGTAAGGTAGTGAAATCCTTCAATATCTGGAATCATTGTTCTGTGTTGTTTGCCTATTGCAGGTTATTATTGGCTCACAAGATCTGAAAGCCAACCATTCAATTCAGCAGATAGTGGATGTTGTGTCTGAGCAGGAGAAATACTCAAAGTTTGTGTTTTTGCAAAGTTGTATGCCATGTGTGAGAAGCTTATCAGCACGGTTTTGTGCCTCTTTTAGGAAATAAATTATGGGTGGTTTCTTGACTAGGCTGGCAGACTTGCTGGAACATGTGATGGATGGAAGTAAAGTACTGATTTTTATGGAAACAAAGAGAGGTTGTGATCAGGTTACTAAACAACTCCGCATGGATGGATGGCCTGCTTTATCTATCCATGGTGATAAGAGTCAAGCAGAACGCGATTGGGTTCTCTCTGAATTTAGGTCTGGCAATAGTCCCATAATGACAGCCACCGATGTTGCAGCACGAGGTTTGGGTATGTGTTGTATCGCCATGCACTTGTAGGATTGCATCCTCTATTGCTGCTTTGGAAAGAACTTGTGGATTGTGAGACATTTTTCCAACATGCAGATGTTAAAGATATCAAATATGTCATCAACTATGATTTCCCTGGATCATGTGAAGACTATGTGCATCGCATTGGGAGAACTGGCCGTGCCGGTGCAAAGGGTACAGCCCACACATTCTTTACAGCAGCTAATGCAAGGCATGCAAAGGAATTGGTGGTGATTCTAAAAGAAGCAGGCCAGTCTGTAAAACCTGACTTGCAAGCCATGGTCGGATCAGGTTATGGTGGAGGTAATCTTGTTCTGCAGTCTATGACCACTTTCAGAAGCTTTGGCATTCTTTGTAATGACTTTTTGAAGTGTTATTGTTCTGCTCCAGGCTATAGTGGTGGTAGAGGTTTTGGGGGCAGAGGCTTTGGTGGTAGAGGTTTTGGTGGTGGTGGCCGAGGATCTTTTCAAAAAGGTTCAAACTCAGTACCAGTAAATGGCCCTCGGTGGTAGGGTGAAACCATGCCCCACAACTTCTGGGTGAGCAATAGCATAGCCTTTGTGCATTCGTAAGTCTATACCAGATTTACTTTATCTAATAATATTGCGCTAGTTTATGCAACTATTTATAGTTGAGCTAGATGGTACGGGGAAGGAAGATTGTTGTAATTTTTTTGTTACAAGAGAATTAACTATCCTATGAAAGGGATTGGGAATTTCAGTTTTATTTTAATTGTAATGCTAAAATTTGTAGAGCTATAGAATGACAACATTGTTTTTCCCTTTTACTAAGGGCTTGTTTATCCTTTTGGCATTCCTTTCCAACTATAATGTTGTCTTGTCAAATCATTTGGAAGAGCTTGTCAGATATGATACTGATAGGGAGATATGAATCCCACACACTGTGATGCCATATTCTTTCACCTGGCTTTTCTGGCTGTATACTATACCGAGAGATGATGGAATAATGTAAAGTGGGAGGAAACCATGTGCATGCTTGCGTAGTTTGCAAAAGGGCACCCCTGTGGAGCCTATTCTTCTTGGCCATCAGTGAAGACAATGCACCTTTTTGGGCCCCATCTTTGAAATATATTGCTAAGGACTGAAATTAACCATATGATTGCAAGAACTCCAGATTATTACATTAGCTGAAGACTGCACCATGATAAATATTCTCTGAAGATTGTTACAGTTGTCATTGTGCATTCTACTCTTAATCTGGTTGAGTACATATCGATGCCCATGCCAATGGTTTATCAAAGTGCCGTGACAATCCCCTCGTTGATTTGTGCTTGCCTTTCACCTGGTCCTGACTGTCATCCTGCCTACCATCCAGCCCCCGGCCCTTCTCTGCTTCTTCTGCCTTCCAGCCCCTCCCACTTCATTGCCTATGCCTGCAAACGGAATATTCCTATTTTGTTCAAGTTGTCCGCCCATCTTGTGATTGGCGTTATGGCTTCCTATCCTTCCTCACTCCCACAAGCTGTGAGAATTATAAATCTTTTACAAGAAGCAACCCTTTTCCCCTTGGCTCGCGTAATTATTCTTGGAGTACCGACTGGACTTTCATCCTGGGGCAGAGGATCAACCGTTACTCAGATTTCTCGCTCTGCCACAGGTGTTTTAGAAACTGTTGGCTTCCAAAAGGAGTTGCATTTGGTCAGGTCTTGGAAGTACCTGTCCTGCCAGGGCTATACAATTCATTTGATGTGTTGGCTTCCAAAAGGCGATGCATTTGGTCAAGTCTTGGAAGTACATGTCGTTCCAAGGCCATACATCCGTTTGCTTCCACAGCGGTTACTACTGTTGGCTTCCAAAAGGAGCTGCATTTGGTTAGGCCTTCAAAGTGCCCGTCCTTCCAGGGCATACATTCGTTTGCTCCCGTAGCAGTTAATATTGCCACCTCTGATGGATTACCCAAAGTTTTTGTTATTGTTCCTCACCCTTCCATCGCTGATGGTTACATCTTGTTACAGAGATCAGATGGCTCACATTTTTGACAAAGGATGGAGATTTCTGGCCAAGGAGATCAGTGTCGTATTTGTCACCACAGGGTCATCTTCCTAGACATTGTCCCAGATTCGAAGGCCGCATTAGGAGGCAATGTGGGCATGCTCATCAGATGTCTCTCCCTACAATTTTTCTTGCATTTAACACACTACATAGTAGGGACGGTGATCGCTTCCAGTCTCATTCTATACGAGAAGGATGCTCCTCATCTTCCCTGTTATATCTCGTTGTTGTGGAGGCTGTGAGCATCTTTCTTTGCTCCATTTTTGGAGTTTTTGGTTTGAGTTTGCCCTTGTGTAGGGAGGATGAGCTTTTGGACTTTGATGATATTGCTATGTTCTTCGAGGCCTCACATGTATGTTTATGTTCCTTTCGGATTGTATTGGAGTAGTTTTGCGTGGGTGCAGGGCGCTCATTAATTGTCAATTGGTTTTTGGATTAGTGACACACAAAGAGTCCTAGTTCTTAAGAGGAATCGATGAGAGTTTTTGCATGGCATTGATAGGATTCTATTATGGCGAGGAGAGTTTCTGCATGGTTGATGATAGGATTCTATTATGGCGAGGAGAGGGAAAAAAGTTATAATGATGGAATTCCATGCCAAGAGAGCGTGTGGTTATTATTGGTAGAGAGGCGGTGGACATCAGAGAGAAGATTGTATGTCATGCAGAGCGAAGAGGTGTCGTGCACAAGTGGTGTCAGAAAAGGTGGAGCACATGAACTAGAAAGTGGTGAAAGTGTGACCTTGACAGAGCAGATGCACACAAGGTAGAAATCCGATGGAGCAGCAACTTGAGCATAAAAAGCCTCTTGGGTAGATGGTTAGCTTATCTCCAGTAGGGTCCAACAGCTCACTGGCATCAAAACATTGTGCACAGGACTCCGAGGTGTTTGAACTTTCATAGATCAACAACCTTTCCATGGTGTGATGAGCACTTGCCCTTCCTTTGCAGCTAATGTGTAGCTGGAATAGAAGGAGATGGTGGAAAGAGGGGCGACAGATAGTTAAAGGGACAGAGGGCGATGGTGTTGATAGGTTATGTGGTTGGCTACCTTAAAGCCAATGTTGAACACCAAAAGAGATGGGTGAACTAGACATGCCTTGCCGAGTCCAAATGGCGATGTTATGAGAGCAACGATGAACACATAGTGAGGGCAGTACCCACAACTGTGGTAGCATGGGTTGGAAGGAAAAAATCAAGGGTGTTTTGGTAGAGGCTTGGAACAGAAAAATGGGGTACGCACTAATGTTGAAGAGAGAGTATGGCATGGCTACATGTGTCGAGGATAGAGGAAGCACATGTCGGTGAAGAGAGGTGGGGAGTGCTTTTTTGAAAAGGGAGAGGGCTATTGATGTCAAAGAGAATGTAGGGGAGCACCTATGCCGAAGATATAGTGAGCATGTTGTCTAAGAGAGAGAAAGGAAACTCATGTTGATGAGAGAGAAGGTAAACAATTCTTATCGAAGAGAGAAAAGGAGTTTTTTTGTCAAAGAGAAAAAAGACTCTTCGTGTTGAGGAGAGAGAAAAGGGAATTGGAGGGAAAGAGATACGCTTAGTTATAGAGATGATGAAGAACAATAACAATTGCTCTCATCTAGTAAATGATCGAGCCTATTGGTAGTCTCAAGGTTGCTCATTTATACAAATGGTCTATCTATCGTGAGTAGGTGTATCGTTTGGGCCATCAAACTGTGCTCGCCCCATTGAATGTGGAGCGTGATTCCTATGCAACCTACCATTGATTGTTTGCCACTATTATGGACAACTTGCCATTGATTGGCAATATTATGACATCACCCACTTGTTGATGGTGTGCAAGTGGTAGCCCTCCAAGGTAAGAGCTGGACCTAGTAAATGCCATGTAGTGCACGTAGTCAATGAAGAGGTTGGTTGTAGGTAGGTAATTCCATCAATGAATCACTAGCGTAGAGTGCCACTTGTTAATTGTCATGACAGTCGATTGGACAGCTAGCACTTGTCAATTGGACGTCGGCACTTCTTGTCAACTCGATGCTAGGCAATCTGACATCATGGGGTTGATATATTACTTGTGAGCATTATGAAAAAACCTCTTCATTGGAGTTCCAATAGATTGGATCAGTCTCCAGAGCCTTGGTAATTAGCCAATTACTGCTTGGCTTAGCATGGTTCATTCCCTCATGTTATGGGTGTGAGCTCACATTGGATCCATAGGCCCAGTGGTGGCAAGGGTAGACGAGGGTTGGTGCTAGACCCATGGGATTAGATGGGGGTTGGTGCTTCTCTCGTGGATGCATTTGGCTAGTTGCGGAGATTGGTATGTAACTTTCTTGGTAGTTAGCCAATGACTGCTTGGCTTAGCATGGTTCATTCCCTCATGTTATGGGTGTAAGCTCACATTGGATCCATAGGCTCAGTAGTGGCAAGGGTAGACAGGGGTTGGTGCTAGACCCATGGGATTAGATGGAGGTTGGTGCTTCTCTTGTGGATGCATTGGCAAGGGTAGATAGGGGTTGGTGCTAGACCCATGGGATTAGATGGGGGTTGGTGCTTCTCTTGTGGATGCATTGGCTAGTTGCGGAGATTGGTATGTAACTTTCTTTGGTTAGATTTGGATGGTACACTAGATACCGAGGCCACACAAGCAAGTTAGCAATCAAAGGATTCATTCCAAGCATTGAGCCTTGGGAGAATTTCTTTATGTTTAAGATTTTCGATTGTATACGTCGTGGTGGTGGAGATTGGATGCTCAATTCACATTTCATCTTTATTAAGGTAGAGTTTAGGGCACCTTCCTCTTTGCTTATAGATCATCTTTTTTTTTTTCAGGTGCATTGTTTTCACGAGGGAGTGAGATCAAGGGATCCTTTCTCATAGACCCCCCTAGGACGCTCTTGGCACCTTTGTTTTCACGAGGGAGTGAGATCAAGGGATCCTTTCTCATAGGACCCTCTTGGCACCTTTGTGCCCCAGATTGGTTGAGATCACCCTACAGTTTGGGATGGGTCTTTTTTGGTTTCGACTTACAGTAATGATTTTGTATGGTCTATTTATACTTAATAGAAGTTTCTTTTCTACAAAAAAAAAAAGAAAAAAAGAAGTGCCATGACAATGGGTTGAAGGTGAAAAATGGTAGGTGAAGCTTCATTTTTAGGTGGCATCATAAACGTGGACGATGCCAATAGTCATTTGAGTGCCATGTTCAACATGTAGCTAGTGTGGGTGTTTTATTGAGCTAATCCCACATCCCTTCCAAATAAATGTGTTGACTTTGTTGACTTCTCATATATGCTTTTGGCTTTGGGAGAACTAATGAAAGTTATAATAAAGTCCATTGGCCCAAACTGGGTCCATGGGACCAAAACTAGAAAATGATGGATAAGGCCCGTTACACATACCCCACCGCCCATGTATGGGCAGGGGAGATTGCTTGCCTATGAATTATGGGCGATGGATACCCCCACCACATCAGCATCGGTAGGCCTAATACAATTCTGTTGGAAGATAAGCAAGGCATCTGCAAACACGTAAATTATCATGCAGTTGGGAAACATGTCACCCATCATGGGGTACATAATCGTCTTGACTTACTAACTATCTGCCATTTGCCTCAACAGTCTTCATTGAATGGTGACAATAGCTCACCTTTCATTGTTCCACTGAGCAATTGGGAGCACCATCTCAATATACGCAAATTCTTTTTTCATACAACCGATGGCATTCCTCTACAATCTACACAACTGTTGGCCCAAAACAACAGCTCAACAGTCTCATGTTCTCACGTTAGCTTGTTGAAGTTTGCGCATCTCAACCAAAATTATTGCAATGATAATAGTTAGCCAGATTCTCAAGCTCTATGACTCTAATTTTTTTTTCCGACTGACCCTAGACCCAAGATCCTCCCATGGTTTTCGTTTTTCATCGCTCGTAAGCACGCTTTCATTGCTCGTATGGGTACTTTTTTCCCACCCGCAAGCGATGAGCACTTGGTGGGCGTTTGAATCGAAGAACTCCCAGTCCCAAGAAAAACATCTCGCCACTTAGGACATCGGTAGTCCCATCCCGCTGCACACTCAGATTTTTGGAAAAAGTTGTTGGATAGCTTTCGGGCATCGAAGATTACACTGTTTATGTGGCAATTGACACATAGGAGCGTGGCAGTTGGCACGTGGTTGGCCATTGGAAGTAGACCAACATGTCTAAGATGTAGCATTATGTCCAAGATGTGGCCATCTCTGGGAGTCTCAGTGTCATTGTCTTTGGGATTTGCGCAAAGCCTCAGCAGGTTTGGCAGAGGATCTTACGCATTTTCACTAGGGATCAGTCCCCCGCCCGTATTGTTACGTGTGGCAAAGTTGCTTGGGTTGCTGAGGCCGGGTTGTTGAGGCAGCGGTTGTCACACCATGAGGAGGAAGTTGCGGGACTAGCCATTGTGGTCTCTCTCACCTTTGCATTTCTACACAATACCAGTTCCAGCTCCATCCACAGGTCTCGTTGGTTAGCAGGTTCTTGCAAGAGATGGGAGATTTGCAACAATATGGCTGCATGACAATATGGAGAGCTCGATGCAACAAAGCCATCCAAGGCACCTTCACCTTGCTAGCGGAGTCCGTTCAGAGCATTTGGCTCGATATCATTCATACCCTCAGTCGTCAGTGGGGGCAACTTTAGGGTGCCTTAGACCACATGCGAAAATGTTGAGAGGCTTTTCTGAGGATCTGGCATCATGGTCCCTTTCTGATTGATAGCGGTGGTGAGCCCACTCGGCATTACAGACCACTTGTCCCCCTCCTCCATTGTATGAGATAGCCTTCTCCTCCTCCTAGAGTGGGCAGCCAAAGGAGAAGAGCATCCTCCCATTTTAGGCATCTTGACTCTCATTTCACATTTGAGGATGAGTTTGTATGTAGCCACTTTGGCAGTTTTCTCGATAACTAATAGAAGGATCTTTTCCCCCAAAAAAAAACATCACACCACTTGAGCTACCACCTCATTGGCTCTACGATTTTGATTTAAGCAAGTTGTGTCTCATGTTACAAGCATGTTGGCCAGATAGATCTTTCATCTTTGCAAAGCAGTAGGCATCATGGTATTCACAACCAACATCATGGTCAACACAATTAATGTAGTCTCCACATAAATTTTACAATGGTATTAAAAAACCTTAGATTTTTCTACCTTCTGCAAGTGCATGGTCACTTGCACAGATTATCTTGGAGCTTGCTTAACATTTGAATAACTGCCTCATCTTGACAGAAGGAAAAATGCCTTTGTCGATAGTAATTGGATGAAATTATGAAGAAAATGTTTGTTCAAAATTGTCTTTTTCCTCTTGAACACATGGTGAGAAAGATTCTTGTCAAGTTCACTCAAAAAGTGCAAGGATTCTTGTTCAAAATTGCCTTTTCCTCTTCAACCCGCTCTTGCAAGTGCATGGTCACTTGCATAGAGATTATACTTAATTATAACAAAATTGTTTTTGTGCAAAAAGTCATAATGCAGAAAGGTCAAAAACCTCCTCAATGTATAGAAAAAGGAGTGCTCATCATTTTGACAAACACAACTAGCTCAGAGACTTATAAAATGGCAAAAATTTGAAGGTTGTGGGCTTTCCAAGCACAAGGAGCCTTTCTCGGCATTTCTTGCATCTTTTTAAAGATATAAACACACTCATTTTTCAAAGGTTCAAAACTTCAAATTATAATTGATAAATGCATTAAAAACATGTTGGTTGCATATTTAGGAGAGATTGAGCTTGAACAAGGAGATGAGAGCCAGGTTGACTGAGAGGTTGTGCGGTACCATCGTGCTAAGCCTGAGGGGAGGCGACTCTGTGTGTAGAGAAAAGATAACCATGCTGCAGCACAACACGTTGAGAGGAGAGAGGCCACATGACAACGTGCAGAACATGAGGAATAGCCTGTAGTGACAGTTTTTGATAAAGAAGTCGAGAGCTTTGGACAAGTTCCAGTGCTGTGTCTGTCAACAACATAGCCACTCTAGGAGACACGCCTCCAGATGACACAACCCACGGCTCCTCCAGTCCTGCCTGTCGGCCTGCTTGGTTTTATAAACGGGTTGACACACATGCATCACCCACTCTTTGTATTATAGTGGGCCAAGGATAGATTTCAGCCGTCTATATTTGTCTTTTTGACACATCTAAAGGTGCCACAAAGCCACCTGTAGGGGGCATTTTTTAAAGTGATCCTACCCTTTACACTTGTGAATATGACAAAATGAGCCCACTGAAATGTATCCTAAATGTGGAATGTATCCTAAATGTGGCCGAGAGATGCATCAGCATGATCGCGTGAGGCGAGATGCATCAACATGATCCTGTGAAATCCCGTTATAGTGGGCGAGATGCATATTTCCATGCATCACTTTCGCAGCATGATGTGTACATAAGGGTTTATTGCACGAGGATGGATGTATTGCATGGTGATGCGCATCAATGTGCACATTGACAAGTCACAAATAGATGTACAACCTTCCCAACATCTTCTTAATGATGTCCATGTTGACAATGATGTCTTATGCTATGCAATTTTTCGATAAAAATCAGTTCAACTTCAAGGTCATCCTTTTTTTCATTGGTTAGAAAAAAACTTTTTTCTGACATTGGAGCAATACATTGATTGAGTCTTTAGTTGTGTTTCCATAGGCATACATGCTTGTAGAGTTGGTACTTGATTATCACGACCATGTTTTCTTGGTTCATTATGGATGCCTCTTCACTATTTCTAGACTCTTTCCATCTCAAAGTCTATGCACTTGTGTGGGTTCTTATTAATGGAAATGAGCCCAAGCTATATTTGGATTTACTAAAGTGCTTGGCTAAAAATTTGTTACCTTCCATGCATGCTAGCTAATTCAAAGGTAAATTAGGCCAAAGCTACATGTGGACTAATCCATGCGGATTAGAAATGTCCTAAATCACATATGTTTTCTTTTTAAACCACGAGCAAACCACGTGGATTAGTGATTACTAACTCACACACAAATTAAGAGGGGATACTAATCCATATGTAGATAATTACAAGCAAATTAGTACCAAATCACTTGTCAATTAGCAAAATCAAACTAGGTTTAGCAAAAAACATAAGTAGATTATCCAAGTGTAGCATAGTAAATCCATACGTAGCTTAGCTAAGTTATATGTGGATTAAGCCTAATTTACCACATGTCAAAATTTCATTTCTATGTTGAGGATAAGAAAATCTTGGGCTCTTCATTCACATGCAGCTTAGTTAAGTCGCACATGGACGTGGTTTAAAACTTTTGCACTTCTTATGCAAATGATGGCTCATACTCCTAATGATAAATGACATAAAAATGCAAGAAATAAGAGAATATAACAAGATTAATGAAAGTTTTTATTGTTTTATTCATGAAATTAACAAGATTCACAACACAAATCCCAAAAGAGTACAAGCATATAGTTTTTTAATTGATTTCTTCATTATACTTATTGCAAATGCTTTGTACAATACTACCTCCTACATGATTCACAACACAAAACAAATAAAAAAGCACTTAGATCTACACACAAATCCATGAAATCTAATGTTTCCCTTAGACACCTAGCTAATATGACATCAATGAATTGAAATAAAATGCAATGCAAGTATGCTAAAGAAATTCTTCATGACATGCTCTAAAAATGTTTACCCTTGATAATGCAAGGGTCATTAGGTTGCTTCTTAGCCAAAATGCTCAAATCTTCTAGTGCTAGAAGCTACTCAAATTGAGTTCCCACGTTGTTGCCACTCAATTGTGGTTCTCCTTCCATTAGGTATGGAGCAATGCACATGGGAGAAGCTATGTGTGCACCTCCTAGTTTCACTCCCTTTCTTTCTTACTCATGTGTGATAGGACATTAGAGAAGAAGAGTATACAAGCTATGTGATAGGAATAGGCAAGATATTAGAGAACAAGCAAAGAACTCTCACACATTCATTGTCTCTATGAAGGCTTAAGGGTTACAATTACAAAATCAAACGAGAGAAGAGAGGAAAATTGTCTTACATAGTTTATAAGCCCTTTTACACAAGGTTGCTAGATAGTTTGTGACTCGAGGTTAGGAATGTTTGGTCTTATTTTTGGGCTCATTATGTTACAAGCTTTGATATCCAAGGTATGTGGCCATCCCAAGGATATGTACACACAGTGACATTACAAAGACATCTGTTGTAAAGGTAGACTAAATATTCTTGATGCTTGGCCACTGTAGACTTTAGGTGATCAAGGCACTCCATGTTTAAGCAAAAGAGTGTCTAATAACTAGTTTTGAATGTTTTCTTTTAATAATTGGTCAATTTTTCTCTATGTGAGCTTGTAGGCTTAACAAAAACCTCTAGTACCTTTCTTCAACTTGTTTCTTGCATTAGATTGGGCAGGTGATTTAGACATGCACTCAGTAAAAATATATATTTTTTCTCTTGGTTGTAATTCTTTGGTCAATAAGAAACAATCCATTGTTGCACTCTCATCAAAGAGAGGTGCTTTTGAGTCATTGTGGATAGAGAGGATTCTATAAGATATGGGTAAGGCATATAAGTAACCTTCTACAATGGTGCAATGTGGATAAAGAGGTTTCTATAAAAGCAGTCTACAATGGTGTAATTTGACAACCCTGGAGTTGCATGGCCATTGATGAGAATCATGTGTTTTACACATTGAGATTCATTATCGTTTTATGTGTGAGCTCATTATGTTTAGGGAGTTTGAGATGGTCTATAATACTTGATGTATGAGCACCTAAGAACTGCCTATTATAAACTCAAAAAACTGCCACAAAGAGCCTAATCTCAAAAACCAAGGGAAAGAATCATGAAGGTTGACTAAACATTAGAAGGTTATAATGGACTTACCATGGAAAAATTAAAATTTCAAAAATAGTTTTTTGCCACACAATCATAGGTGACAAACTTAAATTAATGAAGTAGATATGAATCAAATTAAGGTAGTTATAAATCCTAAAGGTGGAATCCATTCCTTACTAAGGGTGTATTGATAATCCAAATCTGTGCTATAATGCTATGCAAAGTTATTGAAGAGTATAGAAAGATAAAATGTATTTTAGCTGTAAGTTGTATAATTGGGCACATGCGTGCGTAGAGAGAGGCCGTTGTCCGCTAGGCTCCTCCCTCCCATGCACACCACATAAATATGGAGGGACGAGAGAGGCCAAGTGTTCGTTTTTACATATATACCCATGATGCCTAGATACACACATTTCATATGGGACTATGCTAATCTAGGTGGCTCGACCAAGTCGACATCTTCGACCAAACCCCCCCTGACAGTTAAGACGTGAATACTTGGAGGCATTGACAAGATCCGATTTAGAGGCTTTCTCGCACAATTAATTATGTCATGATTAGTACCCTTAGTTTACCCACATAGCCTTTTTCTAGCCCAACAATTACACATGGCACGACAACAAGCTTGACCACCTACTCATATATGCATTCTACCTTAGTGCCACGAGCTCCATCATGAATGGCAAGAGGTCAAATAGCTCTACCACCAGTTTGTCTAGGAGGAAATGTACCCCGTAGCTTTGATACCATGTAAGTTTTATTGGGTGCATGCATGTGGAGCCCTACCCCTCCCTCCCATCCACTTCATCCCATGTACAGCACATAAATGGTGGAGGGATGAGAGAGGCCAAGCGTCCTTTTTTATATATACCCACAATGCTTAGACACACACATTATATATAAGACTATACTAATCCAGGTGTGGCATGGCCAGGTCAATAGCTTCGAGCACTAGTTTGGTTGTAAGACCTAGTAGTGGATGCCTCTACATTTAAATCGAATGTCTCAATTTAGAGATTCCTAAAGAACAACAAAAATCAAGGATTTCTTTATAGCAATGTTGCAAGGTTGACGAGAGGGGATTGGAGAGGGGAGGATGTGAAGTTAGTGTGGGTGTGTGCATGAGTGGGTGGGGAGTTTGATAGATCTTCCATTGCTAAGTTATACATAGAAGTAGATATACTAGTATGTTACATGGAGTGAATATGCCTTTACAATAAAGCAATGTATTTGTAGAGATAGAAGTAGATATACTAGCATGTTACATGGAGTGAATATGAAGCCTTGTACAATAAAGCAATGTATTTATATGTTATTAACATGCTACTCAAGTATATTAAGACTATTGCATGGATTTGTGCCACATGGCAATTTGTGGTTACTTCATATTTGTGTACAATTTGTATCTTATTATTAGACTCAAGACTCAAGTATATTCTAGACCCACTATACATTATATTGAGACATCAAGGTTGCCATGTGGCAGATCCAAAATGTATATCAGAGAAAGCTATAGAACCTTGAATAAGAAAGTGACGCTCACATTGTACAAAAATTTGTTGTTTTGTTCTTTAAAAGACTAAATATTAGGGAGAAAATGTAATTAAAAATACCAAATAATTAAATACCTTTCTACTATTCGTGATTAATTTTTCAGATGCTATTCATGATTGCTTAATGAGAGCTTTTAATTTATGATGTTTATTTTGGTTACTAGTAAAGCCTCTAGCCCTCTGTTTAGTGGACTCCAAGATAGTACACCATACTAGTATAGATTATGAAAGCATATTGCATTAGGTTACAAAAATCTAAGAAAGAAGAAGTGTATGAGAATTCCATCCAAATCTTATGATAACCGTTGATGGTGAATTTCTTGTATGAATGATAGCCCTAAATTCAATTGTTGGTCTCCCATTGTAGGTGCATGTGAAACTCTCTCTCTCTCTCTCTCTCTCTCTCTCTCTCTCTCTCTCTCTCTCTCAATTCTTCAAGGGGAACAAACTACTTGTAAGATTGAAGAAGCCTTGAACTTAATCGTAGGCCTTCTGAAATCTCTGTCTCTCTCTCTCTCTCTCACACACACACATTCACTGTTGGTTGAGATCTTCTTTTTCTACAAAACCATTAAAAATCAAGACACATAATCAACTTTTTTTCTTGATGGAGATCTTTTTTTAAATTAATATTATACTAATGAAAACATCAAATCAAGCCTATAAAGAACTGCTCTCTTTTTTTTTTGATGTTGTGGTTATAATGACGGTGATCTAGGTGAGAGCATTGTGATAAGCAGTGGGTCCAACCCAAGAGAGCATTGTGATATTTAGTGGGGACCCGTTCTGCTTTACTTGCTGCATGCCCCTTGTACACTCGTGCCCCACATGACAAAATAAAATGACATATATTCAAAGCCAATGTTGTGGAAAGGGCAAGAATAATGAGAATAATAGTGTATGACAAGGGCAAGAATAATGTAGAGATATGAGGTGGAAAGTAACGATATAGACTTGGAAGGCTAGAGAAGAAAGGATGTTGTTGCCTCGTGAGAGATGCCCAAACAAAACCAAACAGCTCTCGTACTCACTTTAACTTTAAGCCGTCTGAGTCTTCATCTTACTTATCGCCCACGCTTGTCGCCATAGCTCAACAGCTTCATCCCTACCCATACCAATAGCCATAGCCAAAATTCTCTCAAAGCTTTGAACCTCAGCCAGATCTTCGCCTAAGATTAAGCTTCAATAATAGTAATCTGAGCTTAATTATCGCCCTTGTCGCCATAGCCAAAGCTGTGGCTCAACAGCTTCGTCCATAGCCATAGCCATAGCCAAATTCTCTCGAGCCAGATCCTAACCTAAGCTTGAGCTTCAATAATATTAATCTGAACGTAATCATGGCTCGAAGGCTCCTCGATCGATCTCTGATTGCTCCGATTCTCCTTCTAAACTTCGCTCTGTTTATGGTCGTGCTGGGCATTGCAGGGTGGGCGCTTGACAGCATGATGGACGGCGTGCGTAAGTTCATCTCTGTGTGTGTGTGTGTGTGTGAGAGAGGAGATCATTCTTTGGACATAATATTATTGAGGCGCGGGATTGAAGATAATGAGTTGTGGGTGATTGTTGACTGCAGCTACGTTTGGAAATCAGGCCACCTACAACTTCGTGGTATTCTCTCTCATCGCGGGGGCCGTGGGTGTGGCGTCGATCATAGTCGCCCTTCACCTGATCAGGAATTGGAGTAATGAGAGTGCTGCCGCCAGTAGCTCTTCCGCTATCATAGCCTGGTTGCTGCTGCTCATTGCCTTTGGGTAACCCCATGCATCATTAATTCCTCCTCCTCCTCCTCCTCCTCCTCCTCCTCCTCCCGCTACTCCTCTCTCTCTCTCTCTCTCTCTCTCCCCTCCTCCTCCTCCTCCTCCTCCTCTCTCTCTCTCTCACTCACGCGGCTAATGCATGGAGGCAAGCTTGATTTCTCTGTCAGGGGTAAAATAAGGGTTTTGGTAGAGGCATCGATTAAGAGAATTCTTCCTTGAAAAAACAATCAAAATTTGTGGGTATTCCTTATTTTGAATGATGCTATAAGAGAGAGAGAGAGAGAGAGAGAGAGCATGCAAGATTTCTCTAATTTACAAGCAGCTGAGAAGATGCAAGCATTTTTTAGCTATCAAAATCATCCCAGTAATTCTCTTAGAAAAAAATGGCAAAATTCAAATACATCACTATATCCTACCAAAGATTTGAATGCATCACTATAACCTACCAAAGGTTGCTTGGAAATGTTCCCTTCCTTCTTGTTTCTTTTTTTATAACCAATGCCCTTTTGGGGAGAGTTCTTGTAAAAGAGGCCTTAGGGTCTTGACATATCAAGAAATGATGGATCTAGATGTAGGCCTTAGGATCTTTACATACTAAGAAATGATGGGCATGCATGGACAAGTTTGATTGCATGTCCATGCTCTGTCAATTCCTTGTTTATCAAACCCTTAGGGATACTCAAGGTCAATGTAAACTTTTACCAATGTAAAGCAAAGGTGCATGTTTTGATTCATAATAAATCATATAGATTAGAGATGTCTAGGTCTAGAACCAAGTCTAGGCTTTTTCTTTTTCTTTTTCATATTTAAGGTTCTCTTTGGTTACACTTCCCAACCTCTCTTTCTCTCTCAACACACACCCCCCCCACACACACACATGTACACACGCTCACTCACTCACTCACTCACTCACTCACATGCATGTGCACACACATTCACAATTCAAATTCAAGGTTTCCCTTCCAAACAGCACAGTTATCTTGTTGTTTTAAATCAATGGTGTGACATATAAAGGGTTTTTTTTTACCATTTTGAAAGTGTTTCTCTTACACGCATGCAATGCCTGCTATGTAGAGATGTCTTGATTACATTGCCTTATATTATATTATTTGAAACACTCAATAATCCGTAATTTGTGTGATCTTCAATAAGTTAAGTTTATATATATTAGATTGTCTTATATTATATTATTTGAAATATTCACTCAATAATCCGCAATTTGTGTGATCTTCAATGAGTTAAGTTTATGTATGTATATATATATATATATATATATATATATATATATATATATATATATATATATATATATATATATATATATATACTTGGCAACTGAATTAATTTTGAGTATTAACATATACATTCACTACAATGATGTAGATTGGCTTGCAAGGAAATTGATGTTGGAAATACTGGCACAACTTTGGTAAGGATTATCCCTTCTCTTAGGCCTTAAAAATGTTTTGCATGGTGGTTTTACTTGTCCTAGTCCCCTCTTAGATAGTATCATGATGGAAAAGTTTGTGTAAATGTGTAACTATCTTTCATTCCCATTTGGTACTGTTTAGTTTTCAATCATTTTTTAAGGAGTGCATAACACAATTGAGGCATGTAGGAGCATTAGTAAAGGTTAGAAAATGTTTGAAATTCAAATTATTATTTTGCATTCTTTGAGTTCAAATCTCTCGTCCCTTAACTCTCTCTCATATGCAGAAATTTATGGAGGCTTTTGTGATCATTGTCACTGCCACACATGGACTTTACTTATTGGTGCTACATGCTGACTCCTTGGGCATATGAAGAAAATGAATACACATTAACAATTGCTTGACATTAGTGTATTGTGATAAAAATTCTTTGTATACTAATAGGCATGATCATGTTTATTTTTCAATGACAATTGGATTCATTTTAAATTACGTATATAAAATGCTTTCATGTCTGCTTTGGGTGTGTATCATCATTTAACCATGGCATTTAATTATGGATCTCTTTAGGAGGCATTTAATCATGGACCTCTTAAGGAGGCTTTCATGTCTACTTTAGGTTTGTATTATCATTTAATTGTGGCATTTAATCATGGACCTCTTAAGGAGGCATTTTGTTTTGAGTGCAATGTGACCTTCATAAGAAAAAGGTCATCTTGGTTGTGTTGGGTCACCCCATCGGCTAGGTGCTAGTGAAGTATGGAAGGATCTATCATCAAAAATTGGCCTTGTAGATATGGAGTTTGTGTTCTTATTTTGTTTTCAAAATTGTTTTCTAAGTGTAAGATCTATCCCAAAAAAGAACATGGAAAAGAAGCTCAAACAAGAAATGAAATCTAAATGAAATGCTATCATAATCTTAGAAATCTTAGAGGCTTTCTTTCAATTTGGATAACGTTATAATGCATGGCAATGAGCCCCAAGGAAGGCTACAAAAGGTTAAGGATCATTGCAAAAAAAATCTCTAGCTCAAAACATGTTCTTGAGGGGTACATTTCCATACTACAAGAAGTCTACTGCTTTTTTTGCCAATATTACTTTTTGCATTTATGGGTGCCAATGTTTGCTAATAACCATAGATTTTTGTGTTGCTACAATGGCTAATAAGTGGCACTATCATGGAATCTCTGCTCCTCTAAACTTACCCAGTCACATGAATTCACTAATAAGTGGACATTAGCTTTTATTATCATATTACGCTTTTATGGGTGCCAAATTTAGCAAAAACCACATAGAAATTTGTGTTTCCATAATTGCCCATACGTGGCACTACCATGGAGCCTCCACTCTTCTAATTTTTTTTGGAACATTCGATTTTTTTTCCTCGAATTATTATATTTTGCTCTAATGGGTGATAACATTAGCACTCCGAATAACCATAGATATTTGTGTGGCTATAATGACCAATAAATGGCACTACACTTCCACTCTTCTAAACTCACCACTTATGTGAATTCAGTAATACGTGGAATAGGTAATAAGGGGAACTACTATAGATCCTTTACTTTTCTAAACTTACCTACTCACTTGTATTACCTACATTCATATTCACCTACCCACTCACTTGTATTATCTACCTTGATATTCACCTACCTTTATAAAGCCCCCTACCCACCTTCATCTTCACCTACCTTTATTCACTTAACTACCCACTCACTTGTATTACCTACCTTTATAAAGCCCCCTTTACTCTTCTAGAGTATTCACCTTTATAAAGCCCCCTTTATAAACCCACTCACTTGTATTCACCTACCTTTATAAAGCCCCCTTTAGAAAAATCAAGGTTATAAGGAAAACCAACCCATAGGACTAAACACAATGTTGTTTTGAAAGCAATCCAAATATACATTTGAGATATGGAAGGGGTGGCCCCCTAGTTGGCTGGGTTGCTCTATTGATGACAAGGAGACGTTCCTTGATGAAGGTCATCAAAACTACATGTGTGCCTACCATTGCTATTGCATTGGGATGCTTTGAGGAGGCCACATGATATCTAAGGGCCTCTGAGAGGATCCATCAAGTCCCCTGATTTGGAAATCTTTCCATGGCTCCTCCTTGGGCTGCAATCCATGCACATGATCAGCTTGCCCAAAAGGGCCCCTACTTGGGGTCATGCGATCTATCAAGGTTTAGGCCTCCCTGAGCTCAAGGTATGATCATTACATGCCATGCCACCTTCGCCTAAGTTGGGCAACAACCATCTCCTCTAGAAAAAAAGAAAGTTTTGAATCAAACACTTGCACATGTCAAGAATGATAGAAAGACCAACATTGGTTACCACCACCACTTGCCCTAAGAATATTATGAATATACTTTTTTTATTAAGAATGTCAAGACACACACAATCAATTTCTCTTCTTTATTAAGTTTCTTTTTATTTTACTATTATAATATAAGAAACATCATGACGATGGACCTACAAAGAAGCATGCAAGAGAACACGATGACATGCTTGCTAGCACATTGCTACTAGCACATCAAGATTGTAAGGCAACACATGGATGTGCATGAACAAAGTGGATCCTCAAAAACCAATAAGGTATTACACAACAAATGAAGCATTAAGATTAAGGTAGGAAGAGACGCCTAATGAGACTTGGGTGGTGTAGAGTAAGCAACTCGACAACAAATATGAACATACAAAAAGTCCTAACAAAAGAAGATATACCTATACTAGATGTTACACCAAAGACACGTGCAATGGGTGCCAAGGATGATGTTGAATTATATATAATCTTAAGGCTAATGTGAATAATCTCGATTACATCTTTAGTGGCCCAAATTATGTGCGAAGTCATGTAGAGTTTGATGTTTGAGCACCCAAGAACCGCCTATTATAAACTTAAAAAAAGGCCACAAAGAGCCTAATCAAAAACCAAGGGAAAGAATCATGAAGGCTGACTAAACATTATAAGGTAGAAAGGACTTAACATGGAAAAATTACAATTTTGAAAATAGTTTTTGCCACACAATCATAGGTGACAAACTTCAATTAATGAAGTAGATATGAATCAAATTAAGGTAACTATAGATCCTAAAGGTGGAATCCATTCCTTACTAAGGGTATAAACCAAATCTTTGCTATAATGTTATGCAAAGTTATTTAAGAGTATGGTAAGAGAAAAACTCATTGATAATAGAAGCAAAAGTTTATGTATTGTAAGTTGTATAATTGGGCACATGCACATAGAGGCTATTGTCCGCTAGGCTCCCTCCCATCCACCTCATATCCCATGCACACCACATAAATGTTGAGGGATGAGAGAGGCCAAGTGTCCCTTTTTACATATATACCCATGATGCCTAGATACACACATTTCATATGGGACTATCATCCTAATCTAGATGGCTTGACTAAGTTGATAGTTTCCAACATCCCTGTTGATAGTTAAGACGTGAATACCTTGAGACATTGATGAGATCTGCCTTAGAGGCTTCCTTGCACAATTGATTATGTCACGATTAGTACCCTTAGTTTACCCACATTGCCTTTTTGTAGCCGAATGATTACATATGGCATGACGACAAGCTTGTCCACCTACTCATACATGCATTCTGGTCGTATTACCAAACGAGCTCCATCATGAATGTTGAGAGGTCGAATAGCTCTACCACTAGTCGATTAGCACCACCAGTCTCTGTCTGTGAGCAAATCTACCCCCTAGCTCTGATACCTTGTAAGTTATATTGGGTGCATGCACGTTTAGCTAGGCCCTCCCTCCCATCCACTTCATTTCCCATGTGCACCACATAAATGTGGAGGGATGAGAGAGGCCAAGTGTCCCTTTTTACATATATACCCACAATGCTTAGACACACATTACATATGGTACTATACTAATCCAGGTGGCATGGCGAGGTCAATAGCTTCTAGCAGTAGCTTGGTTGTAAGACATAGTAGTGGATGCCTCTACATTTAAATTGAATGTCTCAATTTAGGGATTCCTAAAGAACAGCCACCAAAATCAAGGACTTCTTTATAGCAATGTTGCAAGGTTGACGAGAGGGCATTGGAGAGGGGAGGATGTGAAGTTAGTGTGGGTGTGTGCATGAGTGGGTGGGGAGTTTGATAGATCTTCCATTGCTAAGTTATACATAGAAATAGATGTACTTATATATTACATGGAGTGAATATTAAGCCGTACAATAAAGCAATGTATTTGTAGATATAGAGGTAGATATACTTACATGGAGTGAATATGAAGCCTTACAATAAAGCAATGTATTTGTATGTTATTAGACATGCTACTCAAGTATATTAAGACTACTACATGGATTTGTGCCACATGGGAATTTGTGGTTACTTTATACTTGTGTACAATTTGTATCTTATTATTAGACTCAACACTCAAAGTATATGCTAGATCCACTACACATTATATTGAGACCTCAACGTGGACTTTTTGCCATGTGGCAGATCCAAAATGTATATTTGAGAAAGCTATACAATCTTGATCAAGAAAGTGATGCTCACATTGTACAAAACTTTGTTGGTTTGTCCTTTAAACGGCTAAACATGAGGGAAAAACTGTAATTAAAAATACCAAATGCTTAAATACCTTTCTACTACTCATGATTGATTTTTTAAGATGCTATTCATGATTTCTTAATGAGATATTTTAATTTATGATGTTTATTTTGGTTAGTACCAAAGCCTCTATCCCTCTCTTTAGTGGATTCCACAGTAGTACACTGTACTCGTATAGACTATGAAAGCATATTGCATTAGGTTACGAATATCAAAGAAAGCATAAGTGTGTGAGAATTCTATCCAAATCTTATAATAACCATTGTTGATGGTGAATTTCTTGTACGACTATTGACCTAAATTTAATTGTGGGTCTCTCATTGTAGGTGCATGTGAATCTCTCTCTCTCTCTCATAATCCTTCAAGGGGAAAAAACTACTTGTAATACTGAAGAGGCATTAACGTAATTGTAGGCCTTCAAATCTCTCTCTCTCTCTCTCTCTCTCTCTCTCTCTCTCTCTCTCTCTCTCACACACACACACACACACACACACACACACACACACACATGTGTGTGTGTGTAAGTCTCTCTCTCTCTCTCTCTCTCTCTCTCTCTCATAATCCATTAATGGGAAAAAACTACTTTTAAGATTAAAGAAGCCTTGAACTTAATCGTAGGCCTTCCAAAATCTCTCTCTCTCTCACACACACACACATGTGTAAGTCTCTCTCTCTCTCTCTCATAATCCTTCAAGGGGAACAAACTACTTGTAAGATTGAAGAAGCCTTGACCTTAATCATAGGCCTTCCAAAATCTCTCTCTCTCTCTCTCTCTCTCTCTCTCTCTCTCTCTCACACACACACACACACACACACCTAATTTCATCAAGCGAGAGTACAAGAATTTCTCTCAATTCTTGCAATCTTACTCTAAAATGTAGAAATTAAAACCTTCACCACATCAAGAAAGGCCAGCTGGAGACTTTTCATCTTCAAGGGTAATGGGTGGAAACACCTTTATATGAAATTGAGAGTTTTAAGACAAAGGAGAGTAGTATCATGATAAGCTGGCTACTTCGTGGTAGTTTGGAATGAAGTGGGACATTTTTGAGGTTCCCAAATTCGTGTCCGGGTATCTTGGGCAAGTTAAACTTATGACCAATCACACACTGTCAAGCTACCATAGTCACATATCTCGGTCAAGATATGTGGTGGCCATGTAGATTCGAGAAGATTTGCCATGTGTCAGGTGAAAATCTGAAAGGTGTTTTGAGTCCGTGTACATATGGTGTGCATGGTATGCAATAAAACTTTGCCCTGAATGCCCTGGCAAATGTACAGAGCAAATGGTTTTGCAGTGAGCTGGTATGCGTATCGTTTTTTTTGGGAGCAGATGCTTGAGATTTGGAAGTTTTTTATTGCAGCAGTATGGTGTGTGGGTGGTTGCCAAATGCATGGCACCGACTGTGATGGTCATGTTTGGTAAGTTGATGCTGCTGACTATGAGCTGTGGGCAGATATTGCATCTGTTTTGGAAGGAAAGTATGGGTGTTGCACGTTAACTTGAAGCATAAGGAAAGCAAGGCAATGAAGGGTGGGTGGCCATCATTTTGAGGCTTTAAGAAATAATAAATAATATATACCACAAGTTGCCAGCTTGTAGCTACGTGGAGATTTGACATGGCTGCCAGCAAAGACGTCTGGAAGGCTGGCGAAGATGCAAAGCGAGTAGGAAGGTGTGGCTGCCTCGTTGAAAAAAAAGGCGCCCGGGTGATCGTGCGAAGGGAGACGCGAGCAGAGTGGAGAGACTGCGTTGAGCAGAGGCACTGCAACAGTAGACGGCACGAAGAGGAAGTAGCTGTTGGTGCTCGAGGGTCGCTCTGGAGTGCAGCTACTACAGACGTGAAGAAGGAAGGTGGCCGCCTCCAGGTACAGGAGCTGGTAGCGACTGGGGAGGCTGGCGAGGGAGAAACGCCCTGGTGATTCAGCGCAGAGCTGTAGCGAAGGCAGCCACAGGTGTGAAGGGAGCAAGCAGTCGATCGGTGTGAAGGGAGCAAGCAGTCGGTCGGTGGTGTTGCCGCCTGGAGCGAGGGTTGACGGGCTGGCGAGTCGGGGTTTTTGAAGTGGAAAAGGCAGACGCCTAGAGGGAGAGACGTGGCTCTCGATGGAGCGAGCAGGCACCGAACGAAGACAAAGTAGCCGCCCTGTAGAAGACGGCTTGGGAGTTGAAGGTGCTGCAGCGAGTGTGGAGAGCAAGACAGTCGAGCTGTTAGCAAGGGACTGAAGTTGAGGGTGCAAGGGTTGGATGCAAGAGGAAGGTGCTGCGTTGAGCAGTTGATGCTGGTGCTGAAGAGATTGTGCAGAGGCTGACAAGCAAGGAAAGCTGCAGAGGCTCTGTGGGTTGGCGAAGCTGCTGGTCACGACACACAGAGAGTGAGAGCTACTGAAGGAGGGTTGCTGGTGGGGCGCCCTCTGAAGAGAGGAGTGGCTCGTTTTGTGTGGGCGATGACTGTAGGCATGCTGACGAGAGAGAGAGAGAGCCTAGAGTACAATGTAGAGTTGGAAGCCGTCTCAAGTGTCACTGGCACGTAAAGCAGCTGTGCAGAGGTGGCTGGTAGTGCCGAAGACAGGTGAGAGGGGCCAGTACCATAAGGGTCCAGGGCTGGTGAAGAGTGCAGAGACCGGGAGACAGAGGCTTGGTTGTCAGACGCGAGGGTGAATTCCCTTGGCAGTAAATCCTGGCCAGAGTCCTGGTTTTTGGTGTTATTGCTGAGTTTTATGGTGTATGGTGCTATGTATGTTTTTGCTAAATGATCAGTTGTCTGTGTTGGTTTTGAGCTATCTTTATGGTGTGGGTGGGTGGTGGCCGGTGGTGCCTCCGTTGTGTTTGTATTTTCCAAGTTTTGGGAGGTGAAGGGCTATAGAGGCAATGGTCTTTCTTCTTTTTTTTTTCACCTCACATTCTTCTGGTGCCCCCACTCTGAGGATAGCTCAGGGATTGTTCGACTGAGGAGAGCTCAGGTATTTCTCTTACGAGGGTGTATGCCCCAGAGTGAGAGATTGAAGGAAGGTGTTTCCAGGTGTTTTTCTTTGGATTTGAAGTGAAGCTTGGGGATCAAAATGATGTCGTATCCAGAGTTTTTGGTGGTCCTAATGAAGATGTAGCAGATTTTCTTGAAAGGATGGAGGTTGCATGCATAAGCAATCACATCAATGAGCCGGTACAGGTATTGCGGTTGCTGAATATATGTTTGAAGGGGGATGCAAGGATTTGGTACAGAGCTTATGAGGAGTCATTGAGGGTTGCTGTTCCATGTATTGATATGACTGAGGATGGATTGAAGACTGCACTTTTGAACAGGTTCAAGAAGGTTGAGGATCCAGATAAAGTTTGGCATGAAGTGCAGGGGTTGACACAGGGTGAATTGGAGCCAATTGATGATTATGTGAAGAAATTTTCTTTGTTGTGGGAGACTTTGTGCAGGGCTTTGGGGGAGGATCAAGTACCTCCGGACATGATGAAGAAGGATCATTTTATTGTAGGATTGAAGGGAGGCATTCACTGGAAGGTTAAATTAAAGAAGCCGAGGTCTTATGAGGATGCAGTGGAGATTGCCAGATCAAAGGATTGGAAATTGTAACGGATGAACCAGCTGTGGGGATGGTTCCAGTGGCAGTGAGGCCTGAGATGAGAAGGGTAGAAGTGGTACCGATGAGAAGGGTAGAAGTGGTACCGATGAGAACCGTGCTGGAAAGAGTGCAACCGACAGAAGCTCAGGTGAATAATGCTATACCACATGGGGACAAGGTTAGCAGCTACAACTACAGCTTCTGATGAAAGGCTTCAACAGGACATGAGGCAAATGGTGGATTGTATGAAGAATCTGAGTTTGAAAATGATGGAGAACACAGGTGGTGGACGTGGCCGAGGTAGAAGTTATAATCAGGAAGGGGTTGAAGGTGTCAGACAGCAGGCTATGGAAGTGGTCGTGGTTTTGGCAGGGGTAGACGGTTTATTCCTACATGCTGGAATTGTGGTGAACTTGGACATCTAAGTACAGACTGTGATAAGCCTCAGCGAATGGGGGGTGATATGTATCCCTTACCCTCTCAGATTCCCAACAGGGCAAATGATTATGGAATTGAAATTAAAGATGAAGCAGGGACCAGTGGATTGACAAATGAGGAGAAAGGTAAAACTAAGGTGATAGATGTGGTCACCCTTGAGAAGACGAAGGAGACAGAAGCTGATGTGATGCCTTTGGGGAAACGGATGCCACAGGAAAGGGAAAGCAGGGATGCTGTAGGGCCTAGCAAGAAGAAAGGTAAAGTGAAGGAAGGAGAGGATGTAAAGGTCAAGTAGAAGCAAAAGTCTCGTAGGAAGTTTCAGGTGACTGATTTTCCACTGGGGGTTGGGCAGAAAAGCTACAATTTACAGGAGGACATGGCTGGAAGGATTGATGATACGACCAGTAGCACCACTACTAGCGAGGGAATAGATGACATTTCATCCAGTAAGGAGGATGCAGAGATGGATGCCTTGGTTATTGATGAGGAAGTGCTTGGAGATGAGGTTGTCTAACAGGAAGAGGCCATACAGGAAGAATCCGAGGAGGTACAAGTGAATCATGAGCAAAGGTATGCATGTGAAGTGAAAGAGTCTGCTTTAAAGTCTTTGGATGATGTACCATTGTGGGATGAGTGGGATATAGAAAGTCTACAGGATGATGAACCTGAGTTGGAGCTAGATGATCAGATGTGCATTAATATTAAGAAAGCCACAAACAAAATTGATGCTATGAAGGAGGAGCAACACCAGCAGACTATGAATGATGTTGATGCTATGGATGAGAATATGGATGCTGTGATAGATGAATTTCTTATTGGCCTTGATAAAGATGAGCATATAGGAACTGAGGTGGATGCTTTGGGAATGGTGCTTGTTGAAGGGGAGTTTGTTTTGCCTGTGGTGGCTGGTTTTGATGGTGATGCTTCTTATGTTGATGGACAAGAAAATGTTATGACACAGCAGGTTTTTCTTGATGAAGCTTTTATCAGTTCTTACCCTCAGTAGGAATTGCTTCACTGGTTCTCCAATATTGGTGTTGATCATATCAGTGATTTTGGAATTGAGATGAGGCAGGATGGTATGTATGTCAGAAGCTTTGTTTCTAGAAGTTCTTATGTTATGTGGTGGGATGTGGGATGGCAAACTATGCCTGTAGAAGATGGCAGTGTTTCTCTGATCACATGGAATAGAGATGTGTTGGTTACCTTGTATGATGCTCAAAGGATTGATGGAGGGAAACGTGGTCATATGCTTTTTGCTGCTGATCATAAATGATTCAGCAGGCTAGGGGTTGGGCAAAGTATGTCAGGTGAAAATCTGAAAGGTGTTTTGAGTCCGTGTACATATGGTGTGCATGGTATGCAATAAAACTTTGCCCTGAATGCCCTGGCAAATGTACAGAGCAAATGGTTTTGCAGTGAGCTGGTATGCGTATCGTTTTTTTTGGGAGCAGATGCTTGAGATTTGGAAGTTTTTTATTGCAGCAGTATGGTGTGTGGGTGGTTGCCAAATGCATGGCACCGACTGTGATGGTCATGTTTGGTAAGTTGATGCTGCTGACTATGAGCTGTGGGCAGATATTGCATCTGTTTTGGAAGGAAAGTATGGGTGTTGCACGTTAACTTGAAGCATAAGGAAAGCAAGGCAATGAAGGGTGGGTGGGTGGCCATCATTTTGAGGCTTTAAGAAATAATAAATAATATATACCACAAGTGGCGAGCTTGTAGCTACGTGGAGATTTTACATGGCTGCGAGCAAAGATGTCTGGAAGGCTGGCGAAGATGCAAAGCGAGTAGGAAGGTGTGGCTGCCTCGTTGAAAAAAAAGGCGCCCGGGTGATCGTGCGAAGGGAGAGGCGAGCAGAGTGGAGAGACTGCGTTGAGCAGAGGCGCTGCAGCAGCAGCAGACGGCGCGAAGAGGAAGTAGCTGTTGGTGCTCGAGGGTCGCTCTGGAGTGTAGGCTACAGACGTGAAGAAGGAAGGTGGCCGCTGCCAGGTACAGGAGCTGGTAGCGACTGGGGAGGTTGGCGAGGGAGAAACGCCCTGGTGATTCAACGCAGAGCTGTAGAGCGAAGGCAGCCACAGGTGTGAAGGGAGCAAGCAGTCGGTCGGTGGTGTTGCCGCCTGGAGCGAGGGTTGACGGGCTGGCGAGTCGGGGTTTTTGAAGTGGAAAAGGCGGATGCCTAGAGGGAGAGACGTGGCTCTCGATGGAGCGAGCAGGCGGCGCCGAAGACAAAGTAGCCGCCCTGTAGAAGACGGCTTGGGAGCTGAAGGTGCTGCAGCGAGTGTGGACAGCAAGACAGTCGGGCTGTTAGCAAGGGACTGAAGTTGAGGGTGCAAGGGTTGGATGCAAGAGGAAGGTGCTGCATTGAGCAGTTGATGTTGGTGCTGAAGAGATTGTGTAGAGGCTGACAAGCAAGGAAAGCTGCAGAGGCTCTGTGGTTGGCGAAGCTGCTGGTCACAACACACAGAGAGTGAGAGCTGCTGAAGGAGGGTTGCTGGTGGGGTGCCCTTTGAAGAGAGGAGTGGCTGGTTTTGTGTGGGCGACGACTGCAGGCAGAGAGTGGATGCTGACAAGAGAGAGAGAGCCTAGAGTGCAGTGCAGAGTTAGAAGCCGTCTCAAGTGTCACTGGCACGTAAAGCAGCTGCAGAGGTGGCTGGTAGTGCCGAAGACAGGTGAGAGGGACCGGTACCATAAGGGTCGAGGGGCTGGTGAAGAGTGCAGAGACCGGGAGACAGAGGCTTGGTTGTCAGACGCGAGGGTGAATTCCCTTGGCAGTAAATCTTGGCCAGAGTCCTGGTTTTTGGTGTTATTGCTGAGTTTTATGGTGTATGGTGCTATGTATGTTTTTGCTGAATGATCAGTTGTCTGTGTTGGTTTTGAGCTGTCTTTACGGTGTGGGTGGGTGGTGAACTGTAAGAAGTGTTCCAACCGGTGGCTGGTGGTGCCTCCGTTGTGTTTGTATTTTCCAAGTTTGGGAGGTGAAGGGCTATAGAGGCAATGGTCTTTCTTCTTTTTTTTCACCTCACACCATGCTATATCTCGGGTGAGATACATGGCATCATGACCGAGCAATCTAGTTAGTATCTCAACGTGTCTCGGGTGAGATAGGTGTAGTTGCTGACAAGATTGGTCGGTCATGGTCCCATGCCAACTCAGTATCTATATTTATATATGGGGTGAGATATGAAAATTGACAAAAAAAATTCTCGGGCGAGATAAAAAAATGTATTTAACATATCTCGGGTGAGATATCCAAAATGCAATTGGATTAGTATATGCGTGAAATTGAATTACCATTTCTCGGGTGAGATACCAAAAATGAAATTGGATTAATATATGCGTTAAATTGAATTACCATATCTTGAGCGAGATAAGAAAATTAACAAATTTTGGTAGAAATAACTAGCACATCTAAAAATAGGTATGAAATCCTAGTGAAATCCACAATCCTAATTTTGAAAAAATAATTATTTTTTAAATGCTTAAAATATACTAATTAACTACTAAAAGTTAATAAAAATGGCCCAAAAATGTGTAAATTAGGCCAAAGAAAGGCCATTTTAAGCTTGACAATTAGGGCTATTATTCCCTCCACACTTAATTGTGAACTGTTCTCATGAGCACTTCATCTCGAACTATCTACTTTGCATCTCTTATTTGCTTCTCCAACCAGATCTACAACACCAAACTGTCATTAATGAACTATCCAACATAAAACTAAAACTTAGGAACAGCTCATTAAAATATTATGCATTTATTAACACTTCGTCACCAAGATGTCAAGTTTGAATTTGTATAATCGGACCACATATCCATGTACACATGCTAATAAGAAAAACACTCGAACTAACCCTCTTCAAAAACTAAGCTATATTCACCTCATACTTAAACACTACTCAGGGAACATGTCTATGGTTATGACCTTAGTCTCTATAACACAATATTCCTTTATAGAATTAATCTCTAAACTATATATTCTAATTTCATAATCAAGTTTGCTATGTAATTAGACTTCTAGAAATTATTTATTATGTCTCCCACTCTTATTTAACTTTGTGAAACTCCCCTTTGCCCATCTCTTAAAAAAAAGGCTTATTTTTTGCCCATCACTTTTTTTAAAATAAAGACTTAAGGCACCACCTTGTGGAGACCAAAGCAATGGCTCAAAGACCTCCATAGAGAATCTAAAAACTGCAAAGACCCTCATAAAATACAGTGATGATTTTTTACCTCAACTTTTATTAGTACATTTTTTTAAATAGACACAAGGTCCCACCCCAAGGATAATCTAGGTCTCAATGTCACCACCACTAAGGTTGTTCCCAGAAACCGACCAATAATCTCACATGGCGATAGTTATCTTCTTGGTCATTTTTGTTTTGTGTGTGTCCTTTTTTAAAAGGTCATACCTTCAGTATTTATGAAGCTTGAATATAAAGTCCAAATATAGTCCCAACCAAGAAATGACTTAAGTAGCTTGGCATACTCCCTCGACATATCACAAAATAGAATCTAACTATAGCTAAAACTACTTAGTTCCTAGGAAATTCAAGCTTTAGAATTCATCCAAGTAGCAAACTAACATGGAATATAAACTAGTTATGCTCTTATTAGTAATTATCTGCACTTCCTCTCACTCGCACATTTTATTTAGTCTTCAATAAACACTCACACACTATATAACCATTCATTTTATTCAGTCTTCTATGTACAATCACATTTTATTCAGTCTTCCATGTATACTCACACACTCTATAACCATTCATTTTTTAAATAACACATTAACATAATAAATAACATCAAAATTAAGGTTCGAATACACCTGATCATTTGTTGTTAAAATCTTCAGCTCATCGTTTTGTATATTGCAACTTTTGGGTCCTTCATTTTTAAATTTGGTTTTAATTTTTTTATTTGAAACCAAACTCTATCATCCAATAGCTGTCACACCTAACAAAGAAAGAAAGTAAACCCTAAAGGTTCCATCAACGTAATAACTCACTCTCAGGCATATCTAAAACACTAGCACTCTCACTAAATTCTTCCTCTATAACCTCATCCTCCTCGAACAACATGGTAAATAATGCTACAATCTCTTGCTCCTCATCACCCAAATCCCAAAGGAATACGTAAGGGCATGCCCACTCAAGGAATCCACAGCTTCAAAGCTATAAAAAGACATGGATACTATAGATAAATGCTCTAAATACGCTGACCCACTAATACTATCAGCCTCATCCAACACTCTAGTCTAAAAAGCACAAGCAGGAAGCAATATTACCTTGTAAAAGAAGGGGTAAGGTTATAAAGTCTAGAAGCTCTCCAATGTTTAGCCTCTAATTGTGGACCCTCAATCCTCATCTGAAAAGGGCCTCCTAATGAGTAGAAAACACTTTCCTCATCATGTCTCTAAGGAGTTGCCCTTATTAGTTCTCTAATAAGGCCAGTATCATGTCTCTTAAAATGTGTGACACTACCAACATAAGAAAGATGTTGCATTCATCAAAATTCTACACAGACACATCACAAGGTGTAACAAGAAGGAACTACAAATAAAATAAAGCCATGAAAGCTGTGTGACAACACATCTCACCTCCCTGAGCATAAAGATATTGAGAATGTGTATGAAGTGATGGTATGCTAAAATGTCTTTGGTGAAAACTCTCCTCCTCACTATCCTTGTCCAACACTGGTTTACTCACGTCTGTCCATGTGAAATCCATTAAAAATATCTGCTCTTTTCATTTTAAACACCACATAGAAAACCTCATAAAATAAAACCATGATCCCATACACTATACTCTCCTATACCTTCAATACCATAACTAAGCATTTTGATTTCCACATTAATCTTAAACTATATAAGATTTAACCCTTAACCCATTAAACCTAAATGATTCATTTTTATTTTATAAATCCTGTATACTTAAGGAAGCATTATCAAAATACTTTTATTACCCTAAAAGTTCATAACCATCTATTTTTAGCTTACCTAGAAACTTATAATGCCTACTATCATAAACCAGTACTAAATCTCCTTCTTTAAATGTACGCACTTTTATATGGTAATGATCATGCCATGCTTTCTAACACTTTTGTATAGCCTGCAAACTTTAAAGGAGGGCCATTAATCTTTCCTCGTCCAATTTTACCAATTTCAATAGGCTATGGTCTAGGGATGCTTGGTCACCTAACTGCATTGCTAATGCACCCTCAAAGTTTGGATTTTATGTTCAATAGGGAATATTGCATTGGTCACATATACTAAATTAAAATGTATATTTTACATGGTTACTTTATAAGTTGTATAATAAGCCTCATATAGTTGCTCGTTCCAATCTTGTCTATTCTATACAACTGTTTTAGTTAATATCCCACATAAAATTCTATTAGTCACTTCTAGTTACCATTTGCTATTGGATGTTAACCTATGACGGACATTGAGACGTACTATGTTTTACGTCATTAATTTAAATATTCTGAGTCATGGGCCGGGCTTGTCGGCACCATATGTTAAGGATGAAGGGATTGGGTGATCGCCGATGAGAGGCGCACCTTGAATATCAGTAGGATAAGGGTTAGGGTCGGCCGGCCATGTATGGGCGCCCAAGTGTGAACGGCCAAGTCACCTATAAGAGTCAAATGTAACCCTAAAATCCTCATTCTCATGTGTTGTGAATACAAGAGTGCTCTTGCCTTATCTCCTTGGTTTCCTTCTCCTGCGTGTGTGTGAGAGAGAGAGAGAGAGAGTGAGAGAGCGATCGAGCACTGTGTAGCGGCACGGCGGCGGCGGAGAGGCGGTAGAGCGGCGATGGCGGCTCCTTCTTCACTGCGACGCGGGAATCCTTCACGGAGGCGGTTAGAGCGGTGAGTGACACACCCTTTGCATTCTGTTTGAGCTTCCTTCCCTGGTTGTATGCTTGCAGCCATTCGTGGCTCGCATACGATGTCCGACAAGTCCCCAGCTACGACCTGTGCGGCAAAAGCGCACATTTTTGGCGCCGTTGCCGGGGAGTTGCCCTGCACCAAGCTCCAGTTTGCAGCTCAGGCTGCTGCGTGAAGTTTAATTAACACTGTAGGAAAGGCATCTGTGTTGCTGTTGAGGTGTTTCTGTGGTTTTCAATCTCTGTTTCTGCAATTTGTCTTCTGCATTTCTGTTTCTTTTGTTTTTTTTCCGCTTTGCGTGTGGGCGTGCATTCTGTTATCTGGTTTTCTGCATGTGAGGGGGGATTTCTGAATCCCCAGCAGACCTGCGCTGTGTGCGAACTGCACCGCGGCCAAGGCTGAACCCTAGATAGAAACCCTATAAAACTTATCCCAAAAGGAAAAATCAATTTTGAAAAAAAAAATTAAAAAAAATAAAAATAAAAAATTAAATTTTTTTAAAAGAAAAAAACCAAACGTGTGGAGAGGAAAGATTTTTCATTTGGAGAAAAATTTTTGAAAAGAAAGAACCCCAATTGACCCACGACCCCGGCCTCGGTCTCGGTCTTTTGATTAAAAATAAAACGGGGACAGAATGGGGGAGATATATGGGGACACATGTCTCCACATCTCTCCCTCATTTTGTCTCCCCTTTTTTTGCAGACAATCCTTGGCTATAGCCATGCAAAGCTATACATGTTGCTATATGCGTGGCTATATGGGCGATGGCCGCATGCCCCGAGCCACGTGTATAGCCGTGTAATTTGTTTTTTCTATAAATGGATTCTTTTAAATTTACACAACTTTGGATACGGATGTGCTCTTCGTGTGTTGTAGTGTCTCCTTTTTTTTCTCCCTCTTATATTCTCTCTCTTTTCCTTCTTTTTGTTGCAAAAAAGCTATCGTGCAAAGCTTCCACATGTAGCGCGTAAGTGAGAGAGTCATGCTATCTTTTATTTGCAAGTGAGTGGATCACCATGACCCTCAACACTAATGCCACATATTATTTAAGACTCCTATCACACAGATAGGACCAATAGCTGTGAAATCATCCTTTCTTTTCCTTTCCTAGTAACTTTACTTTTTCTCCCTAATTTACCTCAAAATTGGAGCCAAAAACAATTCTAAGTCCCACTTGTTAAAAACCAAAAGGTTTACTTTCGGTAGGTGAAGCTTGGAATCGAGCCTGAGACCTCTAGTTTAAATAGCTAATCTCCAACTAATACACCACTAACACCATGTTGTCAATCCTCTATCAAGGTAGCAACACACACATAGATACATAACAACAAGCAACGAGAGATAGATGGTAGCATAACACTCAAAGGAGATTGAAAAGAATGAGTGAAATGACACGATAAGGTCACTTACACACACTCATAAGAGGGCATATCACAAAGTAGATAGATGAGAATGAGTGAAGTACAAGTGAAGTGGCATGATAAGGTCACTTACACACAGTTATAAGAGTGCATGCATGCGCTTGGAGGAAAAAACCTCAGTTCATTATTATCCCCTACACTCGCACATCACTATCATATAAATGGCTACAAATCCCCTACACTCGCACATCACTATCATATAAATGCTGTGGATGATTACTCCTAACTTTATAAAACACTTCAAACTTCTCTTATGAGATAGAGCCTTCGTATACATATTTACCACATTGTTGTGTTGTATAGAGACATAATCCATGGCAAAACCGTCTCTGAGATTAGAGACGATAAAGCTAATGACAAAAGCATTTCTCTGTTCGAGTCTTAGAACGAGCTTGCTTGCTTCTGACCCCGGCTCGAAAAACAAAAAAGGACATAATCCATGCTAATCTCTCTTATAGTGAGTCTCTCCCTAACATAATGATAATGCACCTTAATGTGCTTTCTGCCTACTACGAGCATGAAACACTAGGTTCCTCAACGACTAATTCACTTTGCTTGTTAGTGTAGACAGAGTGAGGGACTGATGTCCAACACCAAGATTTACCAAAAGGCGTCTAAGCCATCCACACTCCACAGTTGTTGTATAAATGATGTACTCAGCTTCACACCTCAAAGTGTCCACTATCGACTACTTCTACTGAGCCATAATATACATGAATTACTAAGGTGATGCAAAAGTCCTTTTTATTCCTGGGAACAAATAAGACTTCAGCGAGAGTGATTATCCCACCATTTGTGGTAGTGAGTACAACCTTACCAACTCCTTTCACTGGATATGAGGAGTTGTTTGCATATGTAATTGTGCCTTCTTGAGGAGAAGGATCAAGGGAGGAAAATAAATCACGATGAGAAGCTAGCACCACTATCAAAGTACCACACATGATGATCTGTCACACTGACATACATACACAATGGACAAAAGGATCATACTTGTAGTGCACAATGAATGCCCAATCATCTTGTGCATAGTTCACTGACTCCTTCTTCTTAGCTCCTAGGTGCTGATGCATCAGCCACCATAGTTATGCTTGACTCTTTCTTCTTCTCCTTCTATGGCATTTTTACATTCATTGATACAATGGCGTGGCTTTCGATAGTAGTTACATTTTCTATTTCTTCTTAGGCTTATCACCCCCTTCTTGGTACCGTTTCTAGAAGATTGGGCTGATTTTTCCTTTAGCTTACAATTAACCTAAGAAAAGGCTTTATCTTTATCTTTTAAATTGGTAGCAAAAGCATGACCCTCTACCCACTTTGTACAGTAATCTATTGCCACTAGAATATGCTCCTCCTAAACTAGACCCCATTTCTCAATGGCGCTTAGCAAAAGGTCTAAATAGTATGGTTTTAATGGTCTTATAAAAATCCACACCCTATTTCTAAATGTCCCTTGGTAAAAGGTCTGAATAGGATGGTTTAAATGGTCCTATAAAAATCCAAACCCTATTTCTCAGTGTCCCTTAACAAAAGGTTTGGATGGTCTTGTAGAATCCAGAGCCCATTTTTAAAATGGCTCAAGGGGTAGTATTTGATTATAAGGTATTTAATCTATCATATAAGGCTGACCCAAGCTATGACAAACGTCACATTCCTTGGTGAATTTCCATGCATGGTTAACACTATAGGTCACCATAATCTTGCTTAAAACAATTTGTTGCCTATGACTGTGATCTTCCATCAATACCACTTATTGCTATTGGATACACTAGAATATAATCTAATCAATTTCCATCTTATATAGCTGCCCGCCGCCGTTGACCACCATAAAAGTTTTTCTCTTGAGTGATAGCCTTTTTTGGCTTATTATCTTTGAAAATTTTCCCCCTCTATTGTTGGAAAGCATGGTGGGTGAGTGCACAGACAAAGGGTGAAGGTGAGAGAGAAAGAGAAAGATGTAGTGAAACTCAAGAGAGCAAGAGATTGCACCACTCAAATGATACTTTCATGTTATGAGAAGAACCACCCAAGTACATGCTTTTATAGGCACCTAGGCCTTATCTCCCCTCGAAATGAAGGTGGTGAAACCCGAACGCAAAAGAAGCAACCAACTTCCAACTCCATCACATCACTGCAGTGCAGAGAGGTGACCTAGCCATGTGCACATCCCGTGCCATAACTATTCTCTCAATCAACTTATGACCGAAGCTTAGATTATTACTTAGTCACCCTCTGACTCCTAAACTAGGATTAGAATACATATTTGCCTTTTATAGCATCAAGGCTTTACAACAACTCCAAAAGACATCCAAAATATTCAAATTTTGGGGGACAACCCGAGAAGAGAACCCTTGACTCATACAAAAAAAATAAACTAGAAAAAGAAGAGCTTAGAAAGCCCAACTGTCATCAACCTCCTCTTGAGTGTAAGACTGTTGACTTGAACTGTTGTAGCATGAAGTGATTCTTCATCAGCATCTTTGTCTTCGGAACTATGGAACATCATCTTCAAGAAGATTTGCACGGTTTTTTCCTTGTTCTTTCTTTTCTTTTTGAAGCAATCTACTTCTTTGTGTCCTAGCCACTTACCGAATCTACATACAATATTCTTGCTAGACTTCCATTTATTCCCTGTGTTGTGATAAAGGCTTGATTAGGATCGATGCTTGTTGGCTCATCTTTATTCCTCTTGTCTTTATCAATCAAAAGAGATACTAGATTATCATATGTTAATGTTGAAAGATGTAAAACCTTTAAAGTTTGCTAGAATCGAGTGATTCCTTGCATGCTTTTAAAAAGCATGGCCATTTTATCCCCATTGTTGGGCTCACATTTCAAGCTAGTTAGCTATTTTATTAATGATCCAAACTTGGCCAAATGATCACTTAGCTCTTCATTGTCATGCATCTTTAGATCATAGAATTTTACCTCGAGAAAAACTCATCTTGAGTTACCGAATATAGCTTGTAGCTTGTCCCGGATTTCCTTATGTTGATTAGAAGTCGATGTGGTTTATAAGGGAATCTGCAAGGCTGAGTCCAATAAGAGCGATTGTCTTTTCGTTTCATTGTTGCCAAAGCTTGGCTTGATTTGGATCTCTGGATCGTGGATCTGTATCATTACCGGACATTGTTCCCCATACTCCTATTGTAATCATCTATTAAACACCAGATTGAGTTGTAAAAGGGTAGACACTGCCCTTGAATCTTGAAATTGGATCAAGAGGTAAGACCCCCTTCACATCACCATGAGTTCAGCACAGGAAATAGCTAAATTTAATGGGGAACAGTTTTATACATGGCAGACAAAAACCATGTATTTGCTGATGAGGAAAAATCTGTGGGGATTAGTTGAAGGGAGAGATGAATGCCCTGAGAGAGGGAAAAATGAGTGGAAGAGCAGGAATGAAAAAGCATTGGGACTTATTGCACTCAGTTTAAATGATGAAATCATTCATCACATCACAGGGATACAATGGGCAAAAGATGCATGGGATGAACTCAATAAATTATTTGGTACACAAGCAAAAAATTCAAAGATAAATTTGTTAATGCAATTCTACAAATTGGACATGAAGGAAAGTGAACCTTTAATCACACACTTGAACAAATATAAAAGCATTAAGCAACAGCTGGCAGCCATTGGCAAAAAGGTCGAAGATGATGAGGCACTAGCAGTGCTTCTGAAGAGTGTGGACAAAGGTGATTATGAAAATATTATAGCAACACTAAAGAATGTACCTGAATTGAAGCTACACGAGATAGAAGCAGCTCTACTAGAGCAAGAGAGCAGAGGCAAAGAGAAGAAAGGGCTCGACTCAACAGCAGGGGAGGAAAAAGCATTCTTCACTCGAGGAGGATTCTCTTGAGGACGAGGACGAGGAAGAGGCAGAGAAGGAGGAAGGACCTTCACTTGCCACAAATGTGGAAAGCCAGGACACATGGCGAGAGACTGCTACAGCAAACCCAGTGGAGAAGGAACGACATCGGCAAACTTCATGGAGGCTCCAAAGGAAGTGGAGTCGGATCATCTTTTCTGAGAGACAGAGAGAGAGAGAGAGAGAGACCCCACAACCCAATGTAACCTGCCCCAATAAAGTAAAACCACCTCTGAGCCACCGATGATGTAGGCTACGTGGTAGATGTATGTGTGAGCACTTTAGTCAAGGTCGCGGGCACTTATAGTAGCCTTGGACACATAGAGAGAGAGTGTGTCAAGGACTATGGAGTTTAGGGACTTGAGACACTGGTCACGGGCTATCAAGTAAGAGGGAAACTTCGTATAGGGTCCAGGTGTGCTAGGATTATTCACTTGAGGGGAGGTGTTGAAATATACAAGTGAATAGGGTGTGTGCGGGAACAAGCCCTTGGTTAGAGGCTGTAAAAGAGATTGAGTAAATGTGAAAGAACCTGTGAAAAGGTGAGAAGAATCTACTGGGAGAGAATAAAGGGTAGCATGAGAGAATTTAGGAAGTGTGGAGTTATTCTGGAAGATATTCAGGGAAAAGAGAAGAGGTGGAGAGAATCAAGCAAGAGGTGGAGATATTCTGGGAGTGAATCATGGAGAAATCAATGGGATTTGATGCTTGATGTAAACTCTATAAATTGAGGCATAGCCCTAATGAGAATTTGCTGGTTTTTGAGTATCCATGCCTACATTAATCTATTTGTTAATTACCCACTAATTATATCTTAATTATTTACTAATTATCCACTAGTTATATCTTCATTATTTACTAATTACTCACTAATTACATCTTAATTATTTGCTAATCACTTTGTTAATGATGTTGATTCTAGTGTTTGATCCACCATAGCTCATTACAATGCTCAAATTTTAACAATTTTTGCATTCATTGATATAATGGCGTGGCTTTCGATAGTAGTTACATTTTTTATTTCTTCTTAGGCATATCACTCCCTTCTTGGTACCGTTTCTAGGAGACTTAGGCTTATCACCTCCTTCTTGGTACCGTTTCTAGAAGACTGGGCTGATTTTTCCTTTAGCTTACAATTAACCTGAGAAAAGGCTTTATCTTTATCTTTTAAATTGGTAGCAAAAGCATGACCCTCTACCCACTTTGTATAGTAATCTATTGCCACTAGAATATGCTCCTCCTACAAATATCTAGACCCCATTTCTCAATAGCGCTTAGCAAAAGGTCTAAATAGTATGGTTTAAATGGTCCTATAAAAATCCACACCCTATTTCTAAATGTCCCTTGGTAAAAGGTCTGAATAGGATGGTTTCGATGAAGCTAATGACAAAAGCGTTTCTCTGTTCGAGTCTTAGAACGAGCTTGCTTGCTTCTGACCCCGGCTCGAAAAACAAAAAAGGACATAATCCATGCTAATCTCTCTTACAATGAGTCTCTCCCTAACATAATGATAATGCACCTTAATGTGCTTTCTGCCTGTGGGAGCAAGAAACACTAGGTTCCCCAACGACTAATTCACTTTGCTTGTTAGTGCAGACGGAGTGAGGGACTGATGTCCAACACCAAGATTTACCAAAAGGTGTCTAAGCCATCCACACTCCACTGTTGTTGTATAAATGATGTACTCAGCTTCACACCTCAAAGTGTCCACTATCGACTACTTCTACTGAGCCATAATATACATGAATTACTAAGGTGATGCAAAAATCCTTTTTTTTTTCCTGGGAACAAACAAGACTTCAGCAAGAGTGATTATCCCACTATTTGTGGTAGTGAGTACAACCTTACCAACTCCTTTCATTGGATATGAGGAGTTGTTTGCATATGTAATTGTGCCTTCTTGAGGAGAAGAATCAAGGGAGGAAAATAAATCACGATGAGAAGCTAGCACCACTATCAAAGTACCACACATGATGATCTGTCACACTGACATACATACACAATGGACAAAAGGATCATACTTGTAGTGCACAATGAATGCCCAATCATCTTGTGCATAGTTCACCGACTCCTTCTTCTTAGCACCTAGGTACTGATGCATCAGCCCCACCATAGTTATGCTTGACTCTTTCTTCTTCTCCTTCTATGGCATTTTTGCATTCATTGATATAATGGCGTGGCTTTCGATAGTAGTTACATTTTTTTATTTCTTCTTAGGCTTATAACCCCCTTCTTGGTACCATTTCTAGAAGACTGGGCTGATTTTTCCTTTAGCTTACAATTAACCTGAGAAAAGGCTTTATCTTTATCTTTTAAATTGGTAGCAAAAGCATGACCCTCTACCCACTTTGTACAGTAATCTATTGCCGCTAGAATATGCTCCTCCTAAACTAGACCCCATTTCTCAATGGCGCTTAGCAAAAGGTCTAAATAGTATGGTTTTAATGGTCCTATAAAAATCCACACCCTATTTCTAAATGTCCCTTGGTAAAAGGTCTGAATAGGATGGTTTAAATGGTCCTATAAAAATCCAAACCCTATTTCTCAATGTCCCTTAACAAAAGGTTTGGATGGTCTTGTAGAATCCAGAGCCCATTTTTAAAATGGCTCAAGGGGTAGTATTTGATTATGAGGCATTTAATCTATCATATAAGGCTGATCCAAGCTATGACAAACGTCACATTCCTTGGTGAATTTCCATGCATGGTTAACACTATAGGTCACCATAATCTTGCTTAAAACAATTTGTTGCCTATGACTGTGATCTTCCATCAATACCACTTGTTGCTATTGGATACACTAGAATATAATCTAATCAATTTCCATCTTATATAGCTGCCCGCCGCCGCCGACCACCATAAAAGTTTTTCTCTTGAGTGATAGCCTTTTTTGGCTTATTATCTTTGAAAATTTTCCCTCTCTATTGTTGGAAAGCATGGTGGGTGAGTGCACAGACAAAGGGTGAAGGTGAGAGAGAAAGAGAAAGATGTAGTGAAACTCGAGAGAGCAAGAGATTGCACCACTCAAATGATACTTTCATGTTATGAGAAGAACCACCCAAGTACATGCTTTTATAGGCACCTAGGCCTTATCTCCCCTCGAAATGAAGGTGGTGAAACCTGAACGCAAAAGAAGCAACCAACTTCCAACTCCATCACATCACTGCAGTGCAGAGAGGTGACCTAGCCATGTGCACATCCCGTGCCATAACTATTCTCTCAATCAACTTATGACCGAAGCTTAGATTATTACTTAGTCACCCTCTGACTCCTCGACTAGGATTAGAATACATATTTGCCTTTTATAGCATCAAGGCTTTACAACAACTCCAAAAGACATCCAAAATATTCAAATTTTGGGGGACAACCCGAGAAGAGAACCCTTGACTCATACAAAAAAAATAAACTAGAAAAAGAAGAGCTTAGAAAGCCGAACTGTCATCAACCTCCTCGTAAGACTGTTGACCTGAACTGTTGTAGCATGAAGTGATTCTTCATCATCATCTTTGTCTTCGGAACTATGGAACATCATCTTCAAGAAGATTTGCACGGTTTTTTCCTTGTTCTTTTTTTTCTTTTTGAAGCAATCTGCTTCTTTGTGTCCTAGCCACTTATTGAATCTACATACAATATTCTTGCTAGACTTCCATTTATTCCCTGTGTTGTGATAAAGGCTTGATTAGGATCGATGCTTGTTGGCTCATCTTTATTCCTCTTGTCTTTATCAATCAAAAGAGATACCAGATCATCATATGTTAACGTTGAAAGATGTAAAACCCTTAAAGTTTGCTGGAATCGAGTGATTCCCTGCATGCTTTTAAAAAGCATGGCCATTTTATCCCCATTGTCAGGCTCACATTATTTCAAGCTAGTTCGCTATTTTATTAATGATCCAAACTTGGCCAAATGATCACTTAGCTCTTCATTGTCATGCATCTTTAGATCATAGAATTTTACCTCGAGAAAAACTCATCTTGAGTTACCGAATATAGCTTGTAGCTTGTCCCAGATTTCCTTATGTTGATTAGAAGTCGATGTGGTTTACAAGGGAATCTGCAAGGCTGAGTCCAATAAGAGCGATTGCCTTTTCGTTTCATTGTTGCCATAGCTTGGCTTGATTTGGATCTCTTGATCGTGGATCTGTATCATTACCGGACATTGTTCCCCATACTCCTTCCCCTGCATGAGAGGCAGTCGAACCTTGCCATGTTGGGAAAACCGGTTCCGGAGAAATTTTAGATGGAGGGTGCTAACAGGATGAAGGAAATGGAGGGTGCTAACAGGTAAGAATTTTTAGATGGAGGGTGCTAACAGGATGAAGGAAATGAGAAAGCAATCTTGAGAGGATGAATATTAATCTCCAAAATTTTACACACATGATGATGGTGCTTTTGTATGCCTTCATAATGTAGAAGATACTTTGTGGGTGATGATTTCATGTGTGTTGATGATTTTGCTTCCCCTCTATTATGGGATAATAGTGGCTCAGTCGGGCGGCCGAAGCTGGCGGTGGAGGAGACGTTGGCCCGCTGGGCTGCCCATATATTGGAAGAGCAGCTATCGTCGCCGCACACAGAGTCGTCAAACAGGCTGAGCCATCTCCTGTGATGGTACAGCCAATTTACTGCTGCCATCGAGGTGCTACCATAGAGGTGGCGCTGCCATTCGAGCGTACCAGAGGCCGCAGGGACTGGAGGTGGCGGCCGGGGAGGCAACGCATTGAAGTGATACTTTCATGTTATGAGAAAAACCACCCAAGTACATGCTTTTATAGGCACCTAGGCTTTATCTTTGACCATATATATATATATATATATATATATATATATATATATATATATATATATAAGAGGTGGTTCACACCACGGAGACTCCAATAATTCCAATATCTATAAGGAATAAGAACAATGTATCTTACCAATCCAAGGGTACTGATATTTCGTGACTCGTCCATTGACCCCATCCGATTGTTCTCTCGTTTCAATTTGGAACTAGACGTGTGCAGCTGCATGAGGGTTATAAAATGGTTGTGGGAAGTTGAAGATGATGATTACAAAAATCACACATGAACAAAATACCATAGGAATCAATGCTATGAAATCATGAAGATGAAAAAAAAAAAAGCACGATACAAGACCAAATAAAAGAGAGCACAGCACAAGACCAAGAACAAAACTATTGAGGTACAACCTTCCCCTCCCAACGTGAGTAGCTCCATCTCCCTCACATGGGTATAGTATTTCTAAATTCTACCCTTGGAGCCATTATATAATAACTTGAACATTAAAAATAAGGTCATTGCTTTTACACAAATAACCTTTGTGCCACAAGCACTGTTTCTTAAGCACTTAAAAGTAAAAATAAGCCAATACACACACACATGGCACATCACTCATACGAATACAATGCTGCCCGATGTGAAATCAAACCAATTACTAGATGAAAACACAACCAAATTAAAATATGAAACTTTGTTCAACACTGTAAATAATGTTCAAGTGCTATGTACAAACCATCATCAATGTCAAACCTCACTCTCGGTACCATCACATTGCTTAACATCCCTACCTCACTAATGTCAACCATGTCAATTAAAACAATTAATTGGAATCCACACAATTAATCTTGACATGGCAACATAAAATAGGTATAGACACATAACACCAATAACACTAGCCCACAATAGCAATAACACTAGCAATGCATGATACCAATAACACTAGTTCACCAATATTAATGTGGTACCATCCACGATACCATCTACCAACATGGTACAATGGTATCTTAGGTGCCCTCATAGAGTAGATCTAGCATTTAGTCTTGCTTGACTTAACATGTTTGCTTATATGAGGGGATGAGGTTTAAACAAGTGTAGAAAAACCGCTTAGGTATCCACCGAGCATGTTCTCTAGGATGGTTCTTAAACTACACTGAATATCTGGTATAATGTTGACTCTAAATATCTAATCATGAATTCCATGTAAATCAAATGGTCTACAAATAAATATATTCCAAGGTAGTATCTAAATTGGTCCATATTAGCATTATTATCATCAAAGTTTCTTTCTATCTATATTGTCCCATACCAGTATGAGCAACAATGAAAAATCGCAAGAACAAAGATCAATGTTGTAAAAGTTTTATCCTTCAATGTGAAAGGACAATAAGTAACACATACATGATGATGATCAATCATGAGATATATGTGCATCATCGAATCACTCTTCAAGGTTGTGTTTTTTCAAGTCTTGACAGTAAATAATGGTCTAACATGTACTCTAAGTTTATATTTTCATTCACTCTAAGTTAAGTTCAGTCTAAGTTAAGTTCTATAACACTTGAGAGCTACTAGTGTTCTAACACATATTTTCATTCAGTCTAAGTTAAGTTCTATAACACTTGAGAGCTACTAGTGTTCTAACACATATTTTTGTATCTAAGCTAAAAGTAATTTACTATATTTATTCTAAGTTTATACTTAACAAGGAAATTTATAGTATCTCATGAAGTTTCTAGAGTGTTACTAACTCTTTCTCACTTAGCAAAAGTTCCACTTATATAAATAATGTCAATGCTATAGATTTTTTCTTCTAGAGTTCATTGGCAGTTTTGTAAGAGTATCTATTTAAGTCACGAGCTTACCTTAGCCTTTTCCAAAACAAGTGTTGTTTGCTCTTTGCCTTAGAGCCACAAATTCAATTTCCCGATGTGGATGTGCTAGCCCCTCAGATCATCACTCCATTGTCACACCACACCTGAATGCTCCCTTGTGTTGCTAAGGGGGTGAAGGAAGGGCTCTTCTTACATAGATGGAGGCAAGAAGAGAAGAGCATTTGCACTAGTTCTCTCTCACAAGAGGTGGATAGAGGAGAAGCTAATGAGACGGAGAAGCCTACACTCAAACCTATTATCTCATGGTGAAACTAGGTGAAAGTAGAGACTCGATTGCTTCAAAATGGGAAACAGTGGAGTCCAAAATAAGTAGTTTTCTTTGAAGATATTTAGAGGCTTAGACACTTAAATAGGATCTAGTCGATGGACTGCGTACCATGGACTGGGTCCCCATCCAGATATATACCTAAATGACTAAATGATGAGGTCGGATGCAGGTGCTAGATATTGTGAGTGCCTATGTATGCAAGATGTGCTTGTGAGGTCCAAACCGGATTGGTGCCAAAGATTCCGCCGATCTCATAGAAATAAGTGATGAAGGACTTGGTCAAATTGTCACATGATGTTAATGAGTTCCACAACCCAAATATCTAGCATCTAAGATGTGTTTGTGAACTGTATAGCCCTTTTGATTAATGTAGGTGTAAAGCCCTTGTGATTAATGTAGGTGTCTTACGTAAGCTATGAGGGCAAAAGGTGTGCCTATGTTCTCCTCCAAGTGAAAACTCCGACTCCCGCTCTTTTTTTTGGCAATTTTTCCACTTTGGTTGAAAAAATTTGAGGGTTTTTTCAAATGGAGGTTTGTCATTTAAGGGTTTTTTCATGTTGAGGAGATTTGTTGTTTGAGGGGTTAGTTGCTGACAAGAATGGGTTGTCCAAACAATTGTTGCCTGCATTGATTAAGGGAATCCAGATGAAGGACATACCATACCATGGACTAGGCTTTCTCCCACCATAGAGAGATGTACCTAGATGTATGTTGATGGTGAGGGTACACTTTGGATTACCGAGATGTACTTCCACCATACAGAGATGTACCTAGATTTATGTTGATAGTGAGGGTATACTTTGGATTACTTTGGAGTCAAGTGAGCTACCGTGTTATGTGGTTGGTCTCACGGTTTTGGCTATTTGATGAAGAACCACCATGAGCTTCTTCTTTACAGCGTGTTTGATTAAGAGGCTATTAACATCTATTAGTATACCTTATTTGAGGTTGATGGTTGCGAGCTCTTCTAAGTAAATCCTCATTGAGAGCGATCTTGCATTGTGACCCATCCAACATCTATGCCTCCCCCAAATCATCAACATTATGGTAGGACACAATGAAGTGTAGGGTGAGAGGGAAATTTAGGCCCCATATGATGGTTAGGTTTAAAAGGCATTGAGGTCGCCGACCTTGTCAAGATAGACATTTAGTTAAAAGATGACATGACGTTTCATCGATAGTTAGGCTATCCTATAGTGATTTTTGAGGGTGTTCTTGACCTATGTGAATGAGGGTTTCTTAGGTAGTTAAAAGATAACATGACATTTGGTCGATGGATAGGCTACCTGTAAAAGTGAAGCAATTATATATGCAAATGCACAGTATGGGTATGGACCTAGGCACATGGACCTTGGGTCCCTTTAGCATAGATTTGGGGCATGGGCATATTGATTAGCCAGTGTGAAATGGCCATCACTATATAAGTGACCTTGGTCTGGCCTATTGTACTTTTATCACCTTATCACATCTTGTCTTCTTCTTGGTATCGTTTCTAGAAGACTGGGCTGATTTTTCCTTTAGCTTACAATTAACCTGAGAAAAGGCTTTATCTTTATCTTTTAAATTGGTAGAGCAAAAGCATGACCCTCTACCCACTTTGTATAGTAATCTATTGCCACTAGAATATGCTCCTCCTACAAATATCTAGACCCCGTTTCTCAATGGCACTTAGCAAAAGGTCTAATTAGTATGGTTTAAATGGTCCTATAAAAATTCACACCGTATTTCTAAATGTCCCTTGGTGAAAGGTCTGAATAGGATGGTTTAAATGGTCCTATAAAAATCCAAACCCTATTTCTCAATGTCCCTTAACAAAAGGTTTGGATGGTCTTGTAGAATCTAGAGCCCATTTTTTAAATGGCTCAAGGGATAGTATTTGATTATGAGGCATTTAATCTATCATATTAGGCTGACCCAAGCTATGACAAACGTCACATTCCTTGGTGAATTTCCATGCATGGTTAACACTATAGGCCACCATAATCTTGCTTAAAACAATTTGTTGCCTATGACTTTGTGATCTTCCATAAATAACACTTGTTGCTATTGAATACACTAGAACATAATCTAATCAATTTCCATCTTATATAGCTGCCCGCCAACCACCATAAAAGTTTTTCTCTTGAGTGATAGCCTTTTTTGGCTTATTATCTTTGAAAATTTTCCCTCTCTATTGTTGGAAAGCATGGTGGGTGAGTGCACAGACATGAAAGGGTGAAGGTGAGAGAGAAAGAGAGAGATGTAGTGAAACTCGAGAGAGCAAGAGATTGCACCACTCAAATGATACTTTCATGTTATGAGAAGAACCACCCAAGTACATGCTTTTATAGGCACCTAGGCCTTATCTCCCCTCGGAATGAAGGCGGTGAAACCCGAACGCAAAAGAAGCAACCAACTTCCAACTCCATCACATCACTGTAGAGAGGTGACCTAGCCATGTGCACATCCTGTGCCATAACTATTCCCTCAATCAACTTATGACCGAAGCTTGGATTATTACTTAGTCACCCTCTGACTCCTAAACTCGGATTAGAATACATATTTGCCTTTTATAGCATCAAGGCTTTACAACAACTCCAAAAGACATCCAAAATATTGAAATTTTGAGGGACAATCCGGGCAGAGAACCCTTGACTCATACAAAAAAAATAAACTAGAAAAAGAAGAGCTTAGAAAGCCCAACTGCCATCAACCTCCTCTTGAAGTGTAAGACTGTTGACCTAAACTGTTGCAGCATGAAGTGATTCTTCATCAGCATCTTTGTCTTCGGAACTACGGAACATCATCTTCAAGAAGATTTGCACGGTTTTTTCCTTGTTCTTTCTTTTCTTTTTGAAGCAATCTGCTTCTTTGTGTCCTAGCCACTTACCGAATCTACATACAATATTCTTGCTAGATTTCCATTTATTCCCTGTGTTGTGATAAAGGCTTGATTAGGATCGATGCTTGTTGGCTCATCTTTATTCCTCTTGTCTTTATCAATCAAAAGAGATAACCGATCATCATATGTTAATGTTGAAAGATGTAAAACCTTTAAAGTTTGATGGAATCGAGTGATTCCCTGCATGCTTTTAAAAAGCATGGCCATTTTATCCCCATTGTCAGGCTCACATTTCAAGCTAGTTAGATATTTTATTAATGATCCAAACTTGGCCAAATGATCACTTAGCTCTTCATTGTCATGCATATTTAGATCATAGAATTTGACCTCGAGAAAAACTCATCTTGAGCTACCGAATATAGCTTGTAGCTTGTCCCAGATTTCCTTATGTTGATTAGAAGTCGATGTGGTTTACAAGGGAATCTGCAAGGCTGAGTCCAATAAGAGCGATTGCCTTTTCGTTTCATTGTTACCAAAGCTTGGCTTGATTTGGATCTCTGGATCGTGGATCTGTATCATTATCGGACATTGTTCCCCATACTCCTTCCCCCGCATGTAGCTTGTCCCAGATTTCCTTATGTTGATTAGAAGTCGATGTGGTTTACAAGGGAATCTACAAGGCTAAGTCCAATAAGAGCGATTGCCTTTCGTTTCATTGTTGCCAAAGCTTGGCTTGATTTGGATCTCTGGATCGTGGATCTGTATCATTACCGGACATTGTTCCCCATACTCCTTCCCTCGCATGAGAGGCAGTCGAGCCTTGCCATGTTGGGAAAATCGGTTCCGAAAAAAACCTCAGTTCATTATTATCCCCTACACTCGCACATTACTATCATATAAATGGCTACAAATCCCCTCTATAGTGATAATGTGAACATGTTCAAGGATCATGTGGATGATTAATCCTAACTTTACAAAACACTTCAAACTTCTCTTATGAGATAGAGTCTTCGTATACATATTTACCACATTGTTGTGTATAGAGACATAATCCATGGCAAAACCGTCTCTGAGATTAGAGACGATGGAGCTAATGACAAAAGCGTTTCTCTGTTCGAGTCTTAGAATGAGATTGCTTGCTTCTGACCCCGGCTCAAAAAACAAAAAAAGACATTATCCATGCTAATCTCTCTTACAACGAGCCTCTCCCTAACATAATGATAATGCACCTTAATGTGATTTCTGCCTGCGAGCATGAAACACTAGGTTCCTCAATGACTAATTCACTTTGCTTGTTAGTGCATACGGAGTGTGAGGGACTGATGTCCAACACCAAGATTTACCAAAAGGCATCTAAGCCATCCACACTCCACATTTGTTATATAAATGATGTACTCAGCTTCACACCTCAAAGTGTCCACTATTGACTACTTCTACTGAGCCATAATATACATGAATTACTAAGGTGATGCAAAAGTCCTTTTTATTCCTGGGAACAAACAAGACTTCAACAAGAGTGATTATCCCACCATTTGTGGTAGTGAGTACAACCTTACCAACTCCTTTCACTGGATATGAGGAGTTGTTTGCATATGTAATTGTGCCTTCTTGAGGAGAAGAATCAAGGGAGGAAAATAAATCACGATGAGAAGCTAGCACCACTATCAAAGTACCACACATGATGATCTGTCACACTGACATACATACACAATGGACAAAAGGATCATACTTGTAGTGCACAATGAATGCCCAATCATCTTGCGCATAGTTCACCGACTCCTTCTTCTTAGCACCTAGGTGCTGATGCATCAGCCACCATAGTAATGCTTGACTCTTTCTTCTTCTCCTTCTATGGCATTTTTGCATTCACTGATAAAATGGTGTGGCTTTCGTTACATTTTTTATTTCTTCTTAGGCTTATCACCCCCTTCTTGTGGTACCGTTTTTCTAGAAGACTGGGCTGATTTTTCCTTTAGCTTACAATTAACCTGAGAAAAGGCTTTATCTTTATCTTTTAAATTGGTAGCAAAAGCATGACCCTCTACCCACTTTCCACAGTAATCTATTGCCACTAGAATATGCTCCTCCTACAAATATCTAGACCCCATTTCTCAATGGCGCTTAGCAAAAGGTCTAAATAGTATGGTTTTAATGGTCTTATAAAAATCCACACCCTATTTCTAAATGTCCCTTGGTAAAAGGTCTGAATAGGATGGTTTAAATGGTCCTATAAAAATCCAAACCCTATTTCTCAATGTCTCTTAACAAAAGGTTTGGATGGTCTTGTAGAATCCAGAGCCCATAATTTATCATATTAGGCTGACCCAAGCTATGACAAACGTCACATTCCTTGGTGAATTTCCATGCATGGTTAACACTATAGGCCACCATAATCTTGCTTAAAACAATTTGTTGCCTATGACTTTGTGATCTTCCATCAATACCACTTGTTGCTATTGGATACACCAGAACATAATCTAATCAATTTCCATCTTATATAGTTGCCCTCCAACCACCATAAAAGTTTTTCTCTTGAGTGATAGCCTTTTTTGGCTTATTATCTTTGAAAATTTTCCCTCTCTATTGTTGGAAAGCATGGTGGGTGAGTGCACAGACATGAAAGGGCGAAGGTGAGAGAGAAAGAGAGAGATGTAGTGAAACTCGAGAGAGCAAGAGATTGCACCACTCAAATGATACTTTCATGTTATGAGAAGAACCACCCAAGTACATGCTTTTATCTAGGCCTTATCTCCCCTCGGAATGAAGGTGGTGAAACCCGAATGCAAAAGAAGCAACCAACTTCCAACTCCATCACATCACTGCAGAGAGGTGACCTAGCCATGTGCACATCCCGTGCCATAACTATTCCCTCAATCAACTTATGACCGAAGCTTAGATTATTACTTAGTCACCCTCTGACTCCTAAACTAGGATTAGAATACATATTTGCCTTTTATAGCATCAAGGCTTTACAACAACTCCAAAAGACATCCAAAATATTCAAAAAAAATTTCCTTTAGCTTACAATTAACCTGAGAAAAGGCTTTATCTTTATCTTTTAAATTGGTAGCAAAAGCATGACCCTCTACCCACTTTGCACAGTAATCTATTGCCACTAGAATATGCTCCTCCTACAAATATCTAGACCCCATTTCTCAATGGGGCTTAGCAAAAGGTCTAAATAGTATGGTTTTAATGGTCCTATAAAAATCCACACCCTATTTCTAAATGTCCCTTGGTAAAAGGTCTGAATAGGATGGTTTAAATGGTCCTATAAAAATCCAAACCCTATTCCTCAATGTCCCTTAACAAAAGGTTTGGATGGTCTTGTAGAATCTAGAGCCCATTTTTAAAATGGCTCAAGGGGTAGTATTTGATTATGAGGCATTTAATCTATCATATTAGGCTGACCCAAGCTATGACAAACGTCACATTCCTTGGTGAATTTCCATGCATGGTTAACACTATAGGCCACCATAATCTTGCTTAAAACAATTTGTTGCCTATGACTTTGTGATCTTCCATCAATACCACTTGTTGCTATTGAATACACTAGAACATAATCTAATCAATTTCCATCTTATATAGCTGCCCGCCAACCACCATAAAAGTTTTTCTCTTGAGTGATAGCCTTTTTTGGCTTATTATCTTTGAAAATTTTCCCTCTCTATTGTTGGAAAGCATGGTGGGTGAGTGCACATACATGAAAGGGTGAAGGTGAGAGAGAAAGAGAGAGATGTAGTGAAACTCGAGAGAGCAAGAGATTGCACCACTCAAATGATACTTTAATGTTATGAGAAGAACCACCCAAGTACATGCTTTTATAGGTACCTAGGCCTTATCTCCCCTCGGAATGAAGGTGGTGAAACCCGAATGCAAAAGAAGCAACCAACTTCCAACTCCATCACATCACTGCAGAGAGGTGACCTAGCCATGTGCACATCCCGTGCCATAACTATTCCCTCAATCAACTTATGACCAAAGCTTAGATTATTACTTAGTCACCCTCTGACTCCTAACTAGGATTAGAATACATATTTGCCTTTTATAGCATCAAGGCTTTAAAACAACTCCAAAAGACATCCAAAATATTCAAATTTTGGGGGACAACCCGGCCAGAGAATCCTTGACTCATACAAAAAAAATAAACTAGAAAAAGAAGAGCTTAGAAAGCCCAACTGTCATCAACCTCCTCTTGAAGTGTAAGACTGTTGACCTGAACTGTTGTAGCATGAAGTGATTCTTCATCAGCATCTTTGTCTTCGGAACTATGGAACATCATCTTCAAGAAGATTTGCACGGTTTTTTCCTTGTTCTTTCTTTTCTTTTTGAAGCAATCTACTTCTTTGTGTCCTAGCCACTTACCGAATCTACATACAATATTCTTGCTAGACTTCCATTTATTCCATGTGTTGTGATAAAGGCTTTGATTAGGATCGATGCTTGTTGGCTCATCTTTATTCCTCTTGTCTTTATCAATCAAAAGAGATACCAGATCATCACATGTTAACATTGAAAGATGTAAAACCTTTAAAGTTTGCTGGAATCGAGTGATTCCCTGCATGCTTTTAAAAAGCATGGCCATTTTATCACCATTGTCGGGCTCACATTTCAAGCTAGTTAGCTATTTTATTAATGATCCAAACTTGGCCAAATGATCACTTAGCTCTTCATTGTCATGCATCTTTAGATCATAGAATTTTACCTCGAGAAAAACTCATCTTGAGTTACCGAATATAGCTTGTAGCTTGTCCCAGATTTCCTTATGTTGATTAGAAGTCGATGTGGTTTACAAGGGAATCTGCAAGGCTGAGTCCAATAAGAGCGATTGCCTTTTCGTTTCATTGTTGCCATAGCTTGGCTTGATTTGGATCTCTTGATCGTGGATCTGTATCATTACCGGACATTGTTCCCCATACTCCTTCCCCTGCATGAGAGGCAGTCGAACCTTGCCATATTGGGAAAACCGGTTCCGGAGAAATTTTAGATGGAGGGTGCTAACAGGATGAAGGAAATGGAGGGTGCTAACAGGTAAGAATTTTTAGATGGAGGGTGCTAACAGGATGAAGGAAATGAGAAAGCAATCTTGAGAGGATGAATATTAATCTCCAAAATTTTACACACATGCCTTCATAATGTAGAAGATACTTTGTGGGTGATGATTTCATGTGTGTTGATGATTTTGCTTCCCCACTATTATGGGATAATAGTGGCTCAGTCGGGCGGCCGAAGCTGGCGGTGGAGGAGACGTTGGCCCGCTGGGCTGCCCATATATTGGAAGAGCAGCTATCGTCGCCGCACACAGAGTCGTCAAACAGGCTGAGCCATCTCCTGTGATGGTGCAGCCAATTTACTGCTGCCATCGAGTTGCTACCATCAGAGGTGGCGCTGCCATTCGAGCGTACCAGAGGCCGCAGGGACTGGAGGTGGCGGCCGGGGAGGCAACGCCGCAACCAGAGATTGCACCATTGAAGTGATACTTTCATGTTATGACCCAAGTACATGCTTTTATAGGCACCTAGGCCTTATCTTTGACCATATATATATATATATATATATATATATAAATATATATATATATATATATATATATATATATATATATATATATATATATATATATATATATATATATATATAGAGGTGGTTCACACCACCGAGACTCCAATAATTCCAACATCTATAAGGAATAAGAACAATGTATCTTACCAATCCAAGGGTACTGATATTTCGTAACTCGTCCATTGACCCCATTCGATTGTTCTCTCGTTTCAATTTGGAACTAGACGTGTGCAGCTGCATGAGGGTTATAAAATGGTTGTGGGACGTTGAAGATGATGATTACAAAAATCACACATGAACAAAATACCATAGGAATCAATGCTATGAAATCATGATGATGAATAAAAAAAGAGCACGATACAAGACCAAATAAAAGAGAGCACAGCACAAGACCAAGAACAAAACTATTGAGGTACAACCTTCCCCTCCCAGCATGAGTAGCTCCATCTCCCTCACATGGGTATAGTATTTCTAAATTCTACCCTTGGAGCCATTATATAATAGCTTGAACATTAAAAATAAGGTCATTGCTTTTACACAAATAACCTTTGTGCCAAGCACTGTTTCTTAAGCACTTAAAAGTAAAAATAAGCCAATACACACACATGGCCTGATGCACATCACTCATATGAATACAATGTTGCCCGATGTGAAATCAAACCAATTACTAGATGAAAACACAACCAACTTAAAATATGAAACTTTGTTGAACACTGTAAATAATGTTCAAGTGCTATGTACAAACCATCATCAATGTCAAACCTCACTCTCGGTACCATCACATTGCTCAACATCCGTACCTCACTAATGTCAACCATGTCAATTAAGACAATTAATTGGAATCCACACAATTAATCTTGACATGGCAACGTAAAATAGGTATAGACACATAACACCAATAACACTAGCCCACAATAGCAATAACACTAGCAATGCATGATACCAATAACACTAGTTCACCAATATTAATGTGGTACCATCCATGATACCATCTACCAACATGGTACAATGGTATCTTAGGTGCCCTCATAGAGTAGATCTAGCATTTAGTCTTGCTTGACTTAACATGTTTGCTTATATGAGGGGATGAGGTTTAAACAAGTGTAGAAAAACCGCTTAGGTATCCACCGAGCATGTTCTCTAGGATGGTTCTTAAACTACACTAAATATCTAATCAAGAATTCCATGTAAATCAAGTGGTCTACAAATAAATATATTCCAAGGTTGTGGTGGTCAAGTATATAAATTGGTCCATATTAGCATTATTATCATCAAAGTTTCTTTCTATCTATATTGTCCCATACCAGTATGAACAACAATGAAAAATCACAAGAACAAAGCTCAATGTTGTAAAAGTTTTATCCTTCAATGTGAAAGGACAATAAGTAACGCATACATGACGATGATCAATCATGAGATATATCTGCATCATCGAATCACACTTCAAGGTTGTGTATTCTCAAGTCTTGACAGTAAATAATGGTCTAACATGTGTCTTCTTCTTTGTATAGAAGATATATGAGACTACCATGATCATTTAAGTTTATATTTTCATTCATTCTAAGTTAAGTTCAATAACACTTGAGAGCTACTAGTGCTCTAACACATATTTTTGTATCTAAGCTAAAAGTAATTTACTATATTTATTCTAAGTTTATACTTAACAAGGAAATTTCTAGTATCTCATGAATTTTCTAGAGTGTTACTAACTCTTCCTCACTTAGCAAAAGTTCCACTTATATAAATAATGTCAATGCTATAGATTTTTCCTTCTAGAGTTCATAGATTTTCCCTTCTAGAGTTCACTGGCAGTTTCGTAAGAGTATCTATTTAAGTCACGAGCTTACCTTAGCCTTTTCCAAAACAAGTGTTGTTTGCTCTTTGCCTTAGAACCACAAATTCAACTTCCCGATGTGGATGTGCTAGCCCCTCACATCATCACTCCATTGTCACACCTGAATGCTTCCTTGTGTTGTTAAGGGGGTGAAGGAAGGGCTCTTCTTACATAGATGGAGGCAAGAAGAGAGGAGCATTTGCACTAGTTCTCTCTCACAAGAGGTGGATAGAGGAGAAGCTAATGAGACGAAGAAGCCTACACTCAAACCTATTATCTCATGGTGAAACTAGGTGAAAGTAGAGACTCGATTGCTTCAAAATGGGAAACAATGGAGTCCAAAATAAGTCGTTTTCTTTGAAGATATTTAGAGGCTTAGACACTTAAATAGGATCTAGTCGATGGACCGTACCATGGACCGGGGCCCCATCCAGATATATACCTGAATGACTAAATGATGAGGTCGGATGCAGGTGCTAGATATTGTGAGTGCCTATGTATGCAAGATGTGCTTGTGAGGTCCAAACCGGATTGGTGCCAAAGATTCCGCCGGTCTCATAGAAATAAGTGATGAAGGACTTGATCAAATTGTCGCATGATGTTAATGAGTTCCAGAACCCAAATATCTAGCATCTAAGATGTGTTTGTGAACTGTATAGCCCTTTTGATTAATGTAGGTGTAAAGCCCTTGTGATTAATGTAGGTGTCTTACGTAAGCTATGAGGGCAAAAGGTGTGCCTATGTTCTCCTCCAAGTGAAAACTCCGATTCCCTGCTCTTTTTTCGGAAATTTTTTCACTTTGGTTGAAAAAATTTGAGGGTTTTTTCAAATGGAGGTTTGTCATTTAAGTGTTTTTTCATGTTGAGGAGATTTGTTGTTTGAGGGGTTAGTTGTTGACAAGAATGAGTTGTCCAAACAATTGTTGCCTGCATTGATTAAGGGAATCCAAATGATGGACATACCATGGACTAGGCTTTCTCCCACCATGCTTTCACCATAGAGAGATGTACCTAGATGTATGTTGATGGTGAGGGTACACTTTGGATTACCGAGATGTACTTCCACCATATAGAGATGTACCTAGATTTATGTTGATAGTGAGGGTACACTTTGGATTACTTTGGAGTCAAGTGAGCTACCGTGTTATGTGGTTGGTCTCACAGTTTTGGCTATTTGATGAAGAACCACCGTGAGCTTCTTCTTTAAAGCGCGTTTGATTAAGAGGCTATTAACATCTATTAGTATACCTTATTTGAGGTTGATGGTTGCGAGCTCTTCTAAGTAAATCCTCATTGAGAGCGATCTTGCATTGTGACCCATCCAAGATCTATGCCTCCCCCAAATCAATAACATTATGGTAGGACACAATGAAGTGCAGGGTGAGAGGGAAATTTGGGCCCCATATGATGGTTAGGTTTGAAAGGCAAAGTGAAGCAATTATATATGCAAATACACATGTATGGGTATGGGCCTAGGCACATGGACCTTGGGTCCCTTGAGCATAGATTTGGGGCCTGGGCATATTGATTAGCCAGTGTGAAATGTATAAGTGACCTTGGTCTGGCCTATTGTACTTTTATCACCTTATCATTTGATTTAGACATCTTGTCTTCTTCTTGGAGCTTATGCCCAAGCTTTCATGGACTTCTTGGCTATTACCTTGGGATGGTGACCTACACCCATGCCCACTCCATGCCTGGAGTAGATCCATCCCCCATATCTCAGCTTGGTCATGTTCTGGTAGTATCAGAGCTTGACCTTTGTCTTGGATCATCTTTCTTCTCTTCCACCATGCGACTCTTGTTTCTTGTGAAGCTTTTAAACTGGTAGAAATATCTTCACAAAGCTTTTAAACTGGTAGAAGTATCTTCACAAAGCTTCAAGCTCTCCGGTCAGCAACTAGAAGCGCAGCACCATCACATAGCTTCAAGCTCTCCGGTCATTTTTATTAAAAAAAAAACGCAAAGCTGACAGAGATTACAAATAAAACGCAGACACGCTATAATAGCAGTTTCTACTACAACCAATGGAGTTCACACAGAAAAGAAAATGCAGCGAATTATTTCTCTCTCTTGAAGGCAATCCTTCAATGCGCCATGGCTAAATAAGCGAATTGGAAAGTTTTTAAAAAAACACCACCACCACCAAAATGAACAGTGCAATCAATTCATCGCCTTCCTGCAGTGTGAAGTTTTTTTTTTTTAAAAGCATCACAGCCTTTGACAAAGGCTCGCATTCAGCCGCTAAGGAGATGGAGATGGAGATGGAGAGAGAGAGAGAGAGCTATTAACGGTAGAATGCAGCACAAGGGCATATACAACCAACAACAGTGGGACTTGAACTTGGGTGGAAAGAGGAGGGAGGGAATTTAAAAAAAAATAGCCTCCACCAATGTGGAGAAGTGAAAGAAAAAAATTGAGCTAAAAAAAAGAGAAGAGGCCTACTTTATTAAACTTAGGGTTTGTCGGTTCGCCCATTCACATCTCCAACCTTAGTGTCCACATCCATTTGCACTTTCCACACCTTTTTTCCTTATTCACTCCTACAAACGTTATTTGGGAGTAGATTTAAGCATTAGCACATGTTCATGTCCACACAGTGTGTTTGTTCACACGTTTTTTTTTTAAAGCTTCACGTTTGAGTGGTGATCTTACACATTTTTTTAGATTGGGAGATTCATTTTGACAATGTTCACACATGATGTGTGGGTCATTGGCTTTGTTTACATACCTTGAGCATTTGTGAGGGATTATTCACACGTACGACCATTTCATTTGGCATTATTCACGTGCATTGGCATTTGAAAATTGTACACGCTTAGTGCTTTGTGAGCGTGTTTTCATATTTTTGTGTTTTGAAGAGTGCACACATTTGAGAGTATTTTGTGGAAATTGTTCACACATAGTTATGGGTTTTTCCTACTATTTTTCTCTCTCGTTCGATCGACACTTTACACCCCATCATCATCATCGACATCACCATGTTACCATTTTAGATCCTGATCTTAGGAGAGATGCTCATGCATAATCTCCATGGCTTTATGCTCATTATTGCGAGCTACCATTTCGTGTCACGGATCATATTTCTTTTTTCGCATGCACACATACTATTGGCACTTCAAGATCTAGGCCTTCATATCCTCATTCATCAACTTCATGTTATGATGAGGCAGTCTCTTCATGCCTAGTTACTCGAGACATTTGTTTAATGAGGTGGATGTTTGTACCATTGGTCCGCACATGGATTTTATTGTGTCATTACTTGAATTCCTTCACACAGATGGTTTAATATTGTTCACATGGAATGATTCTTTCTTTGGCATCCTACATGAGTATCCTACACTCTTGAGCTATTATGATTATGTCCTAGGACATGGACTACACCAACATAGATTCAAATGATGATGAAGATGTATCACACCCACATACCTATGATGATTCTTTCTTTGGCATCCTACATGAGTATCCTACACTCTTGAGCTATTATGATTGTCCTAGGACATGCACTACACCAACATAGATTAAAATGATGATGAAGATGTATCACACCCACATACCTATGATGATGTATCTCATACACATACACATGATATATTGTACACATACACATACACATGATGATATATTGTACACGCTTACAATGATATTGGTACACGCACACATGATGATACACATGCACACGATCATAGTGGTATACATGCATATGATGATACTAATACATATGCACATGATGCTATTGCCACATGTACATAATGATGATAGTGATGTCAGTTGGATTGTGAGGGCATGATCTTGAGGGTTGATATGACAACGAACACATCAAGCAATGATTCTTTTACACCTTTCTTTCTATGGATCATGAGGACGCATTAGTTGATGGGGATACATTATTTCATTGTGGGAGCATTTTAGAGGATGGTTTACATTCAGCTAGTGATATATCTAGAATAGCACATGAGTTTAGTGATACTTCACATGTGGATTCTCAGGATACTTAAGGACATAAACTTAAGTTCCTTATGTTAGATAGGGCATGCTATTCTTCTAGGGCTTCCGCATGTGGAGAAGTTCACGATAACACTACTTAGCCTTCATAGTGTGTATGGCAATGTGCACTTTGGTATAGTCTATGTGTTTGAGCAGTCATGTACAGGGCATGAGGGTAGTGTGAGTTTACAAAGGTGAGGTCTCATAAGAGACACATGATTATTCATATGGATCTAGAGAGTCACACATTTGATTTAGATATTTTCTTGGATCCATTATTGATGGAGATAGATCCTACCCCTAGGGATCACTTCAATGACCTTGGGGATTCCACAGTTAGGGATTTTGTGGATGATGATTCCATTTCTCTCTCATGTGTGGATATGTTGCCAGCCCTCAGTGACGATGACATTTATGATGATCCTATTGATCATAGGATCATGCACATATGAAGGGATTTGCACATGAGGATGTGATGCATAGTTTAGATCATGCAAGTATGTATATAGAGGGCCGTGCCTCCGATGTTTCAAGTTGTGCCAGCATCGATACTTATTTGGCTTGAATTGGACACCCAGTAGACTTCAAAAGGGAAGAATCAACTAGTTAACCTATCAACTCGTTCCTCATTAGGGTCTTGCATCATGTGACATCAAGCCTACACTAAGCTATACAATACCATCAAGTTCTTCCTAAGACCATCGACCATAATGCAAAGAAGAAATTTCCAAATGTCTACACACACACGTGGAGAGAGAGAGAGAGAGAGAGAGAGAGAGAGAGAGAGAGAGACCCATTTTCTGATTCATGTAAAGCAAAGCAAGCTATGAACAAAGCAATCTCCAATGTCGAAGAACTTGGACAGCCTACTCTTGCAAGGATTATCATTATGCCATCACTTAAAAAAACCCACTTGTGTAAGTGATAGCCCTATGTCAAGTTTCTAATTTACTTGTCAAATTCATCAATTCATTGCAAGCGCTCGCATTGAGCTACTTTTCAACTAAACGGTTGTGCATTATTTCCTAGACATATTTTTTCAATCCTTTACCAAAGAGAATTCTTTTCTGCTAGCAGATAGAAAGTACTACTCAGCTCATTATCAAGAAGTGACTTTTTATAGTGCTCATATGCAAAATAAAATCAACAAGCCCCTACCCTCAGTCAACGACTGCAAACACACAAAAAAAAAAAAGAAAACATAAAGACCAACATAGATGGGAATCTCAAGTACCATACCTCTGTCAAGGGCATCCCAACTATACCTATTGTTTGTTTGCAGGTGTTGGCTATGAGTACGAATCTGTTTCATGGTGAGGGTTCCCCATGGGAGGATTCCCAAAGAACAGAGATCCCAGCATAGCCTCGGTTACGATCCAGCCATACACATGCTCTCATTCTTGTCAAGTGTTGCATGCTGCAATTCTGCCATTTCCTTACACTGGTTTCTAGATGATTCAAAATTTCAAATACAGCTTTCAATTAGCCACCATTAACTCTTGTAAAAACGTGAGAACAATATAAGCCAGCAACAACATATCTGAGCATAAACAAAGGAGTATTCCATGTGAGGTTCAGAATATCAACCCTTACAAAGATAGATATACAATAAGAATGGAATCTTCATTCTAGGCGCACAGATTTTGCTGTCATGCTGCTGACCTTCTATGAAGAACAAAACCACTGGCAACAAACTAGAAAAGAGCACATTTTTTTAAAGAGCTGAAGGGCCTTTTACTGCGCTGCATGCACATGAATACTTAAGGTCAATCAACCTTAACTTAATCAAAAGCCTTAATGTCCCTGCCCACGATCGGACAGGACAGACAAAGAATATAACTCCGGAACCACACAGATGGTCCATGTTTGGTCTGTACACAACTTCCATGATACATACAATGCCAGTACTGATACTATCAAGCTGTATGACACATTGGAAACCTTACCAACTTTCAACGACAGTAACACCTTGACATCCCCTGTGCGAGCGTCGTTACTCACATATATGTACACGTGCAATTTTGGAACACTTTCCAACAGTTTTGACTTCAAATATCCCCATCATTCCTGCATCTGCTCACCTAAGCTTGGCCTTGAAACACACTTGACATGAGAAAACCTCACCAAAACCTTCATTCCAGGATTTAAACCACAGCTATGACAGATTGAGCTCTTCCTCAAGCTCATCGAACTCCCAGCTTTCTGTCTCTTCTTGAAAGCCTGCACTTTCAATGTTTTTTGCCTCGTTTACCACTTCATTGGTCCCTATTTTTGGCACTTCATGCGGTGACTCCTCTTCAAAAAAGTCCTCTGAAGATGGTGATTCATGTTCAGAGTGCGCAACAGGATCCGCCCATCGCAAAGATGGTTTGTTTTTAGTTGATGCTCCCGACATTTTAGTTTCAGAATCCTCATGGTCTACACTCGGTCTTTCAACTGCCTCAACCTCTTTTTTGATTTGTCCAATAGTATCAAAAGCCTCCATAACATTCTTCTCAACATCACTGATATTCCTGAGAAAGCATACCCTCTATTAGCAGTGATATCACATGGATAACTTGATAGTACATTTACAGACAAATATGATACGGAAGTTTGCCCCACCCAAAAAAAAAAACCCCACATTATATCAACACTAGTAAAAACCACAAGTGAGCATTAGGCAACTGAATGATGCTGAAAAACTAGGCAGATAATGAGGTTAATCGCCTATCATGAGAGATCTGAGAGAAGGGCATCAAGGCTGTTCTCAAAGGGGGAAGGCAATCTATCTCAAGGCCATATCAGTCAAACCATTAGTGATGCGGGAATACCAGGAGCTACCGTGTCCCTCCTGTGCCAGCTGTCTGGAAGATTCTAGTGCCAACCTCGGAAGAGGCCATCTGTCCAGTGTATAGTTATGGTAGATGTAAGTACAATGAGGACCAACAAACTCAGCCATTACAACCTCATGCAGTACCATGGGCTTACGCCTAATCATGTTAGATAACGTCATCACCTGCAGTCTTTCTATCCTCCTCCGCTTCCAAATCTGGCTATTCACGTTTCCTAAAGTATCCATGACATATTTGCAGGGAACACTGTTCCTGCTGGGCAATGGTGAAAATACAGGCAAAGCTTAGCCATACCCCCAAAATTAGGTGGTTTTTGATGGTACAAGACATAATATTAAGTGCTCTGTATCTGGCCTAGGCTTTGGTTTACTGGATCTCCTTTGCATATGAGCTCAACTCTGCCTCGAGAAAGAAAGAAAGTTGTGAGAGAGAGAGAGAGAGAGAGGGTGTGTGAGAGAGGGTGTAATTGGTAGAGATGGTCATTTTTTGCATGAGGGAACCTTAAGCGTAGAAACCCTAGAGAGCCAGCCTGTGTAGGTGCTTACAGCTGGGATATGAGAAAGCCTTGCATGAGTCGACATGCCTATGGGCTGCAGTTGTGTTAGGCGAGCATTCAAAGGCCCACCTGATAGGCGATACACAAAAGGTCGCAGCTGATCCAGTGTACAGCATACTGTCCAGTGGATCAGGCTGTACCCTGTACGGAGAGCCACGAGGCAGCCATACACTAGTACGGGCCTGTGGAGGAGATGATGCTGCATGGTGCAGGTCACCAGCAGCAGGAGAGAGCAGCGCTAGAAGGAAAAAGCTCATGCAGGATTAAATAAAGCATAAAACCCTATTTTTCTTAGGGGCACTAGTATGGTCTTTTAAAGAAAAAAGCATGCATGCAGGTCTCTTATGACAAAACGTGTAGGAAAAAAGGGGGATTGCCTATTTATGGGCGCACATATCTAGACGGAAAAAAAAAACTTCATTGCTTAAAGCATGCATGGTCTTTCTGGAGCCTCAAGAGGGTGTCTCTTTTGGATACTCCTACGTGTACACTAGGGCAGATCTCAGCCTATGAATTTTCTCTCGTCCAATTTTTGCAAACAGGCAAGGGAAAGACACGCATACCAGCCAGACAACACGCTTTCTTTTGAGACTTGCAGGAGGACGGTGTTTTTTTATTTATTCTGGCTCATGGAAATCCTGTCGGTTAGTATTGACTTTTTTGTAGCCATATGAACCACTGGTAGCAAATGATCAAAGAGATGGTGAGGGTTGCAACCCTTTGCACTGAAGAAGGGTGGATGGGACAAGGAAGCAACCCTACACCAAAAATACTAGAAAAAACTCAAATAGCGACTTTTCTCGAACCCGACCTTGTGCACTCCTAGAATCTAGGGGCTCTACCCTATCCAGGCAATCAACGCACACAAGTGCCACAGAACAAAAAAGAATTGTAGGTTCACTAGGCTCTCATAGCAATTTTAGAATACTTGTGCCTATGTGCTAGGGTTTTCAGAGAAAACCCTAGCACAAAGCAAGAGTGCAGCGAAATCACACATAAAGCACACACAAGAGTCCTATACTATTGATCTGTATATGTAAGAAAAGAAAGTGTTACAACTGAATCTCCAGTACAAAAGGTGACTAAGAAGTGATTGCAGCCCAAGCACTACTGAAGATCTCTTGGCCAGCCCACGCTCTAAGAGAAACGCTATGTAGAAATACCCGCGCTAAGAAATGTAAATGATAATGAAGATTTTCCAATGTGTGTATATACAGGTCCCATCATTGCTGGTCGGCCTGTTTTATTACTGTTGGCTTGCTACCCCTGACTTGCCACGCACCATGGGGCTGCTGAAGCATGCAGGCCAAGGCTAGGCTATGGCAGATGGAACACCACCATGGTGGAGACGACAAACAGGCAGAGAGAAAGAAAGTGAGACAAGCTCAAGTCATGAAAGAAAGATTGCACGACTCAATGTGGTGATTGGATTGATTGATAAAATGATACAAGGCCTTGTTCTAGCCTTTCTCACACCAAACCATTTAACCCTTATTTAAGGTATGCTTATCCACCCTCCTAAGAGGTGGTTCACATGCAGACTCACACATACACACTACCAGCCTAGCCCCTTGGCTAAGAATGCGAATGACCAACCGCTGTAACTCCGAGGTGTCAGCTCCATAATCCTCCCAGCATAAAGCTGATCCAACTACAAACCTGTCTATCAAGGGATCTGTTGGAAATAAGTGCACACTAGGTGTACTATTTCTCTAGTCTAGTTTCAGTTGAGTCTTTGTGTCTTGAGTCTAGTGCCATGTGGCACCTCTACATTTATCCCATAAGTCAGTCTACTCAATCTTGTACTTCTCACCTATATATTGTAGGTGTCACATCAATGAAAGTATCAATCTTGTGTCTTGTCTACACTCATCTCAAGGTAACTCTTTGTCTTTCATTTGTGTTCTTGTTTCATTTCAGTTTGTTCTTGCTTTCATATTTCCTACATGGTATCAGAGCAGGTTTATCCTGTCTCCCCTCATCTTTGCCCTTGTTTCTTGTGAGCGACTGCCCCTCTTCTTGCTGCAGTCATTTGGTTCAGAACAGGCCGCCGCCTTTACTGTTGGCCGCCGCCTTTGCTGCTGGCCGCCGCCTAGCTAGGAGCTGCCTCACGTTTTTTTTAATTTCACCATTTCTATATGTTCGCTTCAGCTTCTGTCCTCTAGTATTGCATGTTGTTTGCTTCAGCTTCTGTCCTCTAGTATTGCACATGCAGCTCGTCATATCAAGTAAGCAACCCGTCGGCCTGAATTTTTCTGTCCGCCCACTTTCCTGCTGTCCATCCTGTTCAGACTCATACAGCCCGCCATACTGTTCTCCTTTGGCTGCCTTCTTCATCGACTCAAGGGTGCGCATCATCTAGAAGAAGCTGCAGATCGACTTTCCTCCAACGAGCTATTTGCTGCATTCAGTTCTGCCATCGCTTCCTCTTGAAGAGTCTACAAGGTACTGTGCATTGTCTCCTTCAGTTCGCTGGTCAATCCTTTTCTTATCCTCATATCTGTAAACTGCTAGTTCCTCATGCTTCGATGGGCTGTCACATGCTATGGCCCTGACAAGTGGTGAGAGAGCCGGCTTCTAAAAACAGTTTGGATCTCTTCTCTCATTCATTTCTGCAATCTTGTAAGGGAATAGACACTGCCCTTGCATTTTAGCAAGAGGTAAGACCTTCCCACATGGCCTCTTCTACTCATTCTCTCATGTCTATCGACAAATTCAATGGGTCCAACTTTCATACTTGGCAAATCAAAATCAAGTGCCATCTTATGAAAGAAGGCCTGTGGGATGTTGTTCACCATGCTGCTCCCGAAGATTCCGACATTGAGCAAGTTATCACTTATGCTCCTACTGCCAAGAATGACAAAGCCTATGCTATCATCTTGCTCGGTCTTGGAGATGATTACATTCATCACATCTCCGACATACAGTCTACTTCTCGAGCATGGATCACTTTCGATACCCTTTTTGGACCCCGCTCTAAAAACTCTAAGATTGCACTTATGATCTCATTCTTTGATCTATATATGCAGGAGGGAGCTACTATAGCCTCTCATGTCAATTATTTTCGCAGTCTTATGGTTCAGCTTGCATCAGTGAAGTCCCCCATCTCCGAAGATATTGCTATTGCTGTGCTTCTCAAAAGCTTACCTGACACCTATGCTACTCTTGTCACTACCTTCAAGTATCACAATAATCCTACTCTTGAAGGTATCATCAATGCTCTCCAAGAAGAGGAAAGAACAAAACAACAAAAGGTAACTGACACTGCATTTTTAGCAAAGAAAGGAGGTTCTAAGGTAAGAAAGCCTTGCACCCATTGTGGAAAAACTAATCATATGGAGAAGGACTGCTTCAAGGCTCATCCATGCACCATTTGTGGCCGTGATAATCACCGGGAGAAGGACTGCTACTCTAAAACCTCTACATCAGCCCCTGCATCTACCTCAGCCCATGTTGCTGCAGCATCTACATCAGCAGATCTTGCTGTTCATTCCTCACATGATGAGGAATGGGCTTTCTAATTACTTCACCTTTCTTGTCTACCACTTTGACCACCGATGATGTAGGTCAAGGGGTTCTAGTGTCTTACTCATTATGCTTTTTGACCTCTCTCTTGTCCCTACCCAAGAGGCAGAGATTGCCCTTGAGGAGGGGATGTCTTCAAGGTCCATCTGTTTGTCTACAGTCAGTCTTCTGTCTATCTAGTCTTGTCTGTCTGTCTATCTATTGTCTGTCTATCTGTCTATCAATCTGACTGTGTCTTGTTTTAGATCCATCTTGTCCCTACCCTTGTGGACCCATATGAGGATATCACTTGAGGAGGGGTGTCTCAGGATCTTTTGTCTCTCAGTCTATCAGTCTTTATGTCCGTCTTCTAGTCTTGTCCATCTTGTCTTCTAGCTTGTCTCTCAATCCTTGTCTAGTCTCTCTATCTTGGTCTTATCTTTTGTCATAGTCTTGTCTTTTTGTCTTCCTCCTAGTGACCACTTAAGGAGGGTGTTGGAAATAAGTGCACACTAGGTGTACTATTTCTCTAGTCTAGTTTCAGTTGAGTCTTTGTGTCTTGAGTCTAGTGCCATGTGGCACCTCTACATTTATCCCATAAGTCAGTCTACTCAATCTTGTACTTCTCACCTATATATTGTAGGTGTCACATCAATGAAAGTATCAATCTTGTGTCTTGTCTACACTCATCTCAAGGTAACTCTTTGTCTTTCATTTGTGTTCTTGTTTCATTTCAGTTTGTTCTTGCTTTCATATTTCCTACAGGATCTGCATATGAAAATATGCCCATTTTGTTCCTATAGAAGCCCAACTGAGTTTTGATGGTTTTCCTCTGAGTCTGATCTGGCACCAATCTCTAAAGAGTCTTCTCCCATCCTCTGGCCACCTCTCCATCAGTCTCCTGCCCCTTGCCCTAAAACTCCAGATCAAATACAAATGCTGCTGCCTGCAAATGTGAGTGGTAACTATCCCACCGTGACTGGCATAGCTCCTTCAAGTCCTCAAACCTGTCAGCATATGGCTCAATCTCCCTAATGTGCTCCACCATCTTATCCAGTCCCTCATATACCTTGCCAATGCAAGGGTCATCACCATCAACAAGACTCATCATGCGAATGATAGGTGCGACAATAGCAAGCACATGATAAACCTGTTCCCAAAAGCTCTCATCGAGTATAGTCTAAGAGCAACCTGTATGTGTACTAGAGTGGGACTATGGCCAATGCACCCACTAATCACTAACCACAAGCTGCCTCAATGCATTCTTGCACTCATCCATCTGCTCCAACATCAAGAAGTTATAGGCAAAGCATGTGTTAGAGTACTTCAATAGATCCTTGGAGCCACTCTTGCAATAGACTGCAAAAATATAATGATGGCATGTGATGAAGGTCACCACCTCTCTCTCCATCTCAATGATAGGGAAGTAGTAAGGCAATTTCCCAATGTCCTTCAAGAGATTATTAAGACAATGGGCAATGCATGGACTAAAACAAATGTGGGGATAGCGTGCCTCAATGATTGCTCCTTCAACCCTATTGGCATTTTCGCCACCTCCAATAAACTGCAAGGCATTTGAGGCTCCAACATACTCAATGGCCTCACTCCAAATTTCGACTAGTCTCTCTGTCGCCTTCCCCCCCTCAGAGGTGTCAATGGAACTCACTAAGTATGACTTACCCTGTGAGTATGCAACGATGCCTTGAATGGAGCGAGACCTTGTGTTGCTCCAACCATCTCCAATGAGAGTGACCCCGTGCTTCTACCACCCCTCCGGATGGTCTCCAATGCTAGCTCAATGGATGCCTTCTCATCCTGCAAAAGCTTGGTCCTCAAAGCCTCAAAGCTTGGTGGCTCATAAGTGAGACCAAATCTTGCAATCTCTTGAACCATCTCCTTGTAATAAGGAGATCTTGCAGCATTGAGAGATATGCCACAACTGTAAAAGAAATGAGCAATAGCCACATCTACCTGTGCCTTCCTGCCTGGATGCCATGTAGCTGCGTGATGGAATGGGAGCACGAGAAGAAACCGCAGCGGGCCCTACATGAGAAGCCCTTGAAGGAGTGGAAGAGGGGGGCTCCATCTCCTCCTGAAAAGAATCAACTCGTGCCATAGGTGCTAATGGCCTTGTCTGTTTGGCTGCTCATCAAAATCTTATTTCAAAGTCCTGTATACTTTCAGACAAAAACAATGCATTGCAAGAGTCAAAAGAATAGATGGTACTTGGACATGCACAAAAGCACAGCTTGCCAATGCTTGCCATGAATACTTTTCTCGCATTTTTGCTGCCCCTCTCCCACTTTCAAGGGAGGCTCTTGATTCACAAGAACTTTTCTTACAACAGGTTCCGCCTGTCATTACATGCCAAGATATGGATGAGCCCTTCACAGATGAAGAATTCGATAATGCAATAAAAAAACTAGGCAAATGGAAGTCTCCATGCTGGGATGGCTTGATTGTGGAGTTCTTTCATATGTTTTGAAATATTTTGAAATCGCAAATTTTCCTTATGGTGAATCAGTGTTGGAATGTTGGACAATTGCCATGCTCATGGAAAGAAGGCTTGCTAAAATTACTGCCCAAAAAAACAGCTTTGTGAAGCCATATGGGATCCGCGTCCTATCTCTTTAATGCAAGTCATATATAAATTGGTCACCAAGATGCTTGTTAATAGAATAAAGGGTGTCATACATGCAGGTTTGCATGGCATTGAATATGCCAAGTATACGCTGTTAGCTTTGAAGTCCCTAGTGTGAACACCCTTCACATGGGCACTTTTTACCTTGTGCTGGCACACGTTTTTTCCCCATGTGAACACTCTTGTGAAAAGTGTGTTAGCCACATCAGCCCTAGGGCTAGGCTATATTGTATTCCACTCATTTGTGATTATGATCATCGAGTACTTTCCAACATCCAGCTTCGTCTCTCGCTCTCTGAGCTTCTCTGTCGGTGTGTGTGCGTGTGTGTCTATGTGAGAGTGCAAAGAATCTTCTCCCTTATCCAACATTGGTACTAGAGCCTATGTTTACGACGGCCTTGGTTTCAGTGCCAATAGCTCAGAGTGGCGTTCATTGTCTCGGTTTCAACGCCTGCGTTTGCATTCAGTTGATAGCTCCCACCACCGGTGTTTGCATCTACTCTTGCCCAGAATTCTTGCTCGATTGTTAGCTTTGGCTCCTGTTGCGCTTTTCAGAGCTGGTTTCAGAGCTTGGCTGCAGAACCAGTAGCTCCTTGCCATCACACTCTGAAGCAGTGAATCAGGTGTACATTGGTGGCCTTCTTCAACTTCGTCATTGTACATCCGCTCATCATCGCCGCCTTAAGCTGGGTAAGCTCTTGCACTTTGATCTTTCCATAGATCTAGGGTTTCTGTCTCCTCTATACATTGGTCGGCTTTCCTTTCTACTGCTATATATTCTGAGCAACCTTGCACATTAGCACTACACTCAGCTCAAGCTTTCAAAAGCCTTTGGCTTTGGATTTCAATCTCTGCAAAGTTCTGTTGTTTTCTGCTGCTGTTGTTGCTATCTGCATATTGACTTTTAGTTTTTGACATTGAACTTCTGTGTCCGTCAATTTAGCCCAGTCAACCATTCAGCTTTCTCTTTGGCATTGGACTTCAGTGTCTCAATTCTGCTTGTTCAGCCATTTAGTTGTGTCACTCAGCTTGGCCTATTGAGTAGTTCAGCCTTTAGCTTTCCTCATTCAGCATTTGCACATTCAGCATTCAGCTTCAGCTTCAAATGTACTCGATCAGCCATTCAGCTACATCCGTCGGTTTTGCCTTGCCAGCAATTGAACCTTCATCTTTCGGCCTTCAGCATCGGACTTCCTCGTTCATCAGCTAAGTCAGTCGGCTTTGTCTAGTCAGCCGTTCAACGTTTGGCTTTCCGCATTCACCCATTCAGCTTCAAGCACTTTGCGTTAAAGCATTCAACTTCAGCCATTCGGCTTCAGGCAATCAGCTATCCACGCATTCGGCTTCAGGCCCTCTGCATTCAGCCATTCAACTTCAATATTCCGCCATTCAGCCATTTGACTTCAAGCTTTCTTTTATAGCCTTCGGCTTCGGGCTTTCCGCCATTCAGCCTTTGGCTCCAGGCATTCAACAATCAGCTTACAACGCTTGGCGTTCAGCATACAGCTTTCAGTCATTGGCATTCAGCATTTGATTGCGGCCTCGCGTCAACAACTCAGCTCTCAGCTCTCAGCTCTCCGCATTCAACAATCAACTTTCAGCGCTTGGCGTTCGGCATTAAGCTTTCCGCCATCAGCGTTCAGCATTTGATTGCGGCTTCCGCGTCAGCAACTCAGATTCAGTCTTCAACTGTTGGCATTCAGCAGTTGGCCGGGTTTACTTGCTTGTCCACGTTTACTTTTCTGGCCGGGTTTACCCATCAGCAATCGCCTTTCTACTTCAGCACTCTGCTTTCAGCATCCAGACTTCAGACTTCTGCCTTCGACATTCGGTGTTTGGCTTTCAATTTCTATGAGTTGATTCAGTCAATTGGTTCAGCGTCCGTCCATCAAGTTGGTTCCGTGTCCGTCCGTCAACTCATTCTAACCTGACGACTTTGTCTTCAACTTCTGACCTCCTGATTCCACATTAGCTTCTGATCTACTGATTCCACGTCAGCTTCCGACTTGTTGATAATTCCACGTCAGCCTCCGTCCTACTGCTGCCATGTCAACTTCGACCCGAAAGGCATGACCAAATACTCACAATGTCCATACTTCGTGTGCGAAAGGTAGTCTTGTGCTCATCACCTTCACGAATACGGATCCGATGATATCCGGACTTGAGATCAATCTTGAAAAATTCTTTGGCATGAATCAACCGATCAAATTATTCATCAATCCGAGGAAGAGGATATTTATTCTTGATGGTCAATTTGTTGAGAGCATGATAATCAATGCAAAGTCGCATTGACTTATCTTTCTTTTTCACGAGCAAAATTGGTGCACCAAAACTAGGAGGAATATGACCTTTGTCCAAGAGTTCCATTAACTAGCGTTGAATTTCTTGGGATTCGGCAAAAGAGACTTGATATGAAGCATGACTCGGCGGCGAACTACCAGTAAGTAAATCAATCGGATGATCCACAGGACGTCGAGGAGGCAAAACCGGAGGTAGTTCTACAGGAAACAAATCCAAATGTGGGGCAAAGAAGGGTTGAGCCAAATTGGAATTTTGGTCAGGCATCGTCTCACTTGCAGAGAAAATCATTAAGAGTGTCAAACAACAACCGGCCTTACGAACCCACTGCTTTGTCTATAGTGCGGACAAGGTTGGTGTGGAGGATTGATCGCAAACACCTTGGAGATCGATGTCCCTACCATCTTTGACAAACTGTAAGGTGTGGTTGTGCGAAAACTGATGAGAGGATCATACTAATGTAACCATTGTTGACCCAAGACCATATCGTATCGGAACAAAGGCATAACCTCAAAACCCATCTTATCGCGATATTGGTTAATGTGGAAGGAAAGTCGAGGAGCCATAGTATTGCAATTAAAACCCGATCCATCTGCTGACTCAATCTCGTAAGTGTGGGTACTGCGAGTGGTGCGTATCTTCAATCGTTGCACCATAGCCGTGGCCACAAAATTGTGAGAACATCCGCTATCAATTAGGACAGTAATGGGGCAGCCAAAAATTGAGCCAATTAGTGTTAACACTTGAGTAGACGCGGAGGCTAGAATTGTAGAGGCAAGATGTGTTTTAGCCACTGAGGTAATAATGCAAGCTTGTGCATGCTCGGATATGACCATAACACGCTTGCTTTTTGAAGTATTTGAAGACTGGACCTGAGACTTGTCTTTGGAGGTGGAAGGTTCTACATTGGAGCTCTCTCGATTACTGGATCGTTTAGGATTTCGAACCATCGGCGGTTTCCGGAACAAATGGTGCATAGACCTATCTTCTATTGACCTGTAGTAGCAGGGGACTGCTTCGGGTTACGGGATTGGTCACGTCCAGAGTCACGGCCACAGTCTGATCCTCGTGGTTGATAAGGCTGCTGGCACCATGGTCGGTCAGAAGAGGACCCCTCTCATTGTTGATTTGGAACGACTGCTGCTACTGAGAATTGGGTCGAGGTTGAGAACAAACATCACAAACAAATCAGCCCTTAGTCATTCTGCTCTTGGATTTTGAGAAGGCCTATGATAGAGTGGATTGGGACTTCCTTGAGGGTACTCTTAGCCATATGGGCTTCTCTCAGAGATGGATCAAGGGAGTTTCATGTATGTATCGTGATGCCCACAGTAGAGTGCTCCCTTGTGGTGATAGAGGAGAGCAGTTTCAGATTTGTCGCTCAGTACGGAAGGGTTGCTCTTTAGCCCCATTATTATATATCATAGTGTGAGCATCTTTCTCCACTCCACTGCTGGTATTTCTGGATTAAGGTTGTCTCTTCGTAGTCAAGAGGAATTGGTTGACTCTGGGTTAGCTGATGACACAGCCATGTTCTTGGAGGCTTCACATATATGCTTACGTTCCTTCTGGGTAGCACTAGAGGAGTTCTGTTTGGCAGTAGGGGCACTCATTAATTGGCACAAATCTGTTGGTTTTTCGGTTAGTGATTCACCGAGAGTTACTTGGGGTGAAAAGCTTGGTTTTACTTGGATCAGTAGAGGATGCACTACTAGATATTTGGGATGACACGTTGGGATTGATATTTCTCCTGCATAGCAGTTTGCTCCGGTACTTATGAGTATCCGGAAGAAGCTCCTTCATTGGAGCTCCAAGAGATTAGATTTAGCTTCCAGAGCTTTAGTGGCTAATCCGGTATTGCTTGCCTCAGCTTGGTTTATTGCCTCTTGTTGGTGCTTCTCTCGTGCGTGCATTGGTCAATTGCGGAGATTGATCCGCAATTTTCTCTGGTCGGGTTTGGATGGCACCTCGGACACTCGTGCCAGGGTAGCTTGACTCACAGTTATTCAGCCCAAACGAGAGGGAGGCTTGAATATTATTGATCCGGATGTTCACTGCAGGGCATTGCTCTGCAAACTTGTGATCAGAGGTTTCCTACCAGGCACTGAGCCTTGGAAGGGTTTTTGCTTGTCTCAGATTTTCAGATGTACACCCCGGGTCAGGAGAGACTGGATGCCCAGCACACGATTTTTGTTCACAGAGGCTGATATCAAGGCAACATCTTCCCCTCTTATTGCGACCATTGTTAGAGCATGGAGAAGCATGAGATCTTTTTTACAACAAAGGCTTCCTAGGTCTTTGGATGAGGCTGACCGACAACCTATTATGTGGAACGAGCTCATCAGGGATGAGGCCAGTCGGCCACTTGGTGCATCTCGTTATATGCAGTGGTCAGGATGGGAGAGATATGCGTACACAGTTCTTGTTGGGAAGACCTTTAAGAGTCTTTCGGAGGATCGGAGAGCTGCATCCATTCAGCATCTTAGGGGGAGTCTCGCATTCGTGTTGATCAGATTGATGCAGCTATTCCGCATGAGTGGCTCTCTCGAACCTTTCATGGAGACTATCATCGGAGTTGACTGGGAGTTTTTTCGAGGATAGGCATACCTCTACAAGTCATTGCTCTCTCGGGCCAAGAGGCTACAGATCGCATCATTTACTCTATCATGCTTGGAGGGAGATTGAGGAGATGTAGTATGGAGGAGATCATCCTTGATACTAGGCTTAGTCCAGTAAGGATTGTTGGTCGTTCCGGGAAGCATTGGTTCATTGACCCTTCTCCTTAGATAATGACTCATGGCTCTTGGTGTTTGTGGTTATATGGTGGCAGTCCTATCAAATATCTTCAATGGGATCTAGGAGAGTGGGAGTGGATTGATGCCTTCAATCCTTTGAAAAGCCTTCCTTTTTCAGTTTCACCATACGGAATGCCAAGCTTCTCCTCACTTGACAGATGCATAGGATCCCTACTCTCAAGCCTCATTGGGAGAGCTATGATATTTCTCTAGTGATATAGCGCACATATTGGCATAGACTTTGGCACTCATACAGAAGGAGCCAGATCTCTCATTTCTTTTGGTTATTCTTACATGGTGGTCTCCCCACCAATCAGTGGAGATCGGTTTTCAGTGTAGCACCTTCCTGCCCTAGGTGTGCGGCAGATTCTGAGACTATACAACATTGTTTATGGGGATGCAGCACTGTACAGCAGATTTGGGGTTCTGTAGCCCAACCTATGGGCAAATTGAGTGACCACCATGCACGTGACTTGGGGGGCAGTTGTTTGGCTCTCCAGTCTAGTCCGTAGCTCTTTTATGAGGGGAGTGGTACAGATTCTGCTATTTTCATTCGTAGAGGTATTGCCCAGCATGGTTTATTGCAGGATGTCCCTCACTCTGATTATACACCCCCTAGACAGAGGATTGACACAAGTTGGGAGATTGTTGCTAGCATTACAGCATGGCAGATCTGGAGAGCTAGATACACGGAGGCTATTGAGGGTGTCCAGATTTTTGGGTCTCAGTGCATTAGTACTATATGGGGTGATATCATCCATACTCTTATGGCTACTTGGGCTCGTATTCAGGGGTCCTCTCGTTTTGCGCAGGCAAAGCGCATGGGAGTGGGACCATGGCATCTTCTTTTCCTCTAGTCCCATAGGTCTTTCATGGCATCATGATGCTCCTTAGTGGTTGAAATCACCTTACATATTGGGGTGATTTTATTCTTTTCCGGCTTATAGCTGTGATTGTTGTATGTCTTTTTCATACTTAATAGAAGTCTCTTTCTAGCTAATATTCCAATTACACAACAGGGATCTTCGTCACAAGGTCGCCCAGGCTCTTCTACTTTCGGCAACTGCAACTCAAGAATAATGGAATTTAAACAAGGATATCTCTTTTTCTAAATTATCCATCAATAAATATGCGGGCATCATTTTATTAAAATATTCACATGAAAATATTCTTAAATATTCTCTTTTCCATTTGAACCTAGGCATCAACATGCCATTAGAAATATGATGGAACATTCTCTTTTTGATACTAAAATTAATTATGCATATTCCTATTTAAAGATATGATAAAAATTCTTCTTTTTGATAAACAAAAATATTCATGTATATACATACCATGAATATACACATTTAAAATATTTTCACACATCTACTTGTAATTTTTAAATTGTCTAGGTATAAGCATACCATGAATATACATAATAATATATTCACATATCCTCATTTATCATCTAAGCGTTATGCATTCAAGTATGGCACTTATGCCTTGCTTGAGCGCATTGGGCAAGATGGTGAAAATGGGCTCAAGGCGGGCATCAGCCAATGCTATGAGAGGATAGGTAAACTCTCAACAATGCTATATATATATATGCAGTTGCTGAAAGTAGAAGAGCCTGGGCGACCTTGTGACGAAGATCACTGTTGTGTAATTGGAATATCAGCTATGCGTTCAGAATAGCGAATAGCAACTGCAAGGTCGTCTGGGTCATATTTGTGAAGATCCGTGCGTAACGTGGGAGTAAGTCTCTCGACAAAAGCATGTAGCTTGTCTTCTGGAGACAATGTTAAAATCTCCAGTACCAAGCTGGTAAACTGCGAGATATAAGAGGCCAATGATCCAATTTGGGTCAAATGGCATAAACGAGATCATGCTTGAAAATACCCATTGGCAGGTATGAACTGCTTACGGATGACACGCTCGAATTTTTCTCGTGCTGACGGTCTTCCCATCAGACAGTCGTCGTTGCCACCATAAGAATGCATTGTCTTTCAGCAAAGACGCGACGAAGGTAATCTTTCTTACATCAATGAGGTCCATAGAATCGAAGTACAAGCGGAGCCTGTATGCCATTTGTCGTGATCTCTCATCAAAGTGGAGACTGCAAAAAACTATGCATCAAGGATTCCCTCAGTGTGCATTACTATATGCGATTGCCACACATGCACTTTTAATGTATATGGATGTCTTGACTGCAGAGGGGCAGTTACATGGTCTACAGTTACCCAATGGTTCGCATTTTGTGGCCCAGGCCTATGCAAACGATTCTTTGGTCATGCCCAAAAATGATCCAAATGATCTCAAGTGCATCATGAGAACTTTGGAATTATTTGGTAAAGCAACTAGACTTTATATCAACTTTTGTAAGTCTAAACTGCTTTCGTTGACTTCTTATGATTGGCATGCACTGTTATGGCCAGGACAAATTATTCCACCAGACCACTTAGTTAGACATTTGGGATATCCACTCGCATGATATATGTCTACACAGGATGCCATTCATTGGGTATTGAACAAATTGAAGGCCAAGCTAGAATATTTCTTTTTACATAGTCTTTACATGTGCGTCTTAGAATTGTTCAATCGATCATTATGGCCTATGTGCAATTTTATTTGCCATTGTTGATTCGGCGTTCTTCCAAGATGATCTTTGATCTGCACACCTAAAATGCATGGTGGACTAAATATACTTGATCTGCATTATTATCTCATGGCAACAAAGGCCACCATGATTCCCACTTTTTTTCAACTTCGGCAACCATGGGCCATAATACTTGCAAGCATGTGTGCTTCCATCAAGACTAGAGCTTATCGCAACTGGCACATTTCTCACTGAGACGCTATGCTTAGTAAATTTGAAGGAAAAATTCCAAGATGCCCTTATGCATCTTCCCTTCTTTGTGATTGAAAATTAGCTTTGTCTTCTATTAAGTGGCATTGTAGAGATGCACTAGACTGGGAATTCTCTTCGATTGGAGAACAAGAACCACAAAAGGCCTACTTTTTGGCCTCCATTAGAGTTAATAGAATGGTGAATGTCGTAACAGATGAGGGATTTGTGTTGACTTTCCCACAAGCCTATTTGAAACATAACTTGGATCTATATCACTGGCGAGAGTGGAAAACTATTACTACACTGCTGTGGCCTTTTGAACCCATCCCACCCTTGGATGATCACGAAAGATTTCATCATTGGTAACTTGTTGGTCATACCAATTCTCTTCGATTGTATGCGCTTTCGGCAAGTAATGTGTACAAATTGTTGCTTCCTTGACGCGCAATCTCCAAGGACGTTTTCCATCCTTTTTTGAGGAGAACTCTTCTAGACTTCAGGTGTTTTGCCATCTTGCATGCTGGATTTGACACTTTCATGATCTAGATGACCTCTGGACTATTTGACTACATGATTGTCGATAGCTACATGCAATTGATACCCGACAGCTTGAGGTCTTTTACCACTATTTCTAGCTTTCTTCCTTGGATGACTTCTCTCTGAAGTACATCCTCCCCGTGTATATTACTCCTTGTTAATAGAACACTCGTTTTTTCTATATATATAAAAAGTGTGTGTGTGTGTTGTAAAATATATATATACATATAAGTATGAATAATATATATGTGCGTGTGTTAAATACGCGCGCGCGCGCGCGCACACACACACACACACACACATATATATATATATTTATGTATGTATGTATGTATGTATGTATGTATATATATACTGTTACAAAGCTCAAATTCTTTGGTATGAAATTTATTATATTTTTGATGCTCAATATTTGAGAAAGAATATAAGCTCGAATAATGTGTGCAATAACCAATCCCTACGGCAAATGTACAAGCAAATTATTTAAAGGTTGCACAAGCTGCAAGGGGTAAATATGTGCACAAGAAGCACCTTTAGAATCCCAAGTCGAAGTCGGTGTCGAGGCACAAAATCTCTAATGCCAAGCACACCACAAGGATGACCCACAAGAATCTCACTAGGCTAGTACCAGGTCCAATATTTGAATCCAAAGTCCAAGTTCAAGTCCAAATCCAAAATCCAAATCCAAGTCCAAGTCCAAGTCCAAGTCCAAATCCAAAATCCAAATCCAAGTCCAAATCCAAAATCTAGGAAAACCCAAGCTTGTAAGAGGTTATACTAGGGAGTATAACCCAAGACAAGTCCACAAAGCAACAAAGCACAGACATCCAATAGTAGTAGGATATAGCATAAATCAGCTTATTCGATTGGGTTCAGTCGGTGAAGATCAAGATGCAACTCGTGGTTAAGGTGGCGGCCAACAGATTGCGCACAGGAGTTTAGGACAATTGGCGGGGCTTGGCCAAACAGGCGGCTAGGAGACGGCACTTAGTAGGTGGTGCTGGTGTTGTAGGTGGTGGCCACGCCCATTGGGCTAGTAGGCGGCGCTGGCTAATTGGCTGCACTAGGCTGGCTGGTTGTGCTGGTGGCAACCAACAGCTGCACAAGGAACAAGGGCAGCAGAGGTTCAAATAGTGCACAATGGACAACAGCAGCAGCAGGTGGTTGTTACAGGTGGCACATGCGTCTACTAAAGGGTGGGGCAGCGCTGTCTGGGACAGGAGCAGGCCAGTGGCGACAGAGAGCTGAGACAGGTGCAGATGGCTGCACACAGCAACAATAGCATGGAGGTGGCGATGAAAGTGATGATGATGATCTTCTCGCACTCTCCCACGAAATTAAGAGTCGACCTTCTAAGCTTTGATGATAGCCACCACCTTTCAACAAGCTTGTTCATGGTGCTACGAGGGAGATTCAAGCCTTTTTTATACCAAAAGCTTGTCCATGCTTTTAATTTTGCCTTTTACTCTTTGCTTTTAAATACTAAAATATTACTCAACTTTCATCAAAGTTCTTTAGCTTTGCTTTTCTAACTTTGGGGCCTTGCTTTTTGGCCCTAGAGCTGCTTTTTGAAAAAGCGGCTTTTAGCTTTTTGGTCCAGCTCACCCTCCTCTTGCCAGTGGCGCCCCTAGCTCACGGTCAACTCAGTTTGACTTTTTGCTTTTTCTTGCTTTTTGACCAAGACTGATGCTTTTTCTTGAACAAACCTTATGGTCCCTGTCTCCATGTCTTCTTCCACATGTCTGGTGTCCACGCATGGGTTCCATCATGTGAAATAGAGCTAGAAGTACCAAATAGTTAACACATATATATATATATATATATGTATGTATGTATTTATGTATGTATACATACATACATATGGACATACATATATGTATGTATGTATGTATGTATGTATCATAAAAAAAATACATACATACATATGTGTGTGCGTGTGTGTGTGTGTGTGTAGTGTACACACACATACACACATATATATGTGTGTGTCATATAATATGCTAACAATCTTTAGCATATAATATATATATATATACCTAGATGAATCCAGGAACATGCCCAAACTCACCTTTTAAGAACGTGCATGTTATATACTTATGGTAGTCAACCCACAAGACTATATAACTATCAACTCCATTATATATATATATATATGTGTGTGTGTGTGTGTGTATACATATACATATATATGTATGTATATATATATATATACACAATCTCGACCATATGTAGGTAACTATGTATATATGTATGTGTGTGTATGTATGTATGTATGCAATATATATACATGTGTGTGTGTAAACAATGCAAGTCGTACCATACATCTCTCCTCGTTTGAAACTCAAGAAATTGCAATTTGGGACCATGCACAAGGGCTCACTTACACACAAGAAGCATCTACTGCCATTGCAATGTCACTCTATTTAGGCCCAGAGAGAGCTATAAAGCCCCAGCACGTGAATCTAGATGAGATTAGCATTAACAATTGTGAAGAGGTGACAAAAAATCCCTCCACAAGAGCAGTGACATCTATGGCAGATATATAATGCTATAGAGTCCCAGCAGTTGAATCCAGATGAGATCAGCACTTACAAATGTGAAGGAGAGCCAAACATTCCTCCACACGAGCAATAACATCCATGTAATGTATGACGAGATTATAACACCAGATTGGGTGACACTATCCCAGGCTGCAAGTGCAAGGACCAGGGTGCTAGCAACAGGAAGTGCTGCAGCTAGTAAGACAGACCTTTGGCAATTCAGATAGTGCCACAGACTCCAAGGATACTCAAGATGCACACAAAGAGGGGGTGCGAGGAGGGAAATTCTATACTCCTCATGTATTGAGACTCCGCTTTTGCGATGACTTTCAATACTAGTCACTACATAAAACTCAACAAGATTTTAACACGCCTATAAAAGACAACAAATCAAACTGGTTTTAATGTAGAAATTAAAAGCACTTTTTGAGCATACCCTGTTATTACAGATGTGAATGTTTGAACTTCCTCCTTCAAAACTTCAGCAGTTCGCAATATGCTAACAATCTGCAGTGATTGAGAGAAGCTCCATTAATTCCAAGTGATGCATAATCATAAACCCAAGTAACTGTGAGAAAATGCAATGCTAAGCAGTGTGTATTAAAAAGAAAACAGAATCCAATCAGCAAAAAAATCATCGTGGTGATGAGATCAACCCCTCAGCAGTTGAGTCCATCGTACAAAGAACCAAAGAACAGGCTGATTTAAGGCATACATCACTCCACGTCAAAACTGGGTGGGGTTTTACATACGACTATTAATGCGATTAAACACTTAAGTCAAACGCACTTAAATCATCCACTTAAATGACAAGCACAACTTGAGTACTTGACACTACACTGAGAAAGCAATGGGCCACCCCCCAACCCACCCTAAAATTTACTCCACCTCCCCGCCCCTCTCTCAGGGCAGGGCAGGAATTTATGTCATATTTACAAGGAGAAGTTAGGGGTCCAGGGGGGGCACCCGGGACATCATTGTTGCCATGCCCAGATTCAAGAGGGCTGGTGGACCTGCCTCCGTGGTCCATCCCCAAGTAACGGCCAGGTTGTCCGGGGATCTGCTGTAAAGAGGCAGAGGATCTACCACCAAACCTGTTGTGCCTTCAGAGGCAGTGACGCGTTGAGACTCTTGGTGAAATCCGCTTTCGGAGCAAGAGGCTGGTCCTCCAAATCTGATAGCCAACCAAGTGCCAACTGCGAGGCCCCTATGTGCAAGCTGCCAAAGGAAAAGGGTGACCTTCCTAAGTTGAATTGTTGAGAAATGCGATGCCATTGAGCACAAGGAAGAGGGAGGGAGTAGCCACGCAAGAGCAAAGGGTATTATCCCACATTGATGTGCAAGCCAAAAGGTGTGCCTCCTCATATAAAAGGGGACCATTTTCAAGCAATGAATATATCACTTATCTCAAGTTTCAGTGTGTGTCCAAGTTAATCTACCTTGGAGTCTAATTAACTTGAGTGCAATTTAATTAGCACACACTCATCATCATGAGTTCACCCACCTTAGATTAGTCATGTTAATTGTGTTGTCATTAGAGTAGGATTAGCATCTCAATAGGAAGTTGATTGTCATTAGGAGAGCTCGATCCATGCTTCTCAAGACGAATAGTGCCCCACATCCGCTTCCAAAAATTGGAGAGGAAGTGAGGGCAATGCCATGAGAGCTCCAATTCCGTGCCGTGGCTAGAGTGTCCTGAACTCCAGCTAACTTAATCCGCCTACCCAGTTTTACTGAGTACTCGAAGACAGGAAAACCTGAGTGCACATGTGAAAAACTCGGTTCTCTCAAGAACCACTCGTCGGGATTCCGCTAGAGACAAGCGAGGAGCTGGTTCTCCAAGAGCCATGGTCGCCACAAAGGGTCACCTGCAACTGTGTCTGGAGAACCTTGGGATGAAATGAATCAGCCCCTTCGAAAGCGGCTTAGGCATGGCTCGAGCTGCCATGATCTCATTGAAGGCACTCCGCAAGACGGCATACATGAGATACATGAGATACCAGTGCCATAAGAAGAGGGAAACAGGAAGGCCATCCTCCCTTGGACACTTCCCTCAAGGAAGAGGTTGTAGTGCTTCCCCCAACTCATCAATGGAGAAGGGAGAATCAAAAAAAAGTACTCATAGCTACTAGGACAAGCGCCCTACGCTCTGGCGCACATTGTCGCGCAAGGGGGAGTCAATGTCTGCGGTAAGGAGCAGTTGAAATCCAAGTTGATGGCTGACTCCACCATCCCATCAGGTCCCCTGAGGCTGCGTACACCACCTCGGCTGTGGCGTGGTCCAGTGGCTAAGAAGAAATCACCTGAAACTCCGCCCTCTGCCTGGGTCGAGAAGGAGGCTCTGGTATGATATCTACACTCCAATCTCCTATCCTCCAGGGCAATAAGTGACGTGCGGGCAACCATTGTAAAGCCCCCAGGCTAACAGACCCTGAAATTAAGCATAAACATAAGGAAAACAAACATAGACACTGGCACCCAACCATAGAGCCATTTAGGCTCTCATGCCTGAGCACAGGGGAAGAGTAGCATCCGAGACATGGCTCCACGTACAAAGTCCCTGGCATCCCTTACCACTGGTACATCCCCATCGGATATAACCACGGAGTCTTGAGACCTTGAATCTAGGTCTGATGAGTTCTTCCTCAAACTGACTCATAATGTCACTTATATAGGCTGCCTATAAACCAAGAGACAAATATAGCACATCTCATAAAAGCTACTAACCACCCAGTAAAGATGCCTAACCCCTAGGTTGTGGTTAACCGAACCTAAAGGTCTTAAACCCAGATTAGCCTTGAGACGTAACGACCATCATCTGTGCCCCAATGCAAGGGTTCTCAGGGGTTAATACATATCATGGGGAATATGATGCATCAAAGGCACTTGCTTTTATTGTCCAATTGGATATTGCTTTTAGTGATAAGGATTTCACTCAAAAATCCATGATCCAGCATGTAAAGCATGTTCATGAAACGTCCTGTTGCTCATTGTTGGCTTACTAAGAAGCTCTTACTAAATCATGTTGAATGATGGGAAGAGTTCAAGGAGAGGTTCTATGGCCAGTTCTTGCCTCCCAATGTATTAACTGAGATAACAATGAAGTGGGATTGGATGAAGCAAATTGAGAGAAACGGTGAATGCGTATGTGCGAAAGTTTTGGAAAGTGCTTTTGGAGGTGTCTCCATTAGTACATGTCCCAGAGGCGAAAAGGAAGAGAAGATTTCAATTGGGATTACATCCCGTGTACAAAGCGGGATTACAAATGTATCCTAGTCACAACTTTACAACAACTAATCGCAGCCGCCACTACCACTAAGTAATTGAAACTCAAGTTGAGTCGATCCAATAAGGCTAAACCCTCATTCCAAGAAGGCAAAGAGACCTCCAAAATAGTGGACAGCCACCTAAAAAGGACCAAAACCAAGATAAAAATGGTCCAAACACTGATAATAAGCCTACCATGAAGCGTCCCTTCCAAGTGAGACTATGGTCTCAGAGCGGAGCAAACAAAGCAGTATATGAGCGAGAGGGAACGCTTTACTTGTGGTAACACTGAGCATATTGCAAATGCATGCCCAAACAAGAAGAAGCATGATAATGCAAATGCATCAAAACCCAGTGTGCATATGATTCCGGTTGTGCAAGGCAACACTTCACATGCAAGCAAAAACACAGTTGTATATAAAGCTTAGGGACAGCTTAAGGATCAACCCGCTTTGTTCATGTTTGACGATTGTGCAACGGAGAACTTCATATCTACACAGATGGCAACTGCTTTGGGTATTGAAGTGGGGGTCATGGGTCTTCAAATTGAAGCAAAGGGTGCCTTTGTTGATAGAGAAGTGCAGGTTATGTCAATTATTAGCAAAATGCGCATACACATTCAAGGCTATGTAGACCATGAAAACTTTCTTGTAGTGCCCTTGAATGGTTGTGATGTATTACTTTGAAAGCCTTGGCACACATGCATCTACCCAAGGCTTACAAGACCAACAAAATCACCTTCATGCATAAAGACCAAGAGCATGTACTTGATGTTGGTAAAGAGGGTGATACTATCCCAATTGTATCTATGTACAAATTAAGAAAGTAATAAAAAAGAGTGTTTTTGCATACTTGATTTTTGTACAAGATCATGTTCAAGAAACTAATATGCATGTAGACACTCTTAGTAATGATAGGCTGAAATTCTTGCAAGAGTACAATGATTGTTTTGCTTATGAGTTACCAAATGAATTGCCACCCGTACGACCGGAAGATCATCGCATTGATCTTGTGCCGGGTAGCTCACCACCTAATAGGCCAATCTATCGTATGAGTGCGCATCCCAAAGAGAGGAGATCATGAATCAAGTAAATGAGCTTCTTGAGAAGGGTTTGGTTTAGCCAAGCTCGTTCCCATATTATTCACCCGTCTTCTTGGTTCAAAAGAAGGATGGATCTTTTCGTATGTGTGTGGATTATAGAGCTTTGAATAAGCTTACCATCAAGAATCCGTTTCCGATTCCACACAGAGACGCCATCCTTGACAAGTTGGATGGATCGGCATGCTTTAGCTGAATTGATCTCAAGAGTGGTTATCATCAAGTGCGTGTGGTGCCTGACGATGTACATAAAACTGCTTTTAAAACAGCATTTGGGCTTTATGAGTATCTTGTTATACTTTTTGGTCTTACGAATGCACCAGCTACATTCAATAGAATGATGAATCACATGTTCTATGGGTGCAAGAAATTTACAAGTATCTTCTTTGATGACCTCCTAGTCTTCTCGAAGATCGAAGAAGAACATAGAGCTCATTTGGCTATTGTTTTTTAAAAACACTGTAAGTATAAACTCTTCATAAATGCAAAGAAGAGTGAGTTCTTCTTGTTAAAGATACACTATCTTGGGCATATTGTGTCCAAATATGAAGTGCGGATGGATCCTGCAAAGATTGATGCGATTCGGACTTTGCCTAAATTGAGATCAGTGCATGAGATCCGTGGTTTTCTTGGACTATGCTCTTACTACTACCGCAGGTTCATCCACCACTTTTCATGGATTGCTTCTCCTTTGCATGGCTTGACAATGAAGAAGGCTATATTTAAATGGACTGATGTAGAGAGAGATGCATTCCTCAAATTGAAAGATCCAACTACACATGGTCTAGTGTTGATTATTCCGGATTTGCAAAAGCCATTCAATGTCGAATGTGATGCATCTGGAAATTGGCATTAAAGTGGATTGGCTACCATCAAATCAAAGGTTCTCCAACCTGTCATAAAAGGAGAGTCAAAGACTTAAATTTGCGTAGCAGTTGTCCTAAATCAAGAGGGATATATCGTGGCTTATGAGAGCTGTAGATTGCATGATGCAGAGCTCTCTATTGCCATTTATGAGAAAGAGCTCTTGGCTATAATTCATGCATTAAACATATGGAAATATTACCTTCTTGGGGTTGATTTCACAATGAAGACAGATCACCAGATTTGAGGTATTTTCTTACCCAAACTAAATTGTCGGAGAGCCAATTTCCTCTCTATGTTTCATTTTCAGATCTTGCACACCCCAGTGAAGAAGAATGTAGTGGCAGATGCATTGTCACAAAAGCCATATGTAGTAGCTATCTCGGTTGCCTCTCATGGGGACTTGTCTGCCATGTGTGATTTGTATCATACAGATGCTGATTTTGCCACTATTTGGACTGATTTGATGGCTGGTCATGCACATGCCACATATGTGATCAAAGACAGTTATCTCATAAAAGATAATTACCTATGTGTGGCGCCTCACATGAGGCAAAAGGTTTTGGATGAGTGGAAGCGTTCCCACGGTTCCCTTCATCCACTTAAAGATGTTTGTCGCGAACAGATTGAAGATATTAACAATCCAAACGCTTCCATCGCAAAGACTTCTGTTGACATCGACTCTACTTGCAATTGGTAAGCTTTAATGCTTAATTATGGAAGCAGGTAACAGGAGAGAGGAGAGAGGAGCAGGACTCCATGTTCACATAGCCTATGTAGTGTTCTCTTGTCCTACGTGTTGTCTTGCAAATTGTTACCACCATGTGTTGGTGGAACAACAGAGCGCAGATGGAAGGGAACATGGGCACTTGAGAGGGTTCTAACAATCATTTTGTTTGCAATACTCTATTCATATGCATTGGTATGGAAATCTGGTCAAAAAGACCCATGACACTATGTAGTTGATTCTCCCAAGCTTAGTATACACTATTTGAGAGAGAGGTCGACCGTTCCGGCTCATTATGCATCTCTTGTCAATTCAGCAAATTACATCTTGTATTGTGATTGTTGTCCATTAAATCTCAGTGTATTTAATATATATATATACCTTGATGAATCCAAGAACATGCCCAAATTCACCTTTTGGTAGTCAACCCACAAGACTATATAACTATCAACTCCATTATGCATAGTATGGACTAGATACTACGACATTCCCACTAACATCATCATTGTCCAATAGTGGGTGTAGAACTCTGTATCAAGATATGCTCTCTCTCTCTCACACACACACACACACACAAGAGCATATATTCACACAAAGCCCTTCGTACTGAGTTTCTGTCAAACCTCCGGAGAGGCAGGCCAGACTTAGTGTATTTAAGTGTATTGATTAGCATTGTGTTCAACAAAGCATTCCACACCGGTGGAATTACACTCACCTCCTAACCGTAGGTTTGCGATTGCAAACCACCCCCGAGCCAAGGGCTAAGGCTCACTCCCATCTACCAAGTCCATTGCAGAAGTCTCTGGTCTAAGCTCCAACCCACTATTAACAATAACCATAATAAACCCACAAGTCACTTATATAGTGATTACTGCTGCTATAAATAATCAACTAGTCATAAATAGCCAGTAACTATGGTTTTACTAACAATCCACCTTAGCAAGCCGTATCAATCTACTTTCCCTAATCCCAGTGTCACCAGGAGGTGAAACTTTTTGCAGTTGTTTTCCTTATTTACATTTCTTTATAAATATATATTTTTCTTTTCTTTCTCTTTGGTTGCTGTTGCTTTCCCCCGGGATCTCTTGGAAGGGCTTGGACCATTGCAATGTCAGAATGGGTCAACCAGTGGGACTTTGGACCAGTGGTTGGCTAAGCCTGAGAACTGCACTGAAAGATGAATGACAGTGTCCAGGACATGGCCACTGAATGAGGGTATAGGCCAGTTTACACTAGTAAGTGGCCGCCACCGAAATGTGAATGTATCTTGAATTCTAAGCAAATTCTGAAGTGACCATAGTGGTCAAAGATGGTCAGGAGACCAGAAGGAATGCAGATGACATCATCCCTAAAATTTAGGGAACTGCTATTTTAGGCAGTGTCGGAATTGAAAAGTGTTCGCGTCAGTTTGTGCGGAATGTCAAGGGGACCAAAAGCTGACAAAGGACTATTGTGAGAATGTGAACCAGTCAGGAGATTTTTAGCTTGGAAGATTGCATGTGGAAAAGGCTTAAAAATGTGCCAAGTGTCAAATTTATGTGCATTTTCCACATTGAGAAGAGGGAAGCATGGGAATTTGGGCTAAATGAGGCTCATTTGCAGCCATTATGGTGGATTGTTGCAGGAAAAACAGCATTTGTGGTGCACTCCCTTGCCCTACAACTCATGAATTGAGGGTTGAGCTTGCTCCCCACAGCCTCTCTCTCTCTTTCTCTCTCTTGCAGACTATGGAAATGCTCTCATCAAATAAAATCAGGTACAGTTGTGTGAATTTCATGCTTATATGCAAAGGCTAGTTGCCTCCTTGAACAGGAACCGGTGTAGTTAGTTCCTACACCAAAGCAGGGACGGAAGAGGGTAATAACCTCTTCAATACAATGCTGTTTCAGCACTGTTTAGGTGCTGTTTTTGGGCTGTTATGTTGCCCGGTTGATGCCAAAATGCAGTAGGACTTTGCTAAAGTCCTCCAGGACAGTACAAGGGTTATTTTGGGTTGAAAACAGAGCTGAAAACGGGTCTGTGCAGAAAATTACAGCAAGCTGAATTGTGATGTTTTGGACTCCATTGGGTAGCCTGATGCCTATGGAAGTGAGCCTGTCAATTGGGACTCCTTCTCAGATGTTATGGAACAGTTTTAGTGCAGTTATGCTGGCAAATTTCTCCCAGAATTTGTAAAACTCGGCTGATGCAAGTAGAGTGCTTTGTTGCACTCGTACTTTGTATTTTCCAACTTTTTAACAATAAAGAAATACCGCAAGGGGCGCCGGACTTCGGGGCCCCTGTGTTGTTGAGTGAGGGAGCCAGGATTCTGTGATTGTGTGTCTGAGTAAGTCCAGGTTATTTGTGAATGAATTACCGCTTTATGTGTCCATAGACCGGTTTTACCCAGGGCTCCCCTAATCTTGCCAGATTAGGCCACTAATCCCAAGGATTAGCATTCAGTACATAACATGTGTGAAACTCTAAAGAGTTGTGTTTATCATGGTAGTCCGTGTGTCCATGTGCAGGACAACTATGTAAAGTCGGCAAGACTTTGCAGGTCAAGAAAACCTATATATGTTAAATCAAAAGTTAAGAAAGCCTATAGGTTGGAAAGACCTTAGGGATATGTGAACGGACCCTATATGGACCTTGTATGGTCAAAAGCTTGATCTTGGTAATGACAAGATGATTGGCCAAGGCAGTGCATAGTTCATCCCTACTTGGAGAAGAGGTGCACGTGAATTTTTGAAACTCAATTGTTTCTAAGACTTGTATCGACAATTTCATTCCTATGAAGGAGAAGTATGTTCAAAGAGATTTATCATGGTGTCAAGGACTGCGAATGGCAGTGACACAAATGTGGAAAAGGTTATTGAACACTTCTACAGGGTGAGCATGAATTGTAACGGACTTTGGACAATCTGGAGTAAAATCACAAAAAAAATGTAGACATGCATAGTATGGGATTCTTGTGTTGCTTGCTCTAAGTGTTCAAAGCAAGGTGGTTCCAAACGTAGTGAACGATACGTTTAGTACGTTTGAAAAACGTAGTGAACGATACGTTTAGTACGTTTGGAAAACGTGCTGAAAAGATTCCAAACGTAGTGAACGTTGCTCCCGATATATATATATACAAAATTTATAGTTTACTTATAGAATTTTGAAATATGAAGTTTGAAGATTCATCAATGAACATTAAAGCACTTACTAATACTATACAACCTTTAGTTTCAATTTTGAAAGAGGGAGAGAGAGAGAGAGAGAGAGAGAGAGAGAGAGAGAGACTTGAGCGCCACATAGAGACGCCCGCAGGAGAAGACTTGAGCGCCGCACAGAGGCTGCCACACGCACGTAAGGAAAAGCGAAAAAAAAAACGACTTTGACTTGCGTCCGTTTTTTAACCTATAAAATCAAAAGTGCACATTCACTACGTTTCCAAGCGTTAGTGAACGTTCCGAACGTTTGCAACATTTGGATTACATCCAAACGTAGTTTGGATGCAACTATGGTTCAAAGGAAATAAGGAACCTAAAGGCTCAAAGTAAACCCTAGAGACATGGAAGTGATTGCAAACAAATCAATCAAATAGTCATAAACTATGCATAATTTCTTAACCAAGAGTCCTACTCTTCGCGATCTCTGGTTGTTTGTGTCATTGGTCCATGAGAGTTTGTCATTTAGGACGATGATTCCTATAACCCTAACATGGAACACATGGGTAAAACCTGGGACCCAACAGCAGCATAAGATTGCACATCATTTATGAGATTAAATGTGAACAGGTTGTGGGTGACAATTGTAGGCCAAAGACCCAATGATGTGTAGCACAGGAATACCAAGGGGGATACAAGAGAGGGCGGGGGGGGGGGGGAGGCGGGGGCGTGTATCTTTTTGTGGATCTCTCTTCATCTTCCTCCATCGCATTTTTTTCATGCATGCTGATTTCTAGAGTTGGGATTCTGCATACAAGATATCTTACACCAACCATCCCGAAGCAAGGAACAGTGGCCACTTTAACAACATTTAGGCATAACCTGCTCTGCATGAAAAAACAAAGACAAACAATTCATGCCATACATTGCAACAGACTTGATTACCTGTCCCTCTACTTCAAAGAACCTTTCTTGCAACATTTTCTTTGTTTTAATGACCTCTAGTTCTCCTCCTGTTGCTCCTGTTTCTGTAGCTTTAAGTCTTTGGTACCACACAAAATCCACCAGGAAGTTCATATTAGTATATGAAAACAAACCCCCTTGCTCTAAGCAAGGTAAAGAGGGAAAGATGGAGCATTACAAAAAGAAACAATGCTATCCATGTCTATGCACTACTAGCATCTTTACCTTTCGTTTGCATTCTCCAATATTGCACTACCACAAGACTTTAGTTCTTTTAGAAGCAGATTGAGTTCTTCCTGATCCAAAACAATCACAAGACCAGAAGTGTTACAAACACTAACATGACAGACTGCTAAGGTGTAACGTACTATGTTCTCCATACCTAGTGAGTGTCACTCTTGTTGCAAAATCATACTTACCTGAAGGTATGATAAGTTCACAAATAAAGTCTGGAAGAACTGCTCTTTAAGCCCACGCAAGGCTTCCCTTTGATTCAAACAAAAACAAACCAAGAGCAACGATGAGGAACAAAGTGTAAGAGCTATCTGTCTGAAATGCAAGTATTTAATCAAGAACAGCATAAGAATGGTTTAAAACACAAACATGCACATATACCTAAACCACTGCAATCTGTTATCTTGAGAGCCTGCAAATCTAGCTCAATTTTGGAATTGAAAAAAAACCCTAAATCTCTACTCAAGAACTATATCGCAGGCAGGCCCAATTTATAGAATGTCACGTGCATCCCGCACTTGGATGCCACGTGGACATTTCTGTACAGCAGATGCAGGACCTGGAGTGGAAGCACGTCCCATGTGAGCCCCCCGTCCGGAACGAGTCATCCAGGGTTCCACTCTAAGAGTCCAAGGGTAGGTGTACAAGTGTCGTACATTGTCTTGGCCAGGTGTGCAAGTCCCACACATGAAACAGTGCCAATCCGTACTGTGAGTCACCGTTTGGAATGATGTCAGGTGTTCCGGGGGTTCGGCTTGTAGCCGGATCAACAAAAGCCTCAGCTTCATCAGCAAGATTAGCATCATCTTCACCAGCACATCATCATCACCATCCGGTCAGATCTTCTTAGCCTCTACACACATTGCACATGGATCACACCCCCGGAGCTCCCCACGAAGATGCACTTTTACAGAGACCACTTCCTCACACTCACTGAGGATGGATTCATCCAGCAGCCGGGCTACTTGAGTGTTCACATGTCCCATGCCCTGCGGATTGCGATCGGCCAGATACGGGTTTCTTCCCACCACCTCACAGTGGAATCAGGTAGAGCTGAGCAAATCTTCAAAGCCGGGAGCTCGTATGGACACCCAGAGAGGAGAGGATCTGCCAACTATGCCACACAGAGGTTGAGACAGAGGAGCATTACATATGCCGCTGCCCAGTATACTATGAGATCCGCGGGAGGTTTCAGTGTCTATTTCGTGAGGGATTCGGTCCACTCTCCAGGATCATTGACTTCCAAGACCAATGTTGCCTGGGCCTCTTCCTGCTTGAGCTCCGCAGACACAGGGACACCTTGAGACACAGGCCCTAGCCACCTCGCCACCTCCCTCAGCAGCCAACCATCACCAGTTTCTTCCGGACCCAGGAGGTGGAGGACACCAACATAGTGGATCTTGTGGACCCTCCACGAGCTGCTCTGGACCTACCCCGCCCGAGAGAAGTTACCTCAGACCGAGCCTCTGCACTCCAGTGTGCCCGACGCCCTCGACCCCCCCATCGGCCACGATCATCTCATTAGCTCCAGATCCAGGACATGCCCCACCGCCATCGAGCTACCTTTCCACGTGACATAGCTGAGGAAGACCTCTCAGCCATACTCGTCAACCCCATGCTTGACATTTTGGAGAGTGGTATACCATCTACTCGGAGCTAATGTTGCTCCCATGTTTTTATGTTCTTAGTATTCCATGACGAGTTTCCATGGACAGTTTTGTGTCACCCCATTGAGATAGCTATATTTATGTTTTCATTCTGTTTTATTTTCCATTCCATGATGAGATATGCCATGGACATTATTGTACCACTTTGGTCTCATAGGCCCATTGGGTCTTTAGTAGACGCTTAATATCTCTCTCTCTCTCTCTCTCTCTCTCTCTCTCTCTCTCTCTCTCTCTCTCTCTCTCTCTCTCTCCAGCGATACAGAGATGCCCACACAAGACATGTGGACATTGATGCCCTTTACACAATTCCTGAGGATGATGATGAGACCTCTCCACCAGCCAAAAGAGCTTGATGTTCCTTGGACCTTGGGTCATCATGCTGTTGTATTCCTGATGATGTATGCTACTTGTATTTGTAGCTAGTAGTCTTTTTCCAGTGTTTTATTTTTCTATTTTACCAAGATCAAGGATCAGTGTAACACTTGGATACTTTGTAACATCTTTTTCGTCTCAAAGACCCTAATGGTCTTTTGAAGACGTTAACAAAAGTTTCTCTCTCTCTCATCCACTGAGGGCCTGTCTATACCCTCACACGTTCATGAGCCTCACGCGCCCAGAGATGTCTCTATGTGGACACTTACGTCCCCTCCTAGTAGCTTCCCAGGTTTCCCATGTTTTCCATTTTCCTATGTTACTCTTGATCTCTAGATCTATAGATCTCTAGATCTTTTCTCACTTTTTTCTGTTACACACCACTGACATTTGTACTTGATCTAACCAGCTTATCGTAACTTTTGGTCTCATACGTCATTTTGGCCTTTCGAAGATGTTAATATAGATTTCATTTCATTTCATCTCTCTCTCTCTCTCTCTCTCTCTCTCTCTCTCTCTCTCTCTCTCTCTCTCTCTCGGGGCGGAGAAATGTTAAGACAAGGTGGAGAAATGGATCGAGGTCGCCAAGAAAGGGAAAGGTAAAGAATCGCCACCCATCCCCACTCCCACCATCATCAACATGACCCTTGAAGAGGAGCAAAGGAGGAAGACTCGGGCCTTACATGTACGAGTGTCCGATCTAAAAGACCGTGATGATGCGGAAGGGGAAACCAAGGAGCTCTTCTCTATGATGGGCATTGAAGCCACGCACACAAAGGCATGGAGAGTGGGAAAGAAGAGAGAAGGTAGTGGCGAATCTTCTAAGGAGAGAGCACTTATCATTCGTCTCCCCTCCATGGAAGCGAAGAAGGACTTCTTGAAGAGACGCCCTACACTCAAGAAGACGGGAATATTTCTTGGAGATGACCTCACACTCTCGCAACTTGCCCACATGAAAGAAGTTATGCCCGAGATAAGGGCAGCCCGAGAGAAAGGGAAAGGGGCCTTCTATAGAGATGGTAGAGTGGTGATTATGGAGAGGCGCTCTTCATGACGGCGCGAGACCTATGGGACTACACTCAAAGTTGCTACTTGGAATTGTAATGGATCTCTACGCCTTGATGTAGGGGCTTTTGAGGATAGTTTCACTGGGAGGGACATCATCTTCTACTGTGAGACGCATCAAGCTCCTAGACAGTCCATGCCACATGTTAATGGATACCGATGGGAGACAGCTTGTAGACAAGAGACTCGTTCAGAGCATAGAGGACAGGGCTCAGGAGGAGTAGCAGTATTGTTTAGAGAGGAGCTACAGCCACTGATACATATAGTCCACAGAGATGAGCAGGCTAGGTACATGTGGGTTAGACTGAGGGCAGAGACGGGCAGATATCTCTACATTGCTATATGCTATTTTGCTCCTAGTACATCAGTGTATGCATCACCTAGCGGGCAGTCTCCCTTTTCTATTTTGGATAATGACATTTGGGAGTTCTCCAGGGATGGTGACATCATTCTCCTGGGGGACTTCAATGCCAGGTCCGCCCATAACCAGACAGTATTTTATGATACCTCAGAGGAGATGTTGAGGGAGCTTGATGTTAGGGATATGGACCTATCTAGAGTCTCACAGGATGAGGAACATACAGTGTATGGGCGGTATTTAATAGACATGGGGACTGCACATGGATTGGCCATCCTGAATGGCCTACAGAGATTCTCGACATCGGGCGGTTTCACTAGCTTTCCACATCGGCATGGTGCTAGTACAGTGGACTATGTTATGGCTCAGCCTAGTCTCATTCCCTCTTTTCAAGATTTTATGGTAGGCACTAGGCCGGTTGGAATAGCAGTGGATCATGCTATCTTGTCCTTCACTCTCACATTTCAGTTCAGCATCGCTCCATTGGGACAGGTCTCCACACACACTCGTTATACCTTTACGAGGGAGACTGACACCGTGTACACGGTGTTAGTCTACAAACGCTTATGTGCCGAGGAGCCAAGACGGCCATTAGATGAGCTCACTCAGATATTGATAGACGCTTCATGCTACAGCATCAGAGGCATATCTGTCACCAGCCTGGACATTTCCCAGTCTGAAAGGGGTCTAGTGGACTCCAGGATGTTTAAATATTTGGAAAGTACAAGCTTTGGGAATGGGAGATTATCCTAGAATACAAAGGACCACACTCCTAAAATTTAGGAGAGTTGCTATTTTTGGCCCGACTCCGATGGAAATTCTGTTCGCGTCATTACATCTGGAATTGAGCAAATACCAAGAGTTGGCAAAGTGCCTATGACAGAATGTCTACCAGTTGGGATATTTTTAGAGGTAAAGATTATGGAAGGACCCATCTCTTAGATTGGGACATGTGGCAAGAAAGTGGACCAAAGTGAGACAAGTGGCCTGACACTTGTTAGAAAAAGGATCAAAGTGAGACAAGTGGCCTCACACTTGTCACTTCAGCTATTGCGTGGCTCTCCACTTGTCATCGTAACCTTCTCTTGCCATTTTAGCTCATGGGAGGCCCAAATCTATAAATTGGAGCCCTCTCTCTTCATTACTGGAGGCTCTCTTGCTGCACACTAGCCTCTACCACCGTTGAAGACTTCCCTAATGATGGCTACTCTCTTTCTCTCTTGAAGGCTGCCCATGAAGAATACCGGCTGATGGGGACTGTTTTGGAGGCTTCCATCGCGAAGAAATACTGAAGGCAAGGGTATTTAATCATTTATTATGATTTCTAGCCATTGTACTTGTTGTACCAGCATTTGTACTTGTTGTACTTGCTGTACCAACTACCGTACCGGCTGTACTAGCCACTGTACCGACTGTACCAGCTTCTGTACTTGCTGTACCAACCACTGTATCTGCTGTATTCGTCACTGTACATGTTGTACCAGCCTTTATACTTGCTATACCTACTGTACCAGCCAGCGCACCGGCTGTACCAGCCACTGTACCTGCTGTACCAGCCACTGTACCGGCTGTGCCAACCATTGTACCTACTGTACCGGCTGAATGGAGAGTTGTACTTGCTGTACCAGCTCTATTGCATGAAGACCCGTGGTTTTTGGGGAAGAATCAGTACCCACACGGAGGTATATGAATGACATTTCTACAACCTATGTTCCGGCTTAGTTGCCTCATGTTGGGCTGTGTTATGGCGTTTGTATATTGTTCCCGTGGGGAGAGTAAGGCCCTCAAAGCTTGTACATGACATTATTCTCCTTGGGTAATAAAATACTCCAAGGGGGGGGGGGGTCGGCCCATTCCGGCCTCTATGCGGTGTCACACGTGCAAGCTCCATTTTCAGCATTTGTGGATGTTTTGTCCAGCTTTATGTTTTATGCAAAGTGATGATGGATATGTGTTAAGGCTGTGGCCATGTTTAACTGTTTCAACATGCATTGATGGTATCAATAAGTGTGTAAAAGGCCCTAGTCCCCCGGGCACCCGCCGCGAGTTTCATTGGTATCAGAGCATAGGCTTTCTTGGAAGCGGAGGCTTCCTTCTATCAATAAGGAAGAGAAAAGATCTTAAGTGGGGACCACACTTACCATCATTGCTGTTAAGCATGGCCAGCCGCTTCATAGCTTTTGAAGCAAGAGCATGAGCAGTAGACAGCTTGTTGATCTAAGGATTTATGAATTCACAAAATTTATCTTGGAAGTATGGAGTTGGCTTTATGTGCACACGTTTAGCACTCTTTCCATATGGATATTGTGGATTATATTATCAAGCTTACAGGCAAGCTATATGGAGATATATCTCAAGGATATGGTGACGAGATATTTCTTTTGGCTTCATGACCAACCTGGCAAAGAACAGCTAAGTATACTTTGAGTTTGCAAAGTTGGTGCTTTTGCTATTTACTATGAAGTGTTTTTGATGTTCACTAACCCTTGTATAGCTATGCAAGGAGAAAGGTGTTGTTGTTTGCCTTGAGATGGTTTCAAGGAAACATTGTTTATGGCTCCCTTTAATGGGGACATGATTTTGATATTGGTATTATGGAGACTTATTTAGTCTCGCCCAACTGCATGGCTTTAGTATGGACAGGCTACCTCCATTTCCATTTCAGTACTCCCTGGATGCACCCTCCCTCTCTCTCACACAGGCAGAGATTACCAGACTTATCAGACAGGACTTGACTCAGCTGGACACTAGGAGGACATGGATACAGCCGACACACGAGCTTGGTACGAAGATGGCTTTCTATAGAGATCATCTTCTCCAGCTCACGGAGGATGGGTTTGAGATTAGACCCAGCTACATGGATACTCATCTTTCTCATGGGGTACGGTGTGCTATTGGTCAGATGCGCACATCCTCACACCAGCTAGAGATTAAGACTGGCAGATTCAGAGGAGTACCAGCTAAGGCCAGGATTTGTCAGCTGTGCCAGATGGAGCCAGAGACAGAGTTACATTACATGTCACTGTCCAGTATATTATGAGATACGAGGCCGTTTTCACTGCCTGTTTAGAGAGGGTTTTGGACCACTTTCTAGAGTCATGAGATACCAGGATCAGAGATGCCTTGGATTATACTTGCTGGAGCTGCGTAGACATAGAGAGGGTCTCTTGAGAGGGAGGGGATCAGAGAGGGAGAGACACCTACAGAGGCAAATTACAGACTTCTTTCGACCAGAGATTGAGCAGTCAAGCCACCAAGCATTGCAGCTAGCCCCAGAGTATAGCCGCACCAGAGGTACACTGATTGATCAAGCTATAGAGCTGGGGCGGTCTAGGCGCCCCAAGATGAGAGACCCATCTCGACACCGGCGGAGACTACAACAGAGGATCAGGACCATACTAGCACAGCATGGGAGACGTCCAGTCAGAGTACTCACCATGGAGGACATTGAGGATATCCGCCATCGACCGATGAGAGACATCTTTGGATAGTGATGTGTATGATGCTTACCTTTGTTGCTGGAGTTTTCCTCCCAGATGTTATCCATTAGAAGCTCCTAGTACCTTACTTTTCCTCATAGTTGTTTCAGTTTCAGTTAGTTGTTTAGCTGTTTTTAGCTTTTCTTACACAGACATTGTATCAGATCCACCAATTGTTGTAACCTTTTTGGTCTCATAGGTCATTTGGCCTTCTGAAGACGTTAATATATCATTTCATTTCTCTGTCTCACTCTCCCCCCCCCCCCCCCCCCCCGGCCTATTGGTGCGGATCACACGTACCTCTTACTGTCACTGGCGAGCTCCACACCAGCACCCACACAGGCATTGCAAACAACTTTCTACTTCACCCATGACTTGGCAGACATATATGAGCATCGTGCATATGACGGGCTATTCCAGATGGATCTCCTATCACCTCTGGACACACTCACCACCCAGCTGTCACTCTACTACATACGGCCGCCACCCGCAGCTTCCCCCATCATACACACATTGCACACACAGATAGATCTGGGAGCATGCCCCAGAATCGGTGGTATGATGATGAGTGCAGAGAGCTATATAAACACCAACGTGCCCAGAGAGCACTGGGGACCATTACACAGAGACAGGCGAGCCGACAAATGAGGATCCTCACACGCCGTAAGAGGCGTGCATATGAGGAGACACAGTACTGGGATATATACCACCTACTCATGAGCAGAGATGCAGCCACTGCATGGCGCAGCATGAGAGAGCCTCGTCCTCGTACCACGATTGAGGATCCACACACATGGCACACATATGCAAAGAATAGACTATGGTAGAGTTGGATAAATATAAGGGGATATAGTGTTGAGATATCAAGCTCAACTAGTGCTACAGACATTGATGACCCGCCTAGGTGTGATAGCTTCCGCACTTATACCACTGGCATGGTTAGTGAGATTATGGTTGATATGCTGCCAGTGGATGACAGGCTCTGTGACAGCCACTTTGGAGTACTAGAGTTACAGCATAATTATAGCACTAGCTCATATAGTCGAGTTCACATTGTGGACCGACCATTGTATGTTAATATAGGAGAGTAATTTCCCTTATAGTATGTACTCTTATCTTTTTAGTTGTATGGTTGTAGGGAAGTGAGAAACCATATCCCTCAGTAGCCGCCCATACCATAGCCACAGGAATCCCGCCCTACCACCTCTACTTTCTTTACCGCCTCGATGGTAGAGAAAGCTATCCGCCGGTTACAGCGTGGGAGATCGGCTGACCACACAGGTATACAGAGTGAGCATCTTATTTGTGCAACTGACACACTGGGACCCTTTGTTGCTCACCTCTTTAATAGGGCACTAGTGGAGGCCCGAGGGCCTACCAGCTGAGTGGACTATGCACACCATCCTGCCTCTCCACAAAGCGGGAGACATGCTAGACCCCAGCAACTACAGGATTATCATGATTGATCATACATTGGCCAAACTTTATGGCACAGTGCTCGAGGCAGAGTTGAGCTCATATGCAGAGAAGGAGGGACTGCGAGCACCAGGGCAGGATGGATTCCAACGAGCTTTTTCCACTATTGACCATATATTCACTCTGAGATGTCTGATTGACCAGGCTAGGGCGCGGGAGAAGAGATTATACTGCTGCTTTGTGGATTTCCGCAAAGCATTTGACACGGTGCCACAAGAGAGACTCTTCCAACGCCTACAGTCATTGGGGATCCCATCAGGGATGGTTTGGGGCATCTATGCTTTATATGAGCAGGTCCTCGGGCGCATAGGATGCCCTGGGGGGCTATCTGATGTTATTGCTAGCACCATAGGTGTGAAGCAAGGATGCCCACTCTCTCCTAAACTATTTGGACTATACATCGATGAGGTGGCTGACTTCATTGGTCACGGTGGTGGGGACGGGGTAGACATCTCAGGTACCACAGTCCACACTATGCTATATGCAGATGATATTATTCTGGTCTCTGAGTCGCAGATGGGACTACAGCACCATCTCCATGCACTCGACGACTTCTGCACACAGAGGGCGCTTACAGTGAACCTTGGGAAAACCAAGGCCATGAATTTCCACACCTCAAGGCCAGTTCGACAACAGGCCATCTTCACGCTAGCAGGACAGGTAGAGGTGGTAGACTCATATGTGTACATGGGGATTACATTTACGACACCGCCAGGAAGATTTACTATGGCACAAGCAGCCAGGGATAGACTCACACGAGGGTATGCAGCTCTAGCCATGCTAGAGAGACAGTGTCACCAAGCACACTTCCAGGAGCCCCACACGAAGGGGTGGTTGTTTGACACACTAGTCACCCCTCCTTTGATGTATGCTGCAGCAATATGGGCACCTGGGCTCGCCACCTCCACATGGTCTCAGATAGAGAGGCCTCAGATTCTCATGCTCTCACGGATGATCCGCAGCAAACCCTCCGTCCCACATGACATTGTCCGGACTCCGGACGGAGTTTGCTGCACCTCCTATGCTAGTAGAGGCCCTCTTCCAGACGATATGCTTCATACAGAGGATCTATGCCATCAGATCAACTCTCACATAGAGCTTTTGAGGCGTTTAGGCAGCTCGCAGAGAGTTGAGATAGGAGATCATGGTATTCACAAATGATACAGTGGCTCACTCAGCATGGTCTTGACATAGATCACCTACCACCTTTCCAGTATGATATACATGCACCACACATCCAGCTCTCTCACAGTGAGAGGAACAGAGTCCTTCGGTAGGATTTATGGCAACGATACACTCAAGAGACTTAGATTACACCTAGTCAGCCTCTACCGCCGAAGATGCTATACTACACATATCAGTTTATGCGTATCTCAGCGGATGGATTCATACAGAGACATGGATACATGGATGTGTACATGCCTCACAGTGCCCGAGTGGCGATTGGCCAGCTCAGAGTGTCATCACACCAGCTTGAGATTGAGGCAGGTAGGGCAGCACGGATCCCCAGAGCAGAGAGGATATGCAGACTATGCCAGGAGGAGGTTGAGAGTGAGGAACATTATGTATGCAGATGCAGAGCATATAGTGTCATTAGAGAGAGATACACCACCATCTTCAGTGGACATCCCTCACTCCGCCAGATCATGGAGTCTGCAGACTAGTGAAAATTTGGCCAATTCTTGCTAGAGACACAATGCCACAGAGAGACACTGCTATGGACTCATACCACAGGGAGAGGTGGGCGACAGCTCCAGCTCACTGATTTCTTCTAGAGATCTATCCCAGTGCCTACCCTGACACAGGAGGGGGTTACACTTCAGCGCACTGCGGACCTTCGAGCCAGACGGAGACCGAGAGCACCAGGCTACCAGACTCCTAGACTACATCAGAGGGAGATCACAGAGATACGAGCGTGACATCAGCACCATATCTAGGAGGGGCTAGCTCACTTACACTGACACCCGGAGATCATGCTCCGAGGTATTTTTGCCTCGCCATTGCCTATGTATCACATATTACACCCCCATTATGGTACTGGTTGGAGCTAGACAGATCTCCATTGCATTCTTGTATACCCTGCGCATATAGGTTGCATATTGAGCCTCTAGCAATAGTGCTCCATCCATCACCCCCCCCACTAGCTCACTACTTTCATAGTTTATTTCATGTTCATTTTGTCCTTTTTTTTTTCCTGGACATCCAGAAGACATTGACAATTGTACATTGATTTGTCTCATAGGTCGAGTTCGGCCTCTAGGAGACGTTAATACATCTTTCTTTCTTTCTTCTTTCCTCTCTCTCTCTCTCTCTCTCTCTCTCTCTCTCTCTCTCTCTCTCTCTCTCTATATATATATATATATATATATATATATATATATATATATATATATATATATATATATATATATATATATATATATAGAGAGAGAGAGAGAGAGAGAGAGAGATGCTTATGGATATGTTTTGAAATGTGCGGTTTTTTGTATGACGAGGACTAAAAAAATTGCCCATATAGGTAGGGCAAGGGTCTCGAGGTCGGTATGAAGGTTGCTGCTAAACAGAGGAGAAAGGAGGTCGGTATGAAGGTTGCTGTCATCTAAGCGTTGTGCATTCAAGTATGGCACTGATGCCTTGCTTGAGCGCATTGAGCAAGATTGCGAAAATGGGCTCGAGGCGGGGATCAGCCAATGCTATGAGAGGATAGGTAAACTCTCAGCGATGCCATATATATATATATATATATATATATATATATACATATATACATATACATATATACATATATATACATATATATACATATATATACATATATATACATATATACATATATACATATATATACATATATATACATATATACATATATACATATATACATATATATACATATATACATATACATATATATACATATATACATATATATACATATATATATATATGTATATATATGTATATGTATATATGTATATATGTATATATGTATATATATGTATATATGTATATATGTATATATATACATATATATACATATATATATATGTATATATGTATATATATATATATGTATATATATGTATATATATACATATATATACATATATATATATGTATATATGTATATATGTATATATATGTATATATGTATATATGTATATATGTATATATACATATATACATATATATACATATATACATATATACATATACATATATACATATATATACATATATATATACATTATATATATATATATATATATATATATATATATATATATTGTGCGTTATCTTCATCACGAAAGATTGCTGAATTCTGTCCATTGAAGTGCCAATCCTATCCATCAAGCTTCCACATGTTACATAGACCCGAAAGAGCTGGCCAACTGCAGTCGACCCCGAAGAGCTGCCCAATGAGCTGCCTGCCACCCGCACTCGCTTCAAATCAAATTCAACAAACAAATGGAAACATTTGTGTTTGTCTTTCTTTTCCCATTCTGTGAAGTTTATCCAAGCTTTGTTAACCAAACTGCAGCCTCCAAGTATGATAATTAGCCGCCCTCACTGCTACCCACACCTGCTGTTCAACCAAACGTTCACTCCGAGCTGGTTCCTTTGGCCAAAAACCTAGTTGTGATTATAATGGTTTAATCTTACCGATTCTGGCAAAGCCTTCAGCTTTATACCAATTCGTATGCAAATGCCCCTTCCCCTTTGGGTCCCTCCAAAGTGTTTTCTTAACTAAATTTGTTCTCTTTCACCTTGATCCATCAAAATAAAAAATCTGATTTCTGTTAAGCTCAATAGCTAGTCATTTTATAGTTGACTTACAAAGCATCTTCATCTTTTTGCTGTGTACAAGAAGCTTGCAGTTGCCATGTGTCTTCGAGGAAGCTAACCCATGTCCCCAAAACATTAGCCTCTGCATTTTGATTTGCTATCGATCTTGTCAACTCGTCCTCCTAAGCCCCCAAAAAAAAAGTGTTCCTTTTATTATGTAATAGTGTACAATGCATAACTATTACTATTGAGGATATGTGTACTAGACATCATTAAAAGTGTGTGTGCATACTAGACATCATTAAAAGTGTGTGTGTATGTGCGTCTACACGTGCATATTTATACCATGTCTGTCCATACCTCAGCTGTTAGATGAGCTACGACTCCTGTGCTGGCTTCATCAAATTGCTCTTTCTCTTCTTGTATATTGATGTGCCGATTCATTGCCACTGCCAAAGAAGCTTTTACCTGCAAAGCTTTTTAGGAGCCATGAATTAGTGATTATTAAGAACTATTATAAATATTTTGCAGAAGTAAGAAGTTCAATCTTCCAAAACTAGGCATTGCCGTAAAAGAAAGGTCTGCAAGATCACCTCTTTCAACTGAGCCTCAAGTTCACCCCGTTTTTGCTGAAGTGTCTTCACTTCGGCTGCCACTGCCTGTGTGAAGCACGTGTAACACAAAACATGTTTTTTTTGTCTCAGAACATGCAGAAGGTTTTAGCAAGTCATCTTGATGCGACTCGACGAGAGGCTCACAACCAGAGCGCAGGTCCAAGACCAAAGAAGAATCTTACCTTTTCTATTTCACTAACTTCATGAGCTTTGCCTGTTCTATACTTCAAAGCTTCCTCCTTTTGGCTCCTGCAAGAAGCCAAGAATGATTGATGCCGGCTGGCAGCTTTTCAACAAACAACTACATGCACCTTTCAGAACTAATCATACTAAATCGAGACTTGAACAAGCTTCATGTACCCGACCAACCACCCCTTGCCCCACCCTCATCAACCCTCTATTGTCACTAACGTCACTACAGCAATCTACAACTGATCTCTCGAAACCCTGTTTCTGAAATAAAGTATCAATCTCCTGGTTCCAAGCCCTAGGAGCCTGTTTCAAGCCATACAAGGCCTTCCGCAACCTATAACCATACCTTTGGAGCCCGAAACCTCACAGCCAAGAGGTTGCTCAACATACACCTCCTCCTACAAGTCACCATTCAGAAACGCACATTTGACATCCATCTGATACACCAGCCCACTGCTGATGAGAGGAAAGGGCGTGAACTGTCCGAATCGTGGCCATCCTAGCTGTTGGTGCAAAAGTGTCCTCATAGTCGATGCCTCGCCGAGCATAGCCCTTAGCCACAAGTCTGGCTTTGTGCTTGTCCACAGACCCATCTGACTTATACTTGGTTTTGTAAACCCACTTGACACCAATGATTGACCGTTTCGATGGCCTCGGAACCAACTCCCAAGTAGCATAGATCATAGACGTCCCAGATGAAAGATGCCTCGGACTTTTTCTTCTAGAGCTCCGTAGACACAAGGAGTCCTTAGTGAGATCCAGATCAGCTGTACTTGCTCGAGGACCAACACGAGGACCAACACAGAGAGCTCTCACCGACTTCTTCCATACCAACACACCAAGGGCTGATCCACCCATCATACCTAGACCACAGGCTAGTGCGGGAGCTTGGCCGAGAGGTGTGACACTCGACAGAGCCACTGTGTTATGTAGAGCTCAACGCCCCAGACCCCATGGCCACACCACCGTAGGAGGATCTGGGCCATCGTCTCCCATCATTGCAGGACCTTCTCGTGCCAGCTCAATTTTACCACCTTGAGCACCATGTCACATTGGCCCATGAGGGATGTATTAGGGTGATATGAGAGCTCTCTGCTCATGTACTTCGATCAGATTTTATAGTTCTAGATTTTTGTTATCTTTCTTTATTGCCATTTTGTACCCAAGATGTACCTCATGGATATGATGTAACCTTTTGGTCTCATAGGTCATTTTGGACGTTAATACAACTTTCTTTCTTCTTTTCTCTCTCTCTCTCTCTCTCTCTCTCTCTCTCTCACACACACACACACACACATGCACATTCACAAATTCTGGAAAAACAGACACCTGTTTTCACCAATCCGCTTCTCTGCTTCCAATGTGGATTGCTTGAGGGATGTTGAAAGAGTCTTCAGAAGCTCAACCTTATCAACGTCAGAAAGGGTATCTTAGTAAAGGAATATCCATCACCCAAAAACGTGTATGTACACAATGGTATGACACTTTTAAAAAAATGGAGTCATACATACCCAAGCATGAGGACACACCAAATATACATTGCTTTATTCAGAAGAGTGGCATGCCTACATACATTTAAGCAGACTTGCATACAGAAGTTTTGGCTGGGTGGGTGAAATGAGTGTGAGTGAGTGTGAGTGTGCGCATGAACCTGCACTTGACTGAAAAATTCCATATTAGATATCTAACTACTACGAATCAGACTTCTTTCCTCTCACATTTGGATCATGGGCCATACAAAAACTCTCTTAATTTCCAAGCTTAGACATGGCATTCATTAGTTTTACAAAAAATGGAAACCTTTTCAGCCCTCGAGGCTTGGGTGTCCCCTGTAAGAATGAGAAGTCTCTCCCTTTGCAAAAGATCTCTCAGATGAACGTCCAATTGAAGAAGCTCCTTTGTCTTGCTCAATGCCTAAAAAACCACACAAAAACACAAGCACGCATTCAATACTCATACCTTTCGCAAGCTCAACAAGGTGCCTTATGTTTTTCCTGTGGGTTATACATGATGTATTTAGGTGTCAGGTTTCCAATTCACACCCCAGTTTGGGCAACATGGTGCCATGGCCACCTGAGGCAAGGGCCCACCGACAAGGTGCCTTCTTCAACATCTAACAGAAACTCAGAGCTGTAGAGCACTCACATCTTCCTTTCTCAATCCAGCAGCTTTCTTTTCCACGATAAGTTGCATGAGAGGAGCTATATCTGCTTCTACCCTGCCCAATGAAACCATCTCAACATAGGCTTGCATTTATTTTTTCTTGAATAAAACATAGTTTTACTTCTACAAAAAAAGCATTATTAGATCCTTAATAGTTAGAGACTAATAAAGTAGATCTAATATTGACTAATTATAATTTTTAAATGAAGATGTTAAGATTTTTTCAGAGAATACCTTTCCAGCTCTGCATTTAGTTTGAGTCCACTTACAGCATCTCTAGCATACTGAAGTAGGTACTCCCTCTTGCTCTGAAAAAAATTGCAAAATTAGAAAAATAGCAAACTAACAAATCTAGTAGAAAAGAAGCTTTATATTATTCAAGAAATGTGACTGCTATTTGCAAAATTAAACTGCACCATGATCTCCTCAGTATAAGTTGAAAAGGCCTTGGCTAGGTCTTGGATGCTGCTGATGATAGCAATATGCAGCTCTTTGCCTCCTGCCAGACATAATCTGTAATTCAAGTGTGACGTTGCAGGAAACAATATCAAACATGGGACATACTGCACTGTGCACCAAAATTGAAATAACACTTGAACAATTTCAAACAATGTGAATAATAGCGTGCTTGAGATGAAAGAAAACAATAAATTTCTGCGAATTTGTGATGCTCTAATCCATTTCTGATGTTGGGACTTAGTGCTAGTTAAAATTGCAATATAAAAAAGCCAACAAATTCTCAAAAAGCTTATCAACTTCCATAGATTGGCATGCTTGTATTTGATTTAAAAATCAAACAGCTCTTATCATTGAATTCTTCTTTTGAAAAGATGGATAAAATTTTGTCCACATTACTATGTCTCTTAGTGTGTCACATGCATCAGGCCTTGGATGCATGTGTCATGAGTACTGAGGCCATGTACATGAGACTGTAAGGACTTTTTTTTTTTTTTCCGAGAAAAGATCCTTTCATTAGTTATATAATAAAAAACGCCCGTAGGGCTACAACAGATCTCTCCTGCTCATAAGAGAAACAGAGCAGGAGAGAATACAGCATGGCAGCCCGGGAGACTCTCCCTAGGTGCTGCAAAATACAAGCATCAGTACAAAGGACTGAGAGGCTAAATCATACAATAGGGGGGGGGAAGAGCCAAACAGGTGGCCTGTAGTGCCAACAGGGGGATCCCGTGTGTAAGGTGTAGAAGGGGCCACAACGCCAAGTGGTGTGAAAGGCCTGGCGCCGCAAGATCGCCTCATCCGAGTCTCCCCGAATGCGGTCGTACTGTCCTCGCAGGGTGTGGATCAACTCCTGCCAAATCCCCCGTACAGTCTCTGCTGGTGGCTCCAATCTCCCCTCAAAGGCCGTAAAGCACCGGGCCCTCCAGGTGAACCAAATGGTGAGGCTGCTGAGGAGCTCCCATCGTAAATCCCGCTCTTGTGTCTAGCTGGCGGACGAAATCCGGTGCCGGAACCAGGCGAGGCTGGCCCCTAATAAATCTGATGGCCTGACTGCCCTGCTCCGTCTCATAGCCCATAGCAGGCCCTAACGAAGTCGACCAAGCAACGGCACCCCACGTAAACATACCCTCTGGAGAGAGGGGAGCCAGAATACGCAGCATCCGCAGCCAGATCTGCTGCGCCTGAGGGCAATCCCAAAGGCAGTGTCTCTGTGTCTCCATAGGGTGGCCGCATCGGACGCAGGCGCCGGAAGACCGCTGTAAACAAGCCAAGTGCCAACTGTTGAGCCCTTGTGGGCGACCAGCCACTGAAAAGTCGAGATCCTGCGGGCCTGTCGACTAGCCCAGAGCCGAGCCCAAAAATCCTCCAGGGACTCCTGTGAGAGCCCCTGTAGCCGCCAATGCCCCGCTGCCGCTGGAGAGACCGTCCTCCTCGCCGTCAAAATATGCCGCCCCAACCGAACAGTATACTGGAAAAAGGTAATCTCTGTGGCCTCGAGGGATGCATAAGGATCGTGCCACTCGTACTCCCCGGGGTCCCACTGTAGCCGGGCCAAGGGGCGCGCTGCATATGCCCATATGCGCCAATCCGGGAGCACATCAGCAGGATCGGGGTCTATATGCCACTTCCAAGAAGCGGCGGCCACTACCCTAATCCTCTGAAAGGTGCACTCTGCAACCAAAGGCGACTCCACCTCCACTCGCTGGAGTCTGCCCTCATCCTGAATCTCATAGTAGAGGCAACTGCCATCCTCAGTGCAAGCTCTGACAGCAATCAGGATCTCCAACTGTGTAAAGGCTCCCATCCACAGTGGGGTCACTGGCTCGAGAGGCGTGAACCACTCCTCTGTGAGTGCCTCCTGAATATCATCTCTCATAATCAACCCCCCTCTGAAGTGACTCAGCCTCTCCACCTGGATCTCCTCTGGGAGACTGCAAAAGGCCTGCCAGTCTCCAAAACTACGAGCTGGGCCTGCCGCTAGAGGCCCCCAGGCTAAACGAGGCCGAGAACCCAGCATATGACCCTGCTCTGTGCGAACCGCTGGGCTCCAGATGAGCGGCTGTCTGGCCCGCTCCTCAACACAAGAAGGAGGTCGCTGAGAGAGCCCCGGTCTCAGCAGCTCCCAAGCTCTCAGGATACTCAAAGCAAATCTATCCTCCCATCCTCTACTGAGGCATGTCCTCCTCATCTCTATGAAGATCCAGCGAATCTCTGGTGCCCAAGTGCCCCCTGCTGGGGGCGCCCGAGCCTGTAGCCGCTGCAAGAGGAGCTCTTTCCAAGGCTCTGCGCCTGGAAGCAGCCCCCGAACAATAAGCTTCCCCAGTAAGGCTCTGCTCTGATCAACTGGATCTATAATGCCCAAACCTCCCTGAGCCAGCGGAAGTGTAATAACTGCCCATGCAACCTTTGCCCTGAGCTGGCTGACCGTCCCGCCCAGACCACAGAAAGTTCCTGATCAGCCTCTGTACCTGGCTGATGCAAGAGCTCGAGAAGATCCAGCAAGACGTAATGTACCACATGGTCGCTAACAGCACCTGATTTGCCACCACCACCCTCCCAGCCAAGGATAGTCGAGCTGTACTCCAATACAAAAGCTTCTTCCGAATGCTCAGAAGAAGCGGGGCAATCTGCTGCTCAGGTGACAAATCTAGGCCAATCTGGCATCCCAAATACCGCACTGCTGTGCCTGGAGGAATCCATCTAAAACCGGGGTCCGGGCTCCATGCCGGAGTGGGAGCACTACTGATCCAAAAGGCCACTGTCTTGCGCCAATTGATCAATGCTCCCGAAGCTGCACTAAAAACCTAGAGCGACTGCTCTGCCCGAAGGAGATTGGCCTCTTGGCCATGCAAAAATAAGCCCGTGTCGTCTGCAAACTCAGCATCAAGCAAGTCCTCCCCCCGGACTGGGAGCTGAAGTCCTCTCAAACCAACCTCCTCTGCCGTCAAATACATGCTCATAGCCTCCGCAAAGAAGAGAAAAAGAAAAGGGGCGAGGGGACACCCCTGACGGACTGATCTGGTCAGCTCAAAACTCGGCCCCCGTCCTCCTGCAATCAACACCTGGCTGCGAGCTGTGGAATACAGAGCCGCCACCCCTCTAATCCATCCTGGCTCAAAGCCCAGGCGAAGCATAGTGTCCTCTAAGAAACCCCAATCAACTCTATCATATGCCTTCTCAAAATCGAGAAGCATCACGACCAAGTCCTCGCCAAGAAATCTAGCTCTGGCCGTCGCCTCCCAGAAAGTAAAGATGTTGTCAAGGATACTGCGCTCCTTGACAAATCCTGTCTGAGTAGCATGAATCAACTCCCCCAGGAAGGGCTGGATCCTCAAACTCAAGGCCTTTGCTAAGACCTTGTAGACAGTATTGAGGATCGTAATAGGCCTCCAATGCAGAATATCATCTGATACTCCCTCCCCCTTGGAGATAAGATAAATCAAGCCCTCTGAAAAGCTCTGCGGCATCACCCCAGTGTCCAAAACATGCTGAAAGCCCCTGCGGAGGCCTGGCCCCAAAAGGTCCCAATAGCGCATAAAAAAGGCCGGCGTCAGTCCGTCCTCCCCTGGGCAACTATGTCGCGGCAGGACCCTCAAGGCCTCGGCAAGCTCAATCTCTGAAAGAGGCGCACCAAGAACTGAACGCATACGATCTGTGACCCTCCTCTGCACGTGGGCCCACACAGTCTGTCTGCAAGCATCTCTGCCCTCAGTGGCTGGCTCCGCTGAAAGCAGGTCTCTATAAAATGCAGTGGCAATGGCTCTGATCTCCCCGGGCTCAGTAGCTACCGAACCATCCGGTCTACCAAGCTGGCGGACTCCTGCCCGAGCATGGCGGGGTCCAGTGATCTCAAAAAACTCACCAGTCACTCTATCACCAAGCTGCGTCCACTGAGAGGCCTGACGACGATAGTAAAACTCATGTCTCTGCTCCTCTGTCTCTCTAACCTCCAGGCGTGCCTGGCTCAGCTGGGACGCCAACCACTCACATGCCGGCTGCTGCTCCTGGAGGCGCTATAACGAGGCAAGGCTGCGTCTCAGCCGATGCTCCCTCTCGCGAATCTCTCCCAGCCGTGTCAAAGCTGCAGCGTGCAGAAAAGAGCTAAGCTCGATGAGTCCCTGGGCACACTGGGGCCTGCTGCATCCTGGTCAGAGCACTGACTATCATGCCAGATCCTCTCAATGTCCTCAGCGAGACTGGGATCTGTAAGTACCCTCTCTGGGATCCTCAACTGCAAGATGGACTCCCGTGTCCTCTCCTCCCATGTCAGGATAACTGGCGCATGATCTGAAAATGAGGTGCCAGCGAGAATGCCGACGGAGCCCCCTCGCTCCCCTAACCAGTCGCCCACATAAAAGCGATCAATCCGTGATAGATTAGTCCCTCCCTGTCGGCGATCCGACCGAGAGAAACTAAGGCTGTCCTGAGAACGGGAGAAGGCCCCATGCTGCCATGCATCAGTGATCCTCAGTGTCATGCAAAACCGGTCCCAAGTTGCAAGCTCTGTGCCGTGCACTGTAACATGACTGCCTCCCACCCTATCGGCCGGGTCCTCAAGCATGTTGAAGTCTCCCCCGACACACCAATGTGCGGCCTCTGGCAATGCATCCGTAACCTGGGTCCAGAACTCTGCTCTGGCACTAGCATGATTAGGCGCATAGACGTTGAGCACGCCGAATAGCTCATCATGTATCCTCAGAATGACATACTGTGCTCTACCAGGCACAATGATCCCTCGATCCACAATGGCCTGCCGCCATACATCTGCAATGCCCATGCAAACTCCTCCCTGTCCACCCAAAGGACCAAACCCTGCAGACCAAAAGGTATCCCATCAACCAGGCATCACCGAACCATATCTCCGGATCCTGCTCTCACCCAAGTGGTGCTCCTGCATCATCAAAATATCAATGCTGCCACCAACCAGGCATCTCTGAAGCTCCTGCCTCAAGCAACCTCGATAGCATATAAAATGTGCTCCGCCCAGGCCCTGTACATTCCATGAGATGATCCTCATGGATGACCTGCTGAGGTGGATGCTGTCTCAGCCGTGCGACGGGCCTTCGCAAGCGGCTTGGATGGAGAGTAGTCCCCATCCGAGCGGCTGCGAATCTGCCCACCCGGTGTACTGCAAGAATCCCGGATCAGGCGCCAGTGGCTGTGGCCCATGGCTACTGCCTCTCGCTCTGACAGAGCAACCTCGTGTATACATACATATCCAGGGTCACGTGCTAAGTCTGCAACTATACGCACGACCAAATGACGAATCCCTGAGGCATCCACACTCCCGGGATCCAAGAAAAAATGAGCCAACTCCCAGAGCCGGCCTATCACATCTGTCACCTCCAGGTCGCTCACATGATGAGAAAACTCAACTGCCTGAGTCTTCAAAGTGCTAATAGCGAGCTCTAGAGTCCACTCCCGGTCGCAAGGGCCACAGAGAGGGAACGAGAAGGCCACTGCTGAATCAAGTGCCTCCTCCCCGCGGGCCAGAGGAATCACTACATGAACTCGGATGGGAGCTGGCTCATGGGGAGCCGAGTGAAGGCGTAACCGAATGCCTCCGATCGCTGTCTAACACCGAGGCGACTCAACCGACTCCGGATAGATGATATCCGTGAAGCCCGGATCGGCATGGTGGGTCTCCTCTGTGATGCTCGAGCGAGGTCGGTGCTCAGCGCCCTCCGGACTGCGGGCGAGCGCCAGGGGGACTGCCAGGGTCTCCCGGGAAGGCGAGGCGGGTGGGGGAGGAGGAGGGGGGGGCGAGGGGGGCGGAGGGGGAGCCGCTGCCGAGACCGGAGCGGGCGGAGGCGAAGGTGGAAGCGAGGCAGTGGGAGGGGGTGGGGGTGGGGGTGGGGGGGGTGAAGGAGGGGGTGCTGGCATCTCCTGGTCCTCAGTCGCTGCAAGGGTCTCCTCCTGGAGGGGAGCAAAGCTGTTCCTCACGGGAACCCAGTGAGGCTGAGACTGTGGCTGCTGCTGCAGCGGTCTCTGTGCGTGCTGCTGTGACTGTCTCCCTCGGCGGCGCCCCTGTCCAGGCTGCCACTCCGAGGTCTCTGTGGCCTGGCAGGTGTCCCGGAGGCAGCCTGCCGTGCCGCATCTGTGGGCGGGCCATCAGGGGCCTGCTGCTGTGGTGAGGGTCGAGGTCTCCTGCGAAGGCAGGCCTTGGCCAGATGGCCGACCTACCTACATATGAAGCACTGGTTCGGGAGCCCCGAGAACTCCACTCTCTGATCAATCCATCCCCCCCCTATCCTAGGTAGCTGAATGACCTTAGGAAGGGAGGAGATGTCAGACACCAAAACTCTGACGGAGGGTAGCCCAGCTGCTCTGGCCACCACTGAAGCTGCTGTGGGGCCAGTCTCGAGTACCGAGCCCACCAATGCTCCTAGCCGAGAGAGAAGCGGAAGATACTCCCGGCGGAGTCCAGGGAAGCAAACTGTAACATGAAAAAGGCGCTCTCCCTGCTCATCCGCTGCTGGATCAAAGCCATGCTGCCAAGGTCTGAAGAAAGCCCGAGCACCCCTGATGTCAAGGGGACTCATGGCAAGGACCTTGGCCACACTCTGGGCGGTCTCAAACTCGATCTGATAATGTCCCCGGCCCAGAAGCTGTACGTCCAGGATCTTGCCCACATCTGCAAGAAGGCGGGTCTGGAGAAGATCCCGGATCTCCCCTCTGCTGGGGCGAGTGCCGACTATACGGCAGATGGTGGAATGGGCCTGAAGGCGTTCCACCTCTGCGGTGAGGCTCGCTTCCTCTTTCGGCGAAAGAGAAAGCCTGATGGGGGTGTCCTCGGGGGCGGGCGAGGGGGCTGCGGATGAGTCCCTCTGAGGCGAGGCGGGAGGAGTCTCCATCAGAGTCTGAAGCTCAGGCGTAGGCGAGGCGAAAGCGGAAATCCTGCAAGAAACGGGCTGCACACAGAGAGGCGGAAGACCGGAGGAAAAAAGAAAAAAAAAAGAAAAAAGAAAAAAGAAAAAAAAAAGCAAAACCCCCTGGGGGGCGGAAAACAGCACGAGAGGGAGGGGGGGTTAGAAAAAAACAAAAAAAAACAAAACAACAAAAAAAACTTAAAAAACCGGGGGGGGGGGGGGGGGGGGGCGGGGGCGGCAGCTGCGCGAATGAGGCGGGGAGGAGATGGCTGCGCGAATGAGGCGGGGAGGAGAGCGAATGAGGCGGGGAGGAGATAGAGCGAATGAGGCGGGGAGGAGAGCGAATGAGGCGGGAAGGAGATAGCTGCGCGAAAGAGGCGGGGAGGAGAATGCTGGCGGAGGGGGGTCAGGGCGAAGCAGAGGAGAGATGGGCAAGCAGGGAGGGGGCGAGAAGGCGAGGAGGGAGCGCAACAGCGAGGGATGGGGCGCAGCAGCGAAGCAGGCGAAGGGGGGGAGGAGAGACGGGCGGCGGGCAGAGCAACAAGGGGGAGGGGCGCAGGAACTACAGCAGGCGGGGGGGGGGGGGGGGGGGGGGCAAGAGCAAGCGTAATGGCGGGGGGGGGCGCTGGTGTGCAGGTCGCGCAGGCAGGGATGGGGCGTAGCTTCAGCGAGCAGCGTTCGACGTCTACACATTTTTGACTGTAAGGACTATTGTCTAGATGCAAGAGTTTAACAAAGAGAATGACAGCAGAAGACTGAAGCGCTTAAACACAAGCATATTAATCTGTGAGCAAACAGTCAACAGTCAATAGATTGCTCTGACCTATGACTGTAAAGGATGACCAATGTAGATGTAGCCCAAGTTCTGATGCTTTTCCAAACGCTGGATGACGCTTAATTGCTCCAGAGGCTGCTTGACTCCTGATTGAAGAAGGTATACAATGAGGCAAGGAGAGGAGTGAAGGGGGGGGGGGGGGGGGGGGTCGGGTGCAATTTTTAGGCTCCTGCCCAAAGCTGGCCACCACCTGTCCAAACCTGTACGGTTCCCAGAAGCTGCTGTCTGGCACCTGAACACTGGTTTGGTCCTGCCTGGCTGCTTTCCTCAGGTCCCCTGGCCGTAACAGAGGCTGCCTAAGCAAGTAGGCATGGATTCCTTCACCTCTTACTGGCTTTTACTTTGCTTGGATTTACTCTCTATGAGCTCATTATTACAAGGCTTTCATTTCTAAGGTTTGGGCTTTACACCATGAACATTTAATTAGCTCCCGCAAGATGGGTGTCACTTGATTTTTCTCTGGTGCTGTCACCATGTGGCTCCTTGGACAACAAGGTATCCTCAAATATATGCAAAGATAGATTCTATGCATTTGGACACCAGTTTGACTAGTGAATCACCCTTGGGATGTCCAATATTTGAGCTTTGCTGATATGATCAGTAGTCCTATGACATGGACTGATCTTTCTAGAGGGATGACAGCTTTGCTTATATGATCAGTAGCACGTCTGGCAGTGCTAGTGTGACTAGTAGGCCTGGAGGTGTGACCAGTATGACTGGGAACACTGGAGCTCAAGGTCATCTAGCATGACTAGATCCCTTGGGTGAGATACATGGTTTGAGAATGGGGGATTTCCAATGTATATTTGCATATGCACTTCATTTTGTGTATGTGCAAAAATAAAAGATTTACTAGATGCATGACTTGTTTTCGTGTCCTGCATGCTTGCCCATGTCCGGTCTCGTAGTGTTGGGGATGCCCAAAACTACTGGCTACGAGACTCTGTGGATGCCTTTGCTTGTTGATTGGCAATTGGCTTTTTGCAGGTACCAAAATTGGCCGTCGAAAGGTTCAAAAACCATGTCAAAGGCTTAGTTATGTTTTTATAAGGTGGAGTGTTCACACCCACATTAAGAATGGGTGTGAACACCACAATGGACACCGCAACTTTGAAGTCATTTATATAGAAAGACTTGTGCCCTTTTACGAAGGCTTGTGATATTTAAAATAAAACAAATAAAAACATGGTAAACAAAGCAACGATGGCCACATGGGAAATTTCTGGAGCCTTCGCTTGCATACAGCAAGGTGGCCGATGTGGGAGGAGGAGGACAGCCGACTAGCGTGAGACTCGCTCTCTTCGAACTAGTAAAAACCGAAGCGAAAGAATGCCCGACTCCCTCGTTCTCCTACAGCCGGCAAATGAAGTGACCAGGTAGATTCAATGCTCTTTTCTCTCCCCCGAAGGCAAGACGATTGAAGTGTCGATGCTATCTCACACACAAGAAAATTAAAGCAAGAAGAACCACCCTCTACTCTCAGCCGGTGGACTGAAGCAGAAGGGCTCTCTCTCTCTCTCTCTCTCAGAGCATATAGTGTCATTACAGAGAGATACACCACCATCTTCAGTGGACATCCCTCACTCCGCCAGATCATGGAGTCCACAGACTAGCACAGATTTGGCCCGTTCTTGCTAGAGACACAACGCCACAGAGAGACACTGCTACGGACTCATACCACAGCTCCAGCTCACTGATTTCTTCCAGAGATCTATCCCAGTGCCTATTCTGACACAGGAGGGGTTTACACTTCAGCGCGCTGCTGCAGACCTCCGAGCCAGACGGAGACCGAGAGCACCAGGCTACCAGACTCCCAGACTACATCAGAGGGAGATCACAGAGATACGAGCTCGACATCAGCACCATATCCAGAAGCGGCTAGCTCACTTACACTCACACCCGCAGATCATGCTCCGAAGTATTTTTGCCTCGCCATCGCCTATGTATCACATATTACACTCCCATTATGGTACTGGTTGGAGCTAGACAGATCTGCATTGCATTCTTGTATACCCTGCGCATATAGGTTGCATACTGAGCCTCTAGCTGTAGTGCTCCATCCATCACACCCCCCCACTAGCTCAGTACTTTCATAGTTTATTTCATGTTCATTTTGTCCTTTTTTTTTCTAGACATCCAGAAGACATTGACAGTTGTACATTGATTTGTCTCATAGGTAGAGTTCGGCCTCGAGTAGACGTTAATACAGCTTTCTTTCTCTCTCTCTCTTTCTCTCAGATGATATTGAGGAGATCCGCCAGCGTCCGATGCGGCACATATTATGAGATGGAGGCACCTCCATAGTGTACCCCCCCATCCCACATGATATTGTATCCCCTCACTGTGCTCCACTCACCTCCATCCTCCCTCACTATATTCACACCCTATAAGGGTTTCTATTTACCTTCCAGTTCCAGTTTCATTTTCTAGGTGCCAGTAGTATCATCTTTATTTTTCATTTTCTGGTTTTTTATCTAGACATTGTATCAGATCCACCATGATGTAACTTTTTGGTCTCATAGGTCATTATGGCCTTTTGAAGACGTTAATATAACATTTCATTTCATTTCATTTCTCTCGCACGCTACCGCACCTCCCCGCACTGCCTGTCTCCCTGTCCGCCCGCCCACCCGCCCGCGCGCTAGTCCCTTCGCCTCCCCAATGGCGTGAACCTATTCGCACCCTTGCTCACGCCTCACGCCGCTGGCGTTTGCACCTCGCTGTCGCACCTCCCCGCTTTGCACCCACATGCACGCACTGCCTATCACCAGCTTGGACATTTCCCAGTATGAAAGGGGTCTGGTGGACTCCAGGATGTCTAAATATTTGGAAAGTACAAGCTTTGGGAATGGGGGATTATCCTAGAATACAAAGGACCACACTCCTAAAATTTAGAAGAGTTGCTATTTTTGGCCCGACTTCGATGGAAATTCTGTTCGTCACGTCATTACATCTGGAATTGAGCAGATACCAAGAGTTGGCAAAGTGCCTATGACAGAATGTCTACTAGTTGGGATATTTTTAGAGCTAAAGATTATGGGAGAACCCATCTCTTAGATTGGTACATGTGACAAGAAAGTGGATCAAAGTGAGACAAGTGGCCTGACACTTGTTAGAAAGTGGATCAAAGTGAGACAAGTGGCCTCACACTTGTCACTTCAGCTATTGTGTGGCTCTCCACTTGTCATTGTAGCCTTCTCTTGCCATTTTAGCTCATGGGAGGCCCAAATCTATAAATTGGAGCCCTCTCTCTTCATTAATGAAGGCTCTCTTGCTGCACACTAGCTTCTGCCACCGTTACAAGCTGCCCTAATGATGGCTACTCTCTCTCTCTCTCTCTTGAAGGCTGCCCATGAAGAATACCGGCTGTTGGGGACTGTTTTGGAGGCTTCCATCGCGAAGAAATACTGAAGGCAAGGGTATTTAATCATTTATTATGATTTCTAGCCATTGTACTTGTTGTACCAGCCGTTGTACCTGCTGTACCAATCCTTGTACTTGTTGTACTTGCTGTACCAACCACCGTACCGACTGTGCCAGTTTCTGTACCTACTGTACCAGCCACTGTATCTACTGTCCCAATCATTGTACATGTTGTACCAGCATTTGTACTTGCTGTACCTGCTATACCAACCACCGTACCGACTGTACCAGCCACCGTACCGACTATACCAGCCACTATACCTGTTGTACCGACTGAATGGAGCGTTGTACTTGCTGTACCAGCTCTATTGCATGAAGACCCGTGGTTTTTGGGGAAGAATCAGTACCCACACGGAGGTATATGGATTATATTGTTGGCTCGACATTTCTACAGCCTGTGTTCCGGCTTGGTAGCCTCGTATTGGGCTGTGTTATGGCATTTGTATATGGATAATCCGGCATCTCCTGTGGGGAAAGTAAGGTCCTCAAAGCTTGTACATGATATTATTCTCCTTAGGTAATAAAATACTCCAAGGGGGGGAGTCGGCCCATTCCGGCCTCTATGTGGTGTCACATGTGCAAGATTTATTTTCAGCATTTGTGGATGTTTTGTCCAGCTTTTATGTTTTATGCAAAGTGATGATGGATATGTGTTAAGGCTGTGGCCATGTTTAAATGTTTTAATATGCATTGATGGTATCAACAAGTGTGTCAAAGGCCCTAGTCCCCCGGGCACCCGCCGCGAGTTACATTGGTATCAGAGCATAGACTTCCTTGGAAGCAGATGCTTCCTTCTATCAATAAGGAAGAGAAAAGATCTCAAGTGGGGGCCACACTTACCATCATTGCTATTAAGCATGGCCAGCCACTTCATAGCCTATGAAGCAAGAGCATGAGCAATAGACAGCTTGGTCTAAGAATTTATGAATTCACAAAATTTATCTTGGAAGTATGGAGTTGGCTTTATGTGCACACATTTAGCACTCTTTCCATATGGATATTGTGGATTATCTTATCAAGCTTATAGGCAAGCTCTTTGGAGATATATCTCGAGATATCTTAAGGATATGGTGAGGAGATATTTCTTTTGGCTTCATGACCAACCTGGAAAAGAAAAGCCAAGTATACTTTGAGTTTGCAAAGTTGGTGCTTTGGCTATTTACTATGAAGTGTTTTTGATGTTCACTAACCCTTGTATAGCCATGCAAGGAGAAAGGTGATGTTGTTTGCCTTGAGATGGTTTCACGGAAACATTGTTTATGGCTCCCTTTATTGGGATGGATTATATCTATGGAGATTTCTTTCTTGGACGAGATTTATATAGATATTGGGCTTCACAAGCAATTTCTATGGACGAATCTGTCCGAGTTTATAGAGAAGAAATCTTTGGATATCTCATGGATATGATGCTTTTATGAATAAAAGTCCACCTCTACTCCAAGGTGTGTGGTTAGCACAGAGTATGTGAAAAGAGTTATGGTATACAAGTCTATGGATTCCTGGACTTCTTTTCTAGGGATTTGGATCTATCCTCAGGTTTATGGATTATTCTTTATGGCTCCCTTTATTTGGGATGCATTGGACTTATGAAACTCATGGTTCACATACCCTGTGTAGTGTTCTCTTGTCCTACGTGCTCTCTTAAAGATTATTTCTACCATGTGTGGATGGAACAATAGAGAGCAGATGGAAGGGAACATGGGCACTTCAAAGGGTAGTGACAAGCACAACATACCCTGTGTAGTGTTCTCGTCCTACGTGCTCTCTTGAAGATTGTTTCTACCATGTGTGGGTGGAACAATAGAGCGCAGATGGAAGAGAACATGGGCACTTGAGAGGGTAGTGTGAGTTGGTGGCCGAAATGCCTACAAACTATTGGTGGCCGAAACGCCTATAAACTATGTGTAGCAGAAATGCTTATGGAACACCAGGTTATCTATGCCGGCGAGTGATTGTTTTATCTTGTTACTTGAGCCCACCTCTCATCCAAGGTGTGTGGTCAGAGTACCAACACGGAGTGCAAGTGGTAAAGTGGACATGATGCTTGGTTGGCACGGGACTTATGTCTATGCCAAGGATCATGTGGACCAATGCCTTGTTGGCAGGAGACTTACTTTTGTCTCGCCCATTTCTTTGGGACATGGATTCTTTAGATATATTGGATTTTTTAGACTGTCTCGTCTCGCCCACTTATGGGACATGATTATATCTTGAATATATGGCTTGAAGCTTACAGTTGCGGACAACTTTTAAGAAGCTGGGGAGGATGTCACCAGCCTGGACATTTCCCAGTATGAAAGGGGTCTGGTGGACTCCAGGATGTCTAAATATTTGGAAAGTAAAAGCTTTGGGAATGGGGGATTATCCTAGAATACAAAGGACCACACTCCTAAAATTTAGGAGAGTTGCTATTTTTGGCCCAACTCCGATGGAAATTCTGTTCGCGTCATTACATCTGGAATTGAGCAAATACCAAGAGTTGGCAAAGTGCCTATGACAGAATGTCTACTAGTTGGGATATTTTTAGAGCTAAGGATTATGGGAGAACCCATCTCTTAGATTGGGACATGTGACAAGAAAGTGGATCAAAGTGAGACAAGTGGCCTGACACTTGTTAGAAAGTGGATCAAAGTGAGGCAAGTGGCCTCACACTTGTCACTTTAGCTGTTGTGTGGCTCTCCACTTGTCATTGTAGCCTTCTCTTGCCATTTGAGCTCATGGGAGGCCCAAATCTACAAATTGGAGCCCTCTCTCTACATTAATGAAGGCTCTCTTGCTGCACACTAGCTTCTGCCACCGTTACACGCTGCCCTAATGATGGCTACTCTCTCTCTCTCTCTCTCTTGAAGGCTGCCCATGAAGAATACCGGCTGTCCGGGACTGTTTTGGAGACTTCCATCGCGAAGAAATACTGAAGGCAAGGATATTTAATCATTTATTATGATTTCTAGCCATTGTACTTGTTGTACCAGCCCTTGTACCTACTGTACAAGCACTGTACTTGATGTACCAGTCCTTGTACTTGTACTTGCTGTACCAACCACCGTACCGACTGTAACAGTTTCTGTACCTACTGTACCAGCCACTGTACCTGCTGTCCCAGTCATTGTACATGCTATACCAGCATTTGTACTTGCCATACCTGTTGTACCAGCCACCGTACCGGTTGTACCAACCACCGTACATACTGTACCAACCACCGTACCTGCTGTACCGGCTGAATGGAGCGTTGTACTTGCTGTACCAACTCTATTGCACGAAGACCCGTGGTTTTTGGGGAAGAATCAGTACCCACACGGAGGTATATGGATTATATTGTTGGCTCGACATTTCTACAGCCTGTGTTCCGGCTTGGTAGCCTCGTATTGGGCTGTGTTATGGCATTTGTATATGGATAATCCGGCATCTCCTGTGGGGAGAGTAAGGCCCTCAAAGCTTGTACATAATATTATTCTCCTTGGGTAATAAAATACTCCAAGGGGGGGGGGGGGGTCGGCCCATTCCGGCCTCTATGTGGTGTCACATGTGCAAGATCCATTTTCAGCATTTGTGGATGTTTTGTCCAACTTTTATGTTTTATGCAAAGTGATGATGGATATGTGTTAAGGCTGTGGCCATGTTTAAATGTTTTAATATGCATTGATGGTATCAACAAGTGTGTCAAAGGCCCTAGTCCCCCAGGCACCCGCCGCGAGTTACACTGCCCGTCTCCCTGTCCGCCCGCCCGCTAGTGCCTTCGCTCGCCTATGCGCTAGTCCATTCGCCTCCCTAATGGCTCGCACACTGCCGCACCTCCCCGCTTTGCACCCACCTGCACGCACTACCCATCTCCCTATCCACCCGCCCGCTAGTCCCTTCGCTCCCGTTATCCCACCAACTCTTCCTGCCACTCACCCTTCCTCAGGCCCCCAAGGCAGCAACATAACTCTCTCTTTCTCTCATAACGCATATAGGTTGCATACTGCAATAGTGCTCCATCCATCACACCCCCCCACTAGCTCAATACTTTCATAGTTTATTTCATGTTCATTTTGTCATTTTTTTTTCTGGACATCCAAAAGACATTGACAGTTGTACATTGATTTGTCGCATAGGTCAAGCTCGGCCTCTAGTAGATGTTAATCCAGCTCTCTCTCTCTCTCTCTCTCACATGTGGTTTCTGATTATGTAGACAGATTGGGAGGCCCAGGGGCATGCCTGGCAGGGGTGTTGATACCCATCTTGTTATATGTTGATGATATTGTTCTAATCTCAGACTCTCCAGAGGGGTTACAGAGACACTTGGATGCATTACAGGCTTTCTGTGCAGATAGAGATCTGACAGTGAACCTTGGGAAAACCAAGGTTATGGTGTTTAACACCACACAGGCATGGGTGACGAGATCAGAGCCTCAGTTCACTTTCCGAGGGGGGCCGGTGGAGTACGTCAGGGCATATGTCTACTTGGGAGTTACTTTCACAGGACCCCGTTTCTCCCTGAAGGAGGCAGCAGCAGCTAGATTAGCTCGAGGGAATGCAGCCTTGGGGGCACTTGAGAAGCAGTGTGCACACATACAGTTTCAGGAGCCACGAACCAAATTGTGGATATTTGATACGCTTGTCACACCGACTCTCCAGTACGGAGCTCCAATTTGGGGACCCAGTATACATCACAGATCTCAGAGAGGGACAGATGAGGGATGGAGGCAAATGGAGAGACCACTGATTATGATGATTGCCCGCATGATTCGGAGAAAATCATCAGTACCACATGAGATTGTTCGGTAAAGCTAGGTGCCCCACCAGTAGTAACTGAGGCCCTATTCCACGCAATTACCTTTTTACAGCGGCTATGGGAGCTCCCTCAGCAGAGGTACTCCCGATTGGCATTGACCTCATCCATACAGTTGGCAGAGGATGGAGATACTCATTGTTGGTATGCTCAGATGAGATCATGGTTTGACCTACATGGTTTGCAGATAGAGGTACTACCACCCTTTCAGTACAGTCTAGATTGTCCATTTTTGGATCTCACCCGCTCAGAGCAAAACCGCATGATCAGGATGGATATCATCAAAGTGGACACAAAGAGGACATGGACTAGCCCCCTTGAGCCCTTGGGCACGAAAATGACTCATTACAAGAGCCATTTTCTACACCTCTCACCAGACGATTTTATCACCCGCCCGGCATACATGGATGTACACCTATCACATGGGATACGTTGTGCCATTGGACAGATCCAGACCTCATCACACCAGTTGCGGATTGAGACAGGAATATGTGCATCAGATCTTGGATGACCGCATTTGTCAGCTATGCTACCAAGAGGTAGAGACAAAGGAACACTACATTTGCCGATGTATAGTCTATTATGAGATCCGAGGGAGATATCACTGCCTCTTCCGAGAGGGTTTTGGGCCGTTACGCAGGGTCATGGAGTTTGAGGATCAGAGATGCCTGGGATTGTTTCTACTTGAGCTCAGGAGACACAGAGAGACCCTCTTGGCAGATAGGAGGCCAAGCCATGATGTACCTAGACAGTGAACCCTGACAGATTTCTGCGGCACCAGCACCAGCACTAGCAACCCAACCCACACACCTCCTGATACCTCCTCCATTGGGCCATCAGGGCACTGACCATGCTCCCAAGGGGGAGTCACCACTGATAGAGCACTTATCTTATGTCGTGCTTGTCGGCCACGCCCACCAAGATCCCGACCACGGCATCCTCACCATCACCAGATCAAAGCCATTATTGCTCGGCATCGGAGGCACCTACCTCGCTTCTACGACCTCTCCATTCTAGACAGCCCCATGGTGGAGATACTTGATCTAAGGAGAGGGCAACACTTCAACTAATCAGCATACATGGATCTACCTGATATACATTTTCCAGTATTTTCTACTCAGTATCATCTCGGAGTCTTACAGTTTTGTTGTTATAACTATAGGACAATCAGTTTATTGTACTTTTTAGTCTCATTTAGTTGTTCTCTTTGATGAGACATCAACTTCAGATGTACTCTCAGTTTTGGTCTCATAGGTCATTATGGTCTCTTAGAGACGTTAATATATTATTTCATTTCATTTCTCTCTCTCTCTCTCTCTCTCTCTCTCTCTCTCTCTCTCTCTCTCTGTGCCTGTGGGAAACGCTGCAGAGTAATCTCAAGGAATGGCTCCGAGTCTCCAAGAGAAGCTCGAGGCCCTCGAGACGGCAATGAAGACACTAATCAAGGAGAACAAGAAGACATCCGATTCCAACCTCAATGAGGTGGAGAACAAATTACACCGGCACATCATGGCCCTCGAAGCACAGGTCACGGACCTTGAACAAGAGAACATGGCACTCAAGGAGGAGGTGAGTGCATTGAAAGTGGAACTGGTAGCCGTCAAGAACACCGAGAAGGAAGAAGGGGAGATCAATGACAACACCCTCACGGCCATCAAAGAAGAGATCTCCAAGGAGATCACATAGGACATGGAGGGAAAACTCGAAGCCAAGCAGTCAGGATGGGTTGAAGTGGTGAAGAAGAACATCCGTAAAGAAGTGAGGGAGGAGACTCAAAGGGAAGAACACCAAATCATTCACACCACCATTGAGGAGGAGAAGATGAGGAAGGCCCGCCGCCTCAACATTCGAGTCACAGGTATAGCCAAGACACCCGACTCCACTCCCGAGAAAGATGGAAAGCTTCTATGCACGAAGCTCGGCTACAAGAAAGAGGACCCTCTCCCCTTCACCAAAGCATGGAGAGCCGGGAAAGACTCAACACGCAAGCGAGCCCTCATCCTACAGTTTGCAGGAGAGACAGAGAGGGTCACCTTCATGAGGAAGAGGGTGATTCTACAAGGATTACAGGGAGATCCCATCTATTTGGATGATGACCTTACAAGGATGCAGATAGAACACACAAAAAAATGCACGCCGAGAGTCCTCCAGGCCCGGAGGGCAAGAGAGCATTCTGCCGTGTCATCATCGATGGCAAGGCCACCAATTAGCGCCAGGCAGCCTATCGGCTATGGAGGATCCAGATTCACAGATACACATAGCAGTTTGGAACTGCAATGGAGCACTTTGGACACATCTTGGGAGGATGGAGGTGTCAGAATACGCAGTGGAGATGATGACCAAATCTGGGAACACGAGCAAAAAACGTAGGCAGAAAAACAGCACAAGAGAGAGAGAGAGATGTAGGCGTGTAACTCTACTCTGATATACACAAGAAGATCCTGAATATGATACAAGTGTGGTATGGGGGCTGGGGGCCTATTTATATGCCCCCTACATGTGCAGTCGGCTGCCTACAGCAGGCCGACTAGCCCTGAGAACTCCACGACCAGACACATCTCCAGTCGGCCAGATCAACAGCAGTCGGCCACCTCCCAGATGCAGTCGTGGACCAGTTCAGCAGTCGGCCAGCACACATGGGCTGCCTCCCAAGCCACAGAAAAATGGGAAAAAATAGGGGAAAAATGCGGGGAGTGAGGAAAAATGATAAAACACCTCATACGGGCGGGCACACCCACAACAAAGGCCCTGGTGTATAAATCTAGACAGGAGATGACTTCTAACACCCCCTCTCAGCTCCTGGCTGTGAAACCAACCACAAGGAGCTGGGGTGCCGCCTGAGCAAATCCTGAGATAGCGACTTCGTGAAGAGGTCCACCGTACTGTCCTCCGTCGAACAGAACTCTAGCAAGATGTCATCAGCAACGATCTGTTCACGAACAAAGTGTCTCTCGATGACCATGGGTTCCTCCAGTGGAAGCCCAAACCTACGATGCAACCTCTGTATCTTCACCACCTCACAAACAGCATCACAAACAGCCCGGTACTCTGCCTCTGTTCTCGACAAGGCAAAGGATGACTGTCTCCAACTGCTCCGTAAAACTGCTCCTGGGCCTGAAGTAGATCCCCTCGTGTCCGGATCTCCTCCCCAAACTGAGTCACTCCAACCGTGGAGTCGGACTCCATCCAACAATCCCCCTCCTGTGTACAAGAGTCCATGATCCTTCGCACGCCGCAAAAACCACAGGAAACGCAATCCTGCCTCCCAAAGAGTCATCTGCAACCATGAGCTCAACCGCCTCATCAAGAAGCTCCCGTCCAATCTGGTGTCCATCAACCAGATCAATGAACCATACAGCTTCTGAATCACAGAGTCATCACACTGCTCACAAGGATCAACACCTGTTACGGTGCCTGGAAACCTGATGAAACCTGTCAACCACCCCCTCTGAATCCGGAACCACAAAGCCTGGAGAAACCACCTCCTTCTGCAAGTAAGCACCTGCCACCTGCTTGGCTTTCCGAAAGGTCCCCGTGGAAAGAACATCCTCAACAACTGGAAGTTCTATGTCCCGAACACTACGAGACATCAGAGCATAAGTGACCTGTTCAACTTCCTCTGACTGACGAACACAAGAACTACCAACATCAGTACTGGAAAGTTCCTGCCAACTGCTGCCATCTACTGGCAAGCTATCCACCACGTGGTCTCAAAAAGCCCGCTCCTGCAGCGTATCCACACACAAGTGGCCATTACCAGACTGCCACTCATCACAAACTTGAGGACCTGGGAGAGAGAGTGCTGAAAGCTTATAAACTCCATTCTCCACTCCGCCTTCCCAAACCTCCTGGCCTGTTGCTTTGTCCCGGAGAGCAATAAAATGCTCATCAAACTCCACCCGTACGCCAGTCTTGCAAACCTGATGCACTGACAACAGATGAAAACCAAGTGCCGGAACAAACAACACCTAGGAGGAATGTTCCCCCCCCCCCGCGCCCCCCCCTGCCATCGGGAACTATCTTCATCCTGCCCTCACTGTGAACTGGGATAGTGGATGTATCCCCAGTAAGAATGTGACCAGAAAGCCTGCAGAGATCCTGTAAACCGGAATGGGAAGGAGTCGTGTGCCTAGAAGCACCACTGTCTAGAATCCACTCCCGAGTATCCGTTGTTGCGGAGAGTCCTCCAATCTCCTCCCTGCCTGAAGAAAATGAAACATCGTGTCCACCACCTCAAGGTGCACAAAAGCCGAAGTCTTCATGATTGCTGCTGAGGAATCTTCACCCTTCTCGGTCTTCCGCTTGGGACACTGCCTCCAATAGTGGCCTTTCTCGCCACAATCATTACAGGTCCTCTCTGCCTTCAGTTTCTCGCGGTCAGTGTCAGACTTCTTCTCAGAAGACTTCTCCGATGAAGCCTTCCCTTTGCCCGAGTTACGGCCTTTCGACCGTTGGCCAGTAAAGGCCTCCGAACCTCCACCCTGAGGAGGGTTCGTGAATCGTTCCTCCTGGTCCAGGACCATGGGCACAAGCTCCTCCCACGTGATGGTGCTGAGCCTGCCACCACTGGTAATCAAAGAGGAGTAAAATGCTGAGTACGAAGAGAGCAAATGTGACAGCAACGTTATGGCCATGTCCTCTGACGATATCTCCTTCCCAGCCTGAAGAACTTCCTGCTGAAGAGCCTGCAGCTTGTTAATATGCTCCCGCATCGTCGACGACTTTGCAAGGCTCATAACCCGCATCTGTACTTCCAAGGAAATCCTCTTCATGGGCGACACCCTGTTGTAAAGTGAGGCCAAATGCTGCCATATACCTCTGGCCAGCGTCATATGCTTTACATGATTGATTACCTGCGGTGTGCAGTTGAGAATGACACGATCCCACATCTGTGACTGAGCCTCCCGGTCCTTTCGGGTCGACGGTAACTCCCCTTCCTCTACTTCCGACCGTGGAACACCGACGACGACGAAATCAGCGAGGTCGTAAGACTCCAGAACAGATTCCATCATCACCTTCCATATGCCGTAGTTACTCCCATCCAACTGACGGTCCACTGGGAACGTGGGGAGTGTCCGCATCTTCACATGTCTCTCGGCCATCTCAAACAGATCTGCCATTGCGGGGATGTACTTTGAATAGGGTGGGTAGGTGGGAACAAAGAAGAACTAAAACCTGCAAGTGGCTGTCCAGCAAATCAGCCCGCCGTCCTCTTGCTTCTCCTCTTCCCGAACAGTCCAAAACAGCCCACCAATCAGCCACAAAACAGTCCCCCTCTTGCTCACACAAATCCCAAGACCTATCTAGAGCCTAGGCTCTGATACCATGTCAGAATACGCAGCGGAGATGATGACCAAATCTGGGAACACGAGAGCAAAAAATGCAAGCAGAAAAACAGCACAAGAGAGAGAGAGATGTAGGCGTGTAACTCTGCTCTGATATACACAAGAAGATCCCGAATATGATACAAGCGTGGTATGGGGCTTGGGGGCCTATTTATATGCCCCCTACATGTGCAGTCGGCTGCCTACAGCAGGCCGACTGGCCCTGAGAACTCCACGACCAGACACATCTCCAGTCAGCCAGATCAACAGCAGTCGGCCACCTCCCAGTCGTGCGGGGAGTGAGGAAAAATGATAAAACACCTTGTACGGGCGGGCACACCCACAACAAAGGCCCTAGTGTATAAATCTAGACAGGAGATGACTTCTAACAGGAGGAGGTCATGGAGAGACGGGACATCATACAACTTACAGAGACGCACCAGAGCCCAGAGAGGGGGCTACCCAAAGTAGATGGCTATCAGTGGGAGTTTACATACAAGGGGACCACACGGCAGAGCACATCAAGAGGATCTGGAGGTATAGCGGTACTCTTCAAGCGAGGGCTACAGGAGCGCCTACAGGTGGTAGCACGTGACCATGACGCTAGATACATGTGGATCAAACTACAACTCTCGGCAGACAGGGTGTTATACATTGCTCTATGCTACTTCTCTCCTAGAGGATCGAGATATGCCATGACAGCAGAGGAGGAGAGTAGAGGGGAGGAGGAGGACACAGGGCCATTGGGAGAGTCACCATATGCAGCCCTTTCAGATGAGATCATACACTACTCCAACCTGGGGGAAGTCCTCCTTATGGGGGACTTCAATGCACGGACACAGAGCCGACAGTGCAACATTTATGATTTCGAGCACCCCGAGGTGATGCACACACTAGAGGTGGAGGACACGGGAGCTTGCAGGGTGTCAGAGGACATGGAGCCGGATAACACCAGATATGGTCATCACTTACTTGAGCTGGGAGCGCGACACCATCTCGTTATTTATAACGGGATGAGACAGTGGCAGGATTCAGGAGCATTGACATGCTTTCCACGATCGGGGGGGGGGGGGGGGGGAGCACAGTGGACCACATCATGGGGTCCATGGAGACCACACAGGCAGTGACATCTTTCACCATCCCCCCCTCTCCTATTGGTGCGGATCACACGTACCTCTTACTGTCACAGGCGAGCTCCACACCAGCACCCACACAGCCCACACAGGCATCGCATACAACTTTCTACTTCACCCATGACTTGGCAGACATATATGAGCATCATGTATATGACGGGCTACTCCAGATGGATCCCATGTCACCTCTAGACACTCTCACCACCCAGCTGTCATCTCTACTACATACGGCCGCCACCCGCAGCTTCCCCCATCACACACACATTGCACACACAAATAGATCTAGGAGCATGCCCCAAAATCGGTGGTATGATGATGAGTGCAAAGAGCTATATAGACACCTCCGTGCCCAGAGAGCACTGGGGACCATTACACAGAGACAGGCGAGCCGACAGATGAAGACCCTCACACGTCGTAAGAGGCATGCATATGAGGAGGCACAGTACTGGGATAAATACCGCCCACTCATGAGCAGAGATGCAGCCACTGCATGGCGCACGATGAGAGAGCCTCGCCCTCGTACCCCAATTGAGGATCCACACACATGGCACACATATGGAAAGAGCCTCTACCATATCCCTCAACAGCCACCCATACCACAACCACAGGAGTCCCGCCCTAACACCTCTACTTTCTTTACCGCCTCGATGGTAGAGAGAGCTATCCGCCGGTTACAGCATGGGAGATCGACTCACCACACAGGTATACAGAGTGAGCATCTTATTTATGCAACTAACACACTGGGACCCTTTGTTGCTCACCTCTTTAATAGGGCACTAGTGGAGGGCCTACCAGCTGAGTGGACTATGCACACCATCCTGCCTCTCCACAAAGCCGGAGACATGCTAGACCCCAGCAACTACAGGACTATCAAACTTTATGACGTAGTGCTCGAGGCAGAGTTGAGCTCACATGCAGAGAAGGAGGGACTGCGAGCACCAGGGCAGGCTGGATTTCCCACGAGCTTTCTCCACTATTGACCATATATTCACTCTGAGATGTCTGATTGACCAAGCTAGGGCGCGAGAGAAGAGATTATAATGCTGCTTTGTGGATTTCTGCAAAGCATTTGACACGGTGCCACGAGAGAGACTCTTCTAGTGCCTACAATCATTGGGGATCCCATCAGAGATGGTTTGGGGCATCTATGCTTTATATGAGCAGGTCCTCGGGCGCATACGATGCCCCGTGGGGCTATCTAATGTTATTGCTAGCACCATAGGTGTGAAGCAAGGATGCCCACTCTCTCCTACACTATTTGGGCTATACATCGATGAGGTGGCTGACTTCATTGGTCACGGTGGTGGGGACGGGGTAGACATCTCAGGTACCACAGTCCACACTATGCTATATGCAGATGATATTATTCTCGTCTCTAAGTCGCAGATGGGACTACAGCACCATCTCCATGCACTCGACGACTTCTGCACACAGAGGGGGCTTACAGTGAACCTTGGGAAAACCAAGGCCATGATTTTCCACACCTCAGGGCCGGTTCGACAACAGGCCATCTTCACGCTAGCAGGAGGACAGGTAGAGGTGGTAGACTCATATGCGTACCTGGGGATTACATTTACGACTCCGCCAGAAAGATTTACTATGGCACAGGCAGCCAGGGATAGGCTCACATAGCTCTGGCCATGCTAGAGAGACAGTGTCACCAGGCACACTTCCAGGAGCCCCGCACGAAGGGGTGGTTGTTTGACACACTAGTCACCCCTCCTTTGATGTATGCTGCAGCAATATGGGCACCTGGGCTCGCCACCTCCACATGGTCTCAGATAGAGAGGCCTCAGATTCTCATGCTCTCACGGATGATCCGCAGCAAACCCTCCGTCCCACATGACATTGTCCGGACGGAGTTTGTTGCACCTCCATGCTAGTAGAGGCCCTCTTCCAGACGATCAGCTTCATACAGAGGATCAGAAATATGCCATCAAATCAACTCTCACATAGAGCTTTTGAGGCGTCCAGGCAGCTCGTAAGAGTGGAGATAGGAGATCATGGTATTCACAAATGATACAGTGGCTCACTCAGCATGGTCTTGACATAGATCACCTACCACCTTTCCAGTATGATATACATGCACCACACATCCAGCTCTCTTACAGTGAGAGGAACAGAGTCATTCGGCAAGATTTATGGCAGCGATACACTCAAGAGACTTGGATTACACCTAGTCAGCCTCTACCGCCGAAGATGCTATACTACACAGATCAGTTTATGCGTATCTCAGCGGATGGATTCATACAGAGACATGGATACATGGATGTGTACATGCCTCACAGTGCCCGAGTGGCGATTGGCCAGCTCAGAGTGTCATCACACCAGCTTGAGATTGAGGCAGGTAGGGCAACACGGATTCCCAGAGCAGAGAGGATATGCATACTATGCAAGGAGGAGGTTGAGAGTGAGGAACATTATGTATGCAGTTGCAGAGCATATAGTGTCATTAGAGAGAGATACACCACCATCTTCAGTGGACATCCCTCACTCCGCCAGATCATGGAGTCCGCAGACCAGCGCAGATTTGGCCAGTTCTTGCGAGAGAGACAACGCCACAGAGAAACACTGCTACGGACTCATACCACAGGGAGAGGTGGGCGACAGCTCCAGCTCACTGATTTCTTCCAGAGATCTATCCCAGTGCCTACCCTGACACACGAGGGGGTTACACTTCAGCGCACTGGGGACCTCCGAGCCAGACGGAGACCAAGAGCACCAGGCTACCAGACTCCTAGACTACATCAGAGGGAGATCACAGAGATACGGGCTCGACATCAGCACCATATCCAGAAGCGGCTAGCTCACTTACACTCACACCCGGAGATCATGCTCCGAGGTATTTTTGCCTCACCATCGCCTATGTATCACATATTACACCCCCATTATGGTACTGGTTGGAGCTAAACAAATCTGCATTGCTTTTTTGTATACCCTACGCATATAGGTTGCATACTGAGCCTCTAGCAATAGTTCTCCATCCATCAAACCCCCCCACTAGCTCAGTACTTTCATAGTTTATTTCATGTTCATTTTGTACTTCCTAAGTATTGAGTCTAGCACTCTCACTCCACCCCTTGGAAGATCATCCTCCCTTGGAACCATTGCCTGAAAGCCTTTCCTAGTATGCCCCGAGTGGCATCCGACTCACAAGACTGCCATTCCCCTTGGGTCTTGTGGAACACCACCAACCAACCTCCTGGGAACTTCTTCCATGTCTTGCATTACTCTTCTTGGATTGTGCACCTTCACCTAGGACACCATCAGTGTTTAGCCTTGCTGAACCTGATACTGATACAATGTTGCCTGGTAACCACACTACCAAAAGATCAAGACATGGACGATGGTTTCATACATGCGCGATGCAATAAGGGTGGGTGGGACATGGGCAGCAACCATATCTCAGAATCAGCCTGAAGCTCTAATACCAAGTCAACATGTGGAAGCTCTGGGAGTCTTCTTTCAGCCCTAAACAGAAGAGGGAGAGAGAACGGAGTTTTTAGTATCTATATAGTACAAAAACGTGTACAACTTTGGCAAGCCATAGGTTGCCCCTTGAAAAGGTTGTCATCCATGAAGTTCTAGCTGTCATGTGCATCACAGATGCCATGGACATTCTCAGGGCTAGATCCAGAAGAGGCAAACAGATAAAGACCATGAACCAGTAGAAGATAGGTAGAACCAGAATGTAGGAGCTTCAGGCGTAGCATCTGAGGTGGACATGGAGCAGGACTTGGAGCAAAGCATGGATCAGATGGCTGTCGGCGCAGGACAGAGGATGCTGGCTGCCAGAAGAGCTATTGGCTGACGTCAGCAGAGTGTGGGCAGCAGGCGCATCATAAACAAGTAGTAGATCCAGTCGGGCAGCATTTACAATAAGTCGGGCAGCGCTGAATAGCTGGTATGGACATGGAACTGGCCGACCAGCAGTCGGCCAGCATAAAGAGTGTCCAAAGACCCATATAAATAGGGCCACATGATCTATGTTGTAGTCATTCAATCCCACTAGGGGTTTGGATCCTTAGAGGTCCCATAGGGGACAGATTTTGGGGTTAACCACCTTTTTATGAAGGCAGCCCATGGCTGCAGACATGTACCCTTTTTGTACCATAGATTATACTGAATTTTCCAGCACTTCTCTCTCTCTCTCTCTCTACTCTCTCTCTACTCTCTCTCTACTTGCGTTTTTGCATCAGATGGTGCGTTTTTGCATCAGAAGGTTTCCAAGAGTGTTTAGGGCTGAAAGAAGACTCCCCAGAGCTTCCGCATGTTACATTGGTATCAGAGCATCAAGCTCAGCAAAGCTAAACGCTGAATCAGTCCCAGATGATGGTGTACAGGTCCAAGGTACAGGAAAGTACACGGATTCGAAGCCCAAGGCGAGGAGCACAGAAGCGGGAAGAACTCCCAGGAGGTTGGTTGGTGGTGTTCCACACAGTGCCAGATGGGGATGGCAGTTCCGTGGGCCAGATAGGTTCTCAGGTAACGGTCCCAAGGGAGGTTGATCCTCCAAGGGTGATGTGAGAGTGCCAGACTCAGTTCCAGGAATGAAGACCAAGACGGTGTTCAGAGTCAGGGCAGGAATGGATTGTGGACTAGAGGAAGACCAGATGCATAGATCTTCATCAGAGACAGAGTGGTTTGGAGAACAGGCCGGGTTTTCAGAGAAAAAGGTTTGCCAGGGATGGATGATGACAGAGGGACTTCGGGACAGGATTGGGATGATGACAGTCATCCAAGAGCAGGTTGGATTCCCGTCATCAAGTTTAGCAGAGGGGGATGTCATGTGCATCACACATGGACATTCTCAGGGCTAGATCCAGAAGAGGCAAACAGATAAAGACCATGAACCAGTAGAAGAAAGGTAGAACCAGAATGTAGGAGCTTCAGGCGTAGCATCTGAGGTGGACATGGAGCAGAACTTGGAGCAAAGCATGGATCAGATGGCTGTCGGCTGCAGGACAGAGGATGCTGGCTGCCAGAAGAGCTGTCGGCTGACGTCAGCAGAGTGTGGGCAGCAGGCGCATCATAAACAAGTAGTAGATCCAGTCGGGCAGCATTTACAATAAGTCGGGCAGTGCTGAATAGCTGGTATGGACATGGAACTGGCCGACCAGCAGTCGGCCAGCATAAAGAGTGTCCAAAGACCCATATAAATAGGGCCACATGATCTATGTTGTAGTCATTCAATCCCACTAGGGGTTTGGATCCTTAGAGGTCCCATAGGGGACAGATTTTGGGGTTAACCACCTTTTTATGAAGGCAGCCCATGGCTGCAGACATGTACCCTTTTTGTACCATAGATTATACTGAATTTTCCAGCACTTCTCTCTCTCTCTCTCTCTACTCTCTCTCTACCTGCGTTTTTGCATCAGATGGTGCGTTTTTGCATCAGAAGGTTTCCAAGAGTGTTTAGGGCTGAAAGAAGACTCCCCAGAGCTTCTGCACGTTACACTAGTCTAGTGATCCAGCCCATAAAGGACTGAATGAGTCTAATGGTTCAATGGCAAACGCCTTTTATAGACCTCAAGAGCAGCCCCCAACTGGCCAACCTGCTGTCGGCCAGCAGAAAAGTCCAACAAAATCCACATTCAGCCAACAGCGCCAGAAGTCCCCTGAGCAGCCTGCCAACCAGTCCCTTTATCCTTGGGATAACTTCCAGGGTCCTCTTGTGCCCTGCTCATGCCCTAAAAGATCTGTTTTTTCTGTTGCCCTTCAGGGATTAAACCTGGGATTAGCATGTACACGTCATGCAAGTGGTTCTATTACAATGAGCAACATTTGAGTTGTGCAATTTCTCTCTCTCTCGTCTTCTATTGTATCTACAAAAGAGACAAGGAGTCTATGAGATAAAAAACTGATATATGTAATCCATGAGTAAACTGGATGTAAAAAACAAACATGAAAATGGTAAACGAGGCCCGCACCTTGCATATATAAAGAAATGGACAAAACTCGTCTTGTCACCCTCCTCATGAATGGATCAATGTCCACCCCATGTGGGAATGCCTCTCTCTGACGTATGTTCTAGATATGGGGAGAAAGAGAGAGAAAGAAAGAAAGTTATATTAAATGAGGCCAAAGGTGGCACAAGAGTTCCATGTTGTACTAGGCCATGGAAAATGGACCATGGAAAAAGACCAACAAAATAAACTCATGCAAAAAGGTAGACTAGCTGTATGCCTATCTGATCATCATCATCAGCATGCCAAGACAACTGATGACATGGACAGGGAAGCATAGGAGAGTTAGGGTTAGCAGACCTTTGTGACCCCTTACAAAGGCTGTAGGTTGGAGTTCGCACACACCAGTTAATTGTAAGTGCAAGCCAAGGACAGGTTATAGCCGGCCAGAGGCACAGGCCATATGACACTGGACAAGCACAGAACGACAAGATAGTATTAAGCGAGAATGGGAAGCTCTCTACTCTCAGCTGGAACCCAAGAACAAAAGGCCTAGATTGATTTGCAAGAGAGGACAAAGAAGGCTAAAAGAAAAGTCAGAAGAAGACAAGAAGAATCAAGAACTACAAAAACAAAAGAAGCAAGCTGGAAATGAAGAATTGCAAATGCCCCATACGTCAGACCAGATGCTCCACATTTTGTAAAACTAAGGGAGGCCATTGAGAATCTCCCAGGTGCCCTAGATCAGCTCCCTGGATCCTAGAAGTACCAATGCAGGGCTGAGGGGTAAAACACCCCTTAAGAGGGGAAAAAGTGGGTAATACCCCCAGGGCCTGAGCAGCTAAAGGGGGCATTTTTTTTCCTACAAAGAGGTGCATGGCCCCAATATGTCATCATCTCATACTTGCCTCCCCTATTCTTCAGCAGAATGCGGACAGCAGAAAGCTTAGAACAGCCGGTTGGACGGATATCAGCAGAATTCCCACAAAGATGGATGGAACCTGGTGGAGTAGCCAGATGGAACCGGATAGGCTCGGACCATAGTAACATAAAGATGCATTTTGTCCCCTACGAAATCCACAAAACACTTCTATGCCGAAAGGTTTCGAAACAAGGCGAAATTTCTTGGCTGAAACCTCGTTTCGCCCAAACTTGACATTTTAGCAAGGGAAGGCGCCGCGCGAGGGGGGGGGGGGGGGGGAGAGGGGGAGGGAGGGAGGGAGGGAGGGGGGATTTGGTAAATGTTTTTTTGACCCAAAACCAGAAACAAAAGTCAAAGTTTGTCCAATTTCACTTTCAATCAAGAATGTTCCCCAATTTATCATTTAGCTCTTCAATTTCCACTACTTGCACACCCAATTGCTGATTTTTTTTGCAATTTCTCCACTACATGCCTGTTTTCATACTTTTTCCCGATTTTTGACACTTTCTATGTTATAGACTTATATTTATATAACAAGTCACTTCAAAACCTCTCCATTTCATCCAGGGGGGACCAAACGAAACCCTTCAAAACTACGAAACTACAAAATATATGAAATGTTTCTTGTGACTATGGCTGGGAAGGAACTTGCCAGAAATCTTCAGAGAGTTCCCAGTTTGATAATTGTGAAAGCACAGTAAGGTATCGATGAACAAGCCATTGTATTCCCTCCTTATATCAGTGAAGGAAATACTCCACCAGGGAGAATGAAGGCGTGCATCCTAATTATTGGAACCTAGTAATTGCTTAATCGATTCAGTGCATAATTGCTTTGACCCACATTGCACAGATCAGAGGTATGAAAGCTGGTCAAGCTGCTTCGCCAGATGATTTTCAAGTTTCAACTTCAAATTTTTATCTTAAACATGAACCGAGGTAAAGTTGAGGGTTAATGCTTTGCCTGCCCTGCTCACACCTGCTGCCTGGCTTGCCTATGGACACCCGTACACTGTCTGACCTGTGCACTACCCAGACAGTTCAACCTGCCCACTACCCAGAAACATGTGTGAAGCTGCTTGGTCCTTGGGCAGCCAGTCATTGACAGAAGCTGGTGGCTGCTGCCCAGGTGCCCAAAACCTGTTTTATCTTAACACTGCTGGGTCAGAGGGCTGACATAAAACATAAATTGCTGCTTTTTGACTTCTGCAAAGCCTTTGATATTATAGGTTTGGTTGGCAGACAGGAGGAGTAAGGCCACAATGGCACAAGCTGAGTACATAAGATAAGAGGGGCTCTGTCATACGAATGTGCAAGCCACAAGTTACAACGTGTCCTTAACTAGTCCTGATGAAAGCTAATCCATCATGTTCTACCTCCTTAGATAGAGAGGATGATTAGGCCCATGAAATGTGGTTGGGCTTTCCACGGGGCACTCTCAAAAGTGTTTGAACTAGATATTTTGAATCATGGGTTGTATGTGATGCTAACTCCAAGAATGGGTTCAATCAGCATGTAGGAATTGAAACTCTCTACGCAACCATTATCAAGTAAAACAATTTACTAGAACGCAGAACAAAACTCACCCAAAAATTTCTAACAAAAGGTTGACCTCCTCATCTGCTGGAGCTTCCAGAATCTATATTATCAAACAAAAGAACAACAATAAGCCCGGCCGATCTTTACATTGGCACATGGAATACAACATATTAGGTTAAAAGAATTATATACATACATAACATACATGCACACACACACACACACACATACTAACTAGTTACCATTTACATCTTCACGACAACCTAAATGTGCACAAACTCAGGATTGTATTATGTACCATTGATGTTACTATGTTCTCAATTGCATGGCTGCGCAAAAATACTTCTCGAAAATTCATGGGTTCCCCATCACCATCAAAGTCATAGAATAGGACCTGCAAACCAAGTGCTTAATTTCACTTTCATGCATGCAAGCATGCAATAGCAAGTCACTGTTTGTGACACAAAATTTGCCTATAATTTAAAAGCTTTGCAAACAACAACAAGGATGGATACAAAGTTGTAAAGAAAAGACACCAGCAACAATGGTGTATGTCAGCACACAGGATCAGATTGCTGACATCTTCACAGAGGCATTGGGTACAGAGAAACTTCTTAACAACAATTGTGCACAACACTGCTTCGTACGCAGAGAGATGGCAGCGGCCACGCAGCAAAAAAAGCAGTTAACCATAAAGGCAGGGCAAAGTGTGACACACCAGCGCCCTACACAACTCTCTAGCATGTGGGCGCAGCAGGACCAACAGATTGCAAGCAGGCAGCCTTGGCAAAAACAAGCTGCCCAATCTGCAACAATCAAATGCCCCATCACATGCTTGGCCAGATGAGGAAGCAGACGAGAAGTCGAAAGCCCTCTGGGCATGCTGAGATACCCCTTTCTGTAGTGAAGGTGAAGACTGGCCGTGAAATTCCTTCAATGAGTTTCATTTGAGCGTCATTTATCACATTCTTAGCATAAAGTTATCAAACAAGGCTACACAAAACTGTTCACATGCTCAAAAACATCCTAACAGCATTTATCAATAGTGACTAGACAACCCTTTATAATCAAAGGAGAAAAACATACCTTGGATGCTTGTCTAGGTGAAGAGAGTTCATCTTGAGATAAAGGAACTGGCAAATCTTCACCATCCACAGACCGACTTTCTGCCACTGTTGGTAAAGGCTTAGAGTCTCTCCCCAGTTCTTTAAGAGCACCAAGCCACCTTGCCAAAGCTTGAACTCTTTCAATACCCCGTGCACTCTGAGCAACTTCATCCAGCCTTTTGATCGCATTTTTGGAACTGTTGAGATTCCGTCCCACCTAATCCACAACGAGCATGTTTTAATACAAGAAACTATGACATTGTGAGACTCAACATCCTTCAAATAAGTTTTCTGGTAAAATTGCAGTTGAATCACAAAATTCCATGCCCCCCTCCCCAACCATGTCCCACCTCTCTTTTGTCAGTTACATTTTAATACACTGAAAGAGTGCCTTGAGTATCCTCTTTTTCATACTCTACGTCGTTTTGTATGCTTGATCTCATACAAGACTTCCATGTACATTGCTGCTAAGAGCCACAAGGAGTAGACACCAGATAGGTATACGCAACTGGGGGTGTTGATTCTTTGGCACTCTGGAGGCTGGCAACGAATTCCTGGGCTTAATTATGACCTCAGAGTTGGTGCTCGCAATGGAAAGATGGCAGAGCGGACTGCTGAGCACATTGATGGGCCTGAGCACAAGGTAGAAATAGCAGATGGATTAATGAAACTGGTGATGGGACAGCCCTGATCAGTTTTCTATGCAGAAGGTGACATCATCCATACAGAGTAAGGGATACGTCAAACTGCCAGAATTACCCAGCAGCTTGTCAAGAGATGCAAATCCTATCTGAATGATATTAATGGGCATATTTATTCCATCCACTAAGCATGGCTACTGCTATCCCTCCCAATTACCTCACGCCACCACTTACCTGGTCTGCCAAGCACCCTTTCCCACATGCCTAGTGGACATTCTTGTGAATAACCTGCAACTTCAGCTCATTCACACCCTGCCAGGACACCTGGAGCACCTGGCAGGGGACTCACTGTGCATGCAGAGACATCGGGCAGCCTTCTTCCGCACCTGAAGCACTAGACCCTTCTTCATCAAGGGCACGGTCATCTAGCATTCCTGGCCACCTGTTTGGCTTCCCCCTCCTCCCCCTCCATTGTGGCCTCCCTCCGAGAGAAGCCAGCTATGGAGGGAGCCCCCCTTCATTTTCTTACTGTCATGGATAGGGCTGTATCACGCCTGTTGGTGGATTTTCTTTTAACGAATATAAGGACTATTCTTGTAAGGGGGAGAAAAAAAAAACTGCAGCTTCAATTCCCCCACACGCGCGTGCGCGCACACATTGAAAGTATATCAAGCTAGGTTGTGATTCCCACCTCATCATTTGTTTAATGTATGTTTTCTACACGGGAAAAATCTGAACTTTTAATTGGTGATTGTAAATACTTATGTAAGCAGAGGTTTGGCCGCGTGCTCTTGGGCAACAGACGTCTCTGAAAAGCCCAATTTTGAAAGAGGAGCCCCTTAACGGACAGACATTTTACAGACAGTTCTGTAAACCCTAATTTGAAGAATTATAAATGCAGAAAACACTGAGTCTGAAGCCAGAGGAAAAAGCTAGGGTACAACTTACGAGGCGATCTTGGACGATCTTTGCGCCCCCTGCGACTGCCTGTCCTGCGTGCTGCGCAACACTCCTCACAGTGCGAGAGAGGTTGGGGCCGATGTTCTTGCCCCCAACCTCGGCTGCCTTGCTGATCGCAGACCTCAGCCATGACATCTTGCAGGCAAAGCAAATCGCACAGAAAAGAAGCAGAAGGAGGAGATGGGGATGGAGAATTGAGCGCACGAACACAGTCGGAGATGATCAGAGGCCATCGTCCACCTCCATGTCTGTAAACTTCTCGGACTTAGCTATGGCGAGAAAAGAAAATACGTCGTGTCTTGCCTCTTCTCTGCATCAGGTGCTTTTGGATTAACGCATCCCAAGTCTTAATCCAGTTTTATGTTTCAATTTAACTAAGTCTTCATCTTTTTTCCCCCTTGAGGAACAAGCTCCTCTCTCGAGTCATAAAACTTTTGTGAGCACCATCATGCCTCATAGGATGCCCCCACCAGTAAGGGTGGCTTCACACGTCCCCAAATGAAAGTCGTTTCCCAGCTAACAAACGCTCATTCATGTGACTGCCGAATTTGAACAGGCATGCTTGATTGTCACACACAAATCTAACAATTGTGTCCCGTCGTAACTGCGTGGGCATGCACTCTTGACCCAAAGCGATCATAAACATGCAATTTCCCATAGAAGGTGGATGATACAACCATATGTGCCCAACCCAAAGTGATCATCATAAATAGGCAATTTCTCGTTTTGCCTATGCACCCGAGCTGGTGTAGCTAAGTTAGGATTTCGACCAATACAAACAAATGCCACTACACTACACACCCATGGACAACGCCACCATTACATTCATAAAAACACGCTTAGGATTTGCTTTTCAACTCCACTTAAAAAAAACAAGCAATAAAAACCTTGATAATCTTTAACAATTAGGGCACTCTTTTGTAAGCCTATGCAACACCTTCAATTGTACCTTGATCGAATCTACACCACCTAAACTAGATTTTGCAAAAATGTGAAGCATCCTTTAGCCTAAATGTCCCCTTTCACATCCTATATCAACTAGATGCTTTGTTGATGGCCTTGTCTTCTAGTACAATAAGGGGTATTTTGAGATAAACCCACTCCCCTCACAATCCCTATGTCCTTTCATTATGATGATTCTTGTATAAACAGGCCTCACAATCCCTATGTCCATTCTTTATGATGATTCTTGTACAAGAAGCCCTTAGCCCTTGTTAAAAGAAAGCCTAACTAACTTTTTTATTGTTTTGAATGTTGCTATTAGCTTGAAATAAAACAAGGAAAATGGGCTAGTCTACATTGGTTTCCTTGTTCTATTATAGCTTCAACTAACAAATCATATAAATGTCGGACCATTTTTTCCATTGTAGAGCCAAAGTTTTTTTTTTTTATATCTTCGAGCTCTTCCTTGAGACACTAAAGCTATGTTTGATGTAGCTTGAGATTTGAACTGAGATTGTTGGTGCCATAACAACCATGACCCATAAGAGAAAGCACATAGATTAACTCATAATAATAAAATAAAGACTTTAAGTGGACAATCGTTCATCTTTCTTTTCCATGTCGTCTCATAGCATAGGGAAGATGCAAGCTTTTATGTCCTCCCAAAAACATCTTTCTTAACTCTAAAGACTTCTCAACTTGCCTTTATTTCTAAAATGTGTTTTCAATGCGTTCATCTCTAAAGACTTCTCAACTTGCCTATGTGGTTTTAATTTGTTGATCTCTTCACGTATTTCTTAGTGTTTGCATAGCTTTAGAGGAAAATATCATATTTCAAAATCTTCTTTGAGAAAATTTAGTAACAATTTGGCATATTGCAAAGAGTTCAAAAAAACATTTTCCCTTCTCAGAGTACCCTTCTCCCAAAAACTATTGCATATCATACAACCCAAACTCTATCATAAACTCTTTATTTTTCATTATCTTTATGAATGAAATTGTCAACATATCACCTAGGTGCAAAGCATGTCACATAGAAGATATTTAGTAATATTTTAGTCACTTCATGTTGATTTGTTATGTTGATACCACTATATCACTTTTTTTAGATGGTTTTTATCAAGTAACTACTTTTTTTAGATGGTTTTTTATCAAGTAACTACTAAAATCTCCACCAAATGTACTCATAAAAACCTGATAATTTCTTTCCTACATAAAAAAATGTTGTCATATTTATTTGCATGTTCTTTATATATTCCATAAAAAAAACATTGTTAGATTTATTTTGCATGTTCTTTATATATTCCATACAACCCCTTTTTTCTAACAAGTTTCAATAAACTATGGCAATGTTGTAGATTTCAAACTTTAATCCTTTTGAAAAAAAAAAATAGTGTCTTTTTTACACTTTTTAATTTATTTTGCATGTTCTTCATATTCCATACAGTCCCTGTTTTCTACATAGTTTTAATAAACTGGAGTTCTTTACTCCATCATTGTTCATAATACTAGTGTCAAACTCATGGGGCAATGATGCCAGTCACCATTTCAAACATTAGCCCTTAATTTATTTTGCACGCTCTTCATATAATCCATACAGTCCCTATTTTCTACCTAGTTTCAATAAACTAGAGTTCTTTACTCCATCATTGTTTATAATACTAGTGTCAAACTCGTGGGGCAATGATTCCAGTCACCATTTCAAACATTGGCCCTTTTTATTTTTTTTACACAGTTTGAAATGTCACCATTTTAAGGTAACAATTGTTAAGGTCACAATTGTTAAGGTCACAATTGTTAAGGTAACAATTATTAAGGTCACCATTTTAAGGTAACAATTGTTAAGGCCATCTAGATTGACGTCATCATTTCCAAGTTATTCAAGCTTATCTTACTACATATAATAGCTACTTTCATAAATTTTACAATAATAAAGGAGAATCATAAGTTTAGACAAGTCTAAAATTTGGGGCTATATGTGCTTCATTAGACTATTTCCAATGTACACTCCAAAGTACACATCACAATCCATTCAGCTCTTGGGTTAGCTTGTACACTTTTAAATCGTTAACTATGTCATTTATGAATGCAATACATTTGATGACATTGATCCCAACACACACACAATCCAATTATTTATGCTTGTTATACTTCATTAAGCATTCAAATAACTATCACAATCCATTCACCTCTTTGGTTACCTTGTATAGTTTTGAATCTTTAATTCTGTCATTATGGATACAATACATTTGATGACATTGAGCCCAACACAAACGATCCAATTATTTATGCTAGTTATACTTCAAGCAATAACTATCCAACTATTTAGATGCCTATAATTCATAAAACCTATGGCATCATACTTTACACTTGGTATCCTAAACTTAGGAGGTATAGTTGTACACACTAGACATTACTACTTGTTATCCTAAACTTAGGAGGTATAGTTGTACACACTAGACATTACTACTTGTTATCCTAAACTTAGGAGGTCTATTTGTACACACTATACATCACTTGACTTTGAATAGCCTTTAAGTTTCTCACGTAATGTCCATTGTAATAAGGCCTTTCCCACAAGAATCTCGAGCGGTACCACCTCAAAGTTTCTTTGTCTAGCCCCTAACCCACCATTCAAGTGGTCAAAGAACCATAGGTCTTGAACACATGATTCAACTTTTCCATGAAGTAGCACAATGGATGATTAACCTGCTATCCACACACTTATGTCCATCCCATACACATGCCAAAGCCCATTTTGGAAACCCATTGACTTAAGCTTATGAGATTCCCTACACAGGGCTCATTTCTCAAAAACCCTTAAACATTATAACTAATAGATTAAAAAGCCATTTCCCCACACGAGGGCACATTTCCCAAAAAACCCTTAACCATTATAACTGATAGATTAAAACCCACAGCACCTCTACATACCATATGCAATTACATATCCTCATGGACATCTTCCTTAGACAACTACAATGTAAGCCTTCTAGAAAAGTTTTCCCTAAATATTAAACCAGAAGTTGGAAAACATTTTGTGCTTGTATACATTTATGATTAAACTTAGCCAAAAGGAACAATGACAACTATGGCATTTAAAAGAGAGGGAAAATCTCGATAGTTGAAGGTTAAAACCCTAAATTCCTTGGAATATGTCAATCACAACAACAGTGAAATAGCATGCCGTTATATGTGTCTCTGTAAGCACCCAAACGATAATGGATCCATCAAAACTAGGGAAAGAAGGAAATATCTCCCCCCACCCCAAGCCCTGAATAGAAAATGTGCACAAGGCAAATCTCATCCAAAAGATTATAAATTTATATCTATAAAGGGGGGGGGGGGGAGAGAGAGAGAGAGAGAGAGAGAGAGAGAGAGAGAGAGAGAGAGAGAGAGTTTCCAAGCCTTTTTCTCCACCACATGCAAACACAAGCATGAGAGGGAGAGAGAGTTTCAAGCCTTCTTCTCCACCACGTGGAGAGAATTATAAAAACCCTCCCTCTCATTATTCTTATGTTTGAGATATTACTCTCATTATTCTTATGTTTAAGTTTCTAGGAAGTGGAGAAGAAGGGTTGGAATCTCTCTCTCTCTCTCTCTCTCTCTCTCTCTCTCTCTCTCTCTCTCTCTCTCTCTCTCTCTCTCAACCATGTGTAGAAGAAGGGTTGGAATCTCTCTCTCTCTCTCTCTCTCTCTCTCTCTCTCTCTCTCTCTCTCTCAACCATGTGCAGACATAAACATGAGAAAGAGAGAAAAAGAGGCATTCCATCCCTCCTTCCCCAGCACCAACAAACACAAACATGAGGGAAATTAGGTTTTTTTAATTCTCATGTTTGTGTTTGTAAGAGGCATAGAAGTGTTGAAATTATAGGTAAGTCTGATCAAGTGTCTTTGTGAAGGCTTGTGACATGGGAGTTCTTAAAGTCTAAGGCTAAAATCCTTTATAAAAGTCTAAGGTAATTTGGTACTTGCATGGAATCTCATTAATTTATAGGTATCTCTTTGAGAAAGGGAGGTGGCTCAAACTTAGGAGAAGATGTTTGCATCCTTTGCATCGTAGGATTGTGACTCAAGATGCTTCAAGTGAGTCCTATATACTTGTACACTCTCACACATCTTTTATATAAAGAGTTTTATGATAATGAGAACGTAGTGAGATGTGTCAAGCTTATTTGTATGCTTGTTTCATAACTCCTTTCTTAAGCTTAATTAGAGTGATTAATAGCTTGATTACATTATCTCGTTGTGATTAACATCATGTTGCTTACTCGTTTAGTGTGCTTATTAAAAGTTATGTTTGATTCGTGCTCTTTAAGAGCTTAGTGCCAATTTGAAGTTGGTATCAATAGGAGTTCATCTCTTATTTGTATTGTGTGTGTGAGGCAAGTGTGAGTGGTTGTGTGATTTATTCTAGAACAAGCTCATGTAAGAGTTGTGAGAGGACACTTTGAAGGAGACATCATAGCTAGCAAAGTCCTATTTGCAGGACTATGGTGGCTAACACTCTTTGTTGGTGATGCAATGGAATATGTCAAATGTTGTGATGTGTGCTAGCACTTCACCCTTAGTGGATGCACTACTAAGAAACCCTATGTAGTATCACGTGCATTCAAGGGGTATATAGAAAACCCCTTACTTGTAAATTTTTTATGAATGAAATGAACCCTTTTCGTTTATAGACTTTTGGATTTTTTTTCCAAAATCGATTTAAAAAATGCCTTCTATTAATGTATTTCTATAAATTTACCTTAAATTGTTGAATTAAAAAACCCCTTCATTTGAACTCTCACATGCCATACTTACATATTTTTAGGTGAACCCCTCGAGGCTTCACCATTCCCTAATAAAAGGATACAATGCCTTACAAAACTAATTATGTCTATAAGACCTTTCACCAAATGAGGTATTGACTTTGTAGGACCCATTGGCTTGATCTCGTTTACAAGCACATAAGTGTGATTTTGTAACCAAGTGGGACTAGGCATAGCGTTCTTTTTCCCTTTTGTATCATTCTTCGTCTTCCCATCTCCAAAAACTCTACATAGTCTCATACTCATGCCGTAACTCTTCGTTGGATAAAGTCTTGAGAAATTCATTGTCCATTGCCTCATGCTGTTTTTTCTATTGTAATCAACACAAAAACCCTAACCCTAGAGTTCTACATGCTTTCTAAACTCCCTAGGAACATACTAGGCTGAAATCTAGACTTTGCAATTTGCATTGGTTTAATTGTATTTGATTGTTTAGGGTTTGGTGTGGCTATATGGCGGAGGTTGAGGTAATGGCTACGAGGAATAATACGGGTACTCGTAGGTTGGTGTAGGTGGAGGTTGAGGTATGGTTACAAGGGATAGTATGATTATTGGTAGGTTGGTATGCGACAACCAAAATAGAATTTAAGCATTCTTCTCAAGAAGGTGAGCTAGGATATATCTCTATTGAGATCCAAAAGTTATTAACACTATTAGAAGCATGTCCCATCAATCCGATAAGTGCAATTATCCATAAACTCAAGGCCTCATCCAACCAACCCTCTCCATGTCCCGTAAAACCAAAAGCCAAGAAGGCAAAAGTCCAACCAAAAGAGGAAAAGCTTCAGAAAAAAAACCAAGGAGACACTGTAAGAGAAACTAGAGGCCAACAACCAATTCTTTAAATCCTCCTACCTTAGTCTCTTATAAAGTCTCAAGGAATCAGATAAAGAAAGTGTGAATACCTAAGGAGCCAAGGGAGCCAACTCATGTTATGCCCACCACCCAAATAATCAAATCCCAAGAACAAAAGGCCTAAATAGGTGTGGATTCGAAAGAAAAGTATCTTGAAAATGCTGATTAAAGTCAACGACAAGTTGATATGGATCCCTAAGCTAAGAAGAAGCCAAAAGCCAATTAGTGATCCAACAACATAGGGATGGGTGACCACATAAAGGTCACTAATAGCCCAAGGATACAACCAAGGAAGAAGCAAAATCTGAGTGCCAAGGATGCAATCCACACAAAGATGCAACCCTCCTAGAGTGACAAATTAAAGGTTAACAAAATCATGATCATGCTCAAGGATCATACATCAACAAGTCATACTAAAAGAAGATATAGATGACCAAAAAGCAAGATTAAGGGAAAGATAAGATTGAGCACACATGGACTGTGGAAGAGTAGGAATAGCTCCAGAAGAAAATGCAACATCTACTCTCTTCTTCAGCTCTATACAAAATCTCAGCATCCCTACTCGTCAAAACCTTTGATGAGCATGGTGTAAGGACTGCTCTAGCACAAGAAGGCCCAAGGACCATCAAAGGCTCATTCCTAACCTAAGTAGAAGCCAAGATTGTCACGATTATGAATACACCCTTAACTTAAATATTAAAGCTAAAGATGTTGGTTAAAAGACTAGTGAGACAGAGCAATGCTATCAAGGTAAGTATCTGACTCTTAAGTCAAGTCACCCAAGTTGCTAGATGCCAAAATGCACCAATGGCAAATTCAAACCACCAAAACAAGCCTTAAGGCATAAGAGATAAGAGTCAAGTTGTAAAAGCCCAATCATAATTCTTTAGGGAGTCATATTACTAGTACATCAATGTACAATTCCATTTTCCATAAGGCGAGTCACTTGTGCTAAAGAGACAAACATAAACATTGAGTTGAGTCACCTATGTGGGATGTGGTAGGCATAAGAGTCAAGTCCAAATCATAAGGAGGAGTGATATAGTTACATCCCCAAGATACTCAAAGGACTAATAGAAGTTACATCCCCAAGATACTCAAAGGACTAATAGAAATAATTTTTATGAACCTCACCACCATCAAAAACCCTAGACCTTCTGCTCACATTATTGTTTGCACCACATGCTCAATTAGGACGTTATTTTCAATAGAATTTAGGTGTCACACACATGTATTATGCACTCTTTTATTCATTGGCTTCCCAAGCACTTGAAAAATGCCACATCGCTCATGCACATGACACATAGGCTACAAAAACGTCGACATCAAAAGCCCATGGATTGTCTTGCACAGTATGAAAAATTTGCATTGAGCATGACTAGGGTAATAACGCTACACGATGCAACATTAAGCACAAAAACTTGTTGAAACCTAAGCACCAGCACTTAAAAATTTCCAAAGAAAAAATTTGGGATCGTAATGATCCATCTCTGAAACAATCCTACTTGATGAATCACCGATCCAACTTTAGGATCATTTGCTTCTTGGATTGCCAAACGTATGGAATCATCAGCATGGATCGATGATCCTATCTCTATAATCGCCAATGATCCTACTTCTGGAATCCCTCAAATTATTGAATTACTTGCTTGCTTCTTGAATTGATCGACTCAGCCTGTGTGATCGCTCAATCCAATTCGCTCGATCCAACTTGAAGGATTCGGATCCAACTTAAAGGATCATCAATCCAAGATTATGCCACATCATCAAGTGGGTAAACAAAGCACTACACATCGATCTGACCCTATTACTTCACTCATCACTTTGGATGCCAAGAAATCCTGCTATTGAGAAATGGTGTAGACATCCAGTAGTAGCAGCTCTTCATCGCCTCCACACAACCCACCTACTTACAACTTGTGAATATAAATAGGCACCACGTAGTTTTTTTGCTTCACATAATTGTAAAGTTCTCTTCTATTTAATGGGGTGCGTGGTGTATTCTCGGGAAAGCATAGATAGATTTACAAGTTTTGGTTAGGAGATCTCAAGGATCAGTTTGGGATCAATCAGATTCTATGATTGACTGCACAGTTGGATCGATTCGATTCTAGGATTGCCTGCACAGAAAGATTGCCTGTGGGGTTGAATCACCTTCAAGGTTGGATTGTTGACCCAATCATTAGACCATAACAATCCTGGCACACAATCGATTAAATGATCCCAAAAAGTAGAAAGTTAATTAGAGTCACAGATGTATGCCCGTTGATGCAAGAATTGCCACATGTGTATGCCTTGATTTGAATATCAGTAAAGCTCTGCAAAGATAGGTATAGTGCAAGAACCGAGAGTGGAAAAATGATTATAGGAAAGGGAAAGACAAGAAGATGACGATGGAGAGCCAAGGCCTCTCATTTGAGGCCTACATGCCCCTAGAGTTCCTTGAAGCTACTTGGAGGCCCTAAGTCTCAAAGCCATGGGTGACACGATCCTAAAGTTCTAATTCTTGGATCCGCTAACCTTCACGTGCTCTATTGTCCCAACACTAGAATGCTACAAACGTGGCATTAGAGGATGTGCCCACAAGGAGCTAGTATTCCTAAAGGTTAAGCTACAACAATAGAGGAGGATCCAAACATAGATGTTGGGTTTATAACAAACCAATAAAAGCATGGCAAAAGAAATTGGGACCTTACAAGTTACATTGGCTAGGCAAGAGCAGTAAACAATAAAAAATTAAAGAGACGCTAGTAAGAAATAAGATAAATCAAAGAGAGGCAAGAGTGGGAAACAAGACAAATCATCATAAACTACTATAGATCCATCATTACTCAAATCATCATAAACTACTATAGATCCATCATTACTCAAATTTGTTCCCATCCTTTCTTGCTTGGGTCAATTGTTGGATTAATTCCACCATACCCAAATTCGATCTTCATTCTTGTATTGTACCTAGGATTATATTATATCTAGGCTTATATTAATGCCACCATATCCAAATTCTATCTTCATTCTTGTATTATACCTAGGCTTATATTATCTATTGCATCTACTTATGGTGATGTGTCTGAGATCAATCTTCTCTTCTAGCCTCCTATGCTCCACTTCTATTACTTCTGGCCTCCTATGCTCCACTTCTATTACTTTGGCCCTTGAAAATTTGATGTGTGCTCTATATATGGCTAAGACTACCATCTTGGTAGAGCAAAAGCATGAGGTTTCGAATATCTCCAGAGCAATGGCATCATGCTCATAGATTTGATGATGTATCTCATTGGTTTTTCTTCTACTTACCCCACTGCTCTAGGCCCATCCATATGAAGGCCTTTTGGATTGTTCTAGTTGGGAGGGGTCAACTCTCTTGTGTCTTTTCCTGCCATCTTGGTCTATAGGTGAGTGGTACTAGTGATGTTTTCCTTCACATGAGTTTTTCATGTATTACTACTACTAACCAATAGGCTCTTGATGCCTATCTAGAATCTTTTCAGACAGTACTCTGGCTCTTCCAGAGTAACTTCCACATTGAATTTAGACAGATGTGCAGTTATGGCATTGGGCACATATAGATAGCTCGGCTAGGTGACATTAGCTAGGTGGTCTAGAACCATTGAAGTGTTGATTCTTGACCTAGCAGTGAGACTCTCTCTCTTTCTCATACATATTAATCCTTCAAGGAAAGCAAAATACTTCTAAGCCTTGAACTTGATTATAGGCCTCCTAATACACATACATTCAATCTTGATTAAGAATTTGAGATAGTTTATTTTATAATACTATTAAGAATATGAAGACACACAAAATCAAGTTTTCTTCTTTATTGAGGTTCTTTTTATTTTAATACCATTGTACTATAAAAAACATCATGACGGGCCTACAAAGAAGTGTGCAAGAGAACACGATGGCATGCTTGTAGCACATCAATATTGTAAGGCACAAGAACAAAGGGGATCATCAACACCAATAAGGTCTTACAGGTTCTTTTTATTTTAATACCATTGTACTATAAAAAACATCATGATGGGCCTACAAAGAAGTGTGCAAGAGAACACGATGGCATGCTTGTAGCACATCAATATTGTAAGGCACAAGAACAAAGGGGATCATCAACACCAATAAGGTCTTACACAATAAATGAAGCATAAAGATTAAGGTAGGAAGAGAGGCTTAACAAGACGGGTGAAAGATCCCTGCCTCTTTCGTGCAACGAATTCCGGGGGTGCTAGCACCAGAAGTAGCACTTCTTGCGCAGGGCAGAACCTCTCACTCAAGGGGCAGAACCCACCACAGATATCCGGACAAGAGACTAATCCCTCGGTTCTTCCAAAACCGAACCCGAAAAAACTTCCCTCGCCCAGGAGACATAGGTGATTCCTCCAGGATATTTTTATTTTAATGTAGTCAAGAGCCTTAACTAATCAAACTGATCCGACCGAACCTGCAAGTCACATGGTCAGATCAAGGAAAAGACTTGCACTTGGATCATAGAGTCCAATGCTTTTTTCCTCATCAAGAGGCACAGCCGTTGATTCTTTTCCATAGAACAAGGGTTATCCGGGATTTACTTCAACTATCGTAACTTAACAAAATTGAGTCTTATTTTAGGGATCCATCAGTCCAACCTAACCCCATCCAATCCCATGGGTTAGCCAACCGCCCAACCACTATAGTGATAGGATCCATTTAGAAATTTGGTTATGTTTTGTCCCGGGTACCGGGAAAGAGTTCCCAGGCCCCCTAGCCGGATTCATGCAAACTTCAAGATAGTCACACCACTTACACACCCAATATGAAATTGCCTGGTTCACAGATTCAGCTGTCTTTAAAACAATCTTTTAATGAAACCATAGTATCAATGATCATAATTCTCCAAAATATCCAGCTTGAATTCTCATTTCCAATCATTCCTTCATCGATGTACCTATGGCATCATTGGTAACCAGAACACTTACCACCTGTTCACTCAGGGACCTTTTCAATAGTTTCTAGCTCATAGTACCCAGCAATATAATCACATAAGAAAATCCAGATGGACTCTTCATTTTGAAGATCAGCAAGATCAACTAACAGATCCATATAAAAGAGCCATGGACTCATCCGTTTGAGGACCAGCAAAGGACAATCAACCAGATCCATGCCCGAGTTTAGAAAACAACTCTAACTCCTTGTTCCATTTTCTTCCTTGATGCACGCGTGGGTATCCTCGGCAACCTAGAGCCCGAGCACCGTATGGTTAGCACCTTTAGGTTCTTTCGTAAGTCACCTAGCGCTTCACTCATAGGCCGCTTCCTTGGTCCCTCATCCACCCTACCGGAAGTTTACCATTTAAATCGAACCGACGCTGGTCAAGACCTCGGTCGACCTTGCTACGCAAGACGTCCTCCGTTGACTCTCTGCCATCAGCTGTTGCAACTTTATCACTTAGGTCTCCACGACCTCATTCACAAGATGGTCAAAATGCTTCCTTAGCATTCTTGACATAAAACAGTCATTTAAAAATAGGTCATAAATACAGTTTCTAACGAACTCTCGTCTTTCCACATTGTTCCACATCATTTCTTGTTATTCCACATTCTTCTACATCAATTCACATTACTTATTCCACATCCAGTCATATGTATTCCCATCGTCTTCATCCATTCTCATCCAATCATATCATATTACATCTCATTACATCTGTCCACATCACATCACATCCAATTACATCTATTCAGATCCTCATCACATCTAATTACATCTATTCAGATCCTCATCACATCACGTCACATCCATCCTCATCACATCTCATCCATTCACATCTACCCCGATCCACATCACATCACAGCACATCCATTCACCTCACATCTCATCCATTCACATCTATCTAGATCCACATCACATCACATCACATCTCATCCATTCACATCTACCTAGATCCACATTCATCCACCTTACATCTCATCCATCCATTCACATTATATTACATCTATTCAGATATCATCATATCACATTCACATCCATTCACATCTCATTGCATCCATTTACATCTCATCACACCCATTCACATCCATCACACCCATTTACGTCCATCACATCCATTGCATCCTTATTATCACATCACATACATTCCATCCACATCTATCCTTATCACATCACATTCATTCCATCCATATCACATCACATTCATTCCATCCACATTACATCACGTCCACATCTATTCACATCACATCTCATTCATTCCATCTACATTACATCACATCCACATCTATCCATATCTCATCACATCCATTCACATCTCATCACATTCATCCACATCCATTTATTCATTTACATTCACATCTATCCACATCCATCCATTCATTCACATGCACATCTATTCACATCCATCCATTCATTCACATTCACATCTATCCACATCCATTCATTCATTCACATGCACATCTATCACTTCACATCTCATTCTCATCCATTTACATCACATCACCCCCATTCACATATCATCACATCTCATTCACATCTCATCACATTCAAATCCACATCCATTTACATCACATCACATCTCATCACATCCACTCACACCTCCTCACATCACATTCACATCTTATCACATTCACATCCACATCCATTTACATCACATCACATCTCATCCATATCTTATCACATCCACTCACATCTCCTCACATCTTATCACATCCACTCACATCTCCTCACATCACATTCACATCTTATCACACATTCACATCCACATCCATTTACATCACATCACATCTCATCCACATCTCATCACATCCACTCACATCTCATCACATTCACATCTTATCACATTCACATCCACATCCATTTACATCACATCACATCTCATCACATCCACTCACATCTCATTCACATCTTATCACATCGCATTCATATCTTATCACATCACGTTTACATCTCCTCTCATCACATTTACATCTCATCTAATCACATCGCATCCATTTACATCCTGTCACATTTATTTACATTCATTCGGCTCTACATCACATCTTATCATATCTATTTTTAGTACTGTTTTCTACTTTCGATATACCGATGGGACTTTTCTAAGTTTCTGCCAAATTGCTTGGCCTAGTTACAGGTACTTTTTCTCGATGGATATTTTCATATTTTTCTCGATGGATATTTTCATATTCTTTCTCAAATTTCTCAAGTGAAATATATTCAATATTCTTCTTTTGAGTAAAAGATTCATGGGATTTACAAAAATCAATTCTACCCATATTTCCCAATAAAATTAATAATGCTCAAAATTTCACTTTTAATAAATACTCATAATTTGAATTATGCCAAAAATTACTCTTTTATCATTTAAATACTTGGATATCAAATATCATGAAAATTTCTCTCTTTGCATAAAAATAAATTTACCAATAATTCATCTTTTACCATTTAATTACTTGGATCTCAATTATCATGGAAATTCCTCTTTTTGTATAAAAATAAATTTATAAAAATTTCTCTTTTACCATTTAATTACTTGGATCTCAATTATCATGGAAATTTCTCTTTTTGCATAAAAATAAATTTACCAAAATTTCCTCTTTTCTCATAATCAATTAATTATGCATAATTATAAAAAAATTATTTCTCATGATTATGAATGAAAATCATTCATTTTGCCTAGGATGTCCAATCCTAGAATATGGTAGGAAGTCCTCTTTTAGCATTATGCATAAAAATAAGATATGTAATATTTTTAAAAAATTTTACCATAGTTTGGCTGCTATTACTGATAATTCTCAAATTTTTCTAAAGAATAAAAACTTGTAATGGAAATATGATAGTAGTTCCTCTTTTATGCTTAAAATTAAATTATGAATTTAAATCATAATTTTAACCATAATCATAAACTTAATTATAATTATCTCACTAGATTAAGCTAATTCCATTATTTCTTTTTTTCCAAATTGAAAGGATAATCTATTTCTCATTTAGAATCAATCAAAGTAGTTTTTAACTACTTATAAGTAATCTAAAAGAATTAACCATTATTTTGGTAATACAAAATCATAAAAATATCATTTTCTTAATCTCTAGCTTATTAAGCCTAGAGTTTAGCTTTGAATTAAGAGACTATCATTGAGAAGCATCCTTTTTCAAAGGATTTAGCCATAAAGATGGCTATTCTTTTAGAGAGAGAGAGATTTACTTAAACAAAGCATTACAAATAAGCATAAAGATTAACTTTCTTTTAATTAAGCATTAAGACTTTAAGGGAAAGCTTGATTTGAATTAAAACAATTATTTAGAAAGCTTCTCAAGCTTGAGAGGGGTTGAGAAGAAGAAAGTCATTGAGATAAATTGGAAAAAACCATAAAAATTGATTTTATCTCCAAGTTTGGCTTGATTCTCTATTAGCAGTGAAGCCCCCAACCAATCAATTGGTCCACAAAGAGGAGAAGAGCAACTCCAAGAGTTGTTGTAGAGAGAGAGAGAGAGAGAGAGAGAGAGAGAGAGAGAGAGAGAGAGAGAGAGAGAGAGAGAGAGCTCCAAGCTCCCAAGAGAGAGAAAAATTTAAGGGATAATAGAAAATATGATTATTTTAATATAATACTGGCATGGTATAGCTCCAATATTTTTTTTACAAAAGACTAAGGATCTATTTATAGGTGAAGGAGGCCACTAACCAAGTCCAACTGGGTTTTAGAATTTTTCAGGTTTAGTTATACTCAATTTGGACAAGATTTGGACCAGTTTGGCTCCCTCTTTGATTTGGTTTGATCCAGGAGAGAGGAGAGATAAAAATATCACAATTTTTTTGAATGAAAAACCCTTCCGCACATGTGAAATAGGTGGCCCCCCTCTCCTTACCAAGGTGTCAAAAATGCATAATTATTCTAAAATATCTCATTTTTTTAGTAATATCTCATAATTTTTAACTAAGAACCCTTGTACTCAGTCAACTCTTCATCTTATGTGAGCATTTACTCATTTTTGGGTATTTTCTTTTATTCTTTGGATTTATCTCATCCCAACACTTGGATTAATCCAATTGGCCCATTGGAAAAAAAAAGGATCCTAATCCAAAAATTTCTGAAAATGTAGACCCTTAGGCTAAGGTCCCTTATACCATTTTCAATTAATTCCTAATGCACATTGGAAAGTTCATTTTCAACTTCTATTTTAGGGGAATCCATTTGACACTAGGAGGATTTTTATATCCAAAGATATCTAAATTTTAGATTATCTCTCTCTAGACATTTTCTCTGTCTAGGCCAAAACAGGGTAAATTAAGATCTTTCTCCTATTTTAGAGAGGGGAATAATTTCAAGAACAGAAGGGGAGGTTCTTACACCTTTACACCTCAAAAGCTGGAGGGAGGAATCTTACAACAATGGGTGTAGAAGAAGTTACTCGGCAAACATGAATAAACAAAAAAGTCCTACACAAACAGAAGATATACCTATACTCGATGTTACACCAAAGATGCATGTGCAATGGGTGTCAAGGATTATGTTCAATTATATATAATCCTAAGGCTTAAAGTTAGTAATCTCAAACCTATATTGAGCCTCATCTTGTTGACAACCCTCTAGATACGTTTCTAGATGGTGGCACCATGGTGGCTAGCCCATTGTACAACCCATCGCCTAGACCTTTCCCAAATCAGCAGGAACCTTCTATGGCCTCTTCTTCAACCACACCACCCAATTGTTCCACATGGCCTCTATCCCAAAGTGCTCAACAATGCCAAACCTCTCGAGCCACTAAGGTTGCCTAGCTCCATTGTAGCTATGGCCAAAGCCATGCACAACTCTGTTGCCATGCCTCCAATAATCACATGATCTTGACTCTCCACAAAACATGATGTCATGAAAATGTCAAAAAAAGTAGCAAGAAATTTGAAAAAGTAGTTGACTTGGAGAAGTCTTCCTATTGGTGCACACACATGGACACACCTTTCACACATTGCCACCTACATATCTCACTACGTGCATCACATCCTTTTCACTTTTCACATCTCATGGCACAAAAAATTAGTTGCATCTACAACTAACCTCGTCAATGCTAACCCTCTCTGTATATTTTTGGATGGGGCGGTGGTACAAGCCTGGCCCATGGTACGACCCATGCTTGAAGAATACCCAAATTTGCAAGTACCTCCAGTTTGCACCCTCAGGTATTTATCCTCTGCAAGTACCTCCAATAAGCCCTCATGCATGTATCTACTTCACTCCGATTCAACATCAACAAAACCTCACCCTAGTCGAGCTAATGTAAAAGGGAAACCTAGAAGCAAACCTATTCAAGCAAGCATCCATCTAATATGCATAAATTTAGTAGCATATAAGAAAGTAATAATAGAGTAGAAGGAGAGCTTAAAAGTACTCTATTATAAGGGAATGATTGTCCAAGAGTAGAGAAGAAGGGGACCTTACAAGAGTGGAGAAGAAGGGGAGCTCACATGTATTTTATTGTAAATGGAATGATTGTCTATGGTAAAAATGACATATATAAGTGCTAGCTTATATATAAGTACTAAATAAACTTAAAAATAGTTTGGCCTCTATTACTAGTCTTAAGCAAGTATGTAAACGGAGTCTACAGACCTTCCCTCTATTTGACATATTAAGTATAAAGTAAAAGGCCTGTTCAAGCATGTAAGGTGAAAAAGTGCCTTACAATAGGTGAAACCATGCTAACTTATTACCGAGTGGTTAACCTTCCTAATGGTGATCGTATCATTGCATCACCAAAGTCGATGGTGATGTTGTTGCTCTACAGTGGAAATGTGTGGATGGTCTAGGATACACCAGTGTGAATGAGGTGAAGTATAGTCTAAGGTACACTAATTAGTGGGTGGACAAGTTGAAGTATGGTTTGGGACCATTCCATGGTTGGATAATGTAGGGCAAAGTGGTGAGAAGCTTTGGGTAGCCTTAGAGAGTGGTAGAGATAGCATGTCAAGGGCAGCATGGAAGATGATAGGGGATGTAGAGTTTCTTCATATGAAAGTCTTCCTTCAATTAAAAAAATGGATAGGATCCTTCAAAATTAGGTAGTTGTAGAAGTGGTTACCTTGTGATTAGTAGAGGTTCTTCATATGTAAGGCTGTTGGAATTAGGGTTGCAGGAAAGCACACAAAGCTTGGAGAAGAAGAAGCAAGAATGCACACAACACACAATGTATTAGATTGTGTCAATGTACAAAAGATAAGTTAGCCCTAGAATGATGGGCGTATATACAAGCCGGGGGAAAAAACCTCCTAAAGAGGGAAAAAGTGCCCCGGCGGTCCTAAGTGTGTTCACACACATCACTGCCTATATATATGGCAACAAATCTCCCCTGGGAGTGATGGTGTGAACGAGAGCTGGCACTCATGTATAGGGGAGTGCCATGCCGGAAGTAGATCAATCCACAAAGGGGAGCAAGCCCAAAGCTTTGTGGAAAGCTTCGAACTTCTCACGAGAAAGCGCCTTTGTGAAAAGATCGACGAGGTTGTCTTGTGTTGGCACATAGGCCAAGCTGATCTCTCCTACTGAGAGTCTCTCCCTGACATAGTGATAATGCACCTCAATGTGCTTTGTGTGAGCATGAAAAACTGGGTTTCTCGCAACTGCCAATGCGCTCTGACTATCAGTGAAGATAGAGGTGGCAGACTCCTGTCCAACACCTAAGTCAGCCAAAAGCCGTCCGAGCCACACACACTCAACCGTAGCTGTGAAAGCTGCCCTGTACTCAGCTTCACAACTAGAAGTGGCCACAGTAGGTTGCTTCTTGCTCAACCAAGATATGCATGAGCTACCGAGCATGAAACAAAAACCACTTGTAGGCCAAATCTCCGCAACAATGTCTCAATATACTTTGTCTGACACAAAGCAATACCTCCATCACACTGCCTAAATTGTATCCCCAAATAATGTCAAATGCCCCAAATTTGACATCTCAAAAGAGGCATTCAAATCAGCCTTAAAATCAGCAATATGACTCTCATTTGGTCCTGTGAGCAGCATGTCATCGATATAGAGAGCAATGATTAGATGTACATCATCCACACGTTTAACATACAAAGTGCTTTCTGTTGGACTATTCTGCAAAAAATGTGCAGTCAAATATGCATGTATCTTTTCATACCAAGCTCGTGGAGCTTGCTTTAAACCATATAAAGCCTTTTTCAACCTGCACACTTTGTTTTCCTGCCCTCTTTGAACAAAACCACGAGGCTGCGATACATACACCTCCTCATGCAAATCTCATTCAAGAACGCAGTCTTTATGTCCAACTGACGCACATTCCAACCATTATGAGCTGCCAATGCACAAATGCTACGAATGGTAGTCATACGACAAATGAGAGCAAAGGTCTCATCAAAATCAATGCCCTTTTCTTGAGCATAACCCTTTGCAACAAGTCTAGCTTTATAGTGATCAACACTGCCATCTGGCTTTTGTTTCAACTTAAAAACCCACTTACATCCAATGGCCTTCTTACCAATAGGCAAATCACACAAAGACCATGTACCATTCTTCATTTAGCATTATATTCACTTTGCATTGCAGCCAACTAATTTTTTGATTTTTGTGCCTCATCAAATGAAAGAGGTTCTTCCTCTTCACACATACTAAAAACAGCCAAAGCCTCTAGTCTTTGTGATTCTGTAGCTACATTCGAGATGATGCCCCTCATTTTTCTTTCTATCTTCTTCTTCCTCCCTTTCTTTATCTCCTTGTGATAATGGCTTAAGTCTCCACTAGTACAGCTTGGCCCTCTTGCATTTCTTCAGCTGTCAGTGCTGGTTACTCTGGAAGTAATGCTAGTTGCATCTGCTCTACTGATTCGCGCTCTAAGAGAGGCCTTTTTGCCACATAATTGTTATACAAACTCTTCTTCAGCATAGCGTCCAAAGGCATTTTGTTGAAGGCATGGGCATGGACTTTGTCTGCTAGTTGGAGTTGCAGAGCATCACGGATGGAATCCTGTGAGATGATGTTACGTGAAAAGTGGTTACGTGAAAGGTGGTTACGTGAAAGGGAGTTTTGTGAGACGATGTTATGTGAAAAGTGGTTACATGTGGTTACATGAAAGGGACGGAATCCCATGAGAATTATAGGTTGCATGAGAACTACAATTTCCGTGAAACTACATGGAAGCGTGAAGTTTTTGGAGGTTTTTGTTGTTCCGTGAAACTACAGTTTTGTGGCAGTTTCGTAAAACCGCAGGTTTGTGTGATGTTATCATTTTATGTTTTTGTTTATCAAAAGATGCAATGTGTGCAAGTGATGATACCGCAAGGGAATTTTTAGAACAACATAGAATTCGAATGACACTAATGCACATGATTGTCAAAGAGCATGGTATGACGATTGAACATAAAAATAAAAAAGGAAAAAAGAATAAGAAAAGAAGACGAGAAATAGTCCAAGCTCCCACCTTAATCGATGAATGTTGATTAGGGCTGGAAGAATCAGGGGGAAGACGATGCATGATTGGAAACGGGAGCTCAAAGCGCTTTGCGATGGAATACACGATGCAAAATGATGAAAAAGGAAAGAATTTTTGAATGTATAGCACAGCCGTCGGACAAGGCGGACAAGGCGGCTAAATTAATGAAGAAGTCCACATGGTGCCTTGCGATTGGCCCGTTGAGAAGTGATCGTTTCCCAACGTGAACGTTTTTGAACCAGTTTAAGACATGAACTTTTTAGGATTGGCACACGACGTGAACTTCTTTGAACTAGTTCACGGCGTGAATTTTTTAGGACTGGTTCACGGCATGAACTTCTTTGAACCAGTTCACGGCATGAACTTTTTAGGGTTAGCTCACGTGTAAAATTGTTTTGGATCATGAATGTGCAAGATTGATACCCTCCATGCTCAGTCATTCAAACATGCATTAAATCAGTGAATGATACCCAATTTACCTTGTATCCATCGGGCAACAAATGGATACCTTCATCTTTTATTGCCATGAAAACCAAGGTGACACCTTGGCACTTTTGGGTAGGTGTTGATGTAGGCGTTTTAACTTCGTGTGGGAGTTTTTAATTCTTCCTTCCACCCAACTGAACAATGTTGTTACTGGGTCCTATGGGTGGGGGGTTTTCTCTATGTCCCTTGGCTGAGCTTCTTTATTTCTTTCAGGGTATTTGTCCAGCTCCTTGATCGAAGTGGCTATTGACATTGCTTTGGCAATCCTCAACCCATCTTATTGAGTTGTCTTTCTCCTCCATACCAATGTTTTAGCATTGGTTTAGTTGGGTGTTGGTGCTACATGCTTTTACTACCCTTTCCTTCATTACCTGGAACAGTTTGTGATGGTGGCCCCACTAAGCCAGGTTTGGGTACCCACACTGTCTGGTAGTACCCTTGCGCCCGTAGTAAATCCTTTTGGACCCATTGCTTATGAATGCCTTGTGGGATGTTGGTATGTCTGGAGTACTACTAACCTGCTTATGAAGTCCAAGACTGATTTTTGGCTCCTTTGTGAATCTCTTACTGTCTCTGTATTATCCTTCTTCTCCTTCTTGTGGGGCTGGTTTTGAGTTGAACCTTGGGCACCTATTTCTGTCTACCCTGTGACTTTGGGTATTGTTTAATTAGGGTTTGTGGGACTGATGCTTGTTCTCTTTTATGAGTTGATGTTACCATGCTCATGTTGTTCTCTCCTCAATCATGGTCCATTTCCCTATGTTTGTCAGGCTCCATAATAGGGGTATGGACATGACATTGTTGCCCTCATTCAATAGTGATGTCCTCTTCTTCCATCGGATATTACATTTGCTGGCATAAATCCAGGATCGTCCTAGGATCATTTCCTCTTTCATGGAACCTACAGGAATGACAAACACTTTCCCAACCAAGGAATTATTTCTGATGAAAATGTTAACACTTAAAAATCCCTCAGCTTTCGTAGTTATCAAGTGCACACTCTGTACTTGTGCATTAGTGGGTTTAAGGTGTGGTCTATCTAAGGCTACCCATGTCTCATACGAGATCAAGTTATGACTTGATCCCGTATCTATTAGTGCAATGCTCGTTGCATGGCTTTTATCTATAGTGAGTTCCATCTTGAGTCGTGCTGGCTCAATGTTCAGTTCCTCTTTATTCGAGATAGTCAAGAAGCCATGTTGACATGTAACATTCTCTTTTGGAGTAATTGTTTAGCTTTGGCCTTCCTTGCCTTAGCCTCTTCTTGAGCTTTCTAGATTTTTTCGTTTGTGAGCTATTTTTCGTTATTTCAAGAGATGTTCTTGCAAGAGAATTTCTTGGGTTAGTGGTCCAAAATATTTTTTGAGTTTACTTCCATTGGTGTAACCCTCCATTTGTATGTCGTCAATTGTCTCAATTCTAACCGACCCCTAGGGTGTGATCTCAGACACTCGGAAGGGTCCCAGGCCTCTGTATTTGAGTTTCTTTTTTCTGGTGCTTCCTACACCATACATGAGGAAAGATCCCCCATTTCCAATTCTTTTTGTTTCAATTTTTTGTCGAACCAATGCTTCATGCGTAGTCCATGCGATGCTATTAGCCTGGTCTCATCAAGCTTCTCTAAATCGATTACCCTTTTAGCTAATGCATTCTCCATCAGATGTGCTTGCACTGTAATCCTTAAGCTCGGAACTAGGTATTCCATAGGCATTACTACCTCAACACCATAAGCTAGACAGAAGGGAGTGTATCCTGTTGCTACCTTATATGATGTTTGGTATGCTCATAGGGCTACTGTCAGCTTATGTTTCCAGTCCGTTTGACTTGCTTCCAAGGTTTTGGTCAAGATAGCACGCAAAATTTTGTTTGTACTCTCCATTAGCTTGAGGATAATAAGGTGATGATTTCCAATGGACCACTAAGAATCCAGCAAGTAAATGATCAATCATCTCATTAATAAAATGTGTTCCGCGATTACTAACTAATTCTAATGGGCAGTTGAACCTTGAGATAATTTGCTTATATAAGAATTTTGTTGTTGTTCGTGCATTAGCTCACTTCGAGGCTCTAGCTTCTGCCCATTTGGTGAAATAGTACATGGCCACGATCACATATCGGACTTGTGGATGGATGTGCTACTGGACTAATAGGTCCAACAAAATCTAGTCACCATTTTTTGAACCAATAGGAGTGAGCGGCATCTTGTCCCTTTGTTGTGGGATAGCAAATCGGTGACATTCTTTGGCACATTGATGAGACCAAAGGGCATGACTTTGTATGCAGATGTCTCCCACATTGTATTGAAATCTATCTTATGCTAGTCTTCTGGTGCTATTGACACCTGATTGTAGCCTAAAAACCCGTCCAAGAAGCTGTAAGCTTCTTCACTAGCCACTCTCTCTAAAACATGTTCCGTATATAGGGTAATGGATCTTTCCTAGTAGCTGTGTTAACCTTTTTAAGATCGACACATATCCTAAGTTTTCCATTGTTTTTTGGCACTATACGATTGATGACAACCAATCCGTGTGTTTTATCTCATAGATAAAATGCGCAGCAATGAGCTTGTCTATTTCCTCCTTTACAATTGCCGCATACTTAGGATTCATCTGGTATGGTTTTTGCTTGGTTGGTTTTGATCCTTCCATGATTAGAATCGAATGTTGCACTACCTCAGGTGGTACACCCTTCATCTCCTTGTAATTCTAGGAAAAACAGTCCTTAAATTCCTTAAGGAGGGTAACAGGCTCATCTTCTTTAGCCGAAGTCAAGTCCTTAGCAATGTGTACGAGTCTGGCTTCCTTCCCTGGTCCCATAATATCAACTTCCTTAACTTCTGTCGGGCCATTGTATGATGTGGATAGCCCATCCTCCTTAACCCTTATTGCCGTCAGTCGGACCACTTTTTGTTTGTCTCAACAATGTAGGTTTTAAAGTGGTCGGGTACTGAGAGCAAGTCTAGCTTATTCTCTTTTTCACTTTTTGTTTTAGCCATGACCTTCCTCGAGCCTCATGTTCAGCTTTTGCCAAAGCTTTATTCCATTTTTGACGTCTGGCTTTCATAAGCTTAGGTGTTTCTGGCTCTTGAAGGGTGGCTTTCTCCTTGTGTTTTCCCTCTAGTGATATCTTACTCAATTCCTCACCCCAATCCTTGGAAAATTCATCATGTACCTTAGTGGCCTCAAGGTATCTCAGCCACTGGGCATCTGTGAGTTTTCTTCATAATAGGGCATTTCTTCAGGCAATGTATCATTTCAGTTTTTGCCATCTTCTAAGGTGTTGAGCATTGGTATGACCTTGTGTTACGGTCCCTTCTATGCTAGAGGTCTCCTCTTCTGATTCTTCATCAATGGTTTGCCATTAACCATACAGACAAAGGTCGTAGGGATAGTCCTAGATTCCACATATTGGGTCCCCCTTGGTTGCATATCACATCTATGGTAGCTAGCACATGCATCCAGTTTTCACTGTGAAGTCCGGAGGAGGAAGTAATGCAAACATTTCCGTTTCCTCTTCTTCCTTGGAATTTTGCCACCGTGGGCTAACATATTTGTACAGATGTGGTCCGTTCCGTGTTGTGATTGAATCATTACCAAACAATTGCCCTTCCATGGGGTGTGCTTTTCATATTCTCATATCTATTTTTAAAATTTACAAATCCCTACGCACATACACGTGATCTAATGTCCAATCATGCACCAATTTGGATTCTCTCATGAAGGGTCTCCCGAATATTATGTCATATGATTTAGGTTGGCGCAGGAAGTCCATTACCACAAATGTATGATGGTAGCAAAACGTAAAGAGTTTGAGTTTTACATTCTCCAGAAGTCCAATGGGCCTTGAAGATGTTCCGTCAACCATTTTAACGATTAGATCTGCCCTTTTTAGATCGGGTTTTCCCCAGTTCTCCTAGCAATGTTTTGTGTGATGATGCTAACCCCCACCCCACCATCCAGGATAACCAGTGCCCTGGTACCTGCCATGATGAATCAAAGTTGTAGCATTTGTGTCATCGCTTTCATACTAACGTCCCAGTTGATTAACTGGTATCTTAACGACTCAGGTTTTCCTTGTGTGTGTGTCTTAGGGTTCTTTCTGTCGCCAGAGGTGGTCGAACATCCTCTATAGTATCAATTCACCTTCTACCCATTTCTTTATGTCTGTCCACAGGGTTGGTGAACTGTGTAACAGTTGCCCCAATGGCATTTGTACATGCGTGGACAGTACAGCCGCGCGAGACTTCCTATGTCTCTAGGTTCTCTGGTGATTGAGGGTTCTCCCCAGGTGTGTGTCTCACATTCATCCACCATAGGCAAGGAATGGATGGACTCACCCAGCGCATTTTCCTCAAACATTCTGGACATTGTGTTTTCTTGAGATCCTTCTTATGTTTCTTTTGAAATTGGAGTAGGTACGTCTAATTCCCTTTCCCTTGTTGGCTCGTTTCGTGGATACATTGTATCCTTGACCTTGTTAGTAGCCCTTGGCTTGGCTTCATGAAGCCGTTGACATTCTTCTATTAAGGCTCTGGTGTCCTCAAGGTTTCTTATCTCTTCATTAGCATTTGGGTACTCACCAACTCCTTTAGGGGTTGATGGTCTCCCCCTTTGCTCCCCTAGGTCAAGCTCTTTGTGGTTGATCCCTTGATCCCCTTCTTCTCTAGATTGGGTGGATCCAGTGTCAATTGTATCTTCTTCAGATTCATCTTAGATTGTGACCCTTGTGTCACCCTCACCCACTTTTTTCACTCTTGTCCTGCGGGGTCAGTTCTGGAAATGGTCGCATCTGCTCGATTCTTCCCCTTGTCTCCTAATTGGGATAGGGCTCGTGTCAAGACATTGAGTGGTGTGATATTTCTAGGCTGCAAACTACTGGTTCGGATGGTGGCCTAATTAAAAGTGGAAGTTGAACCACTTGCGCGATATGGACAATCCTTGATCAAATGATCAATACCACATTTAGTACGTGTAAGTAGTGGCATGTCATTTGGCGAAGTAGTCACTTGTTGGGGTTGGTGCGTATGAACCACATTCTTGTTTAGGCATTCAACAATTCGATGTGGCCCTCCATAGCCAAAACATTGTAGCGGTCCTCTCCTCATGTTCGAGTTCATGTCCTTGCCCTTCCAATGTACAATGGTTTGAAACACAGGTACTGGCATGTTATTCTATAGGATATAGAATTCTGGTGTGACATCCGTAGCTTCTTCATAGTACTCTTTGCTGAGTTCTACTTCATGTACCATATCAATATCTTCACATGGATCTTCGATCAATACTTGGTTGATTTTAGCGTGTGGTGGTTGTGGGGGTAGAATAGGTGGTGGTAGAGGTGAAGTGTCTTGTACCTGGAACATCCCCCTAGGTAAAAAGAAAGAGTTGGGTTGTCCTGCAGCTACACTCATTTGTCTAGGTGGTGCTAGTAAAGGCAATGGAGCTCTAGGTGCTATCAGCTGTGTAGCAATTTGAAATCTTGGATATCTACACATTGAAGTGTCATGATTTCCTAATTTTACATAGTGTGCACAATAGAGTAATGGCCTTGCTCTTAATTGTGGGCATTTGGTGGTAGTGTGATTCAATCTCCACATAGAGCACCACACCAACTCCCTACAGGGGTAAAGATGGTTATGCTCATGCCCAAATGTTTCTCTTCCTTTATCTTTAATTTCTCTCGTATTATGTTACTGAGCTTGTCCACAGTCATGTTTCTGACTTGCTTGCTCCGAGTTCCAATTTCTTGGTGACTCGAGACGCACAAAGTTGTTGATGTTGAAGATATTCTGACATCTTCCAATTGTTTGGGGGGGGGGATTCCAACATATTATCTTCATATTCGATTTCCAGTTTGTAACATGCATCTAGAGTGGCTGGTTAGGCTAGTACCAAATAATCATGCATCTTGTGGTCTCTAACCCCTCTCTGGAAGCGAGGTAATAATTGATCATCACTTAACCTCTCCTATAGTTTGCACCTTGAATTTAAGTTCTTAAGTTGAGACACATAGTCTCTCATTGACTCCATTTCCTTTTGTTTGATAGTGTGCAATTGTGCCACCACAGGGCTCCATCGGTCACCACTTCTAGAGAGTAGAGTTGGGCACAAACACATTCTTGAGTCGTGTGAAGTTGACCTTATCCTTTGGGTTTGAGGGTTTGGAATCACTAATGCGCTTTCCTTTCCAGGGTCAGTGAGAAAGCATAAATCATTGTCACATCACTGATAGGTCCGCCGGTTTCCCATGTGGATTCAAAAATCTCTACATGTTAGATAGGATCTCCGTCCCAAGAGAATTTTTGGACGAGTTTAGAAATGATGTGTGGCTTCATTTGTGAGGGTCGGTATTCTAGGCGGCAGTGCCTAGTTCCACCATTCCTCGGCCCATCTTTGCAGCCATATTCCAGAGATCCGTCCTTGTGTGGCTGCATTAAGATCAATGGTTGGATCCACCCTTGGTCTTTAAGGAATTGCTCCCCCCTACCTAGACCTCGTCCTCTTCTTGTGTTGGCTCTTCTAGGTATCTCCGGTCCATGGGATGGTCCTGCCACTACACCTTGGATGGCTCATCATTAGTTGCCTCTATATGCCTTTGCAGAATTAAAAGTTCCATGTCCTGAAGGAACGTAGGATGATTGATCATCTACTCAATATCTTTTTTGGTATATAGAACGGTCCTCCACTTCACCTGCCACTCTTGCTAGGTTATCCTCTTCCTCTAGGGTTACAAACCCTTCCTCAACTCTGGTCTCTTCATTTATGGGATCTTAGTTTGGAATTTCTCCCTCACTTCTTTCCATGACTAGTTCCGGCTCCTTACCCCGTCCCGTGATTGGAGTAGGTTCAAACCTCCCATCTCCTTTTGTTCAGCTCTCACCCTTCAAGTATCGAGCTCTTGTTTCCTTAAGCTCAACTCTCATAGCTATCGTTCCACCTCGATCCTTTTTTAGATCTAACTCTACTTCCTCTAAGGTGGGGAAGAATACTTGACCCATCTTGGCCGCATTTTCCATGTCCTGTCTCATTTAGGGGGTGCTGGTGTTCGACAGCCTTGAATTTTATGTTTGGATAGGCACTTCTTGCCTTGGACCAAGTCCAGCGTGATGGACCCATGCCCGTAGATTATGCTTCTTCATCACATGACTGGTTTGGAGACCAAAAAATCCCTGGGCGATATCAATGATACCATTGGATCTGGTTGGGGAGGTTGGTTTCTCCTCTTCCCCAAATCCAGAGAACCTCAACCCTTCTTCCATGGACTCTTCACTACTAGTTTCAACAGTGGTCACTATCCTTAAGAAACTCAAGTGAGTGCTTACTGAGTGATCTAAACCCGCACTTTTTTATAGGAAGATCTTGGGTGATTTGATGCACTATCGTCAGGTGTAAGATCGTCTGTGATGAGCTTTCCATATCTTAAGTACATGTATATATGATTTGATAAGCTACTTTGATGTCCCAAAAGTTTGGATCAGATTCTATCGATCTATTTGTGAGGCTGTGAGATTATAGAGAACAGTTAATGGCATGAAGTTTTAGAAAACAGTTCACGTCGTGAACGAATTTCTGCACTTTCACGTGTTTTAAAAAAAATTGTTCTTGGAATCAGAACTCCACGTTACCTTGCTATGGGTGTCAATCTTTTTAAGACTTCCTTAGGCTTAACCTTAATATACCAAGCTCGTGAGTTGGATTTAATTAGGTCGTGAGATTGTAGGAAAAAGTTCACGCTATGAAGGGATAAGGTTTCACATCGTGAAAAATAATGGGTTCACGTCATGAACAAAAATTGGTTCACGTCGTGAATGAATTGGTTCACGCCGTGAAGAGTTTTGAAAAAATTCAAAATTCACGTCATGAATGATTTTCTGCACTTTCACATTTTTTAATTTTGATAGACCTTGTGGTGTCAGAGGTGTCAAGATAAGGTTACCTATTTTTGGCAAGGTAATCCCGTGAATTACAGCGTTAATTGCAGTGCTGATATCGGGAGCGGTTCACGACATGAAGTTGCAAACATTTCATAGTGTGAACATTTTTCTGCAGTTTCACATGGGAACTCCCCTTGTTCGACTAATGTGATTCTAGGTGCAAAATACTTATCCACCAACAGTTCCCAAAATGATTGGGCCACGTCTAAGGAGTGGAATACAAGTTCAAGGCATAGTCAGTGACTCCTTATTTTTTAGTTCTTTGTGAATTTTTTGGAAAAGAATAAAAACAGAACACCAACTTGCTCATTCACGTTGATGATTCCAATGATGCAAATATCAAAATTAACTAGAAAAAACAATGAATCTCTATTCTAAGACCACTCCACCACACATATACACAACAAACACAACCAATTTCTCACGATTTTTTACTTCCACACACATCTTATCCACACAACCGATTTTTCACAATTTTTTACTTCCACACACATCTTATCCATTCATTTCCTACACAATGCACTACCAGAATGCAAAGACAATCATGAACCTTATGCAATGGGAGCTGAAACTCCAAGAGGAAGGAAGAAACAAAGGTGTTTCCCCGGCAGTGGCACCAAAAATGTTATGGGCTACCACACCTCCAAGAGGGAACTCAATGCATTCACCTAAAGGATGAGCAATAGAACACAACTGTCATAGGGAACTTACCAATGTTTTGAACTTGAGACCCTTGAGGCCTCCAAGCTCACTTGTTAAGCTCCAAACCTCCAAGCTCCACCTCCACACTGTGACCATAGAGTCGCTCACACCGTTGCATAAGGCAATCACTCTCTCTCACTCTCCCACACAAGCATGAATCATACAAGCATAGAAGAGGCACAAATGCTAGAATTCTCTTTCACTCAATCTCTCTAAAGACACAAGGAAGAGCTCTCAATAGCACAAAGGGGGATTGTGTCTTTTCATTTATAAGAAAATGCCTTATATAAATTTGGTCCTTATTCACACTTGGGCGTCCAAAACTTACTTAACTAGGCCTTGGGTGGCCAATATCTCATAATGTACAACTTTTATAGTGCCTTTTCATGACACTTATTAATGTCCTCAATTGGAGGAGCATACTTGTTAATCCAAAATGGGATTAACAATGGCCACTCTACCTGCACAACCCACTATGCAAGAGCAAATCTTAGCGCACTACAAGAGCAAATTACTAGTGAGCATGAACTTGGATGCAAATTAGAGCATCAAGTGAAGCGTTCCAAGCTCAAGCGTGACTCTTCCGACTCTGAGGAGGAAAGTGATCATGTTAGGTGCACTATGAAAGTTACCTTGTGTGCTGAAAATTCCTTGGAAAGATTCAAAAATTTACGGAAAGGTGTTCACTTTCCAGAATTATGATGGCAAGAAGGATGCACGAGTTCTTATTGCATGGCTTAGCCAATAAGAAATGCCTATTTTTCAAGCAAAAAGTTCTCGAAAAAGAACAAAATTAAATGTGCTTGTAATCACCTAATCAAAAGTGTTGCTTTATGGTGGAATGTGATCAAGCAGGGTAAACATCGGCCTTCAACATGGAGTTCTAGAAACTCTTAAAGAAGCATTTTCTACCATCTCAATACAAGGCTAAAGTGCATAACGATGGGACACTCTACACCAGGTTGAGAAAGAGAATGTTCAAGCCTACATCGACAAATTTTGAGACATTCTTCTACAAGTTCAAGTGATTGAAAAAGTCAAGAAAAAAGAGCAACGAAGGAAATTCATTGTTGGACTTAAGTCTGACGTTAATATGTTTCATTTTCATATGATCTTAGTTCTGCTATGGATTTCGCTTTAAATTCTGAACATAAAACATCTATTTCTAAAGATTTCAGGATGCAGGATAAGTCTTTTACAAAGTCTACTAAAACTTCTTTCCCTTCTAGTACTTTTGATAAATCCAAAATACATAAGAGTAAAGATGTGATTAAAAAAGATGCTTGGAAGGACAACAACAACAAACCCTCGAATTGTCAACCAAAGAATCGAGTCTTCAAATGTTACAAATGTCACAAGGAAGGACACCTCAAGCAAGACTATCCTGAGAAAAAGAAGAATTCTACATCTGTGGCTCGACTCAACATTATTGAAGAAGATGACAATGATTCTTTCAAGCAAGAGGGTAATTGGATGAAGGTAAGTTTTTAATTCATGCTTTATTGAAAATTTAAGTCAAAATAAAAGAAAATTTTATTTCTATATTTCATGATGATGGTAGCTTGCATGATTTCATTTCTGAAAAAGCATTGAAAGCACTTAACCTAGATGCATCGTACTCTAAAGTAAAAGATATATTTCAAGGTACTAAGTACAACTATACAAAAGAGGTGAAGCATTTAGAATTATAAATGGGTTCACTAAAAGAAAAGATAACATACCTAGTGACTACTTTGCAAGGTGTGGATGTCATCTTAGGTATGCCATGGAGACATGAGCATAATCCCCATATTAACTATGAAACTCATACCATGTGGTTCATAAAAGATGACAAAGAAATTTGTCTCCAATGTCAGACCAAGGGTGACTTAGGTCCATTTTTTACTCATACCCAAGCAAAAAGAGCTCTACAAAAAAAGGAGAAGACGTTTTTTATTTTTGTCAACCATCTTATTGCTTAGGAGATGATTCTAAATCAAATGTGTCTCATGACCGTTTCATCTCTAAGTTCTCTAATTGCTTCATGGATGACCTACCTCCTAGCTTACCCAAGCCTCATCCAAAAGACCATAGAATTAAAATAATTCCCAGTAGCTCACCGCCATGTAAATCTCCTTACTGAGTCAACATGCTTCAACCCAAAAAGAGATCCAAAGGCAAGTTGAAGAACTATTAGAGAAAGAATTGATTAGACCAAGTAGTTCAACATTTAGTGCTCCAGTTCTTCTCGTTAAAAGGAAGAATGGAACATATCTATTGTGTATCAATTATCGTGCACTAAATAAGATTACTATCAAGAAGAGATATCCGATACCTCGAGTGGATAACTTACTATATAAGCTTAAGGGAGCCCAATTATTTAGCAAGATTGACCTAAAGTCCAGTTATCATCAGATTCGAATAGACAAAGGGAGACTACCTTTAGAACCCAAATTGGTCATTATGAGTTTTTAGTTATGACATTTAGTTTACTAATGCTCTAGCTACTTTTAACAGAATTATGAATAGAATATTCTTAAAATATTAAAATTTTATTGTAGCGTTTTTTGATGACATCTTAGTTTTCAGTAAGAGTCATCTCAAGAACACGAACAAGTGATATTCCCGAACTCTAATCTTTCCTTGGATTATGTAGTTACTATAGGAAGTTCATTAGAAATTTTGCATATACTGCTGCACATCCTTTGACTGGACTTCTTAATAAAGCTAGATATTTTGATTAGACTAGTAGACAGGATCATTCCTTCTCTAAACTTAAGAAAGCATTGATCCATGCACCAGTTCTTACACTACCAGATTCTTAACAACCATTCTTTGTTGTAGTTTACTAATGCAAGTGGACAAGGATTTGGTGCTGTTCTTATGCAAGATGGACATCCCATAGCTTATGAAAGTCGTAAGCTCAAACCAGTAGTTAGAAAGAAATTATAGCACATATGACAAAGAATTAGCTGTTGTTGTTCATGCTTTAAGACTTTGGAAACATTATTTAATGGGATCTAAATTGTTAATCAAGACAGACCAGCAAAACATTCGTCATGTATGGACCCAGACATTGATCTCTGATCGACATATCAAATGGACTTCATTTATCCAAAGTTTTCAACCATGATTCAATATCAACCAAGAAAAGAAAATGTTATGGCAGATGCTTTAAGAAGACATCCTAGTGTTCACAATATTTCTGTTATTCAAAGTTTTCAACCATGATTCAATATCAACCAGGAAAAGAAAATGTTATGGCAGATGCTTTAAGAAGACATCCTAGTGTTCACAATATTTCTGTTATTCAAAGTGAACCATTTGAGTCCTATGAGAAAATCCTATGATAAGGACCCAAATTTTGCTAAGGTTTGGATTAAAGTGAGAGACAATAACTAGAACCCTATTGGTGATTATTCATGCCATGATGGTTATCTTTTCTTCCAAAAGAGATTATGCATTACACAACCTTTCAGACAATTCATATTGGAGGAAATGCACCAACCACCATATATGGGTCATCGAGGTGTTTTACAGCTACTCTACAATTAGTCTCTAGAGAATTCTTTTGGCCCTATCATAAACAAAATGTAGCAAAATTTATGGCTGAATGTTCTGTTTGTCAGAAAATTAAAAGCTACAAAGGTAAGACCCAAGGACTTCTTACTCCTTTATCAATCCCTAATGATACTTACGAACAAATATCTATGAACTTCATTACAGGTTTGCCTACTACATCGAGTCATAATGATATGCCAGATACTATCATTGATCATTAGATTACATCAACTTGTACTGGAAATCAATATAGCAAATATTTAGTGACTTTCCAAAATCATTCTCATGAAGATGCAAGATGGGTCCCTGAGAAATATTTTCGTACCTTCCCTAAGATCCTCCGTTCTTTTCAACAAACCTGCAATTGAGGACAATTGCAAACTTAAGAAAGAGGGAATGTTATGGGAATATATTTTAAGCCCTCTTCAAAATATTATTCTATCCTCTTAGATAATTTGGGGGCACTTGGATTATCTTTGCATCATCAAGCCAAATCATGTTAATATCATGGGTGATGCCATATAAATATTAATACGTTTGGTGGATATTTACATATGTTTGGAGCCTCCAATGTTTGTTTTAGTTGGTTTGTATGGAAGGGTAATTCTTGGGTTACTTACGCCTGGCAAAGATGTGTGTGATTATGGTTTGTATACTTATGGAATCTTTGTTCAGCAATTTATTGTTGGTTATTTTATAGGTGAAGAGGATTCCAAAGATTAAGAATAAATCGCCCATAATTGTTACTTGGCACACCATTTTTGTAAACAAGCTTTATATATACATGTGCTAGCTTGTGCACATTTTGATTTATTTGGAAAGCCTTAGTTTATCAAGCTTTGACTTGAACTTTAATCTTTTGTAAAACCTCATATGCTCTAAATGCTAGCCTCAATTTATGGGCACTTTATTTAGAGCATAAGAGTTTCGTGCAAGAAAAGCACCTTTTTTTTATTTTTGGAGGCTATGGCCTAATTTGGAATAAATTATCTCGTAAATAATCATGTGTGGGGACAAGCCATTCTTAACCCATTCCTAGGATTAACATGATCTACTACCGTTATTTTATATCAAGGAGTCAAGGTATAGACAATAAAAGGTCATACATTCAAGATATGAAGCAATAGTGTCCAAATATACACCTTGGACGGGTGCCCATAATGGTCTTATGGAATACTTAGTGAATTCTGCTTTAAGATCATGTGGTAGTAAGTTAAGATGAAGTCGCAAGTGATGTACTTCATGGATATATTATGAGAATAGTCATTGTAATAGCATTAGGCCTCTTATGAGCCTAAAGTGCCCGGCCAGTCACAATTTAAGTGAGTGTGAACACTTATGGCCATGTATATAAGTGAAAATCTCTCATAGTACAAGGAACTCTCCCATTGTGAAATAGAGTCCACCTCTTGCTAATCTCTCTCTCTCTCTCTCTCTCTCTCTCTCTCTCTCTCTCTCTCTCTAATGCATGCTAGTGAGTGTGTGTGAGTGATGTGAGGTGAGAGGAGGGATGAGTACACGTAGTGCAATGCGGCGGTGTGACAATGCTCAAAGGAGATGCGATGGAATTTCTTCTCAAGGAGTTGTAGAGCTTGGAGACCTCAAGGGTTATGATCTCGGCCATTGGAAAGATTCTCATGACAGCTGCAGTTCACTAGGGAATCTCTTGTTAGATGTGTTTCAAGGAGGGGTTAGGGTGAGCCATAACATTTTTGGCGCCACGCTGAGGAATCCTCCCTTGGCCTTTTCCATCATTTTTCTCTAATCTACGCATTACCCATTGTCCATTATTTTGATTAGTGGTTTCCCATGAAAAAGATGTGGTTTTGATAGCTATTTGTGTGTGATTTAGTGAGAAATAGCTCTCTTTTTTGTTTTGTAAAGAAAGCTTTTTGGTTAATTTTGAGCTTAAATTGATGTTTTTATTGTTGTTAATTGAGTTTTTAATGTTCTTAGGGCTTGCACGTAGAGTGTATTAGGTATAGTTTACATCCATTTTGCATCAAACAATGAAATAGAATGCAATTTTTAGTGGTTTTTAGCTCTCTTTAGAGTTAAACATAGAGCTAGAATCATTAATTTTTGTTTGATTTGTATGTTTTTTGTTTGATTTGTATGCATTAGAGTGCTAGCAAGCATTAGGAGTAGTTTAATCCTTTAAAAAATTTCTCAAAAACATTAAAAAAAAACTCCTGAAATCGACTAATCTTTCTTAATTGATTGGTTTTTGTCATTAAGTTTGATTAATCCAGTTCGAGGCAAAAAAATTAGAAAATGTGTTTTTGGGGTTGAAATTGAGAGGTCCGAATTAGTATTTTAAGTGTTTTGAGAGCATCTATATGTATCAAAACACCTAATTACATCAATTTCTTCATCAATCGAAGGAATTTGGCTTTGCTTTGCTTAATTTTGCATAAAGAGAAGAGATTAGAATTAAGAGTTTAATTACTCTCTACTTATATATTGATTTACATATTAGTTGATGCACATAACTTAGCAATTCCATGCTCTGTTCGATGTGCTCAATGTTGTGAATTAATTAGTGGTTAGTGGTTAATTAGAGCCTTTGATTAGTGGTTAGTGGTTAATTAGAGCCTTTGTGTCACGTAGGCTGTAACGCCTGTGACCGACGGCGGCGGCAGACCGGATGGCCATGTCCGGGGTTCAGTGGGAGAGGATGCCCATGCGGAGTCATGGGCGCCAGGCTAGTGTGGACGACAGGCCACACACTATATAGCCTGGGGGATGAGGGGCAATCCTCATTCTTCCTCTATGGCTGGGTGGTGAGCCAGAGGCTGTCCCCTCCTATGGTAATGCCCGTAGAGGCGGCGTTACGGGTATCTAACACTGGTATCAGAGCGTGGTTCGATGTTGTCGTCAGGGTCCACGCGTGACCGGGGGACCGGAGCCCACTCAATGGTTTTCAACCATTCATCTCCTCATCCTTATCTCCAATGGAGGGTGTGGGGGGGGGCAAAGAGTCTGCGTTGAAGCTTGTCTGACGTTCGACCTCCCGTCGGAGCTTGGCGAGTGTCTTTCAGTGGCCGACGACGATGAATGGTCGGTGCTGGAAACTCTCCGATTTAGCTGCCGTTGAAGCTCTCGCCGTAGCCGAAGAAGTGCCGTCGGAGATAACCATCCTCTCGGAGGCCGAGGAGGAAGAGGAGGGGATAGCGGCTGCGTATGTCAGTCACGTTGGCAACACTCTCTCTCTCTCCCTCTCAGCTGTGAGACGGCTGCGGGGCAGCCAGGCCAGCCCGGCAGCGGGCGGCGGCCACCAGAGAAGCCGGCGACCAGCGCAGCCACAATGCCAGCCAGTAGGCCAGGGCAGCCCTTAGCGGCCACCAGAGTAGAAAAAGAAGAAAATAAAAAAATTAAAAAAATTAAAAAAAAATTAATATATATATATATTTCAATTATTCATTTTTAATTTATTAAAAATAAAACTAAATTCAAACGAATCCTCTCTCGGCTGGGGAGGGATAATCCCGGCAAGGGATAACCGATTGTTTTAGGCATAGCTTCCTGAACAAAAATTTATTTTTGTTATGAGTTGCAGGCAATTTTTTTCTCTCGGATCGGAGCATCCCGGAGAAGCGGCGCCGTCTGGAGGCTCGCAGCGCAACACAAATCGACAGGCAACCGTAAAGGGGGGTGACTATTCTCTCTCCACCACTGCTCATTTTATTAGCGTTCTTTTTGTAATTTCCGAGTTCTTGCATTGTTTTTTGCAAGAATTAAAGATGTCTGCTAAGCGTAGTGTGTCCCCACCGCCTTCTACTTCTCTAGGTTTTTCAGGTCTCTTGTCCTCGGTTGCGGGTTTGACCTCGATCGAATTGTCAGGCCGTACACGCCCGACCGTTGTTCGGTCCGGAGTGCGCTCGTCGATCACGCATGATCCGCCAGCGCCCTCCTCGTCTATTGACCCCGCCTTAGGACCTAGCGAGCCCGCAGTAGCGGTCGCATTGGCAGATGACCCCTTTCTGGTTGACGAGCCAGAGGACATGAACACTGACGTCGTCGAGGGGACCGAGGAGGACCTCTTGGATTATGACGACGATAATTATGACCTATTGGACCCTGCTGATGTCCTGACAGAGACAGAGCTCTCTAGTGGACTGTTTAAATATCTTAATGCCAAACTAAACAATATGGCTGATTTAGTCCTCACGATGCTACAGAGCATCTCCACACGGTTAGATGCACTGACAGCCGCCTCGGCTAGTACTCCGACTCCTCGTGGTAGCCGAGCTCCTGTGGCACGGGTGAGCGTAGCCTCACCAGTGGTTGCAGGAGTACAGGCCGATGCGCCTGCGGGGCCATCCGTAGCGACAGCTTCGTCGTTATTAAAAGACTTAAAGCCGCCTAGTTTTGGTGGCGAGGAGAAGGAGAGAAACAAGGACTCGGTCAATATGTTTCTAGCAAAGTGGTCAGATTTGCACGTGCTACGACAACAGCCTAGCCGTAGTTTTGGTGGTGAGGAGAAGGAGAGAAACAAGGACTCGGTCAATATGTTTCTAGCGAAGTGGTCAGATTTGCACGCGCTGCGACAGTAGCCTAGCCGTATACAGCCCGTAGAGGCTAGCCTCTCATTAACCGGCAAAGCGTACAAGTGGTGGATGAGTTTGATAACTCGTCCTGCCACTTGGACGTAGTTTGAAACGATGTTTCGAAAAGAATTTTTGCTTGTTAATGAGGCAGAGAGAAGCTGGGAGTTATGGGATAAGTGCTCGATGGAGAACAAATCCCTAACTCAGTACATCTGCATACAGTGCAGAGACTCCCTCTCAGTTCCGCAGAGTTCAGAGAGGTGACAGTGTGTCATTATGATGAGCATCACGCTTGTTCAGTGACACCAGCGATGTGGCAGCCTACTGTAGGTCCGCATGACATGGTGCGTATGTATGGCACCATAGGTAGCCGTAGAGTCACTGTTTTTATTGATGATGGAGCTAGTCACAACTTCTTGAACTACTCGTTAGTCAAGAAGTTGGGGTTGACTGAGACCCGGAGTGATCATGAGTATACTGTTGGGCTAGCCAACGGACATGACAAAACGGTATGGAATACCGTAGTATTGGGGGTCCCATTATCTATGCAGGACTATGAGGCTCCGCTTGACTTTCAGGTCATACACTTAGCCAGAACAGATGTATATCTAGGCAGGGAGTGGCTGTATGGCTTGGGCCCTAGTCTAGCTTGGAATTACTTACATAATACGCTATGTTTTGAGCACGGAGGTAGAGTCATTACCCTGCAGGGCGACCGTACTGTCCCTGCCACACCACTTATTTCCTCCATGGAGCTGTGTACAGCGGTCCGTAGAGACCAGATAGCAGAGGTATATGCTTGTTACCCTCTTTTGAATTCTGTTTCCATAGATGAAACGATAAATGATGTTTGCGTAGATAAACAAGGAAAACAAAATAACCTTGGACGAGACCCATTGTTTGAAAACCCTGTTTGGCATGCATGTGATTCAAACAAGAAAAAATCCAAGGTGAATGAGACATTAAAGAAAAAGTACGTAGATACTTTAATGTATTTATTAGAGGAATTTCAGGATGTTTTTCCTGATGATTTACCAGATGGTTTACCACCATCTAGAGAAGTAGACCATGGCATCGAAGTTATGCCAGGATCAAAACCTATAAGCAAACCTGCTTATAGATTAAGCCACTCCGAGGCACAGGAGGTGGAAAAACAATTGACAGAATATTTGAACAAAGGCTTTATTCGGCCTAGTTCAAGTCCGTGGGTATCGCCTATTCTTCTGGTAAAGAAGAAAGACGGATCTATGCGGATGTGCATAGACTATAGGGCTCTTAATCAGATAACGATTAAGAACAAGTATCCAATGCCACGCATGGATGAGTTGTTTGATCAACTTTATGGATCGAGATACTTTACAAAAATAGACCTGAGATCAGGATATCATCAGGTTAGAATTAAACAAGAAAATGTTGCGAAGACAGCATTTAGGACCCGTTTTTGGGCATTTTGAGTTTTTGGTTATGCCATTTGGGCTAACCAATGCTCCAGCGACGTTTATGACATTGATGGACAGTATTTTACGTCCATATCTGGGAAAATTCATAGTAGTTTTCCTAGATGATATTCTTGTGTACAGTAAGACACAGAAAGAACACATAGAGCACTTGCGTCTAGTGTTCGAGTTGTTGCGAGAGCACAAACTATTTGCAAAGAAGAGCAAATGTGAATTTTTTGAAACAGAAATTCACTACCTTGGCCATATTATATCCGCCGATGGTACACGGATGGAGCCAGAAAAAGTAGAGGCTATTCTTAAATGGCTAGCGCCCGCCGAAGAATCTCGAGGAACTGCAGATTTTTCTTGGCATGTCGTGGTTTTACCGACAGTATGTAAAGGACTACACGAAGATCGCAGTCCCGTTGACTGACCAGTTACGGTCAAAAACAAAAAACATTAGTTAGGGGGAAGCCCAATAGAAAAGCTTTGATAAGCTTAAGGTGACTGTAGCAGCTGCACCTGTTTTGACTATTGTCGATCCAAATGAGCCGTTTGTTAATGAGGCCATTGGGGTCGTACTTATGCAAAGGGGATGTCCAATTGCATTTGAGAGTAAAAAGTTAGATCGTGCGTAGCGTAACTACTCGGCTTACGACGAGCGAGAGTTACTAGCGATAGTTCATGCACTGAAAAAGTGGAGACACTATTTATATGGTGCTACTTTTGAGGTCCGGATGGACCATGAAAGTCTGAAATGGCTTTCAAGTCAAAATGAACTGAAGGGTAGAAAAGCTCGATGGGCGGAGATTCTACAAGGGTTTGACCTTCAGATACGTTACCAGAAAGGTAAGTATAACGTGGTGGCAGATGCACTTAGTCGCATGCCACAGATTAATGAACTTAGTTTCACAGTCTTCAAGAATGATTTCTTGGAGTCACTACGTGGTTTATGTGAGCATGATCCATCTTTTACAGAGGTCTGGCGCGCTGTACGCGTACGCACTTCTTCACAGACGCGACCACCTCCCTCGTTGGCACGTATTGCTAGTCCGGAGAGACTAGCCGAAGGTGCAACGAGAAGGGAAGCAGGAGTTAGTCCGGAGAGACTAGCCGTGTCTTCTGGGTATAGTTTGGAGCCGGAGAGTTCTGACGAAGCCCCTTCATCACCTTTGACTACCACGGCTTCAAAGGGGAGTGATAAACTTCGTCGGGGGGAGAAATATGCTAATTACTCCATTGACGACGGGTACTTACTCTACAAGGGTAGAATATGTGTACCAACTATTGGTGACTTTCGGGCCCAAATTCTTAAAGAAAGTCATGATAGTCCAAGTGCGGGTCATCCTGGGATTCAGAAGACCTATGCACTAGTAAAAAGACAGTTTTATTGGCCTAGTTTGTTTAAGGACGTCTAGACTTATGTACTTATGTGTTGAAATGCAGTACGTGCCAGGTCAATAAACATGAACGTCTTAAGGTTGGAGGACTACTCCATCCTCAAGGGAAATGGGAAAGCATTTCCATGGATTTCATTACCGGTTTACCCAAGACAAGTCGAGGGAATGACTCGGTGTGGGTGGTAGTGGGACAGGTTAACTAAAATGGCAAAGTTTATTGCCACGAAGAAAACTGTTAAAATGCCAGAGTTGGCAAAACTCTTTATTGAACATCTCTACAAGCTATATGGTCTGCCCGTAGATATAGTGTCGGATAGAGATAGAAAGTTCAACAGTCATTTTTGGAGGGTAGTCTTCAAAAAGTTGGATTCTACTCTAGTATGAGTACGGCAGATCATCCGGAGTCTGATGGTCAAACTGAAAGAGTTAACCAAATTCTAGAGGATATGTTGCGTTCTTATGTTAGTAAGAAGCAATCTAATTGGGAAGAGTACTTGCACTTATTGGAGTTTGCCTATAAAACAGCTCCAAACACTCAGCGACTGGATTTACACCATTCATGTTAATGTATGGATTCCAGCCGAGATCTCCGATGGCTGTAGGCCTAGAAAAGGAGAAGATTCAATCTGTCAAGGATTTCCTTGAAGATATGAATGATATGCTCAGAGCCGCACGTGAGAGCATTCATAGCGCTCAAGATCGCGCTAAAACTTATGCGGATAAAGGACGTAGAAAGGTGACCTTTGCAAAAGGTGACTTTGTATTCCTCAAGGTTCCTGCGCAGTCAGAAACCATGAAAATGGGAAAGTGTGATAAACTTTCTCGTTTATATTGTGGTCCTTTTAAAATCCTTAAGAAGATTGGGGACGTAGCATATAAACTTGAGTTACCGGAGAGTTCTCAAGTCCATCACGTCTTCCATGTCAGTAAACTGAAGAAATCAGTTCACGGGTTAGAGAACGCAGTTTCTCCAGATATTTTGGTGGACTTGATAGAGCCACCAAAGATACCACATGAACCTGAAAAGATTCTACAATATCATGACAGACAAACCCGACATAAAGTGTACCAGGAGGTACTTGTTAAATGGACTGATAGGGATGAGGAGGTAGCTACCTGGGAACGCCGTAGTGCAATTTCTAAAAGGTTTCCCCAATTTGTTTTCGAGGACGAAAACTCTTCTTAAGGGGGGGTAATGTCACGTAGGCTGTAACGCCTGGGACCGACGGCAGACCGGATGGCCATGTCCGGGGTTCAGTGGGAGAGGACGCCCATGCGGAGTCATGGGCGGCTAGGCTAGTGTGGACGGCAGGCCACACACTATATAGCCTAGGGGATGAGGGGCAATCCTCATTCTTCCTCTATGGCTGGGTGGTGAGCCAGAGGCCGTCCCCTCCTGTGGTAATGCCCGTAGCGGCGTTACGGGTATCTAACACTTTGATTAGTCCAAAAGGGAGGAAAGATTAGTGGAATAATTAATCTTTGATAAATTATTAAGCACCTTTTCATAACTCATTAAGGCTAATGAACATTGAATGAAAAGATACCAATGAGTTGTCAAATTGTCCATTTTGGGAGTCATTTATGAAGGGTGTAAGGGGGTGTCATAAAAGTGTTGACTTTTTTTTATCCCCACTTGCATTTTTGGGAAAATGCCCATATCTCCCCAATTTAAAATTCAAAAAATATTTTTGGGAAAATGCCCATATCTCCCCAATTTAAAATTCAAAAAATATTTCTCCCAATCAAGGCAATTCGAATTTCCCTCTAAACTAAAAAAAAAATCAGACGTTTCATGCATTAAGGTTTCACGCCTTAAGCCGTTCACACCTTCAGATTTCATGCCTTAAGGTCTCACGTAAAAAAACAAAATCTGTGAATCGCACCCTGTTGTTTCACATCGTGAAACAAGTCCAGTTCACGTTATGAACCATTCCCAAAAAAAAAAATCTGTGAACCACCCATTTCACACCATGAAACATACCTACTGTTTTACGTTGTGAAACAGCCCTCACGTTAAGGTTTCACGCCTTAAGATCTCACGCACCCGAAAAAAAAACAAATTTGATAAAATCTATGAAGTTCACTTCACATCGTGAACTGCACCCTGTTAGTGAACCGCAACTGTCGTGAGGATCTTTCCAATGGCTGATCCTTGAGGGATCTTTTTTATTTTTTTATTTTTTTTGCTTGGCCATTGGAAAGATCCTCACGACAGTTGCAGTTCACCAACAGGGTGTAGTTCACGACGTGAAGTGGACTTCACGGATTTTATGAAATTTGAATTTTTTTCGGGCATGAGATCTTAAGGCATGAACCGTGTAAGGCGTGAACGCATGAAACATTCGTTTTTATTTTTATTTTTATTTTTTTCTCGCGCGGCGGGGGCTGTTTCACGACGTGAAACAACAAGTGCGTTTCATGGTGTGAAATGGGTGGTTCATGATTATTATTATTTTTGGAATGTTTCATGACAACTCGACCTGTTTCACGATGACAGCAAGGTGCGATTCACTACCTGAAACACGTGGCTCATAGATTTTCTTTTGCGTGAGACCTTAAGGTATCAACTACTTAACGCGTGAAACCTTAACACGTGAAACGTCCTTTTTTTAAGTCTAGAGGGAAATTCGAATTTCCTTGTTTGGGGGAAATATTTTTGAATTTTAAATTGGGGAGATATGAGCATTTTCCCAAAAAGGCAAGTGGGAATAAAAAAAGTTAACACTTTTACGACACCTCCTTAAACCCTTCATAAATGACTCCCAAAATGGACAATTTGACAACTCATTGGCATCTTTTCATTTAATGCTCATTAGTCTTAATGAGTTATGAAAAAAGGTGCTTAAGAATTAACCAAAGATTAATTCTTCCACTAATCTTTCCCTCTTTTGGACTAATCAAGGGCTCTAATTAACCACTAACTACTAATTAATTCACAACATTGAGTACATCATTGGATAGAGCATGAAATTGCTAAGCTATGTGCATCAACTAATATGTAAATCAATCTATAATTAGAGATTAATTAAACTCTTAATTCTAATCTCTTCTCTTTATGCAAAATTAAGCAAAAGAGAGCCAAATTCCTCCAATTGATGTAATTAGGTGTTTTGATACATCTAGATGCTCTCAAAACACTCAAAAACACTAATTTCAACCTCACATGATCAATTTCAATCCCAAAAAACACCTTTTGTAATCTTTTTGCCTCTTGAACTAGATTAATCAAACTTAATGACAAAAACCAATCAATTAAGAAAGATTAGTCGATTTCAAGAGTTTTTTGGTGTTTTTGAGAAAATTTTTAAAGGATTAAACTACTTCTGATGCTTACTAACACTCTAATGCATACAAATGAAACAAAAATTAATGATTCTAGCTCTATGTTTAACTCTAAAGAGAGCTAAAAACCACTAAAAATTTCATTCTATTGCATTGTTTGATGCAATGGATGCAAACTATACCTGATACACTCTATGTGCAAGCCCTAGGAACATTAAAAACTAAATTAACAACAACAAAAAGAAAAATTTAAGCTAAAAATTAAGCCAAAAGCATTCTTTATTACAAAACAAAAAAGAGAGCTATTTCTCACCAAATCACACACAAATCACCATCAAAACCACATCTTTTTCATGGAAAAGCACTAATAAAGACAATGGGCAATGGGTAATATATAGATTAGAGAAAAACGATGGAAAAAGCCAAGGGAGGATTCCCCAGCATGGTGCCAAAAATGTTATGGCTCACCCTAACCCCCCTTGAAACACATCCAACAAGAGATTACCTGGTGAACCGCAACTGTCATCGTGAGGATCTTTCCAATGGCCAAGCTCATAACCCTTGAGGTCTCCAAGCTCTACAACTCCTTGAGAAGCAATTCCACCGCGTCTCCCATGAGCGTTGTCACACTACCATGTTGCACTATGTGTACTCATCCCTCCTCTCATCTCACATCACTCACACACACTCACGAGAGAGATTAGCAAGAGGATTAGCAAGAGCAAGACTCTATTGCACAATGGGAGAGTTCCTTGTACTATGAAAGATTTTCACTTATATACATGGCCAAAAGTTTTCACACTCACTTAAACTATGGCTAGTTGGGCATTTTAGGCTCATAAGAGGCCTAATGCTATTACAATGACTACTCTCATGATATATCCATGATGTACATCACTTGGGACTTCATCCTAACTTACTACCACACACTCTTAAAGTGGAAATCACCATAAGTATTCCATAAGACCATTACGGGCGCCCGTCCAAGTTGTAGATTTGGACACCATTGCTTCATATCTTAAATGTATGACCTTTTGGTGTATCTACCTTGACTCCTTGATATAAGATAATGGTAGTAGATCTTGTTAACCCTAGGAATGGGTTAACAGCCACACACATGAGGGGGGATGATTGCACCTAATCTTGGAGTTGTGCTTTGTGAGCTATGCATTTTTTTTCACTCAAATATTGAATACATTAAACATGTGGTATTTGATAAGTTATTTGATTTGATTTAATAAAATTCTTATAATTTTCTTTTAACTATATTTTCCTAGAAATTAGATCCATGTCAACTACTTCCTTCACTTTCGGGGGATTTTGGAGCACTGGAGGTAGAAGACCACTTCCCTCTCTCCCAAAGTTAAGTGTATTATAAGTAATTTTCTAGTTTTTTTGCTAACTTTTTAGTAATTAATCTTAATTAAGCTTCCCTATAGTTTAATTATATTGCTAATATGCTATGGAGTGTCGTATTTCTTGGAGTTTTCTATTCTACTCTTGTCTTTTACTCTCAATTTTATAACTAGAGAGCTCTTTTTCACAAATTAAGTTAAGAAAACTCTATTAATTAATATTATTAATTAGGCTTAATGATTAGGGTAAGTAAACAAGTGAAATTATGTGATTAGGTTATACTTTAATCAATTCCCTGCTATTGTTTATGAGAGTTTCTCTCATATGAATACTTTCTTTTCATTATGTTTTCTTAATTTTCAATTAGCTTAAGTACATTTTTTTCTGATGCTTGATTACTTGAACGACATCAAATAGGGACCAAACCTTGTGTCAGTATGTGGTGTGTCCCATCTTACACCCTTACAAGGTTTGGTGCCCATTAGATGTCCCCTCTATGCATCTTTAAGATGTACATTCCCCCACATGTGTTCCGACAATGAATCTTAGGAATGATGTTAGATGAAAATAAACCTTGCAAGAGTATTTGGTGGGTCCAAACCCACACTCTTGCAATTTTTGGTGCCCATCATACATCCATCAAGAAGTCAGGCACTCCCTCTCTCACATTTGCACCTTTCCCCAAACATGTGTTCTAGGACAATGAATCACACAAACAATGTTATATGGAAGTCAAACCTTGCAAGGGTGTGTGTTGTGTCCCAACCCGCACCCTTACAATTTTTGGTGCCTATCGGGCACTACCCATGTGGGTAGGCATCAGTAAACATACATTTCCAACCCTAGAGGTACAAAATAGGTAAGATATATGTTTTCCTAATGCTTAATCACTTAACAACATCATCTAGGGAGAAAACCTTACAAGAGCGTGTGATTTGTTCCATCTCACACCCTTGCAAGGTTTGATCTCCATCAAACGTTGTTCACGTGATTCACCATCCTTGAACATGTCTTTAGGATAATGTGAACATCTTAAAGAAGCTTGGAGAGGGATGCCTGACCACCCTCGATGGGCACTAAACCCTTTAAGAGTGTGGGATAGGACACATAACACCCATGATAAAGTTTGGTCTCTATTTAATGCCATTCAAGTGATTAAGCATTGTTAAAACCCATATCTTGGTCATTTTTCTCCTCTAGGGCTTGGCCTGTGTTGGAAACATGTGTTTATATGGATTCCCATCCACATGGGCGCCACATGGGCGATACCTAATGGGTATAAAATTTTGTAAAGGTGTGGGTTGGGACTCACCACACAACCTTGTAAGGTTTGCTCTCCATTTGATGTTGTTCATGTGGTTCACCGTCCCCTTGGGGCAATGCATGTTTGGGGACAATGAACCACATAAACAAAGATCAGAGCTTGTAAGGGTGTGTGGTGGGTCCCACACCACACTCTTGTAATGTTTGGTGCCCATCAAACAACACCCATGTGCATAGGCACTAGTAAACATACGTTTCCAACATAGGCCAACATAGGCTAGCCCAAGAGGTGTGCAAAATGACCAAGACATATATTGTCCTGATACTTGATCACATAAATGACGTTGAATGAGGACCAAAACTTGTGGGGGTGTGTAATGTGCCAAATTCCACACTCTTACAAGGTTTGGTGCCCATTAGACATCTCTTGGATGGTCAGGCGTTCCCATCCCACACCCTTGCAAGGTTTGGTGACCACCATCCGACATATCTTTTAGGTGGTGTAGTCACCCTCACTGCCCGTGTTCTGGCACCCAAGCCCTGTGAATCCCTAAGATCGGGCACCCAAGTTGGCATCCTCACTCACTATGTGAACCCCCAAGATCGGGCATCCCCAAGTTGGCATCCTCTCTATGTGAGCCCCAAGATCCAAGATCGGGCATCCCCAAGTCGGCATCCTCACTGTATGAACCCCCAAGATTGGGCATCCCAAGTTGGCATCCTCTCTGTGTGAGCCCCAAGATCCAAGATCGGGAACCCCCTATTAAAATGCAAGCAAAGTGATGAGCTCTGGTGGATCAAATGCAAGAATCAACATCATTAACAAAGAGATTAAAAGATGATTAAGATGAGATTAGTGATGATCAATTAACTGATAGCTTAATGTAGGCATGGATACTCAAAAACCAACAAACTCTCATTAGGCCAATGTCTCAATTTATAGAGTTTACATCCACAAGATGCCAAGCATCTAATCCCATTGATCTCTCCTTGATTCACTCCACCTCTTTTGCTTGATTCTCTCCACCTCTTCACTTTTCCCAGAATATCTCCACACATCCTAAATCTTCTCATGCTACCCTTTATTCTCTCCCAGTAGATACTTCTCACCTTTTCATTGCTTCTCACTCATTTAAGATTCTCTTTTATAGCCTCTTGCTAAGGGTTTATTCCCCACAAACCCATTCACTTGTTTATTCATTAGGAAAAAAGGGAGCTCATTTTGGGGCCTTTTACGATTTGGAAAAATAAGCTCTCAACCAATCAACAGAGGGCCAACGTAACGTTGGAAATTCACAAAAATAAGAGAAAATAGATAAAAGAAACAATACTTTATGTAGGTACAAGCGTGCTACATTAATGTGGAGATTGGTTTTTTATTCTCACAAGATCTTTGGACATGAAGATAGAATCTAGTCTGACATTTTCTCTGACAAAGGCCTTCCCGCTTCCACCTTCCTTTGAACTTTGAAATGTTGTGCTGCCTTTCCTTCGAAAGGTCTACCATTCTACACCACTGCCTCATTGTGCAGCAGCCTCTTCTTTTCCAAAACTGCTCCCTTGATCCTGTTTGGCTTAGAGTAAGATGTTTCTTGTCAACTGTCTGTCTGCCCACTTTCTCTTTCTTGAAACTTCACTTTGTTATCTTGTTTACATTACTTTGCTGTTGTTACAGATTCACAAGGTCTCCATGGTGAATAAAAACTATGGCCGTTCTTGTGGAAGACGCTCTGCGGATGATAATGCTATGAAGGCAGAATTATACCACACATCATTACCCCGTCGACCTGCTTCTTCTATTTTTTCGGTAGAGAATTCAAGTACAGTCAAAACGGAAGGTACTTGGGAAAGGTTTAGTGTTTCGAAAGGAGCATGGGTGCTCATGCAACCTAGCAAAAGAAAGAGACCCCAGACAAAAAACATTTTCTTGGCGTCATGGAAGGGAAGAGTACGAGATTTTAAAATCACCAGAGGGAAGATATCGGTGAAAGAAGTTTTGATTAAGCATGTGTACATGCATAAAGAACTTGTCTTGCGAGACTATCCAAATGATCTTCCGCAACACAGGCCTAATTGTATATTTTTCTATTGTGGTTTTGTTCTTTATGAGGTGTATGGATTTTTAAGATGAAGCTTTCTTTCTTTGCTTATTGACATTCTTGTGTTATTTTATTTCAGATTTATACCCTTCATCGTATGAGACATGGCAAAACATCGATTGTATTCTGGGATTTATAGATGTTTTGCATGGATCGATAGGAGAACAACAATACCAAGGTCGATGTGCAACAAAGCTAGCTTAATCGGGTATATTTTTTACTGATCATTTTTATCAGTTGGCTGGACAATGCTAACACACATGGTGTGTTAAGAAAACAAGATCATCTGACTTATCCTAGTCTCATTAAGCACTGCTATTAGTTTACTTTACCCTATTGATTCATATTGCTTTTTTGCAGGTGCTCAAAAGAAGAGAGAGTTCAATAAAATGCAAAGACATTGAAAATTTAAAAATTAAGATAACACAGACTCCATAAACAAAGGTATTATATTCAATAAAGTAAAATTTTATACAGAAGTGTTTAATTGTATATGTAGAACATATTCTTGACAACCATTTTCTATTTATCTACAGCCTGATCTAGAGGTTGCTCTACATGGTCCAAGCTCTCCATATCATCTTTTTTTGGAGAATCTGTTTTCTGCTACTCCATCCTGTCCTGTACAATCTCTTGGTGCTGCTCCATTGTCTCCTCTACTACCCCTGGAGAATCTGTTTGATGTGCTGCTCCATCTTCTCCTCAATAACATCAGCAGCAGGTCCTTGTTCCTGTGGCTTCTCCTCATCATCACTAGGTCCTTGTTCCTCTGGCACCACATCAGCATCATCTGTGTGTCATCAAGGTGTATGACACCTTCTCGGACTTTAGAGCTCTCACCCAACTCGACAGTAGCTGGTATAATAGGTTTGGGAGAGGCATACTGTGACGTGAAAAATTGATATCTTTCATTGTCGATTTTGTGTATATTTTGATGGTTTCTCAATGGTAATAAGGTGGAAGCTTGTCCAAGAAGATTGCGGCGCCCACAATGGAATAACGGCGTGGTGATGCGGCGGCTTGGCGGCTACACCGATAACAGCATTCTATCTTCAAATATAATGGTTTTACTTGATTTAGGGTGCACACATTGTAAATGCCACAAGTATGCTTGATAAATACTTTGGTATGGTAGATGGGCTAGTGGTGTGGAAAATAAAAGTGGGCCTTCATGCTCACATGGATTTTTATTGTATTATTAATATGGTATTCACCATAAGGCTACAAGTTGGGGAGTGTGGAAGGCATGTGGAGGAGTGTGTGTAGGTGCATAATTGGAAAAGATTCTTCTAGAATGCCTACATGGAAGAGGAGAATTCCGCCATGTGTAAATGGGATCTCCACCTACATGCCACTTAGGCTTGGCTATTATCTTATCACACTCTCAAAGTCAAAAAGTCTTCAATTTAATAATCAATAGAAGACTTAGCCTAAGAGGACAATTGATGGTGACATCTACCCTTATGTCACTGAAGGGTTGAAGATTTTTATGTTGTAATTTGTAACAATGGAAGAGAGGGTGATTCTCCACCTATAAAAGGAGCCCTCCTCTCCCTTTCAAATCAAGGAATGAGCCTCCTCAATTGAGCATTTTGTGTCAAATGTTGCCATTCTCTTATCTTTCAAACCCTTATTCAAACACTCTCTTTACATGTGAATGTCTCATTTAGCATTAGCTCCTCATGCTTAACCCAATTTTGGACCTCTTTGATGATTCATGATAAGGGGGATAAGGAGTTATTATCTTGGCGGGCCTGTGACTTCTCAAGGTAGCCCTTGCCTTATTGCCGCCCTCCTTTGGAGGTACCAATGGTTTTAGCGGTAATGAGCATGTGGAAAGACTTTGGGGACCATAGGTAAATCTTCACGATTGTCCGCTGAGCAATGTTAACCCTTACCCTCTAGCTTGAATCATGAAGGAGATGAGAGGCAAGAGGCTATGTGAAAATTGAGGTTTCATGCAAAGAGAGAGAAGTGTAGTTTTTTGTGGTCCAATATCCAAATTTCAACCGGTAATTACTCATCACTCGGGTATTGTTTTCTAAAATTGATCATATTGCTAGGAAGCTCTTTCTATGCTCTTTCCACTCATGTAACTAATTTCTTAATCCCTTACTTCATTGATGATTAGAATTTCTCCCAAAGTTGCTAATTTTTAGGCGAATTTTGGCAGTTTTATAGTCTCGTAGTAAAATACTCATAACTTTTCGCTCGGTTGTCCATTTCTGAAAGTTTTTATATGGGCGCGAAGCTCTCTTCAAGCTCTACGCATCTATCTAATTATCTCTTGCACAGCCTATATGGATTTAAAACTGCAATTCTCTGTGTATCTCTATTTTTATAGCTTTTTGGCCATTCTTTCTTCTTAATCATGATTAATTCCTCCTAATCCCTTATCAAAAGGCAAACCCCATGTGTCTTATCCTCTTGTAAGTGATTGCCATATTCATTTTCTTTAATATATTCCGTCCAAATTGCCCAATTCGAACGGATGAACCTTACCAATATTCCTCGTATATTTCCGTTCACATAATCCTGAGTCGGAAGATTTTCTTCCAACAAAGAATCGCCCTTTTGTTTGGAGCTGCAAGACTGGCAGAAATTCTTGCTTCTCTGGAGCCTTTCATTTTTCCTTCCATGAATTATGATCTCACCTTTGATGTGTATATCTTTATCCTAATCTAGGGAGAGAAAGGGAGGTGAGGAGGCTGTGAGGTTTCATACAAGTGTGTTTTGATTCTAAGAAGTGACCGAAGTCCAAACCCCAACTTCGCATCACATCTTTTGGTGGAGGCGACAGGCAGGTTTTACTTAGAATTATTCTATTTTAACCTCAAGGTCCCGCATGATTAAAGGAAAGTTGTTTTGAAACAAGTAAATTTCCCTTGTCACTACTTTTGGTGCAAGATGTTCAACATTCCGGTGTTCCGTGGATCGGAAGGAGAAGACCCGGGGAGTTATCTCCGAGAGTTTAACCGAGCATGTCGCTTGACGGGTTGGTCTATGAAGGAGAGGGCAGAAATACTTCCAGATTTCTTGGAGGGTATGGCCTTAACTTGGCATGAGGCTTTGCTAGAGGAGTCCAAGAATGATTGGGAAAGGTTGACCAAAGCAATGAAGGAGAGATTTGGGATAGTGGAGTCGCCAAATGCTTTACTATTGCAATTGGATCAAATTTTCCAAAAGGATGGAGAGTCAGTTTCTGCCTTTTCAGTGAGGTATGAAGCCTTATTCATCAAATATCAACAAGCTGCTTTACATGTTGTTGCTTCTTCTTCTTCACCTTCTATGGAAGATTCAAAGAGTTCTTTAGCAATGGAGCACCTTAAGATGAGCAAGTTTATCAGGGCTTTGGATCCCCGTTTGCATGGAAAAGTTCTTAGCAAAGATCCCACTAGTTTTAAAGAGGCCCTTCGTATTGCTTTGAAGAAGGAGGCCACTCTTCATATTGAGTCCACATTCCAATCTTCTCCAAGTGTGCCAACCCCACCACGAGTAGAGATAGCCTCAACATCTCAGGTACAAGCTCCATCCTTGGATCATAACATTGCACAACTTATGGCAGAATTTGCTGATTTGAAGTTACACTTAGTCAATGCAAGGCCACCTAGGGTTCCATGAGCTGAGGATAAACCTAGGGATAGAAGTAGCATCACATGCTATGAATGTCAAGAGAAGGGGCACTATCGTACTGAGTGTCCAAAGTTGAGGAAAAGTGAGGATAAAAGTTTAGCACTTTTAGAGGAAATATGCTCAGAAGAAGAAGAGGAAACATTGATGCCATTAATGGCAAAAAAGGGTCGTAAAACTAGGAGTCAGGAAGAAGAAGAACAAGAAGATAAATCTGAAGAAGAGGAGAAAGATAAGAAGAAGAAGAAGTCATCTAGGAGAAAAATTGGACAATCTGATTTTCCTCTTGGACAAGGATCTCTTAGTTATGACCTCTTGATAGATCTTAAAGAGAAAACGGCACAAATCACATTTGGGCAGCTTTTGGCACTCTCTCCCAAGCTCAGAAAGGAATGGGGTAAGCTGGCTAGCACAAGGGAATCTAGGAAAAAGAAGAAGAGGGATAATGGGACTCCTATGGTTCAAAAAGTGGATATTGATGTAGGAGATGATGTGCCTGTGATTGATGTCATCATTGAGGGGCAGACAATTTCTAATGCATACATTGATGGAGGTGCATCAATCAATGTCATGAGTGAAAAAACAATGAAAGATGCTGATTTAAAGTTGTCTTCTACCAACTCTCCCTATCGCATCAAACTTGCTGATAATACTAGGGTGAAAACCTTAGGAATTGTCAGGAATTTGGGAGTGGATGTATGTGGTATTTCTGTGCCTACAACTTTTTAGGTCATTCCTACAAAGCCTGATGCTAGGGCTTACCCATTGATATTGGGTAGGCCATGGCTTCGCCAAGTGAAGGCAATTCAAAAGTGGGAGACAGGTGATCTTATTCTACAAGGTGAGAATAAGAAGGTCCACTATAACATCAAGAGTCGTCGCAAGAAAGTGGTAAGAGGTGAACCTTCAACTTCTGAAAGTTCAGAGTCAGAGTCATCCGATGAAGAAGAGACAAGTGGTAGCTCTGAGGATTCCATCTCAGAAGGAGAGGTGGAGGGAGTTGCATTTGGTCTTTCCCTGGGAAGGGATCGAGGGGATGAAGACAATGGAGCCTTGGAAGGGGAAGCTTCTTCAACCATGTGCAAGAAAGGAGATGTGGACCTCACTAGTCTTCACCAACAAAATGAACTTCTTCTTGACAAGTCCATAGCAGGTACTGAAAGGGAGGATTACTTAAAAATGTTGGATGGATTTCCTAACCTTTTTGCAAATAGCTACTCACAAGTATGCCAAGTTACCCTAGTAGAGCACAAGATTGATCTCAAGCCCCAAAGTAAGCCAGTGGTGCAGCGGCTAAGGCGTTTGGGAGTAGTGCAAGCAGAGGTGCTTAAGAAGGAGGTAACAAATTTGCTTGAAGCTGGATTTATTTTTCCAGTAGAGAATTCAGAATGGATTTCCCCAGTTGTAGTCACTCCCAAAAAGGGTGGAAAATGGCGTGTGTGTGTGGACTTTCGCCCTCTAAATGCATGCACAAAGAGGGATTATTATCCTCTACCCTTTCAGGATGAGATTTTGGATCAAGTTGCAGGTCATGAATTGTATTCAGTGTGTGATGGATACTCTGGATACTTTCAAATCCGGATTTGTGAAGAAGATCAAAGGAAAACCTCATTTATCACCCCTTGGGGAGTGTATGCCTATAGGGTGATGCCATTTGGCTTGACCAATGCACCAGCAACTTTTCAACGCTTCATGAGTCAGGTATTTGCACCTTACTTGGGGAAGTTTATAAGGGTCTTTCTGGATGATTTTTGCATTTATTCAAGCCGCATGGATCACTTGGAAAAGTTGAGGTTGGCCTTGCAAAGTATTGATGATGCAAAAGGGTGTCTTAATCCGGAAAAATGCTGCTTGGCACGGAGGAAGGTGGTTCTCTTGGGACATGTTATCTCAAAAGAAGGCATAGAGATGGATCCTGAGAAGGTGCAGGCAATTGTGGCCCTCCCACCACCTACCAATGTAAGGGAGGTAAGGAGGATTTTGGGTAAAACAAAGTATTACCAACGCTTTGTTGACATGTTCTCTGAGAAGATGTATCCTATAAATCTATTAACAAAGAAGAATGTTTCTTTCCAATGGGGGCCCGATCAAATTCAATCTTTTTGTTTGCTCAAGGAATGCATGAGTCAAAGTCCAATTGTTCAGCCTCCTAGGTGGGGGGAGGACTTTTATGTGAACCCAAGTGTCTCATCACATTCAGTGGGTGCTATACTCTTGCAAAAGGGAGAGCAAGGGCGTATGCAACCAGTGTATTATGCAAGCCGACAACTCACTGATGCCGAGGAGAGGTATGGTGAAATGGAGAAAGGTGGTTTGTCTCTTGTTTTTGCAGTAAAGAAGTTTAGGTCATACTTGTTACCTCGCCCTTTTTTCTTCCTCACATCTCAACCTTATTTACAATTCTTGGTCCGCAAGCCCAATCCTGCAGGAGGGAAGTTTGCAAAGTGGATTTGTGAGCTTCAAGAATTCTCTTTCACTTTTATTACAGAAAACACCACTAGGGCCTCTCTTGCAGATTTACTTACCAGGAAGGAAGAGGAAGAAGGAACAGGAGTAAAGGAAGAAGTATATGAAGATTTGGAAACACCACCAACTGCTTTCACTATGCATTTTGATGGAGCCTTTAGCCCTTCCAGGCAATGTGGGGCTGGGGGGATAGTTTTATTTGATCCAGAAGGAAAAGAGGTATGGGCCAAGGGTAGGGAATTTCCAAAGGCTATATCAAATAATGTGGCTGAGTACAATGCATTAATTTGGGGATTAGAAGATTGCATAAAAGATGGAATTGAAGAGGTAGAGGTTAAAGGGGATTCACAGTTGGTCATCCGACAAATGAAAGGAGAATATAAGGCAAGGAGTCCTAATCTCCAAGAATTGTATAAAAGGGCAATGGAGTTAGAAGAAGCTTTTGGGTTTTGTAAATTTGTGCATGTTAACAGGAAGGATAATCAAAAGGCTGATGAATTGGCTACTAAAACCTTGGCTTCTTTCAAAGTAGCTACTCTTGCATTAATGGATACAGGTTGGCCTGAGCTCCAAGATGTTCAACACTATTTAGATACAGGATACTTCCCTCCTGGATTGAATCCTCAACAGAAGCAAAGGCTTACCAGGAAAGCTCATCCTTACACAATTCTAGGGGATGTTCTTTACAAGCAAGGTAAGGATAAGATTCTTAGGAGGGTGGTGAGCCTAGAGGAGTCCAAAAGGATTATGGAATTATGTCATGAATGTTCAGGTCACTTTGCCTCAGCCAGCACAACTCGGAGGATCCTTAACACAGGGTATTATTGGCCTCGATTCAGCAAAGATGTCCATGAGTGGTGCAGAAGCTGTGAAGTATGCCAGGCATATGGGCACAAGCAATTGGTTCCCGGACCCTTAAACCCTATCCCAGCATATGGTCCATTTGAAAGGTGGGGATTAGATTTTGTGGGCCCACTTCCTCGTTCCTCACATGGGAAGTATTACATATTGGTGGCCACAGATTATGCAACAAGGTGGGCAGAAGCAAAGGCAATGGTCAATAATAAAGCAGTGGCTATGGCATCCTTTCTCAGGGAATACATATGTGCCCGATTTGGGTGTCCATTAGAAATCCTTACGGATGGGGGGAGGTCTTTCAGGAATGACTTGATTGAAGCTTTGGTGCAGAAATTAAAAATAAAGCATGCTATGTCAACTCCCTATTATCCCCAATGTAATGGTTTAGTAGAAAAAACTAATGGACTGCTTTGTGGATCTTTGTCTAAGCTAGTGGATACTATGAAGAGAAAGTGGGATGTGCATTTGCCAGAGGTCCTATGGGCCTATAGGACAACTCACAAACTCTCTCTTGGTTTCACACCTTTTCAGTTAGTTTATGGAATGGAGGCTATTTTGCCAATAGAATTGGAAATCACAAGCCTTCGCACATCTTTTGCACGCTTGAATAATGAAGAAGAAACAGATGCCCAACGCCTAGCACAACTGGAGATCTTGGATGAGAGGCGACTTCAGGCACTTCAAAATTTGGAGGCTGCACAACAATGGCGCAAGGCAAGGCATGACACTCTCACAAAGAAGAAGAAGAAGCCAGAACTCAAGCAAGGAAGCTTAGTCATGAGGTATGATGGCCGTGTGGAGAAACGGCTAGATAAGAAGCTTCTTCGACGTTGGGAAGGCCCCTTCAGGATAAAGCAAAAGTTCAAAAATAACACCTATCTTCTAGAGGATGCAAGTGGCCAGGAGGTTCCCGGACGTGCCAATGAGTACCGGCTAAAGATATTTTACCCTCGAGTACCATGGCCAGCAGACCCCCCAGACAAGCATGGAGGATCTGCTGGGGGGGGAAGATGTGACGTGAAAAATTGATATCTTTCATTGTCAATTTTGTGCATATTTTGATGGTTTCTCAATGGTAATAAGGTGGAAGCTTGTCCAAGAAGATTACGGCGCCCACAATGGAATAACGGCGTGGTGATGCATTCTATCTTCAAATATAATGGTTTTACTTGATTTAGGGTGCACACATTGTAAATGCCACAAGTATACTTGATAAATACTTTGGTATGGTAGATGGGCTAGTGATGTGGAAAATAAAAGTGGGCCTTCATGCTCACATGGATTTTTATTGTATTATTAATATGGTATTCACCATAAGGCTACAAGTTGGGGAGTGTGGAAGGCATGTGGAGGAGTGTGTGTAGGTGCATAATTGGAAAAGATTCTTCTAGAATGCCTACATGGAAGAGGAGAATTCCGCCATGTGTAAATGGGATCTCCACCTACATGCCACTTAGGCTTGGCTATTATCTTATCACACTCTCAAAGTTAAAAAGTCTTCAATTTAATAATCAATAGAAGACTTAGCCTAAGAGGACAATTGATGGTGACATCTACCCTTATGTCACTGAGAAGGGTTGAAGATTTTTATGTTGTAATTTGTAACAATGGAAGAGAGGGTGATTCTCCACCTATAAAAGGAGCCCTCCTCTCCCTTTCAAATCAAGGAATGAGCCTCCTCAATTGAGCATTTTGTGTCATTGCTATTCTCTTATCTTTCAAACCCTTATTCAAACACTCTCTTTACATGTGAATGTCTCATTTAGCATTAGCTCCTTATGCTTAACCCAATTTTGGACCTCTTTGATGATTCATGATAAGGGGGATAAGGAGTTATTATCTTGGCGGGCCTGTGACTTCTCAAGGTAGCCCTTGCCTTATTGCCGCCCTCCTTTGGAGGTACCAATGGTTTTAGCGGTAATGAGCATGTGGAAAGACTTTGGGGACCATAGGTAAATCTTCACGATTGTCCGCTGAGCAATGTTAACCCTTACCCTCTAGCTTGAATCATGAAGGAGATGAGAGGCAAGAGGCTATGTGAAAATTGAGGTTTCATGCAAAGAGAGAGAAGTGCAGTTTTTTATGGTCCAATACCCAAATTTCAACCGGTAATTACTCATCACTCGGGTATTGTTTTCTAAAATTGATCATATGGCTAGGAAGCTCTTTCTATGCTCTTTCCACTCATGTAACTTATTTCTTAATCCCTTACTTCATTGATGATTAGAATTTCTCCCAAAGTTGCTAATTTTTAGGCGAATTTTGGCAGTTTTATAGTCTCGTAGTAAAATGCTCATAACTTTTCGCTCGATTGTCCGTTTCTGAAAGTTTTTATATGGGCGCGAAGCTCTCTTCAAGCTCTACGCATCTATCTAATCATCTCTTGCACAGCCTATATGGATTTAAAACTGCAATTCTCTGTGTATCTCTGTTTTTATAGCTTTTTGGCCATTCTTTCTTCTTAATCATGATTAATTCCTCCTAATCCCTTATCAAAAGGCAAACCCCATGTGTCTTATCCTCTTGTAAGTGATTGCCATATTCATTTTCTTTAATATATTCCGTCCAAATCGCCCAATTTGAACGGATGAACCTTACCAATATTCCTCGTATGTTTCCGTTCACATAATCCCGAGTCGGAAGATTTTCTTCCAACAAAGAATCGCCCTTTTGTTTGGAGCTGCAAGACTGGCAGAAATTCTTGCTTCTCCGGAGCCTTTCATCTTTCCTTCCATGAATTATGATCTCACCTTTGATGTGTATATCTTTATCCTAATCTAGGAGAGAAAGGGAGGTGAGGAGGCTGTGAGGTTTCGTACAAGTGTGTTTTGATTCTGAGAAGTGACCGAAGTCCAAACCCCAACTTCGCGTCGCAATACTTCAAAAACTTCCAAATTGTATCAGCTCTGAAACTATATATATAGTTCGAGCTGAAGCTATCTTCTCTCATCTGCAATGGCATATGATGATTTAGAACACTTTGTACCAATATCAATTATTTTGAAGCTAAATGAAAATTATTTTTTCTTACAAGGTCTGGCTGTCCTATCTCAAAATAGCTTGAAAGTATATATTTGGCACTGATCAGCACTCTCCAGCAGCCCCGTAGCTACTTGAATCATCTTGTTGTGGTGTCTGTACAGTTGGAAAGATATGTTAGAAACTGTTAACATCTAAACAAAACAAAATTATTCAATAGGTTCAAAGGCATAGCATGAAATAAACATCAGTAGGGGAAACGACTTTCTACCTCTAAATTTACTGACTCTATTGAATCCAAAAGATTGACATTAGGAGGACAGTGATCCAATGCATCTAGAAACCTTCTAATACAACTGCAATACATATAATTCAGTTAGTGTGCATTAAAACAAAATAATAAAGTTTAAAGTTAAAAATAGCACACACACCACTTACAATTTCAGCTCTCTGTGTGTGTTTTTAAGAGAGTTGAATATAAAGCATTGCTTCTGCTGGATATCAATAGAAGCAAAGCTCCAGTGGTCACTGTGTAAGAAAAAAAGCATTAAGAAATCAAAGGCTACAAGAGTTCTCAATCTTAAAGAAGAATCCCAAAAGAAGCAGTCACCCACATACCTGTTATGGTATGGAAGTAGCAAAACATCGATAACATTAAAATTGCAGTGTCTGAACCAATTGAAAATATCCATGGGAGTTTCCTTTGCATCTCTTAACCTGGAGGAAATGGCAGGATCAATATTATGAACTGTATGTTGTACAGCGTGGTTAAGCCAGCTTCTCATCATGCTGCATTGGACCAAACAATAATTAGGGTAGGGTGTAAAGGAGGTACAAGAAGGATTGTTTTGTAAACAAATGTAAAATAAAAGACACTTACTAGAGCATTGCAAGAATGATAGTATCTAAGCAATACTCATTCTTATGAGCCAATGCTGCCAAGCATGGTTTTGTCAAGTCAAAATTATTCACTGAAGTTTCATCCTCAATATGGACAATTATGTTAGGGCCCCAGCTCCTGCAACCTTCTCTGTATCTGTAGCTCCCTCTGTACAGTCTCCACATCTATAACAGATTTGGATTCTTTTATTTGCTGCTTTAGTGACTCCTCATAAGTAGATTTCCCTCTGGTGTTCTTTGAGTGGGTTACTTCAACAACCTTAACCTCATCTACCTTCAACTTTCTTGTAGGTGGAATTAATAATATGTCTCTCATCTTGATGTCCTGCCATACATTGCATCTTCAAAATATTTCTCCAAGTAATCCTCTGCCATTTCCTGTAAGGAAAGAATGGCAGTCCTGTTCCACCTGAAACCAAGGTGCCAACTATCACATATGTCTTTCACTAGTCTCTAAAAAGGTGCCTTGGGGATTGCAAAGCCTATAGCTTTCTATTGCTTCCTGATCTCCTTTAGCACACCTGCACCATGTTTCAATCTCTTGGCCTTTTGCTGGAGCAGGCTCATTGGCTTCCCCTTCCTGCCATGTGCAACTCTTCCCTTTGGAGGCACACTAAATTCCTTGATATCTGCCCCAGCTGCTGCTGCTGCAAGCCCTGGCCCCTTGCCAGCACTCCTTGCAGTTGACTTGGTTCTAGCCATCACTCTGACAAGCTGCACACAAAGCAATGGAAAGAGATTACAGCCATGGAGAACATGGAATGATACAAAAAGGCAATGACAGGGGTGGATGAAGCAACATTTATAAATTTGCAACAAAACGCGATTTCGACAGTTTGAAATTCCTAATAGCTTACTCTCGCGTTTTCCTGCAAATACTTGAAGTAACATGTTGGTACATTCCTATAGTGATTTCTCTGTCTTTACAACTAAATACAATACATTAGGAAAAAAGGAAGCTCATTTTGGGGCATTTTAGAAGAGAGAGAAAATAGGCTCTCAACCAATCAGGAGTGGGCCAACGTTACGTTAAAAATTCAACAAAAGAAGATGAAAATAAGAAAAATAAATAGTACTGTATGTTCATAGAAACGTGTCACATTAATAAGGTGATCCAATTTGAATCTTTAAAAAATTTATTTTTTGTGCAGAATTTGGTGATTCTGACACTGCAAACGCGTTCGGAACGGCCCAAAACCCCAAAAACGGCACTTGAAACGCTGGAATCGGACATCCGGAGGCCCGGAAACGGCCAAAAAAGGCCCCAAAAGTGAATTTGCAACAAAACGCGATTTCAGCTGTTTGAAATTCCTAAACCCTTCTCCTCGCGTTTTCCTGCAAATTTATGAGGCAGCCTGCTGGAACATGCCTTCAGTCATTTCAACCAGCCCAATTCAAAAGTCTTTCTGCTTGTGGTATTTATTCTAATATCTAAGCTACATCACATCCCAAAAGTATGTGTTATACTATTAAACAAGAAGATAAGGATATAGAGAGTCTTACTGACTTGGAAGCTATCTGTGGGTGTGCTGTGCTGTTGATGAGTACCCTGTGCTGGGGATGAACCTGTGCTGCTGGTCAGGATGCTGATGGTGCAGAGTAGGGAGGTAGGGAGGCAAGACAGCTGAGAGGGGAGGGCCAAGACAGGAGAGATTAAACAAGAGGGAAAAGATTAGTGCAAAATACAAAAAAGGCAGCTACTAAATGATGGAGCCGTTTTTTCACACGTGTGGATGGGACCCAGATCTCTTGGAGTTTGAAACTTGGCACTGTGAATGGGACACTTTTTGCCTTGGAACTTGTGCCAATCATGATTTCATAATCAGTTCCATAACCACTCTTCCCTCCCCGTCTTTCATCCTTGCCAGCACCCTCCCATCATCCTTTTCCTTCCCTCTCTGATCCCTTCCTACCCAACACACTCCATCCAGATTGCAACCTGCCTGAAGACTACTACCAATGCCAGATCTCCAGGTTACCTAGGCTGTAGCTCAAGTTTGGGAGAGAGCAGAAGATTCACCAGTGCAACTCCAACAGCATGGAAAAGGAAAAGAAAGGTCAGAGTTCTATACCCTTTTCAATGTTTTTTGATATATATTTCTTCCATCCATAGAATTCTTGATGTCCAGATATCTAGGCAATTCCCATCCACCACATCCCATATCCCAAATTTCCACATCCTAGTTTTATATTTGCAACAAAACGCGATTTCGGCTGTTTGAAATTCCTAAAGCTTTCTCCTCTCGTTTTCCTGCAAATTCATGAGGCAGCCTGCTGGAACATGCCTTCAGTCATTTCAACCAGCCCAATTTAAAAGTCTTCCTGCTTGTGGTATTTATCCTAATATCTAAGCTACATCACAATCCCAAAAGTATGTGTGTTATACTATTAAACAAGAAGATAAGGATATAGAGAGTCTTACTGACCTGGAAGCTATCTATTTGATTGGAGATGGATATCAATAGAACCTAGAAGTTTGCAACAAAATGCGAGGAGAGTGCTTAACATTTTCCAAATAGCCCTATATCGCGTTTTCCTGCAAATTCCTATATTTCTCTTGGTTTTCATTTCTTCCTCATTGTTTTGCTTTCTTTGGCTGGGGAATTCTTCCTAGTATCATCTACTGTCCAGGAATCTTTGAGGTGATCCTAGCATTTGATTGGAGATGGATAACAATAGAAATGGAAAATTTGCACAACAAAATGCGAGGAGAGTACTTGACATTTTCCAAATGGCCCTACATCGCGTTTTCTTGCAAATTCCTGTGTCCCTTTTGGTTTTCACTTCTTCCTCATTGTTTTGCTTTCTTTGGCCCTGGGGATTTCTTCCTTGATGATGAGAAAAGTTTTTGCTTTGGAACAGTTGATTCTCAGGCCCCTCCTTTCAAGAGAAAGTTGGACTTTTCTGCTGCTATACTTAGACCACAGCAATCACCAGGTGAGTCATGTGTGCTCATGAAGGGAGTTGTTTGGTGATATCCTATACATTCCCTGATTGCATATGTCAGCATATAGAATTCATGATATATAAATTTTGGTTCAGGCAAAAGGAAGAGACTGGAGTAGAAAGCTGAGTCTTCCCTCTCAAAACAAAAGGAATCAGAAGAGCACAAATCTCCAGATTTGCTCCTATTTGACTTTCTTCACAAATGCAAGGCTCAAAGGAACTTCCACATATACCACAGTATTTTCAAACAGGGAGTTCACTATGAGCTCTGTACTGGAGCATCACAGAGATTTTCTTTCAGATCATTGGGATACCTTCAAACAACTGACAGAGGCAGGAAGAATTGTGGAAGGTGAAAAGGTTTTTGTGCATATAAATCATATTGTCTCCATTGACAGGCTGAGGTACCATGTGAATAGAAGATTTGACAGCCTGCGTGAGAAATATAAATTCAACTGTAGCTTGCACACCAGAAAGTGTAGAGTGCTTGAGGAAACCATGGCATTCCTTATGTACATTGTCTTTAGTCAGTACTCTCTAGAAGAGCAAGGGCAGGAGGCTGAAGAACAAGACACATTTGAAGCAGAGGAAAAAGAGGATGTTCATGTGGCAACAGAAATGGCAGAGCAAGAATTAGATATCACTCTCCAGGAAAAAGAGTCCAATCAAGATCAAAAAGAGAGTTCCGATTGGTAGGCCCTGGGAGTAATAGGATTTAGTCATCAAATATAGCACAAACATTATGTTGAAGTTGAACTGATTTGTACAAAGTCTTTGATCCTCTACCTTTCCCTTTTGCATTTGTCCCATCACCGTACGACACTTCAATACTCTTCCCACACTCAGTAGCTTCTAAAAGCGTTTGACACTCAGTACACACTCAGTACACACTTAGTAGCTTCTAAAAGCGTTTGACACTCAGTACACACTCAGTACCTTATTGGTAAGGATCAATAGTGTGTCTAGCATAATTAAGTAGTATTGATTGAATTTTTTGTGTGTAGCTCATGGATGTATTGATGTTTGTTTAATATAGATCACATGTTTCACAAAAGAAATACTTTTGATGGAGTCTCAAAACATATAGGCATAACACCAAGAGTCACTTGTTCCACAAAATAAAAATCTATTGATTGAGTTTGAAAACATGTGGACATAACACCAATAAGTTACAAACTGCTATTCATGTTTACTTGTCCATTTATGGTTTCTAAATATCTTCGAATCCCTCCATTGTCTATGTCTCTCTGCTGCCATTGAATTGTCCAAAGTTTGTCTTCGTCTTTGCTTTTGGGCTAGAATAAAAGCAAGCTTGACTTTGGAGCTAGCAACTTTTCTTTTAGCATGCAGCCTCTGTAGTATGCCTCGGTAAAACCATTGGAAGACTTCCTTCAGACTATTTGCCTTTTGACTCCCTCCGTAGTGTTGTGTGTGTCTGAAAAATGCATTCTTCTCCATGCCTTGGGTAGACCAAATTGCTGGGCATCCATACTTTTTGACAAAATAGGGAAGGTGGTTGTAGATGATATGCTGTTTTCACAGAGACATAAGAATGCATAGTAAGTTATAAAAAAAAAGAGGATCACACTTAAGTAAAAGAAGAAGACAGAACTTTACCATGTAGTGAGTTATATTGCAGGCTGTCCATGCGTCTTTCATTGACTTCCCAAAATGTTTAATTGCCTCTTCAAAGTTCTTGTAATCACTTTTTGTCCATGTTACATTGTCACAGAACATGAAGAGTTGATCAAGAGACCTCCACACCTCTGCCTTCACATTTCGTGCTTCTCCATCTGCCTCATGATCTTTCACGGCATTATGGACTTGCTTCCGGGCTTGATTGGTACCTCCTTGCCATTGGTAGACTTTTTAAAATCCTTTGTGATATGAACATCACCTCCATGCAGACCTATATCAGATAACACTTTTTCCAATGCTTGAAGAGCATCCTTTCTATTTTTTTGGGACGAAGTTTCCAAGCAAATCCAATATACAAAAATACCAATTTCTCAATAATTCGACATAGACCATGCAATGAGCATATGTGAACATTACATAGTGGAATGTCAAGAATGGCCTTGAAGTCAGGGTCAACTTTATCTCTATTAGGTGCTCTCTTCCACCATTTGGAATCCATTACTTGAGCTGATTCTTTGCAGTAAAGACAAGGAGACTTTGAGTTGCCTCCTTTACTAACGTTATACATGCACTTAAGTGTTTTAAGATCCCCCGCCATGTGCCACTCTACTTGAAAATCACCTTTTCCTACAACATGGAGATTCTCTGCTCGTACTTGTCTTTTATTTATTCTTGGTATTTTCGTGTGGTGAAACACCCAATCTAGTGTTTCATGGTATTCTATCTTTACCTGTGATTATAGAAAACAAAAGTCTTACTATAAAAGATTTGAAAACAATGACTAAAATCAAGTACGAAACAAAAAAATGATCATACCTGGAACGAGCCTAACCACCATATGTGTTTCTTTGACTGCACACTAAAATACTTCGAACTCGCTTCAGTCAATGATGTATCAAATGCTCCATTCATCAATGTAATAGTAATCCTTTCCATTTTCTTTTCCTTTACAACCTCACACTCATCCAGTTTGATAACAAATTTTAAAATGCCTTTGCACTCCTCAAATGTTATTCCATAAAACTCGACCATTCTTCTTTGAAGTTGTTGTAGATCTACAAATATATTATTCCAAGGGTCATACACAGTGGTTCCTTTACCACCATGAAATATTTCTTCAATATGCTTGTCAATCTCATAGTCTTTTTGTAACATGAATCGTGGAAGTGTGGCAGTATCCATGTAAATATTTTGAAAAAGTGCAATCATCAAGTTCACTGATGGATTCTTTATGAGAGGCCTGCACACGTCGTCAAAAGAGATACGGAATCTTCGGGAAACAAAAAAAAACTAAGGAGATATTTAATGCAAAATCGTGTTAGTTAGACAAAAGATTATCTTATTCCTTTCTGAACTGACAGTTCTGTAGTCCTTACTGACAGTTCTGAGCCACGTTTCCGTATTTTACTATTTTTGAGGTCTTTTAGGAGAGAAATAAATAAAAAAATAGTGAATTTCTTACAGGGCCCCAAAATGAGCTCCCTTTTTCCCTAATGTCAACACCTCCCCTCAAGTGAATAATCCTAGCACACCTGGACCTTATACCAAGTTTCCCTCTTACTTGGTAGCCCGCGACCAATGCCTCAAGTCCCTAAACTCATAGTCCTTGACACTCTCTCTCTCTATGTGTGTCCAAGGCTTACTACAAGTGCCCGTGACCTTGACTAAAGTGCTCACACATACATCTACCACATGGCCTACATCATCGGTGGCTCAGCGGTGGTTTTACTCTATTGGGGCAGGTTACATTGGGTTGTGGGGTTTCTCTCTCTCTCTCTCTCTCTCTCTCTCTCTCTCTCTCTCTCTCTCTCTCTCTCTCTCTCTCAGAAAAGCTGATCTGACTCCACTTCCTTAGGAGTCTCCATGAAGTTTGCGGATGTCGTTCCTTCTCCACTGGGTTTGTTGTACCAGTCTCTTGCCATGTGTCTTGGCTTCCCACAGTTGTGGGGCAAGTGAAGGTACTTGCTCCTCCTCTGCCTCTTCCTCATCCTCGTCCTTGTTGTGGAGAATCCTCCTTGAGTGAAGAATGCTTTTTCCTCTCCAGCTGTTGAGTCCACCCATTTCTTCTCTTTGACCTTGGTCTCTTGCTCTAGTAGAGCTCCTTCTATCTCATATGCAGCTTCAATTCAAGTACATTCTTTAAGGTTGCTACAATGTTTTCATATTCATCTTTGTCCACACTCTTCAAAAGCACTGTTAGTGCCTCATCATCCTCTACCTTCTTACAATGGCTGCCAGTTGTTGCTTTTGTATTTGTTCGTGTGTGATTAAAGGTTCACTTTCCTTCATATCAAGTTTGTAGAATTTCATTAGAAGATTTATCTTTAAATTTTTTGCTTGAGTGCTAAATAATTTATTGAGTTCATCCCATGCATCTTTTGCCCATTGTATCCTTGTGATGTGGTAAATGATTTCATCATTTAAACTGAGTGTGATGAGTCCTAATGCTTTCTCATTCTTGCTCTTCCACTAATTTTTCCCACTCACCTCTGGGCATTCATCTCTTCCCTCAACTAGCCCCCATAGATTTTTTCCTCATGAGCAAATACATGGTTTTTGTTTGCCATGTATAAAATTGCTCCCCATTAAATTTAGCTATCTCTTGTGCCGTACTCATGATGATGTGAAGGGGGTCTTACCTCTTGATCCAATTCAAGATTCAAGGGCAGTATCTCCCCTTTTACAACTTAATCTAGTGTTTAGGTGATGATTACAACAGATTTATCAGCATAAATTCACCAAAAATTACATAAAGCCAAGGGTAACAAATCTGTACTGAATGGTTGGAGTATCAAACCATCTCCGAATTGTAATCTAAAGCAATAGGGATCTGTATCAGATACCCACTGATAAATTTGAACCCTCAATTGCATCAAAATATAGTGATTAGTATTGATTAATCACTAATTAGCAAAATAATCCCTTGTTTTGTGTGCATAAAACAAAGTGTGCGGGGAGGCCAGATCTGGGACCTTAGAGTTCAAATGAGCTCAACTCCTTTTAAAAGCATCAATAGCAGTTAGTCTAGTAGAGGATCAAGCCAAGAAACAAAAGATTTGACTAAACATTGAATGCTTAATCTCTATTTTACCAAAGTCACTTGCAGATTTGATGCAGAGCCTGATGCCACTTCTCCTTGAGGAATTTCACAAATCTGACATCACCAGCATGTAGAGCACCCTTGAAAACCTTTGGGGCCAAGAGAAATTAGACCAATTGCTTCTGTGGAGGAGTAGATCTGCAAATTTCTTCCAGAAATAGGCACCATCAAATTTGCGATTTTCAGGAGCAATCGGCAGCAGCAGTGGTTTGGTGATTTGACACGATGGGCTAAAGCTTGGGGAGGAGTAGCTAGGTGTGGTTAGAAGGTTGAAGCCTGAGGGAGCTCCTCCACCAGCTGGGGGTGCAGAGAATGGTTAAAAAAAGGCTTTAAAAATGATTATCTTTTAATCCTAATTAATAGGTTGATTAGCAAGATAATAAGCTCATAAATTGGATTAATCCTAAGCCAGGCTCTGATACCATGTTAAAATGCAAGCAAAGTGATGAGCTCTGTGGTGGATCAAATGGAAGAATCAACATCATTAACAAAGAGATTAGATGATGATTAAGATGAGATTAGTGAGCAATTAACTAATAGTTTAATGTAGGCATGGATACTCAAAAACCAGCAAATTCTCATTAGGCCAATGCCTCAATTTATAGAGTTTACATCCACAAGATGCCAAGCATCTAATCCAACTTATCTCTCCTTGATTCACTCCACCTCTTTTGCTTGATTCTCTCCACCTCTTCACTTTTCCCAAAATATCTCCACACATCCTAAATCTTCTCATGCTACCCTTTATTCTCTCCCATCTCACCTTTTCACTGCTTCTCACTCATTTATAGATTCTCTTTTATAGCCTCTTGCTAAGGGCTTGTTCCCGCACACATCCATTCACTTGTATATTTCAACATCCCACAGTTCGTGAACCTCAAGGGCACCCACAAGGCCAACCACCAACCACACAAAGTGGGAATCTCCGGCGACCCCACTTCCAAGTTTGGCTACCCACTTGACCAACGAAGCAATGCCCAGCTACTCATCGGCACCTCTCACCCACTCCAGCATCTGTCACCTACTTGTGCTCGGTGCTCTTACCTGCTCCAAAGGCATCTATCAGTGACCACTTTTAGCACTTGACTCATGATAGCCCAAGGGGCACGCCCATTGTATAGAGAGAGCCCATTGTATCAAGAGAGGATCCCTTATGCAATACATGGTCTTGTGATGTCCCAACTATTGCCTACTTCTATCTTGTGCTATGTGTATGTCACTTAGGTAGCTCTGGTGTGATGTTCCATTCTTGAGTCTGTGTGAGTGTGTGTAATGGAGTGGGACAAAGAGGTCGCCATCTCCCTAGCCTATGTCAACTCCTAAGGGTATACTACCCTAGAGAGGACCCTAGTGATTTAGTGTGCCTACACGACAGGCATCCCAGTCCGCTCTATAGGTACACGAAAAATTTGGCAATCCTACTGGGGACTCATGTGAGTTAGAAGTTCCAAAACTTTTGAGTTTGTCTTAGTTCATCATCTCTGCATGCCCAATACACGTTCACAGAGTTCTCCTTCCATCAGTCCCATCAAGAGTCCCCTCTCTGTCAAGTGCTATAGCTGCAAATGGCCATTCCACTTTGTGCCTCCAAAAAGTGCTCATGCTCCTCTCCCTCTACCCATGGCCAGCATGAATCAAGGTCACCTTGGGAACAACCCTCCACTTCAAGAACCCTTGTTAGTGGTGTTGGGCCAGATTAACATCAAGTTTCCCATGTTCAAGAGTTCCACCTCAGAAGATGGGGATGACCACGTGCGACGCTTCATCTCTATGTGTAAAAGCCGTGGTCTTGAGCGGGAGAATGCCTACTTGGCTTTATTCCCATCCACTCTAGAAAGCTCCGCTAACAAGTGGTTTAGTCAATTCGCGAGTGACCCTTTCGTGGACTAGCCCATCTTGAGGGATACCTTCCTTCACAACTTCAGGCCGAGCAACTATGAAGATCGCATTCTTCAAGACTTGGGAAGACTTCAACTCTTGCTCAGGGAGAGCGTGTCTGAGCTAATGATGCAGACAAGGGTCTTGGTATCTCGTCTACCAACCTACCCAGGTGACTTTATGGTCAAGAAATGGGTGCTACAAGCCCTGCCCCGGTCCACCCAACAAAAGATCAAAGAAAGCAGGCCTTCTAAGAGCTGGCCTCTCAACTGGAGAATGCTCGCTTGATGTTTGAACGTGACAACAATTCTTCAGCCTCTTGAGTCATGTCCTCACCCACCAGCTGCCCTGTGGCCACACTCACAAGGGAGATGGACACCCTAAAGCTTCACAAGGTGTAAAATGAAGACAACACCCTGGCCCAGCCAAACAAGGAGATCAAAGAACTCAAGGGGGTACAAGAAGCAAAGAAAAAAGTGTGGTGCGCCATTTGCCAAGCCCTTGGGCACCCCCCCAAGAGTGCCCACGGAGAAAGTACTCTTTCTATTTGAAGGGCTTTTGCCAATTACATGACCAGCAATCATTTCATCCGCCACCCACCCCCCGGTCATTTCACATCCTTCACCTCACACCCACACCTGTCTACCCGCCTGCCATTCCTACATACCCACACCGACCCTCACCCCCTCACCCTCACCTTCCACCCCTCATTCCCACCCCACCACCGCCTACACCTGCTACCCGTGCAGTCACCCCTGCCCCCCGCCCACCTGCTCCCTGTAACTTTCCCATTTTATGCTACGGATGTGGGGAATAAGGTCACTACCAAGGTCGATGTCCTCATCCATAAGGGACACCCCCATGCCATCAGTGCCCTGAGGCCAAAGATCACTACACCGGAGACTGCTGGAAGCAATGATCTGGTGCCTCCATTGACTTTCCCTCCCCAGCGCCAGCTGCCAGTCAGTCTTTGTGGGAAGTGTTGCAGACACCCCCTTCCTCGGTGCCAGTTCACCCATCCTTCACCTTGGGAGTGTCCCCTCACCCAAACAGCCCACCACCCTCATCTCATGTGGAGAACCCCACCACGGTGTGGTCACTCATGCTCACAAGTGGGTCCTTGGAGAACCAAAACCATCAACGGAGCAAGGTGAAGTCCCCTCACACCTCTCATAATGTGGTAGACTATGCCTTTCTACAAACTATCAAAGATCTTCAGGAGGCTCCACCCATTTTCCCTACTGGGCATGCTGATGTGACTCCACACCCCACACCTTCAACAACTTCCCTGGCTAACCTCCTCAAGGAGAGGAAGGTGAGGATGTCACTCTACCAATTGCTCCAATTTAGCCCGGTTGCCCGAATGCAATTGGATCTGCTCTGCACCAACTGGAGGAGGAGTCAAAGCTTCCAGGTAGTGAGCCACGGATTTGGGTGGGCCTGCAAGCAGCCAAATGCCTGGGCATCACTCATGCCATCAGCACCCTCACTGATTTCAAGAGCCCTCGTCTCACAGTACAAATCAAGGGTACCCCTCTCTCTGGAGCCATTGTGGATGGTGGATCCGGAGTCAGGAGTTCACTTTCAAAGCCACTAGATCACCAAACCAGCCAACTTCCATGTCCGGATGGCTGACCCAACATGAGATGACACCTATGGGGCTAGTGGAGGGAGTACCAGTCCAAATTCAAGATGTATTCTCTCTCGATTTTGTGGTCATCCATCTTTCAAAAGTCAAAAAGAGTTCAAACTTGAAGAAGGTCCAGACCAGGCACGGTGCGGGGCAGGGCGCGATGGTCGCACCCACACCAATGGAGGAAGGCATAGTGCCTTACGAGGACAACTCAGAGCTCCTGGACTAGCTCCAGGCTACAGGGGATCTCTCCTACTACATGGTGGACATCGTGGAGGTTCATGACACTTCCACACCTTAGGACCTCACGATCGAGCACTTTGAGGTGATTATCTTGGGAGAGCATGTCACTAATAGAAGGCATGTCAAGCACTCCACCTCCATCACATCTAAACCATCAGCCCACCACCAAGGGATTAGCCCACAACAAAGGCGCATTCAAATCCACCCATAGCCAAACCCATCTCGGGCTAGCCCAAGGTCACGGCTACCATGGAGCCCCCAATCCCTATAGAGGAACTACCCCCCATCTTGGCCAAGAGCAGTTTGGTGACTTTCTCCTGGACCAACAACCAGCACATGACCCTAGCATCCTTTCTGACTCCGCGGCCACTGGAGAGCCTCTCCCACTTCCTTCATGGCAGGACCTAGTCAAGGAGTTCAACCTAGGCACCCTTGAGGATCCATGTCCCATTCTATTGGCTTCCTAGTTATTGGATCACCCTACTTTACTCGAGCAAGCCACCACTTTTTTCCACTCTCACAAGGATGTATTCACCTAGACCTACCAGGATCTTGAGTGACGATGTGCCAGCTAACATAGGTGTGCACACCATCCCTCTCTAGAAGGGTACCCAAGTAGTCCGAGGCCGCGCCTACAAACTCAACCCCAAGTATGCATAAGCTGTGAAGGTGGAACTCAAGAAAATGGAGGCCGCTTGCATCATTGCCCTGGTGGACCACACGGAGTGGCTCTCCCCCATGATGATCACCCCCAAGAAGAAGACTAACAAAATCCGGGTTTGTGTTGACTTTCATGCTCTCAACAAGGCCACAATCAAAGATGGATTCCCCATCCCCTTCATGGACAGGGTGCTGGAAGATGTAGCTGGTCACGCTCTCTACAAGTTCATGGATGGTTTCAATGGCTACAACCAGGTGGCTATCCATCCAGATGACCAATCAAAAATAGCCTTCGTCACCCAATGGGGCACCTACCTCTACAACAAAATGCCATTTGGGTTGTGCAACACTCCAGCCACCTTCCAACACATCATCACCAACATCTTTTGAAAATTTCTCATCAGCTTCCTTAGAGCATTTGTGGATGACTTCTCCAACTTCACCAGCACACATCTTGTTGCAACGTGTCTGAAAGTCTTTGCTGACCATCTCCACCAATTAGTCTTAGTCTTTCGTAAGTGTCACCCCTCTCACCTCTGTCTCAACCCCTTCAAATGTTACTTCTTAGTTGTTTAGGGTACACTTTTGGGCCACATAGTCTCCACCCAAGGCCTTGCCCCCTAGATCTCGGACAAGATAGTTGCCATCTTGAGATTACCTCTCATCTTGAGATTACTCCTAAGGGCACTCAGGTCTTTGTTGGGCACACCGCTATCACCGTCGCTTCATGCGCCATGTATGCCGACATTTTCCTACCACCCCTCACTAGTCCCACCACCCCATTCCTCTAGTCCACCTCTGAGTCCTCTGCTTTCTCCTATCTTAAGCATTGTCTCACACAAGCACCCATCCTTATACCTCCCGATTGGTCCATCATATTTCACGAGCATACAGATGCCAGCCTCACTGCCGTGGGGTGCAATGCTAGGCAAAAAGGAATCTTTTCCATTCAAAAAGGAATCTTCTAGGTATCTATCTTGTTCCTTCTACGAACCCTATCGTGTTATTTATCAATGGATAGCTTTTGAAGAGTAGAATCTAAATATGTGAAGTCCGACAAATTTGGAGTTCGTATATTCCAGTCAAACTTCCTTACAAGGCCCTCTAAATGACCTCAAAAAATTCCTAATGCCTCTTATTCTAAGAGTTCGACTTTGAAATCCTTCTAGGCAAACACCATGTGATGGCAGATCATCTCTCACGCATCAACTCCAGTGAGCCCGCCCCCATGATGATCTTCTTGATAGTGTTCTTTTCAAGGTGGATGCTGCCCCATCTTGGTATGGGGATGTGGTTGCTCTTTTGTCCACACGAGAATTTCCTACTAGTCTTGCGTCATCTCTTGCTAAAAAGTCGTCCATTTCAATTGGTGGACTGGCCAACTCTACAAAGCTGGTCAAGATGGCATCCTTCGTCGGTGTGTCAAGCCACACCTTTTTCACTCAGGACTCTGGTGACCCTCCATGTTCAAGGATTGTCGGGTTCATGCCCAATCTTGTGACATTTATCAATAGTGTGCTCCCATCCAGGTAAGCAGGCCAACAGACCTCTCCACATATCCTTGGGATGGTCTCCACATATCCTTGGGATGGTCTCCTCTTCAAGTTCAACAGTAGCTCCCCTAGGGTGGGATCACCACGTTCCTTCGACCCTCATACCTCACAGGCAGCCAGCATTTTGCGGCTATCCATCCTCGAAGAAACCCGTGCCCACGCCTAGTCAAGCTTTAGCTGCGAAACAAAACTGTCGCAAGTCATGGCATGACCGTCACTTGCATTGTCTGCAATTCACAGAAGGTGACTTGGTTCTGGTCTACCAGGCCCGGTACCTCAAGCGAGCCAGAAAACTTGTTCCCACATGGGAAGGACCATTCCAAGTACATGCAATCTTGCCCCAAGGTGCGATGGAGCTCCACACCTTGGGTGGACAGCCACTCCCATTAGTCAACAGCTCTCATCTCAAATTGTATCAACCACCTAGGATCCTCGCCTCAGCCCCCCATCCTACCTCGCCTTCATTCCTCACACATGAGGTGGCTCACCCCAAAAAAAAGGGTCCCATGTCCACATTTCGACAACCCCATCATTGTTCCCATCCTCACCTTACCTCTTAGGTGTGTAGATTTCTCTTTTTTTGGGAATACAACCGCTACTTTGGGTGGATACCACTCGTGCATCCCCATGCATCCCCCTTGTGCATTCCTGCACTTCTGCATCCCCACACTCCCATGCATCCCTATGGCATCCTCACTCTTCGTGCATCCCCACACTCCCATGCATTCCCGTGGCATCCTCATGTATCCCCCACATCCCCATGGATACCACTCGTGCATCCCTATGGCTTCCCCTTCGTGCCGCACTTCGTGCATCCCCACACTCCCGTGGATACCACTCATGCATCCCCGTAGCTTCCCCTTCGTGCATCCTCACTGCACGCATCCCCATCCGTGCATCCCCACAATGCCCTGAGGATCCCGCACTTTGTGCATCCCCCACATCCCCATGGATACCACTCGTGCATCCCTATGGCTTCCCCTTCGTGCCGCACTTCGTGCATCCCCACACTCCCGTGGATACCACTCATGCATCCCCGTAGCTTCCCCTTCGTGCATCCTCACTCCACGCATCCCCATCCGTGCATCCCCTTGTGCATCCCCACAATGCCCTGAGGATCCCGCACTTTGTGCATCCCCATCCCGCATCCCCATCCTGTGCATCCCATACCATCCATCCCCATCCATGCATCCCCTTGTGCATCCCCACTACGCCCTGTGGATCCTGAAGTTCGTGCATCCCACAAGCCCCATGGATCCCCGCCCTTCATGCATCCCCACCCCATCCATCCCCATAATACCTGTGGATCCCCACACTTCACTTCATGCATCCCCACCAATGCATCCCTCAACATCATGTGGATCCCCGCACCCACTGCATCCCCATCCTTGCGCATCCCCGCTCATGCACCCCCCACCTTGCGCACCCCCCAAAAAAAAACCAAACACACCCCTTGTGCACCCATCCCCTTGCGTACCCTCTTCCTCACCTCTCTCCTACGCACCTCAAACTTCGCACTCTCACAAAAGTACACGCATCCCAACCCCTTGTGCACCGTTTCCTCTATCAAAAGCACACCCCACATCCCAACCCCCTTGCGCATCTTCCTCTGCGCCCCCACACCCCCCCCTCTTTACACTCTAGCCCCGTGCACCTCCCACCCTTCGCTCCCTCATCAAAAGCGCATGCATCCCCTCTCGTGCAACCTCCACCACCCCCCCTCCCTCGCGTCTCTGACGCATCCCCACACCCACCCTCGCATACCCATGGGTCCTACCCTTCTTTTGAACCCTCCCTCCATTATGCCGTGTCGCATCTCAACCCCCTTGTGCACCCCTCTGCAACCCCAATCCTCCCCTCCGTTGCGCACCCCACCACCATCCACCATCTTACGGACTTCGCCTTTTCTTACCCACGGATTCCTCCAACCCCCCTCAACCACTCCATCCTGAAGCCTCCCCGCCCCCTTTCTCCCCATCCGGGCCGGTGCCCTAGCCACACCCTGTGCCAAAACCTGCCCACTTCACTCGTGCGGCCTGCCGTCCCCCTGCTGCGCCTCTCATCTCCATCACTTCCAACAATGACCTGTGCAGGTGGACAACCTTCCCATATCTTCGTCACCCCCCACCAAATCCTCTCCATCTGTTCCTGATGACGGCTCTGGAAGCGAGGCCGATGATCCCACTTATGTTCCTATCGCCCATACCCACCCTCCATCTTCCTCTTCCAATACCCTTCCCTTCGTGGTGGTCACGCCCTTCCCTATCACCCCTCATCACACCTCCCACTGCTATTCCTTTCAAATTGACTTCCATGAGCCACATCCCTTTCCCATGTCATCCTGTCACCACTCTCTTCACTTCCAATCAGCTTGCTTCTCTTGGCCTTATAGGTCTCGCATCCCTACCGGTGACCCCTCTCTCTGCTCATCCCTCATCCGTAATTTTCCATCTTTCAGCCACCCTTCTCTCCTGGATCGCCTCTCTGCCCAACACATCACTGCCCTCCTTGGTCCCCCACACCCTTCCATGGCCCGCTGTAATTCCACCACCATAATTACTGGCAGATCATCCACTGAGCTCAGTGCCGCCGTTTCCCTCCTCCATGGTTCTGGTTCCTCTCCACCCGACCCATGACCTCTACCTCTACACCTTTTTCCACTACTACTTCCTCTTCCGCCCCTCGCCCTCTCATCTCCACCCACTCCATGGAGGCTTTCTACTGCCTGTGCACCGCCACACCACCCTTTCCCTTAGGCCACTTCATCTACGAATCCATCCGGGCCAAATGCCATCACTTTCGCATCCCATACCACACTCCAAATGGCTCAAACTTCTCCTGGGGTTTTGTCTGCTTCCTCACTGCCATCCTTCTTTGCCTCAACCCCACCAAAAGAATCCCTTCCCCGCCTCGCCACATCAGCACCATCGGATTCGGGCAAGGGTACGTCAGGATTCCCCTCGCCAATGCCAACAGCCCACCCCTTGCAACTCTATGATCACCTTTGCTTGCTTCTCCCCCACAGTTGCCACCACCACCATCTTTGGGTCCTGGATATCCACCGCTTCTGCCTCCATCGCACCTGGCACCACTACCTGCACTCTCTCCATGCCTGCTACAGTTCTTCGCCACCTCCGGCTGTCACCCACACCCCACTTCCCTTTGACCTCGAGCTGCTTCCTTCACTGGAGGAAGACATCCCCTCCCCGCCATCCTCTTCCCTTCCAGCTACTCCTTTCCCCACCGTACTTGTTGACACTTCCCTGGGCCTCTCCATCCATTCGCATGACACCCCACCCTCCCCATCCTCTTCTGAGACCCCCTCTTCTGGTACTCCCCCATCCTCTTCCTCGCCATCCCGCACCCTTGGTCGCTCCCCCCGGACCTCTATCACCCAAAAATACAGAGAAAAAGTAACCTCAAGGCAAAACAAATATTCTGTTTAAATGATTTTTTTTAATAAAGAAACAACATAGAGAGAGGATACTAACTATAAATATTGTTAAAAAAAAAAAGGCTAAGGACTAACTTTATGAATAACATGAGAAATTAGTATTATGTCATTGAGCTTCTATTCAAAAGGAGAGAAAATTCTACCAGAACATGAATATACTAGAGAGAAACCTATCTATGAATTTTGCCCAAAAAAAACAAAGAAGAATGACTACCTTCAAGAATGCCATGAGAAATCAACAATATCTCAAAGAGGTTATGTCCAAATGAGATAAAGTTTTACTATAAGATAGACATACTAGAGAGGATGCCTATAGTAAAGCGTTACAAAAAACAAAGCAGTGAAGTGTGAAATATGATGAAATTACATTCCACAAAGGAAGAAAAGGAGGGAAAGTGAAAAGGGGGAAAGATCAAAGCATGAAAAGAGAAAGAGAGAAAGAAATTCGTGTAATAGGTATTTGGGGCAATGTGCATCTCCAAGATGCTTGGAGAGGGTACACGACTACAAGTGATGTCTAATGGGCACCAAACCTTATAAAGATGTGGAATGGGATACATCACAAACCCTACAAGTTTTTATCTTGATTTGATGCCGTTCAAGTGATCAAGTGTCAGGAAAACAGGTGTCTTGGTCATTCTTTCTCCTCTAGGATTGGCCTATGTTGGAAACGTATGTTTACAGATACCTATCCACATGGGTGATGATTCATGGGCATAGAACATTATAAGGGTAGCATTTTAAGGGTGTGGGTTTGAACCCACCACACACCCTTTCATGGTTTAATCTCCATCTGGCATCATTCATGTGGTTCATCGTCCCTGAATATGTGATTGGGGAATTATGTGTCTTAAAGATTCTTGGAGGGGTGCCCCACCACCCAAGTGATGATCGATTGAGACCAAACCTTGCAAGGGTGTGGGATGGGAACATAACACACCCTTGCAATGTTTGGTCCCTTTTCAATACCATTTAAGTGATCAAGCATTGGGGATGTGACACATCACATGCTCCTGCAAGGTTTGGTCCCTTTTCAATACCATTTAAGTGATCAAGCATTGGGGATGTGACACATCACATGCTCCTGCAAGGTTTGGTCCCTTTTCAATGCCATTTAAGTGATAAAGCATCAGAAGAACATGTATCTTGGTGATTTTTCACCTCTCAAGCTAGTGGACTATGTTGGAAAATGTATGTTTATGGTGCCTATCCACATGGGTGATGCTCTGTGGGATTGCAAGGGTGTGGGTTGGGAACCTCCACACACCCTTACACGGTTTGATCTATGGGCACCGACCATTGCAAGGGTGTGGGTTGGCACCGATGAGGTGATAGCTCAAGTGGTTAAGGTGTTTGCCTAGGACCAAGAAATCTTGGGTTGAAAACCCCCCTTGGTACTTCCTCGGCAACATTGCCTATAGGTGGATAAATAAGCGCCTATGGGCAATTATCTACGGACAATGAAATTTGGTAAATATGGGAGGATCTTAGGCCAAAGACCATTTGAAAAAATAATAATATGTAAGCATAGCATGTGGACTCAATAGAAGGGATTTTTAAGATCCCTTTTTTACACATTTTTCTACATACAGAATGGTACCATTTAAAGGGGCTATTCATAGGTTGAATAGAAAAAGGATATGTTATATTCATGAAAAAATCACAGATAAGGGATTTTTTAAATAGTCCTTAAACGCATGTGTGATATAGAGGGTTTACTTATAGTGAACCCCCCGAGTGGGTGATGCTCTATGATGGGCACCAAACATTTCAAGGATCTAGGTTAGGACCCTGTGGGATGGGAATGTAGAGCGGACTGGGATGCCCATCGTGCAAGCACACTAAATCACTAGGGTCCTCTCTAGGATAGTATACCCTCAAAAGTTGGCACAGGCTAGGGAGATGACAACCTCTCTGTCCCATGCCACTACGCACTCACACAGACTCAAGAACGAAACAACACACTAGAGCTACCTAAGTGACATACACACATCACAAGATAGAAGTAGGCAATAGTTGGGACATCACAAGACCATGTATTGCATTCGAGATCCTCTCTCGGTACAATAGGCTCTCTCTATACAATGGGGCGTGCCCCTTGGGCTATCATGAGACAAGTGCTAAAAGTGGTCACTGACATATGCCTTTGGAGTAGGTGAGAGCACCGAGCACAAGTAGGTGGCAGATGCTGTTAGAGTGGGTGAGAGGCGCCGATGAGTAGGTGGGCGCCACTTCGTCGGTCAAGTGGGTAGCCAAACTTGGAAGTGGGGTCGCCAGAGATTCCCACTTTGTGTGGCTGGTGGTTGGCCTTGTGGGCGCCCTTGAGATTCACGAACTTTGGGATGCCTGATCTTGGGGGTGCCTGATCTTGGATCTTGGGGCTCACACAAAGAGGATGCCGACTTGGGATGCCCGATCTTAGGGGTTCGCATAGTGAGGATGCCGACTTGGGGATGCTTGATCTTGGGGGTTCACACAGTGAGGATGCCAACTTGGGATGCCTGATCTTGGGGATTCATGGGGCTTGGGTGCCAGACCACGGGCAGTGAGGGTGGATTCAGGTCCCCCACCAATTGATCCATTCACCATCTCGGTGAACACTAGGAGCGGAGAGGCGTGTGAAGGAACCTACAAAGTGAAGGGGAAGGTGCTGAAGAAGAACAACCACCACAAGTTAGGTGTTGAAGAAGTAGAACCACAATAGGTCTAGAACTACAGAGATGGGAGACTACTGGAGAAGGTGCTGAAGAACTAGAACCACCACAGGTTTTGGACGGTGGAGACCGGAGACCACCATAGGTAAAGAATGTTGCCACTACCACCCTGAGAAGTAACCCTGGTGCATGCTGGTGTGTGTGGAACAAAGTAAGCATTAAGCAATGATCCATATATAGTAGTAACCATGTAGCATAACCAAGTAGCAGTTTTGATAATATATACAATGAGCTGCCAAGATAGGCAAAATGACATTAAAAAAACATATGGGGAAAAGTAAAAACTAAGAAGTAAAACTAAAAGTGCTACGGTCCACCCGGGGCACCAGAAGGGTCATGTACACCGGAACAGTTGGGAAGCCCTTGGGTGGTAGCAGTGGTATTCGTAGAAGGAGTGCTGGAGGGTGGCACTGTAAGAACAAGACCAAGACCACCAAAAGCGAGCTATAGGGTTTGTCGAATCCCATGAAGCTGCGAGGCCCGCTCCTGTGAAGAGATGGAAGCTCGAAGAGGTCATGCTAGACAGCCTCAAAATGAGAGTGAGTGGCCGCAAGATCGGTCTCTATAATGAAGGGGGCTTGGTGTTAGACATAAAGGGAGGCCATGCGCATGGATATGGCTGGGTAAGTATGGAGGCCCAACATTAATGAGTGTGAAAAGGTAGGCGAGTATATAAGTGAATATTGTAACTAGGGGCATCTTATCATTTTGACTAATCAAATCATACTTCTTGGAGCTCCATGCTTCTATGGCTATGGTGGTACTCCCTTGAGTGCATGTAGTACTACATCATGAGTGCATGTGGTAATCCATTATGAGTGCATTCTCTTTCTTTCTGTTCCCATCATTACAGTGGTATTAGAGCTTTGTTTTTAATCCAATTTTTTGATTTTTTTTAAATTTTTACATTTTCTTGATTTTCTTGATCTTCTTTGAGTTTCTTGGAAATTTTCTTGATTTTATTTTGAACTTTCTTGATCAAGAAATGGGGCATGGGGAGTGTGGGATGTTGGAAATCTCCTTGATTTTTGAATTGATTAAAGTTTTGGGAGGCTATGGGTCATTGTGGACCAAAAATTGGGACAGCCTTTCCAAAATTTGAGGGACAACACCAAAATTGGGAGAAATTTGAACTAATTATGATTAGTGACCTTAATCCAAAACATTTATGTTTTCTCTTCTTCTCCACATGTTTGATTCTGAGGGAAAATAGGGTTTCAATCCCTAGCCATTGAGAGTAGCATTGATTTAGGGCTTTGAGGAAGCATCTCATGAGCTTTCAAATGATCTTATCAAATTGTGCTTCACGTTTTTTCTTTCCATGGAGAATAGTGATCTACATGTGTTGATTTTGTGGTTGTTTTGATGCCGTTTTGCCTCAAATCCGGGTCATGGAGCAAGCATAATCTTACTTAAGATTGGCATAAGTATGTTGGCAACAAGGGGCCTCAATAAGCTATGCTTTCTTGTGCATAAGGACGGATGCTGCGGTGAAGAAAGACGTCTTTCAACTACGATTTAGCACGATTTCGGTCATCTTCTTCAGTCTTCAACCATAAAAGAAGGCTTATCCCTTGAGGGAGAGCTCACATACATGAACCACCACTTGACGATTCAACCATTCGACACCTCAATCAATCTCTCAATCCCTTAAATCCACTACACTAATCAAGAGAACAAGCAATGCATGGCAATCTCTTAATCCCATTCAAACATTGGTTAAATCTTAGCTTTCCCTAATACCAGCAAACCCATAAGCGTGCATCTACTAACCCACAAGCTTAAGAAAGCATAGAATGTAACATTCACAAACCCACAAGCTCATAGAGAGAGTCTATCCATGAATAACTCATTGCCAATGAAGTGGGCAAGAGCTTGCATCAATGGAGACTACACACACACACTACAAGCATGCATACACGAGAGAAAGAAAGAAGCATTCAACTAATCATAGATTAATCTACTTCAATGATGCTAAAACAGATTAAGAGAAAGAAGTGGAGCTATACTCATTGGAGCTTGATGCTCATTAGAGTACAACAGAGAGAGAGTTAGAGAGTTGCCATAGCTTGAGAGCTCAAGAGTACAATAGAGAGAGTTAGAGAGTTGCCATAGCTTGAGAGCTCAAGAGCTTCACTCAATAGCTTATGAGAATGGCCAAAAACATCCTCTTTCTTTAGCTAACATCTCTTTTATAGAGATGTCACTAACCCTAACCCTAGGCCTCTTTCACACATGGGCAGACAACCCCGTAAGCCTTGCTTAATACACTTAGAACTCTCATTTAGAACCCACATTGGCCTAAAACGATTTACATTGCACTTCGGCACAAAAAATATGGAAAAATTATGTGCGTCTTTATGTTCCCATGGCTACAATCCCGCTCTCTCGCATTAATTGCTTCCGGCCTCCTTCCATAATCCGTGTTCCCATGAGTGTTCCAGTGGAACATTCCCCCCTTCCTAAATCGCGCACATCCTCGGGCGCGGTAGAAACAAAAGCTGCAAAGAACAAGTAAAGCCTTTTATTGAAAAAAAAACCAGCAATGACAATCTCACAGGTGAGCATGCAAGTGAAAGGCCGATTAGAGTTTTAAAGAGTGCTAAAAGAAGCGAGTAAAGACTAGTCAAAGTGAGACTAAGTGGTAGATAGTGCTATGCAAAGGCAAGTGTGTTTGTACACCGCAGGTTATGATCGCAGTTATGATCGCAGTCTCAATGTCCTACAAGTGTTTAAGTTATTCCTAAGTGGCAACCCTACTCCTAAATATAAGCCATGGTGATTGGACCTTTCTTTCTTTCTCTTTTTTTTTTTTTGGTTTTTGTGTAAAGAGCAGAAGATTAAAGAGAATTATTATTTTTAGCTTGATAAAGAGGAAGGTTCCATCCCAATGAGACCTAAACAATGGCCAAGAGACCTCCGCCAAGAGAATCTAAAGGCCGCTAAGTATCTTAAGGGCGACAGACCCTTTTCTTTCTTTTTGACATAAGGAGTACCCCATGAAGATGAGGGCATCGGTCTCGAGGGCCCATAATATACCCAAGAGCCCTACCAGCATCTATCAAGGTGATAGAGTCCTTGTAGGTCTTCTTCTTAATCTTTTAGACGTCAATGTTCACCCCATGGAAACTAAGGCATCGGCCCCAAGGTGCTAAAATAACCCAAGGTCCTACCAAGCATTCCACATGGCCGTAGACACGTCATGTCTCAAGTCACTTCTATATATTTTTTAAGGCATGTGTTTCGTAAATTTTTGTTGATTGTAGCACCTAGCCCATACTTAAGAGGTAGCTACCACTAGGGATAACTAATATACTTGTAGAGCATAAGAACTTGGCATACTCCGTTGGTATATATCTTACACCGTCTTCAAATAGAAATACCTTCTACTAAGTCCTCTAAGAATCTAGAAATCACTCGCCAATAGTAACAACTAATTTAAAACTTAAACCAGCCAACTGTGTGTGAACATGCAAACAATATATGCAAAAGTGAAAAGCACATAAAGAACAAAAGATTATGATTTGAATACACATGTTGTAGTGCTCGTTGATGTGGCGCATTTGTCTTGATGCATTGCTGATGTGCAGATTGCTTCTCTTTGCTCTTTGTAGGCATTGCATATCTCCCCCCTTCCTAATTTGTGTGCACGGTAGGTGGACTGTTGGAGCGTGTTTGTATGCTCTTGTTTAGCTGAGATCTCTGCAAAATGTCTTATTAACAAACAAGAAAAGAAAAGAATAAAATTTGTTATTGGTGCCAATCACCGAATATAGCCGAGGGGAAAAACCCAGTGGGAGAAAAGTGCCCTGGCTTGTTGATCTTATTGTGGAGTTGATGAGCTTATCCTTGCATACACACTCAACCAAATAACCCAAGCTTTATTTTACATTGCACATTTCAACAAGGAAGGCTCTCCATATCTCACAATCCACTAGAAACTCCTTGTTTTGTTGAGATTTGAACTGATTAAATCGGGGAAAAATTAAAAAATTATCTAGATGCTTAAATGCTTAAATGCTTATCAAGATACTTAATTAGAATGCTCAACTTATCTAAATGATAAAGGCTAGCTGTCATGTGCGTCTTTCCGTGTGTGGGCAGCATGCATTTGTTGAAGCATGGCTTCAGTTAATGGTTCATTGTATTTCTTGAGATGACTTCCATTAATGAAGTTAGGCATTTGCTCACCTTCTAAGGTCTCTAAATGCACTGCACCACTTGGAGTAAGATCATTAATCACCACAAATGGTCCTAGGCCACATTTCTTGAGCTTTCGCTTATGCTTCTTAAGTGTGTACAAGAGCACAAGGTCCCCTTTTTTGAATCGGCCAGTTGTTACATTTCGATCATACCATTGCTTTTGTCTCCTCTTCTCGGCATACATCCCCATTACCACCAATAAGCGGGTCTCATCAAGCTTTTCCAATTCATCAATGCGTTGAGAAAGCTCATGACCAGTCCAGTCCAATTGTTTAGCAACTCGTAGAGTAAGTAAATTCAATGGGATGAATTGCATCTAGCCCAAAAGCAAGCTCAAATGGGGTTGTGCCCCCACCACAGATGTTTTATAAGCTGTTCTATATGCCCAAAGAACTGAGTGCAACTTTTGCTCCCAATCAGTCCTATGTCCCTCAACAATCTTTGTGAGTGCTGTGCAGAGAATCTTTGTGAGTGCTGTGCAGAGAATCTTTGTGAGTGCTGTGTAGAGAATCTTGTTAGTACTCTCAGCTTGACCATTGGTCTGGGGATGATAGGGTGCAGAACACTTGTGAATTACAATAAATTCTTGAAGTAAAAACTCTATGACCTCATTCACAAAGTGAACACCTTGATCACTAACGATTTCAATAGGTAAGCCATAGTGTGTAAACACGTACTCATACAAGAACTTGGCTGTGGTTTTGGCATCATTTTTGACTGTAGCCTTTGCTTCTACCCATTTGGTCAAATAGTCAGTTGTTGCGACTATAATATATTCGACATGCGTGTGACGAGCTGGAGGTTTAATGGGACCGACAAAATCAATATCCCATTTGGCAAATGCACGTGTGCTTAACATAGGCCGCAATGGCATATTGTCCTTTGTGATGGGAGGTTTGGTCCTTTGACAATCGTCACAACGTTTTACATATTCTTTGGCATCCATTTGTAAGGTTGGCCACCAAAGCCCAGACCACCTAATCAACTTAGCTGTGGTATTGCCCGACCCCCAACACCTGCATGTGCATGAGTCAAGATTTTCAAGTAGTCAGCTTCACATACACACATGCGCAAGTTGCCATCCTTGCCCCTCTTGTAGATTTGGCCCTCTATCAGCATATAGTTGGCCGTTTTAACTTCAATAGCATGCTTTCGATATTTACGAATTGTCCGATCAGTATGATCATGCTGAAGATAGTCCACAATATACTTGCTCCAACTTGGTGTAGTTGAAATTTGGAATAATGTGACATTATGAATTGGTTGTTGAATTTGACATGAAGCACAGTTACGAACAAATTTTTCAGCATCCGTATGCATGGTAGGCCACCATTGCCCATCCTGAGTTATACGTCGCAACACAAGTAGTAGCTGATGCATGGATTCCACCAATACCCTCATGTGCCCATTCCAAGATCTCCTCATATTGGTCAGGGTTAGGTATAAGCCGCAATACTCCATCATTACCTTGATGATATAATCTCCCTGAGATTAACTTGAATGGTCGCCATAGGTCCACATTAGGACCTGCTAGTTATATCTGCCCACTTGTCAAAATTTCTAAGATGGGTTCAGACCATTTAGGAGCTGTCTCTACAAGGAAAAGTGTTGAATCTAACATATCATCATCCACACCCAGAGGTGATTCGAGACAAATGATCTGCCCTAAGATGAGTTGTTCCTTTTCGGACTGCCACTTCAAAATCAAACTCAAGAAGGATGACAAACCACCTCACAATCCTTCCAATTGCACAAGGCTTATTCACCAAATATAGCAATGCTTGATGGTCCACAAAAAATATAAATTTGTTTGCCAAAAGGTAATGGGCGAAACTTTTTCACTACATATATCACGGACAAACCTTCTCTTTCTGTTGTGGTATAATTCTTCTCAGCATTGTTTAAATGTCGACTAGCATATGAGATTGGGAAATCCTTATTATGTTCTCCCAATTGAGCCAAAATACATCCAATTGCAAAGTTTGAAGCATCAATATGGACATGAAAGATTTGGTTCAAATCTGGTGCCCGTAAGATGGGTGCAAACACTAATGCTTGCTTCAACTTTTCAAAGGATTCCTCACACTAGTCAGTCCAATTAAACTTTACAAGAAGAGCATATAATGGTCTGGCTAGGATAGCGTACATGTAGATGAATTGACGATAATAGCCACAATGTCCCATGAATATTTGTACCCCTTTAGGGTTGATAGGCCGAGGTAATGAGACAATGACATCAATTTTATCCATATCTGTTGAAATACCATTGCGAGAAACAATATGGCCCAAAATCTTCCCTTGTCTTACCATGAATTTGCACTTGTTAGGATTCAAGCATATATGATAAACTTGACACTTTTGAAACACAAGTCTAAGGTGTTCTATATGATCATCACGCTTTTGTGAGTGAACACATAAATCATCCATGAAGATCTCAAGAAATAGCCTAAGGTACTCCTTGAATACATGACTCATTAACCGCTGAAAGGTTGCAGGTGCGTTTGTTAGACCAAATGGCATAACACGATAGGCAAAGATGCCATCTTCAGTTGCAAAGGCTGTCTTGTGTTGATCCTTCAGATCAATTGACACTTGATTGTAACCGGAGAATCCATCCAAGAAACTATATGCCTTTTTCCCTGCAACACATTCCAAAACATGATCCATGATTGGAAGTGGGTAATGATCACGTACAGAAGCTGCATTTACCTTCTTGAGGTTTACACATACTCGAAGTTTTCCATTTTTCTTGGGCACCACTACAATAGGGGAGACCCATTCAGTGTGTTCAATCTCATAGATAAATTTTGCCTCTAAGAGCTTGTCTATTTTTTCTTTTATCTTTCATGCAAAATTCTCATTGTAAGTATAAGGACGTTGCTTGGAAGGCTTTGCATCCTCTTGCAATGGAATTGTATGCTGACATATGCTTGGATCAACTCCTTTGAGGTCTTTATAACTCCAAGCAAAAACATCGCGATACTCCTTTATTGTTTGAATTAATAACTTCTCCGCGTCTAAGGACAAGTCTGTGGCAATCCACACATAGCGAGGCTCTTCTCATGGCTTAGCGATATCAATTTTTTATGCATCTTCTGGACCATCATATGAAACCCCTGGCATGCTTGGCTTTTGTCGCATGGGCTGTTGAAGAACAATCTTCCGATCTTGAAGAGTGTACTATGTGAAGTTGGGGGGAACATTGAGACCTTGTTCTTGTCCACTTGAGTCATCACTAATTGAAGACCATGCGGTTTTTTGCAATCTTGCATCAGAGTTTTTTGTTCAACCGTTATCTTTGCACTTCCGACACTCTCTTTTGAATCGGTTTGAGACTTGAGTTTTTGTTTTGGTCTCTTTGTTTTTTTGCGATTTTTGCTAACAATTTTTAGCTTTTCTCCTGGTTGGAATCCATCTGATCGTTTTACTTGGTCTTTGATACTATCTTGTGCTTAGACATAGTATAGATATCCATTCTTTCCTGAGAAGTGAGGTGGTGGTCGAGAGTGTTCATTCTTAAACTCCTCGTTTTCTTTTTGTATTCTCTCACGTCGTTCCCTCTCATCTTGTTTACGGATTCTCTTATGGCTCTTACAGCATTTACGTTTGGGTCGGCTTCGAGGGATCTCTATTTGAACCTCCCTTCCTCTCAAGAGTAGGCGTGCCTTTCCTAACTCTTCCTCGGAGATTATCACATCATCATCAAAATCAGAGTCCCATCCATCTTCCTTATCAGCATCATTAGCCGATTCGAGTGTTAAATCCTCCACTGAGACTTCCTCTACATGCAGTGCTGTGGATGTAACCCTATAGTACAAATCATCTAAAAGGTCACGTGGTTGTACCATTCGTATAGGAATAATGTCATATCCATCTGAGACACAAAATTGAATTGGCTTAGGTAAAGCACATGTCGATAATGTTGCAAGGACACGACTCCATTCTTGGGGATCAATTAAGTGCTCAGGGAAGGGTTGTGGAATGTATGCCTCATCTCATACACTTCGATTACCCTTAAGTCTTTCAGTGTTGAAATCCTTACATGAGGCTCCACACATCCACAGATCTTCTCGCCCATCTGACAATGTAACTCTTGAGCCCTCAGATAAAGCAGAATCAAACTCATCTATTGAAGACCGCGTTACATCACAATATGAGTGATTCTTTAGGTTGACCCTTGTGATGATAGAATCATGTCGGAGGTACAAATAATTGTATCCTCAATCTTGAATCATTTGAAATTGTCACATGAATAGTCTACCCAATATCACTTCATAGTTTGGATGCTTTCCAAAATCCACTACTGCAAATGTGTGCTCATATTCAATCCCACATGTGGTGACCAATATGTTCTCTAGCAGCCCAATGGGATGTTCTAAGCTTCCATCTACTAGCTGCAAGCGCATCCTTGTACTCTTAATAGATGGTTTGCTCCACTTTTCCCAAATGGACCTTGTCACAATGCCCTCCTGCACCACTATCAAGTATTGCAGTTGAAGCTACTTTTCGCACTTCTAAATGGGAGGGTAGCATTTCCCTGATCGTCCTCACAAAATTTTCCTACTCTGTTGATAAGAACTGGCATAACATGCTTTGTCTCAGGGTGTATAGTACATTGATGGTGACCCTTTTGTAGCAATACCTGCTCTGACAGACATGTGGCAATATCATTCCACAACTCTGGTCGAAGCTTTATCAAATCAAGCAAAGGTAAGGTACAAGCCACTGGTGCTGACAAAATAGCTTGCACGATACCCATATCCATCTCCTTTGTCAACCTTCTATGCATGGAGGGTATCCTCAAGGTTTGAGAACAGTTCTCATATTCTTCCAATTAAGATGGTAAGGTTTTCATTGTATGCTTACTTCTAGGAGAAACAATTGTTTGAACTTCCTCGTGGATGCTTGGGCGTCTAAAGTTGTTTTCTGTGCCCCTGGTAAAATCCACTTCAGAGAATGGAGGTGAAATAATAGAGGACATATTCTCATTAACTTTCTCATGAACTGCTACCCACATCTCATTTGCCATGTCCTCGTTAGCATCAATAACTTCATCATTGCATGGGAAGGCAAGACTAGGTGGTGGCAGAATGCCTTCTTTCAATGGGGTGTCAATTGGTGCAGACTTCTCGCTATGAGCTTGTGAGATCAGCTCACTTTTCATTTCCCAACTTGATGACACTTTTGGTATGGTTTCTAATGTTGGCTTAAGAGAGGTTGGGCCCCGAGGAATAGGTGGAGGTGGGCCCTCAAGTATTGATTGAGCTTCCCTAATGAGTTGCTGATGTACATCTAGATTGATCTTCTCCTCACACGAGGGTTTGGGTATTCTTGAAGCTTCTTGGGTAGCTCAGATAAAGCTGCAATGCGACTTCTATGAGCATCAATGATGGCATCTAGAGTCTCGTTCACCTTATCCACAAAATCAAAACCCCCAGAACTATCCTCAATTGTACTAGCCTCATCTTGTTTAGCACTAGGCCCAGGTTGAGGTTGATGCTCCTCATGCACTTCTTGGCATGTAAAAGCTTGATCCTTCATGTTTTGTTTAGAGACTTCTTGAGAACTAGTGGATGCACTCTTAGTTTGCTTGTTGCGGTTCTTTTTCCTCCTAGTGGTCCTTTTTCTATTGGAATGTAGGGTCTTGTCCACTAGATTTGCCTTTGCATCCCTAGTTCGAGGTGTCTCATCAGTCTGCATTTCGGTATTTCGTGTCTATGATCTAGTCATAACTCTAAGTGGCACGACATCCTCATTCTCTGATGAAGGTGGCGATGGAACTATCTCTACAAAGTTGAGTGAGACCTTTGGTTAAGAGGTGCCTTCCTCATGTGGTTTTAGCAAACAATCATTTGGAAAGTGTTCTACACAACACCCTAGACAATTGGTGGAAACTGTGGTACTATTATATTGGATCGACCTGCTTGCCTTGGGCGATGTGGACAATCACGAGCCCAATGGGGTTCTCCGTACTCATAACAGGGGCCCATTAGTTTGGCTTCTACTTTCCTTTGCTGCTATTGACCTGAGGGGCCTGAAGTCCTAGGTTGGTAGCCGCCTAGCAACATCAAAGAATTTTGTTCCCCCCCGGTTGAGGCCAGTGCTTGGCTTGGATATACGGGACTTTCAAATAGATTTTCCTTGGATGAATATGATGCATATTCCTCCTCCACATAGCTTGAGTTTACCAAGTCTCTACACATATTTGAATTGTCATAGTCAACAAACCTCACAGGAGCAGTCCCAGGAGCAGGAGGTTGAGCTCCAAGTATGGGTCGTGCTTGCTCTTGTGCCATCGGTGGCTTATGTTCAAAATTAGTATACTGTTGATGCATTTATGGAGCCACTGCACCCCTTTGCTGCTCACGCCCTTGTCTCATTCTTGCAATGCGAGTACATTCCTGTGTGGTGTGGGTATAATTCCAAGCACAGGCCTGGCACCACTTCTTTGTGGGTTGGTTTGTGACTATGGAGAAAAGGTATTACATTCTTCGATTTTATGGTTACCGCCACATGCTCCACAAAGATGAGGACTTGTAGCTAGTACACTCCTCATTCGCTGCTCTGCTGTTGTTGTGGCTGCATGGGTGGGCGTGCATGGGTGGGCGATAGGTTTGTCCCAATCTCCTTAGTACTAGGTTAGCTATCTGGTCTCGATTTACTAGTGCGCTAGACCCTGAACTTTGGTCATCGCCCCACTGATATCTAGGTTGCACCTCAGGGCCAATACCATCTTGGAATTTGAAGTTATCTGTGAAATCCATAGCATCGTGGCAACGCTCATTGAAATCTCTATGCTTCTTTGCATAGAGATATGTATGCAGTGTTGAATTTTTGAGTCCTTTTAAGAAGAGAGAAATTAATCGACTCTGGGTGGGCTTCTCATCTTTTGGGCAACGATTAATGTACTGCTTCATCCTATTTACACAGTCTCTAATACTCTCAGTCTCGCCTTGCTTGAAAGAGTAGATGTTTGCTACTGTGTCATGCTGAATCCCCATCAAGGAAAAAGCAGCAATGAATCTCTCTTCCAAAACTCGTAAAGAAGATTTGTCTGAAGCCTCTAGTGCCTAAAACCAAGCAAGGGCCTTTCCCTCAAGAGTGAGCCCAAACCCTTCAATTTGCGTAGTCACTTACTCAGCTCGAACTACTTGCCTAAATGCTGCTACATGGTCATATGGATCTCTCGACCCTTCGTACTTCTTTACCAGTTTGTGAAGAGTTGATGGCCTTACTCGTCTTGAATACTCATCATCAGGCCTACGGCCTCTCACTCTCAGTGGTTCCTCTCTTTGGTAAGGTGGTCCATATGCATCCCGAGTTGGTGTGGGTCCCCTATTACCTGCCTCACTAACCCTCTCCAAAGATCCTGTTACCCACATTTCAAGAGGTGCATTTATGGGAGGCCGAATTGGCTCCCCTACCCTCCGATTGTCATAGTGAGAGAAACGTTGTTGTGGTGTGATCTGTGTTCGCACTTTTGGTGTAGGATAATATCTTGGTGCTAGAGTTGGGCTACTTGAAGTGGTCCACTTTGATGTTGAGGGTCTCTCTCTAGTGAACTCTCGTGAGGGAGGAGCAACAGTTTCTCCAAGAAAGGTTGTCTCTCCTGGTTTAGCTGTATTAGTAGAGAACACTTCCATGAATAATGGTTGTCCTCTCCACGTGAGCTCATGAATCTCCTTCCAATCTAAGGTTCGGTATTCATTGGCTCATTTACGATTCGGTTCTTGTATCCTGCAAGCTTCTCGACTACCACCACAAGTGCTAGAGGAAGATCTAGCTCTGGCAATCTAGTTGTGGCATAATATCCTTCTAAAGAGTCCTTATAGACCTCTTGAAGTGGGTCATCCTAAAAGACCTTTGTCTCACTGGAATTTGTTGTACAAACTCCCATTGGTTCTCAGCCCCCTGATCCATTTTGCTCTTGCCTTTCCTGTCCCTTTCCAAATTTAGATCTACAAAAAGTAAATCATCTATGGATGGCTTTGAGGACTAGGCATTGGATGGTCCAGGCATGTCTGGCTCAATGAGCCAATCATCTCTAGACTCCCTTACTCCGGAAGGCTTTGATAAATCTAGGAACTCACTCTTAGAGAGCTCTTCTAATTTGTCTACATTCTCTGGATGATAGGTGACTTCGTATCAAACACCATCTCCACCTATGTACATGTTACCCTGGTCATTGACTAGAGGTGCTCTATCAAGTTCTGAGAAAAAGTCTGTAATCTTAACGAGATACCGTTGTTGTGGATCCCTAAAGATCTCAGCTCCTTGAGCATTTATGTAGACATATTTAAGTCTCACATTGAGTGGTAACCCCATGATGTCGGCTTCAAATGGATTAAAAGATCTTGTGGGTGTCCTATTTGGGGCTAAGGGTGACGGCCCTAGATTGTCCATAGACAATGAGCTAGTTGTCCTGGAAAGGGTATCAAATTGGGATTCAAAAAAGGTCTCAGTAATATCTGCCAAATTTCCTACCGATTGGGTCCCACTTTCCTGCGTAGGTACTCTAGAAGGTGCCCTAGATCCTATGGCAGTGTCTATATGACGTCCTGACTGCAAGTGCATAAGGTCAAATTTTAAGGTTTTTTTTCTTTTCAAAAAAATCCAAAAATTTTCAAGTTGGCTCAAACTTTGCCAGAACCCATTTTGAACCCCCTCGAACACATTAGGCTAAAAAAATAGTGTATTTTTCATCATCAAAAATCAACTAAAATTTACCAGTTTCCCATACTGGACTCACTATGGGAAAATGGTTCCGGGACGAAAATTTCGACGATGGGTGTTTTCTGACTCCTCTTGGAAAGTTAGAAAACCTCCCAATTTTTTGCGACAGAAAATGAAAAATTTTTCACTCTTTTTTTTTGAATCCCTTTATCCGGTGCGGTGGCGGTCTTTATGGTGTGGTGTGTGGGTCTGCCCGCGTGGTGCGCTGTTCACGTACAGTCACCTTCTTTTATTATTATTTTTTTCTTTTTTGAAGTGTGTGCTCAATGCGTGTGCAACGAATTCAATGCGTGCAGTTGTGAGATGTGCAGTGAATATAATGCGTGTGCAGCTCTGAGATTTACAGGGAATTCGAAATGTTCAATAGATTTCAGTTTCTCTACAGGTGCAGGTTTAACAGAGAACTAAAATGCACAAAATTAAAGATGTAGAAAACTAAGCTAAGAACAGAAAACGAACATGCAAAAAATTGAAACTGTAAAAATTAACCTCAGACAACAAAAATTATTCTCAAATAGAATGACAGAAATGTTGGAATTAGGGTTGCAGGAATGCACACACAACTTCAAGAAGATGAGAAAGCTTGAGCACAACACTGTAGTGTATTATGAGTGCCAAAAATGAAAGATTACCAACCCTAAAAGATAATGGGCGTATATACAATGCACGGGGGAAAAAACCTCCTAGTGAGGGAAAAAGTGCCCCGGCGGTCCTAAGTGTGTTCACACACATCACTACTATAATATGGTAACAAATCCCCCCTGGAGTGATGCGGTGAACAAGAGCTAGCACTCATGTATAGGGAAGTGTCTAGCTATGTGGACGAATCCACAAAAGGGAGTAAGCCCAAAGCTTTGCGAAAAGCTTCGAACTTTTCACGAGGCAGAGCCTTTGTGAAAAGGTCTGCAAGGTTATCCTGTGTTGGCACATAAGCCAAACTGATCTCTCCTGCAGAGAGTCTCTCCCTGACATAATGGTAGTGCACCTCAATGTGCTTCGTACGAGCATGGAACACTGGGTTCCGCGCAACTGCCAATGCGCTCTGACTGTCAGTGAAGATGGTGGTGGCAGATGGCTGCCCAACACCCAAATCAGCCATAAGGCGTCTGAGCCACACACACTCAACCGTAGCTGTGAAAGCTGCCCTGTACTCAGCTTCACAACTAGAAGTGGCCACAGTAGGCTGCTTCTTGCTCAACCATGATATGCATGAGCTTCCAAGCATGAAGCAAAAACCACTCGTGGACACGCGTGTGTCATAACAACCAGCCCAGTCAGAATCTGAAAAAGCATGTAAATCTGGCGGCAATGATCCCCCCTTGGGATAAAACAACCCAAGATGCCGAGTACCACTCAAATAGCGAAAGATACGCTTCACTGCCTGCCAATGCTTAATGCCTGGGCTATGCATAAATCTGCTCACCTGTGAGACTGCAAACTGAATGTCTGGCCTCGTAATGCATACATAAATGAGGCAACCAACAGCTGTCTGATAGAGTGTGACATCAAAGTGATCTCCAGCATCATGAAGACTCAACTTCAAACCTGTCTCCATTGGAGTAGCAATAGGCTTGCAGTCTTCAAGGCCAAATCTCCGCAACAATGTTTCAATATACTTTGTCTGACACAAAGCAATACCTCCATCACACTGCTTAAATTGTATCCCCAAATAATGATGCAAATGCCCCAAATCTGACATCTCAAAAGAGGCATTCAAATCAGCCTTAAAATCAGCAATATGACTCTTATTTGGTCCTGTGAGCAGCATGTCATCGACATAGAGAGCAATGATTAGATGTACACCATCCACATGTTTAACATACAAAGTGCTTTCTGTTGGACTATTCTGAAACCCATGTGCAGTCAAATATGCATGTATTTTTTCATACCAAGCTCGTGGAGCTTGCTTTAAACCATATAAAGCCTTTTTTAACCTGCACACTTTGTTTTCCTGCCCTCTTTGAACAAAACCACGAGGCTGCGATACATACACCTCCTCATGCAAATCTCCATTTAAGAACGCAGTCTTTATGTCCAGCTGATGTACATTCCAACCATTATGAGCTGCTAATGCACAGATGCTACGAACAGTGGTCATACGACATGTGGGAGCAAAAGTCTCATCAAAATCAATGCCCTTCTCTTGAGCATAACCTTTTGCAACAAGCCTAGCCTTATGGCGATCCACTGTGCCATCAGGCTTACGCTTCAATTTGTATACCCACTTAGTGCCAATGGCCTTCTTGCCAGGGGGCAAGTCACATAAAGACCATGTACCATTCTTCATAATAGCATCGTATTCTGCTTGCATAGCAGCCATCCAATTTTCTGAACTTTGTGCCTCATCAAATGAAACAGGCTCACTTTCATCGCACATACTAGAAACAGCCAATGCATAACAATCTGACGCATAAGAGGCACCATGAGAGCCAGAACGAGTGCGACTAGACAAAGGGGCATCCAACTTGCTGTCACGCAAAGTCTGCACCAGCCATCTAGGCATATTCCTAGAGCCCTCAATCTCTTGTCTCTCATCCTCAAGTGCATCATGCACATCTGCATCAGATATAGGCTGATCTGTGCCATCATTTAAAACCTGCATAGGCTGAAAAACTGCCTCATGAGGTATTGCACTTGACTGTGCACCACTGAAAAGAGGCAACAATGTATCATAGACATCACGTGAGCTGATATCTGTCTCCTTAGTACATGAAACCAAGGGCTGAACTGCATCTTCCACAAATACAACATCACGGCTAACCAAAATGCGCTTTGTCTGTGGATGATACAAACGATAGCCTTTGCTCTCAGCACTATATCCAACAAAAATACATTTGACAGCTTTGTCATCCAATTTTCTGCGATGTTGCACAGGCACTAATGCATATGCCAGGCAACCAAAAACACGTAAATGGCCAACAGATGGCTTGCGGCTATGCCAAGCCTCATATGGAGTGACAACCTGTAATGCTTTGGTGGGACACCTGTTTAGTACATAAGTGGCACACATGACAGCCTCAAGCCAAAAACCATGTGGTAGACTTTGACTCTTAACCATACATCTTGCCATTTCCATGAGAGACCTGTTTTTTCTCTCAGCCACACCATTTTGCTGTGGTGTATACGGCACTGTACATTGGTGTTTTATCCCACGCTCAGCCAGAAATGCATTAAATTCTGAAGACATATACTCCCCCCCTCGATCTGAACGGAGGGTGCCCATCTTACTTTCTGACACATTTTCAGCCATAACCAAAAACTGTTTGAAGCACAAAAACACTTCGGACTTTGCCTTCAAAGGATATACCCATGCATGCCTGGTAAAATCATCAATGAAAGTCACGAAGTAAAGGTAGTTTCCAAATGATGGAGTTTGCATGGGACCACAAACATCACTGTGAACAAGCTGCAATCTGCGTTCAGCTCTCACTGATCCATCTTTGGGAAAGGAAGCACGCTGCATTTTACCCAATATGCAGCCCTCACAAACATGCTTGACAGGTGCCTCAAGCTTAGGCAAAGAAGACACCATTTCAGATTTCTGCAGGCGCAGCAAACTTGCAAAATTCAGATGACCAAAACGTGCATGCCACAGTTTTGCATCTGAAATAGCCTGCGTATCCATAATAGCACATGCTGAATCCTCTACACATTTGCCATCCATATTGAGCTTATACAGCCCTCGACATAGTGAACCAGATGCTACAATGATGTCACCACAAGAGAGATCATGAACAGTACATCTGTCATCCACAAATTTTACAACCAAACCTGTTTTGGCAAATGCGGAGACTGACAGCAGATTCTTTTTGATCCCTGGCACATACAATGCATCAAAAAGTGTAAAGGTGTTGCCATTTGCAACATTCAGCACAATCTGTCCAACTCCTTCAACGGGATAAGAGGAGTTATTGGCACAAGTGACAGTGTTCCCTGTGGGAGCAGACTCAAGGAAAGTGAATAAACTGCGCTGCGAGGTGATATGCTTAGTGGCACCACTGTCAAAGTACCATACATCTGAATCTACTGCAGACATACATGTGTCATGCAAAGATGGGTCATAACTGCACTGCGCATTGAATGCCCATTCTGTATCTAGCACAACATTAGCAGATTCATTGTTAGAAGGAGAGGCATCTGCAACAGCCATACCAGCCTCTTTCTTCTTAGCCTCTTTCGCAGCCAGCTTAGGACATGCTTTGATGACATGATCATTTCCCTTACAGTACTTGCAAAATGTCTTCTGTTTGTCACCCTTCTTCTCATCTTTGTCTTCCTTCTTTGGTTGCACAGCATTTGCAGATTTCTGCTTACCAGAAGAAAAGCCAGCTTTACCTTTCCCGCTTCTCTGACTAGCAACGAAAGCTTGATCTGCGACACGCATAATATTCCTGTTTTGCCTTGACTGGTCTTCTTGCAGCAAAACAGAAACTAACTCCTCAAATGATAAGGCATTGGGATTGCCTTTCATCATCAAGCGAAGAGTGGAAGCAAAACCCTGATAAGAATCTGGTAGACCATTCAAAACAGTCTGCACAAGTGAACTGTCTGATAGGATTTCATCTGCAGAAATGAGCTGCTCTTTGAAATCCTTGATCTTTGTCAAAAAGCTATCCATAGAATCACCTTCGTTCATATGCTCACTCTCCAACTGTTTTCGGAGATAAGCAACACGAGCCTCATTTCTTGCCTGATACAATGTGGCAAGTACATCCCAAGCATCCTTAGAAGTCCTGCAGGAGCGAATATGTGGGATAATGGTACGTTTGACAGACAGCGCAATCAAGGCATGAGCCTGCGCATCTCTACCATCCCAACGAATCTGCTCTGCTGAAAGTGGTGGTTCTCGAACAGCTGCTACAGCACTTGTGCCTGCACCATCATCAACAGTACCTGTTTCTGATGTGTTTGCAGCATTCCCAGCCACAATAGGACGTGCATCAATACCCTGCACAATGTTCCATAACCCCTTTGCTACCAATACATGTCGCATCATATATGCCCACAATGGATAGTTGGTGCCATCCAACTTATCCTCAGCAGCCAACATGCGGAATACATCATTGTTGTCAGCCATGGCCAATGACTGTACTACTAGATGTAAATGCTGTCTGTAAGAGGTAAACCTGTATAAAATCGACCTGTGCTATGTAGCACAGCCCAAAACAGACGAATGGGCACCTGTCCTGCAGATTTTAATCTTGACAGAAAATCTGCACAGTAGGACGATTTTGCCTACGCAGTACTTGGAATGCAAAAACGGAGGGCGAAATGACTTCAGATCAAAATTCTGAAACGAACAAGCCCTACGGGCTTTCCCACGGCATATACTAACCTGCAGACGCTCATGAAACCTCGTTGCAATCGGAGGAGATGAAGCGGCAGGTGCCGGTGATGCTGCCCGGGAGGAGGAAGCCTGCTTTGATACCAATTGTTGGAATTAGGGTTGCAGGAATGCACACACAACTTCAAGAAGATGAGAAAGCTTGAGCACAACACTGTAGTGTATTATGAGTGCCAAAAATGAAAGATTACCAACCCTAAAAGATAATGGGCGTATATACAATGCACGGGGGGAAAAACCTCCTAGTGAGGGAAAAAGTGCCCCGGCGGTCCTAAGTGTGTTCACACACATCACTACTATAATATGGTAACAAGAAATGCAAATCAGGCCTCTCTCTTTCGCACACAAATTGAAATTGGCAGGTTTAGCACCTACCTCTAATTCTTCCCGTGTGTTGAATCCTTGTCGTGACCTCAAGGGAGAGGCATAGCTTAGCCAATCGCACTCAAATTGCAAGACAATAATGAGAATTTAACAAAAGATTAGTCTTAAATAAGTACCAAAATTAGTCCCAAAGCCTGCTCTCCTATCCAACGGTTTTGCAACCGATTGGAGCTTAACAAGGAGTGGTAGTGTGTGTATGGTGCTCAACTAATGTAGGCACTCGCTCCCCGGCAGTGGCGCCATTATAGAGCGGTTCTCTCTACCGTGCAATATGAAAAGATGCAGGGGGGAAGAGAGCTTGAGCTCTTGCAAGCACACACACACACTCACAAAACCCTAATAGAGAACACACAAGGTGAGAGGCTGAAAATCTTCTTCTTCTCTACTCAACACTCAACACACCATATACAAGAATAAGAGTACACACAATATGAAAGGTACTCAACCAATACATACACGGGTTCTCTATAGTGTGAACCTGACTAAATGAGCTGGCGCTATAACTATGCCAGTCTCTAGAATGGCTGTCACACAGCCTGTCATCCCACTGGCCGCATATCACCCAAGATCTCACCAACCATGCCAGTGGTGTAAGTGTGGGGCCTATCCCCCAGGCGGGTCATCAGTGGCCACCGCCTCACTAGATGAGCTCGTGCAGGGGGGAAGAGAGCTTGAGCTCTTGCAAGCACACACACACACTCACAAAACCCTAATAGAGAACACACAAGGTGAGAGGCTGAAAATCTTCTTCTTCTCTACTCAACACTCAACACACCATATACAAGAATAAGAGTACACACAATATGAAAGGTACTCAACCAATACATACACGGGTTCTCTATAGTGTGAACCCGACTAAATGAGCTGGCGCTATAACTATGCCAGTCTCTAGAATGGCTGTCACACAGCCTGTCATCCCACTGGCCGCATATCACCCAAGATCTCACCAACCATGCCAGTGGTGTAAGTGTGGGGCCTATCCCCCAGGCGGGTCATCAGTGGCCACCGCCTCACTAGATGAGCTCGATATCTCAACACTCCCCCTCGAGCTCAACTCCATCTCATGTACACTAAGCGAAGCCCTGAATCTGCGGAGCTTCTCTGTACCCAATGCTTTGGTGAAGATGTCAGCTACCTGATCCTCTGTTCTGACATAAACAAGGTCAAGATCTCCTGCCAAGACCTTCTCTTGGACGAAGTGGTAGTGGACCTCTATGTGCTTCGTACGAGCATGAAAGACTGGGTTCCTGGCCAACTGTATACTGCTAATGTTGTCACAGAAAATGACAACTTGTCTATCCACTGATAGACCCAAATCTGCAAGTAGCTTTCTCAACCAAGCTACCTCACATGCTGCCATAGCAGCTCCTCTGTACTCGGCCTCCGTACTCGATAGAGCAACCGTAGGCTGCTTCTTGCTGCTCCAAGTAACAGCAGCATTACCCAAAGAAAACATGAATCCACTGGTAGATCTTCTGTCTGAGATACTACCAGCCCAATCAGCATCTGTGTACCCATGTACACATATCTCTGTCCCAGTCTCATAGAATAGTCCACAATGCAACGTAGACTTCACATACCTCAGTATGCGTCTCATTGCATCCAAATGCGGTTTCCGTGGAACCTGAATAAATTGACTCACCAACCCAACAGCATAGCTCAAATCTGGTCTGGTGATCGTCATGTAGATCAAACTTCCTACTATGCGTCTGTACATAGTAGGATCCTCCAAGATCTCTCCTGAATCTGCACTCAACTTGCCATTCTGATCCAATGGCACAGAAATAGGCTTACAGCCTGTCATACCATACTTGGACAACATGTCCAAGCCATACTGTCTCTGCAGTAATCCAATACCATGTGGTGACCTAATCACCTCAATGCCCAAGAAATATCTGAGCTCCCCCAGATCTTTCATCTCGAACTTCTGTCTAAGCAAGATCTTTACATCAAAGATCTCTGCATCATGGTCCCCCGTAATGATCAAGTCATCTACATAGATGACAACAAGCACAACCCCTCTATCACCATGTCTCACATACAGCGAGAAATCTGCATTGGCTACATGAAAGCCAATAGTGACAAGATACTCAGAAATCTTGTCAGACCATGCTCTTGGTGCTTGTTTTAAGCCATACAAGGCTTTCTTCAACCTGCAAACATGCTCGGGGTGACCCACATCCTCATAACCAGCAGGTGGCTGCAACATATACACCTCTTCTTGCAAATCCCCATGTAAGAATGCATTCTTTACATCCATCTGATGTAAAGACCATTGCTTTGACGCAGCCACTGCTATCACAACTCTCACCGTTGCCATCTTGACAGCTGGGCTGAAAGTTTCTTCATAATCAATGCCATATGTCTGCGCATACCCTTTGGCTACCAATCTAGCCTTGTACCTGTTTATGCTTCCATCACTGTTATGTTTAACTTTGTACACCCACTTGCATCCAATGGCTTTCTTGCCTTCAGGCAATTGCACTAAATCCCAAGTCTCATTTCCATATAGTGCATCCATCTCCTCATCCATAGCTTTCTCCCAATGCACATTTCCAACAGCCTCATCAATGCATGTGGGCTCAACAACCTGCACAACCTTTGCCATATATGTATAGTGATGTGCCACATAACCATCATAGGTAAATCTCTGCACAGGATTTCTCACTCTCCCAGATCTTCGCAGCTTTTCATTCATGGCTTCCATAGCCTTCTTTACACCAGGTGTTCTCATAGCTGGGATCCCAAGCTCCTCATCAAGGCTCATGTCTGAGCCACTAGACTCTCCATCAACATGAGAATGCCCTGCAGAAATGTCAGGCATACCAAGGGGCTCAACCACTTTCTCTTTTCCTTTACGTGATGTAGTAATCACATTTGCAGGACTGGTATTATGACGCAGCCTGCCACTCCATGGTCTATCAACAGACCCACTAGATGAGGACTCTCCTGGTCCACTCAAAGACTGTGATTGCTGACCTGCATTCTGTGCAACCTCACTTCCACTCACATCAGCCCCAACAGCTTCTTTTTCAGCAGCATACCAGCTGCTCATCTCATCAAACACAACATCCCTGCTTACCCTCAGCTCACGTGTAGCAGGGTTATAACACCTGTATCCCTTTTGCTCAAGGGAATATCCAATAAACACACATTTTTCAGCTTTCGGATCCAGCTTAGTTCTCAGCTCATCTGGCACATGCACATATGCAATGCATCCAAAGACTTTCAGATGAGACAAATCTGGTTTTCTGCCAGTAAACCTCTCCTTTGGAGTTACATCATGAATGGCTGCAGTTGGAGTCCTGTTCATGATGTATACTGCTGTAGAAACAGCCTCAGCCCAATAGCAATGCGGCATATTCTTCTCTTCCATCAATGCTCGCGCAATCTCAGCAATGTGCCTGTTTTTTTGCTCAGCAACTCCATTTTGCTGCGGAGTGTATCTGCATGTATACTGTCTCCGAATACCATTCTTCTTCAAATATTCAGAGAACTCATTGGAGAAGTACTCTCCCCCTCCATCTGACCTTAGGCACTTTACATATTTCCCTGTTTGCTTTTCAACCAAAACTTTGAAATTCTGAAAGTGAGTGAACACCTCACTCTTATCCTTCATGAAATATACCCACATTTTCCTCGTGTGGTCATCAATGAAAGTCACATAATACCTGCAGCCTCCCATAGAGATGGTCTTCGTAGGACCCCATACATCTGAATGCACAACATCTAGTGCATTTCTGCTCACATATCTGTTACGTGGAAACACATGCTTTGTTTGCTTCCCAAATTGGCATGCTTCACAGATTTTATGCATACCTTCCACTTTAAATTTTGGCAGCCCTGTCACAATTCCTTTTGTCTGCATAGACTTCAATCTCTGCACATTTACATGTCCAATTCTTTTATGCCATATGTCTGTGTCTGCAACAATTCCTAAACCATTTGCAAACATCGCAGCACTCATTTCAGGCATGTCTACATTCAACGTAAACATTCTGCCCACTCTGTTGCCTTTTGCAACCAACCTGCACTTGTCTTTGAAATCTTCAACATAACACCCATCAGGGTTAAACCGAACCTGCAAACCCTGCTCAATCATCTGGCCAACTGAAACCAGATTCTTTGTTATGTTTGGTACATGAAGTACATCTGCAAGGTACTTCACTTTGCCATCCTGCATAGACAATGGCACATCTCCAACATGGGCAATTGGATGAGCAGTGTCATCCCCTGTTTCCACAAAACCTGGTCTTTCCGGGTTTTTCATCTCCTTGAACCACTCCCCATGACTCATCATGTGGTTCGAAGCGCCTGAATCCACATACCATACATTATCTTTTTGTGCTGCATCAACATTTTCAGACATGGCATTCACGACATGCTGCATAACAAACAACCTTTCATTATCCTCATTATTTCTGCTTGAGGATGCATAGTTGTTTTGCTGCACTTTCCCATTTTGCATGTCAGCCTGCTTCTTATAACATTCTGCCTGCACATGTCTAGGCTTACCACAATAATAGCATTCACGTGCATCATTATACTGCCTTTGCCAATTTCCACGGCCTCTTTGACTCCCCCTGCCTCTGAATTTGCCTCTTCCACCTGCGTGTTGTTGTTGTTGATTCTGGGACTGTTGTTGTTGCTCTGCTGGCCATAATTCTGATTACCTGTTCGGCCACCTCCTTGACCGCGTCCACGGCCTCCTCTACCTTGTCCTCTACCTGAACTCGTGTAGAAAGCCTGTTGCTCTGAACTGTTTTTGCTTTGTGAAGACTGTTGGTCTTCACCCAAGTTCTTCTCTTCGATAATCAGCATAGACACCAAATCTGTAAAGTTGGAAATGTTTTCCCGAGTCTGAATAGACGTCTTGAACGCCTTGTATTGTGGCCCGAGACCACGTAGACAGACTTCCACCTTGTCATCATCATCTACTGACACACCAATAGATGCAAGGGATTCCACAATACCCTTTATCTTCAACGCATAGTCATTCACAGACATGCTCTTTTTCTCCACAGTATGAAGTTCATACTGTATCTTACGTGCCTTGGTATTTGTTTCATAGAGCTTTACCAAGGTGTCCCACGCCTCCTTGGGGGACTTGGCATCCTGAATGTGCCCAATCATGGTGTCCTGTATACTAATGGAAAGCCAATACATTACTTTCCTGGCTCCTTGGTTCCAGTCTTTAAACTCTTTCACATCTGCAGAGCAGCAGTCGGATTTATATCCGGTATCTCCGGTGCCTCTTCATGCTCACCTTCTATGTAGTCCCAATAGCCTTTTCCCATCACGAAATTCGTTAACCTGAACCTCCAAGCATGGAAGTTATTCTTATCCAGCTTCTCAGCCACAATCTGTGTTATGCCATCATTAGACATCTTGCCAAACACACAATTTTACTAGAAACTGCACTCTGGTTTTTTCTTGCACAACTGCTGTATTTTCTGCACAGCGGTACCGCAGTCCACTCAAATGTCACAACCAGTGACCTCAATGTGCATACATACACCCAATGGCAACTGTAGACCTCTTTGCAGCACCCACAGTGTCTGCACAGTCAATCTGTCTTCCTATAGTTCTTAAAACAGAGTTCTACAGAGAATCGATGACTTACCCGCAGTGCTCGAAATTGCTTGCTTTCTGAAAAACGGAGGTCCAGACGCGCCCGAAACGCGTTTTTGGTCTGAAAATTTCAGTCCAAAGGACTCAGTCCAAAGGACTCAGTCCAAAGGACTATATAGTTGCCCTATAGCTTTACTCCCGCGAAGAAAGCTCCTCAATCAGAGACCGTTTGCCGGTGCCTCCCGTAGAGCTCCCGACAAGGGTGTAGTCACCAACACAATAGGGAAGAGTAGTTGAAGCTCTTACCCTCGTACCGCTTCCTGTGGTTCTCTTGCTTACAGCTCAGCCCTTAGCACGAACCAGGCTCTGATACCAGGAAAAGATGCAGGGGGGAAGAGAGCTTGAGCTCTTGCAAGCACACACACACACACTCACAAAACCCTAATAGAGAACACACAAGGTGAGAGGCTGAAAATCTTCTTCTTCTCTACTCAACACTCAACACACCATACACAAGAATAAGAGTACACACAATATGAAAGGTACTCAACCAATACATACACGGGTTCTCTATAGTGTGAACCCGACTAAATGAGCTGGCGCTATAACTATGCCAGTCTCTAGAATGGCTGTCACACAGCCTGTCATCCCACTGGCCGCATATCACCCAAGATCTCACCAACCATGCCAGTGGTGTAAGTGTGGGGCCTATCCCCCAGCAGTGGCCACCGCCTCACTAGATGAGCTCGATATCTCAACACAATATAGTGCTCATCGAGTACTACCGATCAACAAATGTGTTAAGAAACACAATGTCAATCCGAGGACTCGACCCGATTAGTGCATGAAGGCTTATCCCTTGAGGGAGAGCTCACATACACGAACCACCACAAAAATATAGAAAAATTATGTGTGTCTTTATGTTCCCATGGCTACAATCCCGCTCTCTCGCATTAATTGCTTCCGGCCTCCTTCCATAATCCGTGTTCCCGTGAGTGTTCCCGTGGAACAGAAACCATGCATGCAGTAAGGATTTTGTTAATGCCTTTGAATGCATTTATTAAAGCATTGTATGATGGCATTTCAAGCTCTTTGAACACTACAGTTTCAAGCCTTATGAAAACTTTTCTTCAGGCTATTTGAATTCCATTGATTGAAGCTTTTGATTTTGCTAATTCTTCAATCATTTGCATGCTACATGCAATGATGGTATGCCCATGATATTTGGAGGCTTTTTCATGGCCAATATATCTACCATTGAAGTGATTTGGGGATGCATTACATGAGCTCTTACATTAAGCAAACTCTATCTTAAGCATTAAGCAAGCATCACACTTTTGGTGGTCATTGAGCTATTAGAACTTCTACTTGCCATTTGGATGATAGCTTTGCTCATTGATGATGACTATGAAGTAAAGGCAAGGGGATGAAGTGATATACATGAAATCAGTGAGGTGTGGCTTCATATTGTTACCAAATATTAGCCTAAAGAAGCAAGCACATGCATATGCCTACATGAGCCAATGATTGCATTGATCTTGGGGAGTTCCTACTTGAAGCTAATCCTTGCAATTCATTTGCCTTGTGATTCACATGATGTTGGATGCTATTTGGATGTTGTTTTGTGGTGATTTGGTGTATCGGAGATACTTTTTGGATGATTTACGGAAAGCATGAGTACATGCCCTTTGTAATGGATAAAGCTTTCAAGAGCTTAAGCCAGCACTCATTTCATCTCCAATATTGGTTTGCCTTGATTTTTCTAAGCCTTTCACTATACGGGTTGATGCAAGTGGGAGAGGAATTGGTGCCGTGCTATATCAAGAGCATGGGGTAGTTGCTTATGAGAGTAGAAAGCTCACCGAGAAGGAGAGGGAGCTTCATGTTTATGATCAAGAAATGTTGGCCATTTTGCATGCCATAAAGAAGTGGCATCACTATTTGTATGGTGGGCATTTCAAAGTAAGGCAAGTACTCCAATTTTTCCTCACAAAACAAAACCTTTCTCCAAAGCAGAAGAGATGGCTTGCTACCTTGCAAAATTATGATTACACAGTGGGTGTAAGGATGATGTTGTGGATGCACTTTCTAGAATGTTGGGCCTCCATACTTACCTAACCATATCCATGCCCATGGGCTCCCTTTATGTCTAATACACCAAGCCCCCTTCATTACAGTCTCAGTGGTGGTGAGGCACGCTCGGAGGGAGGCTAACTCGGCCTCTAATGTGGACCCCCGCTCAAGGATGCAAGAAGGTGATGTAGCTCAATGCACTCCTGGCGTGACTCTATGAGAGAGGCTTGGGCCTGATGAAGATGGTGCTGGAGAGGTGCGACAGCATCGGAGAGCGGTCGTGAGGAGTGAGGTGCGTTCCCACTTGCATGAGAGAAGGATGAAGTAATCGATAAGATGCTCAGAGTAGATCTGAGTGTTGAGGAGAGTCTGTCTCGAAAGAGCGAACAAGGTGGCGGGCACGAGCAGGGCGAGGCAAGGAGAGAGGGGAGGCAGTTGAGTGAAGAGGGTAGGACGTTCCAAAGCAGGTCCAGAGAGGTCCAAGTACACATTTTTTGAAGTTTGAGATTCATAATGGAAAATATTAAGAATAGATTTTTTAATTACAATTTAAAATTATTTACATATTTTCAATGTCAACAATTTATTTTTTGTTGGTTTTGAAGATCTGAAGTTTTTTCACTTAATAACCTGCTAAGAATCAAACAATTACTAAGAATCAAATAGATAAGAAGCATTTCACATTTTGTTGTTCTTTTAAAATCAGCCAAAGTTCAGGTTATAAATTGAATATTATTTAATATGTATTATAGGTTTTTGAATCTTTAGTGTTGCTATATAGAGACTAATTCTGAATATTTGGATTTACTCTATGGTTTTTGAAGCTTTGCATTTGTTGGCTATGGAGACTAGTTTAGGAAAGAAAAAGGTAATTCTTTTGTTATTCAAAGTTTGCTAATCTTTAAATGGTAAGTTTTGGATTTTCCATTCTGTTGTGGTAATCTTGATAATGTAATGTATTGATAATATATTAAATTTATTTCTTTACTCTTTGCATGTTTTAAAACTCTGAATTCTATTTTTTTAGAGACTACTTGGGCCTCTTGGAAGGAAAAAAGGTAATAATCACATTTATTCTCTTATTAATTCAATTTATGAGAGATAAATTATTAATCTCAATGTGTTAGTTAATCCAATGGCTTACGTTGAGGTATCATTTTATTAATATTTATATATTTTATAAATATGTTTCTTCATTGTAGATCTCTAAGAGGAAAGCCTATAAGTAATATACACACTGTGGAGGTTTGTAATCAAAGATATGAGGAGGGAAAATGGATTCCCAAACAATACAGTAAATTTGCTTGGGTCTTAATGTGTAACCAAACACTTAAGGCTCTTTCAAAGTAAAGCTAAGAGACAGGTGATTTGTCAAAACATTGGAAAGGTAGAATATTAGAATTCAAATGTCGACAAAACATATGGTGCAACTATGAGAATGAAAGTTCTTATTTGGGATGTATATTTGCACAAACAAATCTAATTGCATCTAGATAACCAAATTCCAAGGCCCAAGCCAAATAGTGAGTGTATGATATTTGTTTTTAATAAATATAGTTCTTATTCTCTAAACCACCCACATGATGTTTTCTAGTTTTGTATCCTTCCACTTTAGAACAGTGGCAGTCTATAGAGTGTTTAAGTAGAAAGGTCATTGTCCTCCATGTTGAGATTAGTACATCGACGTGTATGAAAACAAGAAAGCAAGATGTTTAACTATATAAACAAACTATTTGTATGATTCGTTATATATGTTCTATCTATGAGAGGAGTTGATTTTGGCTCTTTAGAGTATATACCATTCCCTTTCTTGTCTAATCTTGAATGGCCACATCCCATCTTATACCATATTCAAACTTATAGGTTAAAGCTCTCAAATGATGTGTAAGCTGTAATGAAACTAGCTACAGGCTCAAAAGGTGTTCACCTTAGCTAGTTTTTTCCTTTAAATTGCTTTGTCTATTTTTTGCATCTTGTGAAGAACTGAGGAAAATTAAAATCACCTATGCTTACAAAAGTCTAAGTTATGGCTAGATGACACATTTCTTGGATGATCAATGGAATACAAAGAGAAGTTATCACGATGATATAATTGAGTGTGTATGATCACAAAGTTAGATGTGTCACCTTCAGGCTAGAGCTATAGGGAATGTAACAGGAATGAATGTGATTGCTAAAAACATGGTGTTACTAATGTTGTTTATTTTAATGATGAATAGGTACTTCATTGTTTGATAAACGTCATGTATGCATTTTCGGTATGGAAGATGGAGGTGATTGGCTAAGCTTAGATGAGGAGTTATGGGTTCCCATACACATTATTGTGGTGGATGTGGCTATTATTTGGGAAGGCCATGACATAATTTCATCCAATGTAGAGAGAGTATTTGGCCTCTATCCTTACTTAGACAAGAGATATAGTTAATGCTAAATGATCCTTCTATAAACTTCTATTTCAAGCTAGATGGTAGGAACGTCAGGAGTAGACATGAAAAGTATATTACATATAAGCAATGTATCGTCCCCCTCACATCCTTGATATTGTGGAGTAGTTGAAACATTCCCCATCTCAAATTAATGACATGAAATTTTGGTTTTTGTAAAATTTATGTTTATATTTTAATTTTTAAGTTCTTGAAAAATGAGTAGAAATATAAATTAAATCTATGTTTGACGTAAAGCTTTTTTTTAACTCTTAATATTTGATTATAAGTTTGTGTATAAGGTACTTATATGCAATTAGTTATAATTATTTCATATAGATATTAATATAAATGTAAGTTCAATTATAAATCTAAATACTAATACAAGTTATTAATATAAATACAAGTATAAGTGAGTGTATAAGTATGAGTAAGTTCATTTATTTTCACTTGCTTTCACTCTCTAGCCTTCCTCACATATAATTTTTCACTTTTCCTCACACATTTCGTTATCACCACCATGGCTACTTGTAGGTCGATCCCTAGGACTTCTTGCTTTCACTCTCTAGCCTTCCTCACATACAATTTTTCACTTTTCCTCACACGTTTTGTTATCACCACCATGGCTACTTGTAGGTCGATCCCTAGAACTATGAAGAGTGCAGACAACCATAAGAAAGTTATCAGGAGAGCCTTGGTACATGTCTTCCCAAACCTTCTCACAACCTTTGTTCCTACCTTCTACGAAGAGCATATCCCAATCAATTTGATTGAATGGAATATTGCTCTTGCAATTTACATCTTATCAAAATACATTCAACCTAAATGTCTATTGATAAAAAGCAAGGTCATCATCTTCAAGTAGAGCCTAAAGATGATGACCCCATTGACTTCCCATGCTTGACATACTTGGATCAATTGCCAACAAAGATGACTCTTAACCCTCAAGTAGAGGCTAAGAAAATTTTGGAACTGTCATGTATAGGCATTAAGTAGCCACCCCTTGAATCCTTGACTCCCATCATCATAGAGGGTGAGGAGTACTTGCTCATGTAAGATATCTTGGACCTCTTAGGACATGAGTGTTGAGATATTGAGCTCAACTAGTGCTACGGCAGACATTGATGACCTACCTGGGTGATAGCTTCCGCATCTACACCACTTGCATGGTTGGTGAGATTATGGGTGATATGTGGCCAGTGGGATGATAGGCTGTGTGACAACCATTTTGGATTACTAGAGACTGGCATAGTTATAGCGCCAGCTCATTTAGTCGAGTTCACATTATGGACCGACCCTTGTATGTTGTAGTAGTTGAATACTAACCCATATAGTGTGTACTCCTCTCTTTATGTTATGTTGGTTGAGTAGAGAAGAAGAAGATAGAAGAAAATTCAGCTATCCATCTCTCTCTTGTGTGTGTGTTTGCTTACTAGGGTTTGAAGCTCTCCCTCTCCCCCACATTCTCTTTATGGTATCAAAGCTTGGTTCATGTGAGAGCTAAGGAGGCAAGCAAGAGGCAAGAACAAGCAAGGAAGAAAGCGGTACTACACGGGTAAGAGAACCATCATCTCTTTCCCCTTCTTGGTTTAGGTGCAACACCCCCTCAGTAGCTCTGGGAGCTACACATCTTTGATTGAGGAGCTGTCTTTGTGGGAGCGGAGCTATAGGGCAAGTATCATGTCCTATAGGTTAGGTATATGTCCTATAGTGTCCTATACGACAAAATACTTATAGTGCCCCATTTTGTCACTTGCAAGGTATTCTTGGTAGTTTTTTGGAAGTTCTAGCAGAGAATTGTTTCTGGTAAAAATATGGTTATTGCAGTGTAGCAGTACATTTTGGAAGTGCAGACAGGGTTTGCACATCTATTGTTGATACTTGGTGTATTTACAAGTACTCTGGTCACATTTGGTGACAGACATGATGTGCTAAAGCACCACTACTATAGCAGTTACAGGAGATACTGTTGTATTACACGTTGCATACAGAAGTTGTCTGTTTGCAGGTTATTTGATTGCTGCTGTGATGAGGAAAACATGTCCGATGGAATTAATCAGATTATTAGTGAGAAGATGGATAAGAATAACTTCCACTGCCTGGAAGTTCAGAATGACCAATTTCCTAATGGGTAAAGGATTTTGGGATTATGTAGAAGGAGAAAATGAGGAGCCTCCAGAGTTATCTCAGGAGAATGCCACTCCTATTGATATAAAGACATTCAAGGATTGGAATTAGGGTGCAAGAAAAGTCATGTCTGGCCTTCAATTAGTGTCATAGACACTATGATAGGACACATACAGGATGCAAACACTCCAGCAGCAGTTGCATGGCAGAATCTGGTTTCGATGTTTCAGACTAACACAAAGGTAAGGAAGTTGTAGTTAAAGCAAGAGTTGCATACAGTGTGGAAAAGAAAAGCATGTCCATCAATGAATATGCCTTAAATATCAAGGACATTGTTGAATCCCTTGGGTCTATCAATGTATCAATGGAGGATGATGATTTGGTGAGTGTCTGTCTGAATGGGCTTGGCAAAGAGTACAAGCCATTCAAGACCTCCATTGCAGTTAGGGAGAATATTCCCAACTTTCGAAACTTGATATCAATGCTGATCATAGAAGAAAAGGCTTTAGGTGAGGATTCTTCTTCACAAAGCGAGAACACATCAGAACATGCCTTCTACTCTAATTCAGGTAGAGGTAGAGGTAGATGCCGTGGTCAAGGCCAAGGTGATGGCCGACAAGGAATCAGAATTATGGACAACAACGGTCCAATGATTCACAGAGCAGCAATCATACACAGGTGGAAGCGGCTATTCTAGAGGCAGGGGGAGCCAAAGAGGCCAAGGTGGTTGGCAAAGAAATCAAAATACAAATAGCATAGAGTGCTATTACTGTGGCAAACCAGGACACATGGCAAAGGATGCTACAAAAAGCAGAATGACATTAAAAGTGGGAAGTTGTAGCAAGGCAACTATGCATCATCTAGCAAACATGGAAGTGCAGAAGTGAGTAGCTATTTGTGATGCAGCACATGCTTAGTTCTATAACAAGGGATGTGTCAGGATCTTAAGATATATGGTATGTGGATTCTGGCGCCTCTATTCACATGACCAATGAGATATGTAGAAAATGGAAAAACCAAGTTATGTAGAAATAGTTGATGATACTATGCGTCTCATTGTGCATGTTGGTAAAGTGCCATTGTCTATGCAAGATGGTAAAATGACGTACTTGGCTGATGTACTTCATGTTTCGAATATTACAAAGAATTTGGTTTCTGTTGGATAGATGGTTGAGCAGGGTCTACAAGTGAGGTTTAATCCTCAAGGATGTTTTGTGGAAGACTTCAAAAATAAGTGTCGCTCGCTTGGTTGCAACAAAGGGTAAAAGAAATGGCAGGATGTTTACTTCTGAACATGCCTGAGATAAAGGTAGCTATGTTTGCGCATGAAACATGTGTCATTGCAGATATTAACATATGGCATAAGCGCATTGGTCATGTGAATGTACAGCGGACTGAAGTCTATACAGGCCCAAAATATTGTTGTAGGTTTGCCAAAGTTTAAGGTTGACGGTATGCATAAGGTATGTGAAGCATGCCAACTTGGTAAGCAGGCCAACAATGTTTTCCCACATGAAAAGCATGTTAGTGTAAGGCCATTAGATGTCATACATTCAGATGTATGGGGACCGACCAAGACTACAACAATTGCATGCTGCAGGTACTATGTTACATTCATTGATGACCACACTAAGAAAGTGTGGATTTATTTCATGAAGGAGAAAAGTGAGGTGTTTGCTCACGTTCAAAGATTTAAAGCCTTGGTCAAGAAGGAGAAAAGTGAGGTGTTTGCTCACGTTCAAAGATTTAAAGCCTTGGTCAAGAAGGAAAAAGGTATGCAAATAAAATGCCTAAGATCAAATGGTGGGGGAGAATATTTCTCAAATAAGTTCAGCAATTTCTTGAGAAAGCAGGGAATCAAGAGGCAGTTTACGTGCAGGTACACTCCACAACAGAATGGTATTGCAGAAAGGAAAAACAGGCACATTGCAAAAGTGGCACGTGCCTTGATGGTGGCTAAAAAGAATATGCCACATTAGTTTTGGGTAGAAGCAATAGCAACTGCTGTGTACATTATGAACAGGACACCCACTACAGTTGTTCATGGTATGACTCCTGAACAGAAATTTACAGGCATAAGATTGGATGTGTCTCACTTGAAAGTATTTGGGTGTATTGCATACATACATGTTCCTGAGATGAAGTGAGAACAAAGTTGGAACCAAAGGCATAGAAATGCATCTTCATTGGTTATGTTATGGAGAAAAAGGTTATATATGCTATAACCCTACCACTCATGAAATGCGAGTAAGCAGAGATGTTGTCTTCGATGAAGTGAGTAGTTGGTATGCACCAGTAGTGAAGGTAGCAAAAGATGCAGATGTAAGAAGAGTTGATGTTGCACCACATGTGGAGCAATAATCACAGGTGCTAAGTGGACCTAGGGAGTCCTCGAGCAGAGGATCTAATGTTAGCCCATGGTCAGGCAGGTTAAGGAATGATGCAGGTACACATGTATCAAAGAAAGACAAGGAAAAGGTAGATCAACCTTTTGTGCCTGATCTGTCAGCAGGTCACTCATATGTGGATGGTGACTCTAGTGGCTCTGAGCATAGCCTTGATGAGGAGCTTAGCATTCCATCTATGGTTACTCCTGGTGTAAGGAGAACCAAGGCTGTTTTGAGGACACTTGGCAGTGATCCAGGTGTACGCAGGTCTACAAGGGTTAGATACCCTGTTGACAGGTTGAGATATGATGGATATACAGCCCATCATTATGTTTACATGGTAAAAGCAATACAGGAGGTTGAGCCCACTTGCTTTGAGTAGGAAATTAGAAATAACAAATGGGAAGATGCCATGGATGAGGAGATAGAAGAATTGGATGCAAATGCAACATGGGAGTTAGTGTCTTTGCCTAAGGAAAAGAAGGAAATTGGATGTAAGTGGGTGTATAAAATCAAGCACAATGCTGATGGTTCAGTGAGCAGGTACAAGGCAAGATTGGTTGCCAAGGGCTATGCATAGACTTATGGCATAGACTATGAGGAGACATTCAGCCATGGCAACCGTGGGAGCTATCATTGCTATGGCTACAATGAAGGATTGGTCTTTACATCAAATGGATGTAAAGAATGCTTTCTTGCATGGTGATCTGCAAGAAGAAGTGTACATGATGCATCCACTAGGTTATGAGAGTGATGCACATCTAGATTTTGTGTGCAGGTTACGCAAAGTCTTATATGGCTTGAAGCAGGCACCCAGAGCATGGTCAAACAAGATCAGGGAGTATCTTATTACCATTGGATTTTTGATATCCAATGTAGATTTTTCACTATATGTGAAAAATAAAGATAGAGGGATCATGCTATTAGTCAGCTATGTGGATGACTTGATTATCACTGGTGATAGTGATGCAAACATACATGATGTCAAGATGCTTTTGAAGCAAAAGTTTGAGATGAAGGATTTGGGTGAGCTGTGGTATTTCTTGGGCATAGAGGTGGTGAGGTCACCTCATAGCATTTTGCTATTACAGAGGTAGTATGGCTTGGACATGTTGTCCAAGTATGGTATGACAGGCTGTAAGCCTATTTCAGTGCCATTGGAGCAGAACACAAAGCTTTCTGCAGATACATACAAGTGAGCTTTTGGAAGACCTCACTACATACACGTGCATAGTGGGTAGTTTGATCTACATGACCATTACAAGGCCAGACTTAGGCTATGCTGTTGAACTTGTGAGTCAGTTTATGCATGCCCCTAGGAAGCCACACTTGGACATGGCTAGACAGATCCTCAGGTACATAAAGTCCACAATTGATTATGGACCTTTCTATGAGGCTAGTACTACAGAGATACGAATGCATGGGTACACAGATGCTGATATAGACAAGAGATCTACCAGTGGTTTTATGTTCTCATTTGGGAGTGCTATTGTGAGTTGGAGCAGTAAGAAGCAGCCAATAGTTGCCTTGTCGAGTATAAAGGCAGTACAGGGGTGTTGCTATGGTAGCTTATGAGGTAGCTTGGTTTCAGAAGCTACTTGGTGACATGGGGGAGAGCCGTGGATAGGGCAGTTATCATATATTATCATGAGCAGCATACAGTTGGCCAGTAACCCACATTGAGGTGCATTATCACTTTCTGAGGGAGAAGATTCTAGCAAGAGATGTAGATCTGGTATATGTCACAGAGGATCAGGTGGATGACATCTTCATGAAGGCATTGGGCACAGAGAATCTCCACAGGTTTAGGAGCTTACTTGTAGTGTAATGTGTGGAGTTGAGCTCGAGGGGGAGTGTTGAGATATCGAGCTCAACTAGTGCTACAATAGCGGACATTGATGACCCGCTTGGGTGATAGCTTCCGCATTATCTACACCACTGGCATGATTGTTGGTGAGATTATGGGTGATATGCGGCCAGTGGGATGACAACTGTGTGAGAGCCATTTTGAATTACTAGAGACTGGCATAGTTATATCGCCAGCTCATTTAGTCAGGCTCACATTATGGACCGACCCTTGTAAGTTGTAGTAGTCAATGGTGAGTACTAACCCATATAGTGCGTGCACTCTTATCTTTATGTTATGTTGGTTGAGTGTAAAGAAGAAGAAGATAGAAGAAAATTCAGCTATCCATCTCTCTCTTGTGTCTTGCTCTCTCTTGTGTGTGTGTGTGTTTGCTTACTAGGGTTTGAAGCTCTCCCTCTCCCCCACATTCTCTTTAATGAGGGAAGACGAGCTATACTTCATGCTTGTTCGAGCTATTGAAGATGACTTCATTAACTTTAGCATATAACATGCTCCACCTACTGGTATCAATGAGGTCAATCGCTACTAAGTTGGTATTAGCTTGGATGATGTATCAGCCATTGTCTAAGTCTAGGCATTTATTGAAAATGTTGCTCCTAAATATGAGATTTTGGATGCAAAATTTGAAAGGTTGCAAGAGGAGATGTTCTATACTTGATAATAGTATTAGATACCAGTGTGGTGGAGGGGGGAGTAAAGGGAGGTTTATTCTAGGCAACGACCTCAGGGCATTGCTTGGAGAAGGAGAAAGATGAAGCCGATTAGGTAAAGTCTATGAAATATTTATCAATTTTTTTTCTGATTCAAACCAAACTTGACATGCATGCTCCTTTAGGGCCTCTAGAGGCCCCATAAAAATTTACAGATTTAGGGCCCCACATGCTAGCCTTTGGCTAGGGCCCTTCTAGGGCTCTAATTAGCCCAAAAAAAATTATGTAGTCTCTATAGGCCCTAAGGAGCATGCATGTCAAGTTTAGTTAGAATCAAAAAACAAAAAAAATCCTAACATTCTTGGGACTTGGCAGTGCAAATGGTACTTTGGCATATGCATGCACTTATATTATTTAACATAATTTTTCACTTTTAATTTGTAGTATGTCTTGTATCTTGATGAGTTCTCATCTAGGCATATTGATAGATCTAGAAGGTAAGGAAGAGTTCGAGACTTAGCTTTGAAAGAATATATTGGTGGGTTTGGATAGTAGGATGATATCATTATCTTCCATAAGACATGCTCCTCTCATCACACGGCTAGCTTAAACACTTTTTTAAAGTCAAAGCAATTAAGTAAGGTTACTACAACATCCAACTTGGAGAAAGTTATGCTCCTGATGCTCCAAGCTTTTATTTCTCAACTCGGAGCAATGGTAGGGGGTACACTATAAGCACTTATGTGGTATTTGGCCACATAGTAGGGATACATGATCCCGTAGCTATCCAAAGGGAGCTTGTGAGGGAGGCAATTTTGCTCCAAGCTATCAAAGCCCCTTCATCTTTTGATGAGCCAAGTAGTAAGAGGCAAAGAACATAGCCTCTCTTTAATTTGATCATGGGTTTCTTGTGATTTCTATGTAATGAAAATCTGGTTTCTTTTTTATCTTTACATTACATGCTCAATTGTGTTGGGTCAACATTTTTACTGTTTGATTCTATGTGTTTAAAAATTAAACTTGATATGATAGAGATGATGTGGTTGATATAGTAAAATCAAGTTACACATAATTAAGAAACAATAATTTAAACAAACTTATTAAACAATATTTACCACAAGATTTAAAATTAACAAAATCAGGAGCAAACAAAAGGTCCTTATATTCATCAAAGTCATGAAATTACATATCGATGATTACATAGTTGCACGATTACAAATAAATGGTGTATTCACAAACATATATTATCTCTAAGAACATCCCTTCATCTACACAAAGCGACAAAATAGCTACATGTCCTTGTTGGTGGTGGTGACCCTCTTTGCATGTATAGCTGCTAACTATCAAGGTATCAGTGAACATATCCAGTCTCTGTGCAGCCACCTACAATTGTGTTGACCAACAATCTGGTAGCTCACAATCTTCTTAGCGAGCCCAAAATCTATAGTTGTTCCTCAACCTTAGGTCATTGTCTTGTGAATCTCTCGTACTACTCACGTGAATGTTACTTTATGAATTAAATTATTCACTATCTTCTAATAGTGCCTGATTTTCCACAAGGCCACAATACCTGGCCTCCATCTTCATTGTGGTGTCTTAGCTGTGTCGCTAGGGCTGGGGATGGGGTGAACACAAGGGCTGAGGCCAAGACTAGGGCTTAACCTCATCCTCTGATTCGTGTGTGGCTACGGGGTGAGGTGTAAAGGTTGAGCCCGGGCCTTGCTCATGGGTAAAGGAAAAGTCGCATGTATGAAAAGATGTAGGGGAGAAGAGTGCTTGAGCTCTTACAAGCACACACACATACTCACACAAACCCTAGAAGAGAGCACACAAGGTGAGAGGCTGAAAATTCTTCTTCTTCTTCACACAACAAAAGAGGTCTACAAAGAAGATAAAGAGACTAACACACATAATAGAGTATATACAAGCGGTCCTTAATGTGAACACGCTAAGTGGAGTGGGTAGGTGTGGACTAGTCGGTGTAGTCCAGTTGTAGAATCTCTCATGAGGATATGTCACTGCTAGCTACTAAACTCGCCACAGTGATGTAAATGTCAAATAGTCATGCAGGCACCTTGTGAGTGTGTCAGCTCATGTGTTGAGCTTGACATCTCAACACTCCCCCCCTCAAGCTCAACTCCAACTCATGAACTCCAAGCATATCTCAAAATTTGTGGAGCTTCTCAACTCCAAAGGCCTTCATGAAGATGTAAGCAACCTAATCCTATGTGCTGACGTAGGCCAAGTTGAATGTTGCCTGCCAAGAGTCTCTCTTTTATGAAGTGGTAATGTACCTCAATGTGTTTTGTCCGCACATGGAAAACTGGGTTCTTGGCCAACTGTATACTTCTAAGATTGTCATAATATATGACAACCTTTCTCTCCACATGCAACCCCAAATCAGCAGTGCAGTGCATAACCAAGCTACCTCACACGCTGCCACCGTAGCTCCTCTGTACTCTGCCTCTCTAGTCGATAAGGCAACTGTGGGCTACTTCTTGCTAATCCATGTTACAGTAGCACTCCCCAATGAAAACATAAATCCACTGGTAGATCTCCTATCTGAGATGCTAGCTGCCCAATCTACATCTATGTATCCATATAGCTCTAATGGTACACATGCTGCATAAAACAATGCACAATCAGCAGTGGCCCTCAAATACCGAAGTGTGCATTACACACTATCAAGATGTGGTTTACAAGGAACCTGCATAAACTGGCTCTCTAAGCCAACAATGTAACTGAAATCTGGCCTGCACATAACATGCATCCGCACTAAGCTTGGCATTTTGATCTAATGACACCGAGATTGACTTACAAATCAGCCATCCCATACTTGGACATGTCCAATACATACTGTCTTTGTGAGTGACAACCAAATACCATCAAGTGTGCGAATGACCTCAGTTCCCAAAAAGTAGCGCACATCTCCCAAATCCTTCATCTCAAACTTCCTTTTGATGAGAAAACTTTTCAGATGCTCAATCTCATCCAAGTTGTCACTCCCCCAACAATAAGATCATCTACATAGTTGCTGATGATCATAATACCCTTATCTCGATGATTGCCAAAAACAAAGTGAGCCAAAAAAAGGGATCACACAAATATAAAAATACAATCATTCACAAAAACCCCCCCACCCCGTTTTAGGAATTCCCAATACATCACTAACATCTTCATTCATTAACTAGATTTTCTTATTCCTTCCGGAGGAACAAAGACCATTGAACGACATTCAACATCAAAGCCATCAACAAAGCTTGTTTATTCTCCCCACATAAAGGTCTTCAACGTGATCACGCAGACGCGATCGTCATCAGGAAGGGGGGAATGTTAATCCAATTCTAGGATTAACAAGAACTACCACCATTATCTTACATCAAGGAGTCACGATAGATACACCAAAGGGTCATGCATTCATGATATGAAGCAATAGTATCCAAAGCTACAACTTGGACGGGCGCCTGTAATGGTGTGACGGAGTATTTATGGCAATTCCTACTTCAAGAGCGTGTGGTAGCAAGTTAGGATGAAGTCCTAATGAGCCTAAAGTGCCCGGCCATGTATATAAGTGAATTTCTCTCATAATACAACATACTCTCTCATTGTGCAATTGAGTCATGCTCTTGCTTATCTCTCTCCCTAATGCATGCTAGTGAGTGTGTGTGAGTGAAGTGAGGTGAGAGGAGGGACGAGGACCCGTAGTACAACGTGGAGGTGCGACAACGCTCGCGGGACGTGGTGGAATTGCTTCTCAAGGAGTTGTAAAGCTTGGAGACCTCAAGGGTTACGAGCTCGACCATTGGAAATATCCTCACACGACAGTTACGGTTCACTAGGTAATCTCTTTTTGGTGTTTTAAGGAGGGTTAGGGTGAGCCATAACACACTTTGTCACTTTAATTCTTTGATGTAGAAAGAAATTTTCTTAACTTTGTCCTACTTAAACATGGTTTACATTGTAAATTCCCATTTGCACCAAACTTTTTTTGGATGTGTTTCAAGGAGGGTTATGGTGAGCCATAACACACTTTGCCACTTTCATTCTTTGATGAAGAAAGAAATTTTCTTAACTTTGCCCTACTTAAACATGGTTTACATTGTAAATTCCCATTTGCACCAAACTTTTTCTCATCCTTATTGCATCTTGTAAACAAAACACACATACTGAAACACCAATTCCTCAATAATTCTCACCATGGCATGCAAAGTGCAAAAATATACTCTAGTCAAGGGAATGTTAAAAATAAGATCCCACTTTGGATCCATTGGTACCATTATTTCATTCATGATAAATAAGCTAGTCATAGTTTGGGGTGCCATATTTGTATGTCTCTTCACTCCAATGTTTATTTCCAATATTGTCTTTCTTTCTTGATCGCATATAATACAAATAAGAAAACTTTGTATTCGAACCATCTGACACACCAAACATGCACTTTAAAGTTTTTAGATCCCCTGCAAGATGCCACTCTACTAAGTACTCACACCAAAATCATCAACCTTTAAAAGTTCCCCACCACTTTGATGTCTCATAACTTTTGGTATCTCTGTTAAATTGAAGAAAACCTTCAATATCTCATGATCTTATTTTGGTACCTCAAATGTAGTAAGCCACCATATTTCATTTTTACTCTGCATACTAAAGTGATCTAGATGATCTGACAAGATAACAATTCAATGCTCTATTCATTACTCATTCTAGCTTCTGACTCTTTACAATTTCACTTTCATCGAGCTTAATAACAAATTTTAGCACATCAACACATTCTTCAATCGTCATGTTATAGAATCTAACCATTGTTGTAGATTGTAATATGTATACAACACAAAGTTATTCTTTTCATGTAGCATGATTATTACCTCTTTTGAGATTACATGTAGCATGATTATTACCTCTTTTGAGATTACATGTAGCTTTGGAAGAGGTAAAACTCTTTTTCTCTTTAACATAGTTTTAAACCATAAATCTAATTGCTTATAAATCATAGCCTATGATTATGAGCTGATCCCCAATTTATCACAAATACCTTGAGTATCATTGGGGGTGTGAAAGACTTGCTCACTTCTTGCAAACAATCTATGGCTATGTCCTTAGAGATTGATTTAAATTTGGAAGATTAGAGTGTAGATTTACCATGCATTTTTTGTGAGTACTCTTGAAATTTTTAAATCAATTTTATCATCTGAATTGGTAAATAGTCCTCTGATTGCTATGTTTTTTGGACAGTTGTTGTTGGTCAATCTACCTTCACCTAGGCTTCATTGTTTTTAGCCTGAGGGTACCTTCTCTTCAGTGTTTTTCTCATATGAGGTGTGGAATTTGGTCGGCCTATATTTTTAGGTCCGCAGCCCCTTTGTTGGCTAAATTTTCTTCTCCAATGGACACATATCACTTACAGAGGGAGTCTTGTGTGGATATTATGGCTTTGGTGGCAGCTTGGTGCCTATGGTGGACACTTCTTTCTTTTCTAAGAGTTGTGTGTTTTCTTTTCTAAGAGTTGAGCCTATGTTCAATGATGGTGGCTACCTCGTTCATATGTTCTCTAAGTTTTCCAAGTCGATGGCTCCAACGAAGGTGAAAGTGAAGTCAGCCTTATGTGGAGTGGATCTCTGGGACTGGCTAGTTACAGCTACCATCCCTTCCACCCTTTATATAGTTGGTGTGACTTAGACACAGATTGATGCTTGGGAGGCAAATGATCGTTGTGTTTTCTCCTTTCTCATGTTAAATTGTCAGGATTCTATTCTTTCTCATGTGTGTACAACAAATGTGGCACATGAAGTTTAGAAGGCCCTTACAGATCTTTACAATATTAAGTCTCTCGGATGGATTTTGGCTTTGGAAAAGTAACTTATGAATCTTTTGGTTTTTTCCTTTCCTACTTTATCTGCTTTCATCACACGAAGATGAAAGACTTTAGGACAAACTTATGAATCTTTTGGTTTTTTCCTTTCCTACTTTATCTGCTTTCATCACACGAAGATGAAAGACTTTGGGTTAAACTTGCTCTATGTGGCAAGAATATTCATACACAAGACATGGCTATTCGGCTTCTCTCCAAGCTTCCAGAGAGGCTTGATGCTTTCTTTCAATCACTTGTTTCTTCTCCTCGTGATATTCCAATTACTTGGGAGGAAGTTCTCCCCTCCATTATGTAGATTGAGTCTCACTTTGAGCAGTAGACTGGCACCTCTGATGGTTCTGATGGAGCTTTGGCTACTCGAAATAAAGGGAAGAATCAATGAAAGAAAGGGAAAGGGGGCTTTGACAAGAGCTCCAAGGACAATGACAATGACAATGACAAAGATAAATCTTCTAAAAACATGGATGTGAAGTATCACTACTATGGCAAGAAGGGTCATAAACATCCCCAATACTACAAGAAGAAGCAGGATGAAGAAGGAAAGGACTTTACCACGATAGCGGTGTCCCAGACCAAGAAGAATGACGATATTCTTCTATTAGTCGTACTACTCGTACATTGTCATTGTCACGTCTCAGTCTAGGTCTTGGATTATGGTGGATAGTAGTGCTACTTCTCACATGAAACCTTATTGGGATTGGTTTAAGGACTTTGATACTAGGATAGGCAATATCACTTTGGGTGATTCTTCTTATGTGCAAGTTCATGGACGTGGCACCATTCCCATCTTTCGCTCCTCTAACGTGACAAGAGTTACTTCTCTTATGTTCTTAACATTCCAAATTTAAGGAAAGCAACATTGAGCCGCCTTTTTGAAGGAGGCTACATGCAAATCTTAGACATCACTTGCTCTTGTTCATGCAAACTTATGTGGTCTGATGAGTACTGAGTCTTTGAGTAAGGCGTTGAACATTCTTGTGATGGTGGACGACTTCTCCAGATTGACTTGGATTTACTGAGTCTTTGAGTAAGGCATTGAACATTCTTGTGATGGTGGATGACTTCTCCAGATTTACTTGGATTTTATTTTTGAAGACTAAGGATAAGGCTTTTCAGCACTCTCATGATTAGAGGACTGAGGTGGAAAAAGAGATCGGTTCTTCAGTCAACATTCTCAAGACTGATATAGGGGGTGAGTTTACATCCCAAGAGTTTTAGTAGTATTGCAAGGATTAGGGAATTTGGAGACATCCCAGGAGTTTCAGTAGTATTGCAAGGATTAGGGAATTTAGAGACAGCTTACTACAACATACAGAATGGAGTTGCAAAGAGGAAGAATCGGACAATCATGGAGATGGCCCGTGCTATGCTTGAGCACTCCTCTTTACCTTGACATTTCTGGGCTGAGGCGGCTTCTACTGCTGTCTATATTCAGAAAGTTCTCCTGCTACTACTGCTCTTCTAGATAAAACAACATATGAGGCTTTCCATGGTGAGAAGCCCTACGTTATTTATTTTCAGGTATTTGTTTATTCAATGTATGTGCCCAAGGAGCATCACTCCAAGTTGGACTCGAAGTCTCAGCATATCTCTTTTCTTAGATATAGTTCTGTATGCAAGGCATATCATCTTTATGATCAACAGGACAACAAAGTTTTTGTGAGCCATGATGTCATGTTCAATGAGACTCCTACATCTTCAGAGGGAGGTGGTGAGCTTCTTCTTCCTCTACCTCCTCCTTCTCCTCCCCTATTTTTCTTACACCTCCAGCTATGGATTCTCATTCAGATGATGATGATGATGACTCTGCTCCTCCTCCAATGAGCTTGAGCAGACCAATGCTGCCTAGATAATATTATCATACCATTCATGATTTTGGGTTGAGAGAGATTCCTTCTACTCTTCCTCCCAGTGCTCTCAAGCGATCTTCCAGAGTTACACAAAAATAAATTTATGAGGGCAACATTTATCATGTGATATTCATGGTCCTTCTTATCCCACTTCTATGGATAAGGCTCTTTCACATAAGACCTGGCATTGTGCATTACAGGTAGCGCTAGATGCTATAGAATGGAATGGCACTTGGATTTTGGTGCCTAGGCCATAGCAGGTATCAATAACATTAACCATGACATTCTCACTTTTCTTATACCAACTATTCATCTCATCAAATATCACATCACGACTAATAAGGATGTTTTTATCATTGGATTGTAACACATATACTTTCCTGTCTTGTGCATACCCAATGAATACACACTTTTTTGCCTTCGGATCCAATTTTCTTCCCTTTTCATCAGGCACATGTATATAAGCCACACAACCAAACACTTTCAAGTGTCCAATGTTGCAGAATTGAACAAGGCAAAGTCATAAAATCGCATCTCTAAGTTGTGTATAAGCCTTTCAATAAAGGCTTTAGCCAATGCTATTGTGTCATTTTCATCACCTCCTGTCCCACTTGTAAGAAGAGATGCATACTGAAGAGCATGATAGTGTATTCTTCCTTCTTTATCTTTTTATGCAAGAATTCCACGTTTAATAAGAAGACAAAAACTATAAGTTTGAGCCAAAAACTATTATCATCACAATAACTCTCTCTCAATGGACTTGTTAAGGCATATACATCTGTTCCTATAGTTGTTATATCCACATTATCTTCTTGAAACTTCATACTTAGTAGGTTCACCTCTTTTAATATGTCTGCCAAACAATAAGTGAATAACAAACTGCAATTGGGAGATATCAGCTTTCTTATACATGATTGGGTACTTGTTCTTCCAAATAGTAAGCAAAACTGGCATTATTTTTACCAACCTATATATAACAGTAGTCAAGTTAGTAAAAAACCCAAAATCCATATAAATCATAAAAATGAAAGCTTGTATAACCAGTTGAAGCAAAAAAAGAAACTACCTTCTCATGACTTTCTCGATAGCCATTGAACACCATGAATTTTTAAAACTTCATATTGCCTTGTCAAGAACACATCCATTAGCTTTCTCAACTCTTCTCTTCTCAAACATGAATCCCCTAACCATTCACTGAGTTTATTGGCAAACTAATCCACACATTTAAACTCGACAAAATGATTGCATGTGTCTTTGATTGCAAGTGCTTCCCTATGGCCCACACAATGGACACCAATAAGATGTCCAAGCTCCACTCTAAGCTTTGTAACAAGACCTATGTTTACACCCACCATGGTGGATGTACCATCTGAGGCAACACCCACCAATTTTTGAAGTGGTAGTTGCATACTAAGCAATACTTCTTTCACCCCTTTAAATAATATATCTGCTTTGCCATCTTCCACACCTATGAGTTTCACAAATTTTGTTGCATATTTTCCTTTCCTGCCATTTGTTAAAAAGGAAATATAAAGAATCAAATGCTTCTTTATCTCCTATCCGAGCTCTCATCCAATAAATTAAGTACACATTCCTTTAATCTCTCCAATATAAACTATATTCAATTTATAAAATTAAAATAAAATTGATTAGTATATAAAAGAGAGAGAGAGAGAGAGAGAGAGAGAGAGAGAGAGAGAGAGAGAGAGAGAGAGAGAGATTTAAAAGTATATGGTTTATTTGTGTAATCATTAAATCATATAGCATTTTTTCAAGACCATTACCTTAGAGGGTCAGAACACCAGAAGCCTAGAAAAAAAAAACAATTCCAAAACCTCGTTACCTGTAACCTACACACAAATAAAAAAAGAATATCATCATTACCTATAACATACACACAAATAAAGAAAGAATATCATTGTTAAAACTTAAGTATATTTTAGCCCTTCAAACGAAAAAACAAGGCTACCATTCAAAATCGAGGATTGAACATGGATGATGAGGGGTTTAATAATGTTATTATAATTTACGAGCAATGGAGATGCGATTAGGGTCACATGTGTGTGCGGCTGGCAGGCTGCGGCGCTTGAGGAGGTGCCATCATGCCAATGGACTCGGGAGAGCAGCGTGAAGGGCATGTGTGCTACCCATCAGCCCATGAAGTTGGTCCTGACTTCTCGCCATCACCTCAAAGTCCTGCAAACTCCGAAACAAGGCTATCCATTGTTAATAACTAGTTAAGCACAATCTCTCATTGTAGAGTCATTACGTTATCAAGCAAAAGAAATTGAAAACAAGCTGCAAGAAAACAAGAGCACGGAGTCAGAAATTGGAATCGCTGGTGGACAAAGCAATTGAAAACAAGCTGCAAAAAAACAAGAGCAAGAGCGTGGAGTCGAGATCGCTGATTTGCCCACCTTGAGGCTTTAGCTAGGCACTAGGTAGGCCTGGTAGGTGTAGACGCTAGGCCTCTAGAGCTCAAAGGAGGTCCAAGGAGGTTGGCTGGTGAATCGCTGAGATCTAGAACGAGCGTTGAGTCTTGGACTCTCAGAAATCAAGATGATAGAATAAAACTTGGAAGTTTGGTGAAGACTGAAATAAAGAATGCACACATGATTGAAGGCTGGAGAGGAGGGCCTGGATGCTGTTGAGGAGGAGCCTCCCACTTGCAAGCACTCACGAGCAGCCTGGCATAAGTGTGCGATGTTTTGTCTCACCACACTGCACAACGCTTCTTGGCCTTCCATGAACATCGTCACTGTTCTTTGCACCTCATCTCTACCAACCATATCCTTAATCTCATGTAGCTCTGCTGCTGCTGCTGCTGGGAACCTCAGCCTGACCTTCCATTCCTTCACGATGTACTTGCCATTAAAGAACAGGTTAGCGAAATAAGGCCGATAGAGCATGGGGAGTCTGGAGGAATCAAGATAAACCTTGGAAGTTGGTCTATGGGAATACTCGTAACTCTGGAATTTGGAGTCCAGTGAGACTGAAATGAAGAATGCACGAACAGTAGCACAAGAATCACGTTTTTATAAAGCTTTAGCTAGCCCAAAAAAAGGTGCCAAACTTCTAAAGTTTTTAAAGCTATACTGCCAAATTCCAATTTGCCAAAATATGATTTTATTATTATTATTATTTAGAGTAGATCCTAGACTCTAAAGTTTAGAATCTCTAAATACTTATTACTAGATCCTGTGGTAACGCCGCTACGGGCATTACCACAGGAAGGGACGGCCTCTGGCTCACCACCCAGCCATAGAGGAAGAATGAGGATTGCCCCTCATCCCCCAAGTGTGTGGCCTGCCGTCCACACTAGCCTGGCCACCCATGACTCCGCATGGGCGAGGCCTACAGCCATCGGAGATCTCGACTGGAATCCATACATTAACATGAATGGTGTAAATCCAGTCTCGCTGAGTGTTTGGAGGTGTTATAGGCAAACTCCAATAAGGGCAAGTACTCTTCCCAATTAGATTGCTTCTTACTAATATAAGAACGCAACATATCCTCGAGTATTTGGTTAACTTTTCAGTTTGACCATCAGACTCCGGATGATCTACCATACTCATACTCAGAGTAGTATTTAACTTTTGAGGATTTTTCTCCAAAAATGACTGTTGAACTTTCTATCTCTATCCGACACTATATCTGCGGGCAGGCCATATAGCTTGTAGAGATGTTCAATAAAGAGTTTTGCCAACTCTGGCATTTTTACAGTTTTCTTCGTGGCAATAAACTTTGCCATTTTAGTTAACCTATCCACTACCACCCACACCGAGTCATTCCCTCGGGCTCGGCTAGCCTCTCCGGACTAACTCTCGCCTCGCTACCCGCCGCACCTACGGCCAATCTCTCCGGACTAGCATTACGTGCCGGCGAGGAAGGTGGGTGCGGCTGTGACAAAGTGCGTACGCGTACAGCACGCCAGACCTCTGTAAAGATAGGATCATGCTCACACAAGCCATGATTTGGTATTTCAACCAAAACCTTAAGGCAAATTTCATGCCTTGATTTTGCATCATGTCATTAGCACAGAAGCTAATGTACTGGAGAGCACTCTACTAGCGCAAGTTCTTAGACTATGCTACTCGATATTTGTAGACTACGCTACCATGTTGCATCACCAACTTGTTAAAACTTCTCCTTGGAAAGCTCTACGGCCATAGGAGCAATAAACTAGAGCCAATCTAATTATGCATCAGAAGGATTAGTTCCAAAGCTGAGAGATACTTTCTCTCTTAGATTAACATCTTTGCACAAGCATATGCTCTAGAATCTTGTTGAGTTTCTAACTACCATCAATCTACGGATGGTTAAACTTTCTAACTCAGAGTAAATGTAAGTTTTGAAGATTTCCCTTCAACTATAACAATCAAACTTCCTATCTCTTATGCCATACTATATATGCGAGCAGATCATATAGTATGTGGAGATGTTCGATAAAGATTTTGCACCACTACGGGTGTCTGGAATTACATCCATTCACTTACAACTCTTTGTTGCTATTACCAGACATATCCCTTCAAGTATTGTCTAGACTCACACAACTAATGGAGTTTATGTGATATTTGAGGATATCCCTCCTTTCCCTCAAGAAAGGTTTTTGTCCTCAAAAACTCTACTTTCAACAAGCGGACTACGCGCTAGTGTCATAGGTCCAAGAACAAATCTAGACCATGTTTAATATCATATGTTATATTCTTGAGTCCTTCCAAGAAAGTTTTAAACATCTTGCAACGAAGATGTGGTATAGTGTCTACGCACATATGGTGGTACTATTGATAAACTGTTTTGCAACAGATTAGTGGTTTCACACTTGTAACAAAGTGCTTCATTGTTGCATATTAATACCCTTCATAAGCGGTTACACACTTATGAATCATCTGGGTGGGTTGTACCATCTATCAAAAAAAAATCCAAACTACTAATAACCACATTATCAATTTACAGATAATGACTGAGCTTGCTGCGAAGCCATAGGTTGCTAGATAATTGATGGTAATTACACAAGCCCAATTTTTATTACATCATACATTCAATATAAATGCAAACATCACAGTACTTCGTGATGATGAACTTAGGAATTTCATCCTATCCCTGTTTGGTGTTGGTATGAAGTATAACTATGAGAACATTATTTGCTGCCTCCTCATCATAGCGGCAAAGCTACCTACCCATCACAAGTGGCAATCTCTACCAAGCTATAACCAATGACTAGCAAATAAACGAGTACTCTTGTAAGAACTTCATAACCATATCTCACCCCAAACTCATAATCACTACGGATTAAATGCCAGGGCTTGCAAAATTGAATGTTATCTGATAGGTAGAGGGGATCATCAAACTACGGATGACCTCGACAACTCACTAGGACTAGTGATGTGTAACTTTTAAGTTACCACTCTCCTTGCTTATTCCATGCCATCGAACAAATCAGTCCCTCGATTTGAGCAACGTCAACATATTTATGAGTACCTCGATACTCATGGATTGTGGTTCGGTAATTTAAAATGTTGATCTAGAGTTTCTTCACTCGAGGATCTTAATGTTATTAGCAGTTATGTATTAGTAGTGAGTAACTACGTACCCACTATCATCACACTAGTAGCTCCATACTAGTCTGTGAGTAACTCCGTACCCAATGGCGTACCTCCCCCGAGTGGGAGTACCATATACAACCATCTATAACAAGATGATTAAGTCACTTGTTGCTAAGAAGTGACTACACAAAGTGACCCCTCCATTGCACATTGCAGTACAATTTCTGGTATTACAACATGAATTTTTGGACGTCCTTAATAGAGGTCAACTTAAAACTAGTGCATAGGTCTTGTGGAGTCTCGGCTGACCTAACCACACCACTGGTGACTTCCTACAAAAAATGTGGCGCCGAAGTCACCACCTATGTACTTTAACTCCGTAAAGTACATGGTCTTCATCTGTCATCTATGGAAAGTTGTAAAACATTCCTGCGAGATGGATTTTTATCACCCTAAAATTATTGTGCACTATTTTAGTGTGAAGAGCTTTTTTCCTGGGTACCATGGTTCACCCCAAGCTCATCTTTTGCTAAATTCTCCGATTCAACAAAAGATATGTCTGCCTCCGAACACTCCGGTTCAGCCCCAGACTTTGAGTTTACTTCTTAACACTCCGGTTAAGTCAAAACTCACCAGATACAGTAGGATTTACCACTAAGCTCTTCGGCTTAGCCTTCTATCCTAACTCAGCCCAAGTTTATGTACACTTCATATGTCGGATCCGATACTAACAACAACCAGGCTCATCTGAAGTGAGATACTACTCACTATTGCCATGTAAAACCTTATTAAATCCATGGAATGCTCCACTCATTCCCAAGGGTCATATGACTTATAGGGTTTACACGCACATAAACTTTGTAAGCAAAATAGCCTGTCATGCAATATTACAATTGCTTATGTAGGAAAGTAATATATTTCCCAAATTCATATGGTAGCAACTAAAATGTGCTCACAATCGCACACTTATGTTGAACATAGGCAAGACTACACTTGCAAAATACTATAGGGCGTCCCCCATGCATGAAACTGTTCAACCAAACTAGTCTTACTGCTAACCTCTAGATTTAGATCACTCCGGAACTAAATCACTCTGTTAGCACTAGCACACCATCATGGTCTTGCTACCTAGAGCTTCTCCGAACTCTGTAACTGGGTTTTATCCCAACTTATGGCTATATTTGGTAATTTTCAAAGTTCAAATTTTATCTTGCACACTTTATCACTACAGACAAGTGTACATACAGACCTGCCAAAGAGTCAAGTTACATGCACAAGCCTTGGCGTCCCATTCCACCAAGACTACAATCGATTTCGTGAGAATTGATGTCCCATACCATCAAATTACCACCAAACCAATTGATGTGATACTTATCTAGAAGGGCAAATTTATGTAACACCCTTCTTCTGATAATTAAAAAAACACCTTGTCTTGCTATCTTGAAGGGTACTTTTAGTTTTGATGTTTTATTTGAAGGTCGCATCAAATGATCCTTCTTGTGAAAGGGTTACACCTCCTGCGTTTGGAAGGGTACGTTCAAATTCTGGCGATGCTGAGGTGATGCGTGTGAAATCCGACTTATCACCAAGCCAAGGCCTACACGGCACTTGACCTTACTCACATTGACTTTACGAATCATAAATTTCTATCTTGGAGGCTCTCATGCAGCTTTCTCCTGCTTCCTCTGACTGTGAGGGCGATGGCGCCTTTCCTGAGCTCTGTGGCAGCCAAGCTTCGTGGCTTTGTGCGAGCTTTCTTACTGTGGGTGCTGTCGGCAGGGCCTATCCCGGCCCACATCGCCATCATCATGGACGGAAACCGCAGATTCGCCGACCGCCGGCGCATGGACCGTCGGATCGGCCACTCCCACGGGTATGAAACCCTCATGCGCACTCTCAAAGACTGCTTCGATCTGCGTGTTAAAACTGTTACCCTCTATGCTTTCAGTATCGATAACTTTCAGAGAGCCCCTGATGAGGTCTCTGCCCTCATGGACCTCATGCAGACCAAGCTCGAAACCCTAATTGAGAAAGAGGATCTGGTCAGAGAGTATGGAGTTAGGGTTAGGATTTTGGGCGATCTGTCTCTGTTGCCAGATGGTGTGAGGAAGGCTGCAGAGAGAGCCATGGCTGTCACCAGTCAGAATAGTTCGGCTGTTCTTAATCTGTGTATTTCTTACACTTCAACCCATGAAATCGTGCAGTCTGTGCAGCGAATTCGTGACAATCTTGTTTCTGTGGTAGGCAGAGATGGTGTTCTAGATGGTTCTCAGAAGACTTTGGATAGTGGTGGGGTGGGCAAGTCTGATAGCAAGGACAATGATCGGCCTATGATTACTTGTAATGGTCATGCACTCAGGTCTCACATGGCATGGGATGATGATTTGGGCAGCAATGGTGACTATGGGTCACGCAAGGATGTGGACAATGGTGACGCTAGTCACGCAAATGGGTTTCACAAGCCATGGCATGATGGCGTGGGCAACGGTGACAATGAGCATGCAAATGGGTTTCTGAAGGCAAGGGATGATGGTGTGGGCAACGGTGACAATGAGCATGCAAATGGGTTTCTGAAGGCAAGGGATGATGGTTTGGGCAATGGTGACAATGTTCATGTGAATGGGTACTTCAACGCATGGGATGGTGATGTGGGCAATTTTGACCATGGTCATGCAAATGGCTATTGCAAGGAATGGGATGCTGGTGTGGGCAATGGTGACTCTGATCATGCTAATCAGGCATGGAATGATGATGTGAACAATGATGACCATAATCGTGAAAATGGCTTTTATCAGGCAGGGGATGATGCGGTGGGCAAGGATGAGTGCGAAATACGATCCCAAAACAGTGCAGAAAAATTTGATAGTAGGGAAATAAGGTCCTTTGTGAGCTCTGATTGGAAATCCATGAAATCCGATGTTTTGAGAAACCGTACATCCAAAAAAGCAGGGATTTCAGGAATTTGTAGCCCTGAGAAATTGGATGGCTTAGAAATTTGTGATTGTAAGGATTATGGGCGTTTTGGAAAGTGTGTGAACGGGTCCAAGAAGGCTTTCAAAAACTGTGATTGCATGGTAACGCGCTCTTCAGGAGATTTTGATTGTGAGGTGATTGGCAACAGCACGGCAAGTGGGTTCAACAAGACTTGGGATGTTGTGGGCTACTGCACATGTAAGACAAATCGACCCAAGAAGCATTTGGGCAACCGTGACATTTCCAATATCCCAAGCAAGCTGTCAGGACTGCAAAAGACATCATGTGAGTTTACAAATTCTTGCCCACATGTTAGGCTGAGTGCTGACATTATATCGGAAAATAGTCTTTCAATCAGTAGTAACTGTGGACAGCATTGTTACGTAGATGATAGGATTCTTAAGTTAGTCAAAGACCGGATCTCAGAAGAGGAGATAGAGAAGCATCTGTATACTGATTCGTGCCCTCCCCCTGATATTCTCATTCGAACCTCAGGAGAGACTCGCCTGAGTAACTTTCTTCTCTGGCAAGCCTCACTTTCTCATCTAGCATTCTCCAAGGTTCTATGGCCAGAGTTCTCATTTAGGCACTTGTTTTTCATAATCCTCGAGTACCAAAGAGCATATCCATCTCTTTTGATGAAGCGACAATGCTGCAGTAAAGTATCATGAAGGCGTTCAACATGGAAACATTGTTTATTCTTAGTATAACAAGGTTTTATTTTCTCTATACAATTCAAACACGGGGAAAGTGTCTTACCAATCGATGTTTGTTTTGCTTAAGTTGATATCTTGCATCCTCTTTTTTGTTTTTTGTTTTTTCGAAAGCCCCCTTTTGAGGGGATGTAGCTGAGCTAGAAGCTACACCACTCACACACACACACAACCCTACGGTGTCAGGGCTCGAACCCACAACCTCTTGATTAGGGTGGGTTGCTATGAGCTGAGCCACTGGGGGCAAGTGCCTGCTGAGCGTCCTCTTTTGGATAATGGCCTTGCTGAAATTTTGTATTCAGAAGAATGTGCAAATAATAAGGCACTACCATGGGTTAACATTGATGTATGTTGAAGAGCCAAGTTTTTTGGCACCTAAAGGAGCTATCACTGGGTTAACTGTGATGTATATTGAAGAGCCAAGGTTTTTGGCACCTAATGGAGCTTTCATTGGGTTAACTGTAATGGCTATCATTGGGTTTTTGGCACCTAATGGAGCTATCATTGGGTTTTTGGCACCTAATGGAGCTATCATTGGGTTAACTGTAATGGCTCGCTTAAGGGTATGCTTGGGAACCCACGTTTATTGCACTTACATCGACCCTACTTTCCAAGCTATTGTACATGTGCGTTCTCACTCCCCTTTAAAGATAAGAGGTGATGTACAGGGGAGGAAAGCTGGGAAACTTTCTTGGTCAATGTAAGATGTGTGTTTGTGATGGTGGTCAGTCCAAATTCTGGAAAAAGGGAAGATGAGCAAGTTTCAGTAGTTAGGTGAGTGCATGGTTTCTTCCCCTTATGAAGTATAAGCTGCAGCTTATCAGTGGTGTGAGGATAGAGTGGCCTTGCACACTTAACCAAAAGAAATTTAACAATTTGAGTTTGAAAACCTCAAATAAGTTAAGGACTGACAAAATGGGTTGCAATCTAAGTTACAATCTCTTGCAACTTTTCATGGAGAAAATGTGGGTAGGCGGTGGTGGGTGGGGAGAGAGAGACAGACAGAGAGAGAGAGAGAGAGAGAGAGAGAGAGAGAGAATCATAAAGTGTATCCAATGATAACAAAAGTTAATGATATTTTTCCACAATAATTGATACATTTAAAAAAAGGCTTAAATAGATTCAATAAGGGTTGAAATATTCAAGTTGTAAAAAATGAGTAGAAGTGAGTGTGATCAATTATGTACGATAGGGGGGCTTTTACTTAAATTTTAGAGCTTGAAACTCTTCTTGACCCACAAAAACCGATCAGATAGTTCTTTTCTAGGGATTCCCAAATGCATTGACAAAGTCTCAGATAGCTATTGTAGGTTTGTGAGTCTCTTCATTGGATGTTCACATTAGTTTCTTTTGTTGTCACACTTTGAAATAGTGGCTCACCAATATAACAAAAAAAAATTGTCCTCTTTGTACTTCAAAGAAGGGGAAACAAAGTAAAGTTTTCTAAATGTTTATGGATTTCATATCACCATAGTAGTACGTCACTTTCATAACCTAACCATGATCTTGTTATTATTTATTGATGTCTCCATGTCACAATCATGTGCCCAAAGGAACTTTTTGTATTCTCCATATTTAACCATCAAAAACCAAGTAAATCTTAATCCTATTTGAATGCAAAAGTACATGTTCTATTTTCAATGTTAGAATTGTGAATACATGATTACCTTGAAGGGGAAAACTTAAATGTTAACATGGCTTAGCAATGATTAAACCACGAGTATATGTGTGCACATGCATGCGCACATGTCACACTAGAATTGTTTTTAGTAACTTAGTTACTTAGACGATTAACTTTTGCTACAAGTCCTACTATTAGTTGCGCACTCTTTATACTTGTCCCTTCTTGCACTTGCACTTTCCTTTGAAAAATCTTTGCTTGACTATATGCACATGCACACCTTCGAAGTAGGCAAACTTTGGAAAGTACTTGATAGTCGCGTGTTAAATTACCATGTACTCAAACTTAATGGTAAGCACACTATTAGATAAATCTAGTGTTGATAAATACATATGCGTATGTGTGTGTAACATATGTACACACACACATGCATGCATGTGTGCAAGCACGTGTGTATGTATGTACGTATGTATATATGTATGCATGTGTATGTGTGTACTCTATATCAAACACTACAACAATTGGGCCCATTTGCAAAATGAGACAATTTGCAATGCTTTACATAACACTAAACTAAACATTATCACAAACATTGATATTAGTGTTAATAACCATGTGCTGATACTAATATTTGTACGTACATACATACATGTGTGTGTGTGTGTGTGTGTGTGTAATATACATATATGTATGTGTACACACACACACACACACATGTATATATGTGTTTTGTAACATAATTAACACTATAACTATTAGACCCATTTGCAACGCTTATTTATATAAGAAGTATAATAAACACTAGTATTAGCATTGATATGAGAATCATACCACAACGTTGATACTAGCATTTGTATCAATGCTTAGATTAGCATTGGTGGATATTAGGGAAAAAAATTTGAAACTTGATGTCATTTTTAAGAATTTCAAGGTTGTAGCAATTTCATGTAAGCATAACTAAAAACTAAAAACTTAAACTTGCACAAAGATGTAAATCTCATTTTGGGCTTAAGAGATGCACTCCCTACTACACACGGGAGTAGCCAAATAAGTGTTATGTAAACAACACTCTAAAAGTTGTATATATTATGAGAAAAGTTGCCAAATGGCCAAGCTTAGTAGATTATGGCTAAATTTGGGCGTCCAAGTGTGAATAAGGGCCAGTTGTATATAAGTGAATTTCTCATAATGAAAAACACAATCCCTCTTTGTGCCAATTGAGTTGTGCTTGTCTACTTGCCCTTACTTATCGTATTGAGAGATAGAGAGAGTTGAGAATAGAGTGTATGATTCTTGGTACATGTGCGTCTTGCTCATTGTGTGAGAGTGAGTGAGAGAGAGAGACGTGATGAGTCCTCGCACAAGGAGGTGAGGCATCTTCTTGGTGGTGAACAACAAGAAGGAAAGCACACAAGCTTGGAGCTAGCAACCATTGGTGGTGCTTGAATCTCAAGGCGGAAGCAAGGTAAGACCCCTACGATGGTTGTTGTTTATTCCATGTTTGCTAGAATACTAGAGTTCTGGTGAGGCTGGGAATGAGCTATCTCACATTTTTTACACCACTTCCAGGGATAGCTATCTTGCTTCGTCTAACTCCTATGAGTTCTTTGCTCCTTCCTTGCATGTTTATAACAACCATTATTTTCAGTTTTGTTTAAGTTTTATGAAGGGTCATGTGTGAATAAGGTTTCTACATAGTAGTAGAATATGTAGTAAAGTGATGATTTTGGGTTATTTTTGGTGAAGCGAATTCGGTATGAGTACTTGGGAAACTTGGAGGAAGGTATGCCCATTACCTTGGTTTCAATTTTGGGTATTTTAGCACATTGCTCTTTCTCATGGAAATACATTGTGTGAGCTTTTGTTCTTTAAAAAAAAAAACATAAAAACAAAAAACAAAGCATATTGTTGTTTAAGTTATTCCAAGATATTGATAGCCATAGTGAAAATTCTTAAATTGCACTTTTCGAGAAGGAAAATTTGAGATTTGGACCATAAAAAAAAAAATCCCCAGTTTTTCATGCCCATAGGTTTTTTATGGCTATGAAAAACCAGAGATTTTCACAACAATAAGAAGTCCTGAAATCATACCAAAAATTACAAGATTGTGTAGCTAAAAATAGAAAAAAACTTATCCTCTTATCCATAAAAGATTCTGATGGGAAAAATCATAGTTTTTCACAGCACGGCCATGAAAATTTAAGTTTTTCATGTGTGAAAAACTCCAAGATAATCACGTCATGAATTTCTTAACAAATTCACGTCAAAATAATTTCATCAATTGAGGAAATTAAGATGTCAACATGAATTACGTTGACTATCCAAACTCACCATAAGGGATTTTGATTCAAAAGCATAGAAAAATTTTGGTGTGAAAAACTAGGGTTCACGACCATGAATTTCTTGAGAAATTCATGCCAAAAATACTTTATGTATTTAGACTTCTGAAGTAACCAATCATTGTAAACAGGCTATGAAACTTCATTGGTAGTGATTTGGTATTCAAAATTTGAAAAAAGTTTGGGGTGAAAACCAGAGTTTTTTTATGACCCCGACTATCTTGGGTTTTTCACGCATGACTATCTCTAGATTTTCATGTCATGATTATCTTTTGGGATAAATTATTTCTTGATGATACCTAGTTTAGCCAACTAAGGAATTAGTAATTATTAGAAGGGTAACCTTGAAGTCAGCCATGAAAAACAAGAGTTACTCACATCATGAATAACTCAACCTTTGGGTAACCAAAGGTTCATAAACAATACAATTGGGTCCAGAGAATAATATTTGGCCTATTAAAAACCCCTTTCCATGCACTTGAGATCATAATAATTTTGGGAGATAGTGCATCACCCATGATCTTTTTACCATAAGAGTTTTAGTTTCATTCCTTCGGCCAATACAAATCAAAGCGTGTTTGTTTGGAGAGGTCTCCATTCAAGCGAGACTATTAATGAAGAGTCCATGGAAGATGTTCATATGAACGAGTGGAGGATAGAGTTTCCAACTCCTCTACACAATGTGGTGGCCTGTTGAATATATTGCTAACACTAGTTTGGTAGCTCAACAAGACATAAATATGTCTTTTTAGGGGTTTGCTAAAAAATTCATATCTTGTGAATGGGAGAAGTATTTTGGCATTTCTCTTCTAAGACATGTCTTGATAAATGTGGGACCTTAGAAAATTATTAAAATGATAGAAATAACCTTAAATATAATTGATAAATCACCATAAGAAGAGGTATATCTAGCATTATAATCTAAACAAGTTACGAATTTACAAAGTAGGTTCCTACATGTAAGAAAAAATGATCTCGACTCATTACAAATTTCTCATGAACCTTACATATTATTTAAGATATGAGAGAAATTTTTTAAGATAAAAAAATTATTATATTAATAATTAATTAATTAAATTTCCTTCTTAGAATCTCATTTTAGTTGTTGAGTCTTTGCCACCCAAAATACCTTAATAGTGTGAGCTAATATGGTTATGAGATGTTTAAAAATGCGTGAAATAGTCTCTTATTCTATAGTAATAAATATGGCTCGAAATTTGTAAACTTTCGTCTAAAACAAAGTGCCTAAAAGGATAGGTGTATATGTGATTGGGTCTCACAAAATGTACTAGCAAAGCATAACAGTGTACAAAACATGTGTGCAAGATTTGGTCCTAGTCTATGTTTGTTTAATTAGCTATAAAAATCCTTACAGTTAAATTTTTTGAGACAGCTAAATACCTTAAAATTTTCATTAGGACCCAAATTTTGGAGTCCTAAATGATTTTTGAGTCTAAGATGGATTGTATTACAACACAGATATGTTTGTGAAGAAATTCACATCTAAAAATATTAGAAAGCAAAGAGAAATTGGATAATTAAAGCCTTTGATCCAAAAAAACCCAAATAGTTCTTAACCAATGTGATCCCAAATTTTTTAAATTTTCCTTCACTATGTACTTGATGTTTTTAAAAAAAAGGAAACCTTTAATTTTCACTATCCATGTGTTCCAAATAATTCCATAAAGTTGGTCAGTAATAATATATCCACGGTACATTTATGTCCTATTACCAAACTAGTGCTAAAGGGTTATTGGGATGCAACTTGATGCAGATCAAGAGGCTCACTCTACCAAACAAGGGTTATGCAATGAGCAATATTTCAAGGTTCCCAATAGGGAGAGGAATTGCATAGGTGTCACCTCCTCTTCAAACTTTTTATGCAGAGGAAAACCTTTAACCATTCTCAAACGCCATTCTCTTACACTCCAAGGATTAAGAGGGATGTAGAGAGTACCACTAGAATTGGGGAAACCTTTTTCCCTCTATGAGTGAAGAGATGGAATTAGAGATGAAGTTCAAGGAAATTAATTACAGATTTATAACCAATAGAAACAAGAATTAGATGCTAGAAGGGCCCTAGCTGAACAAAGGCACTGGGAAAGAGGGCTAATCTTAAGTTGAATGCTCCGGAGAAGGAGAGATCATAGATTGGGGCAGATGCCCAAGACTTGGCACAAGAATTGGTAGAGGGGATGCCCTCTATAGAGCCAAAGAATCAAAGGTTGAGTGAGTGACGAATGCCCCTTCTTGGCTAATAGAACCCATCTCAAAAAAAAAGGGAAGAACCTAGAGAACAAGAAAGAAATTAACAAGATAATAACCAATCTTGAGTTCCTTGCTTACATGCAGACAATGCTATTATAAGGGAAAGATATATTTTCCCAAGGGGGAGAGGCACTAAATGCTAAAATCCCATCCTTCCCCACAAACTTGGGTAGAGAGGAGATTCATAGAGAGGTCGGGAAGGGGAAGGGGAACGGGAAGAGGAAGAGGAAATGTACATTTCATTGAACCAGAGCCTATGAGCTAGTCCCAACCTTAGCTACTACAGCTACCACATATGACATGATAAGAATGGAAACTAAAATAGGTAGGGGGTGGATAGGGAGTTGGGAATCGCTCATGCTCATACCCCAAGGCAAAATCCCATGATGCCATATCATATAGCTAAATCAATGAATCAATGTAAAGCTTCAATGCGGAGATAAGGATCCTAACATTTTAAAATCTTTGAGTCCATTTGTGAAACATGTGGACACATTAATGAGCTCACCAAGATCCATTCTTCTTCCCTAATGTTAGGTCAGAAGGCACATCAGTGGGTCAAAAACTACGTTGGATAAGATGGTAAGGTACACCTTATTATGTTGATCCCAAGCCTTCTAATGAATGAGGAAAGTGAGCATACGATCCTTTTTGGTGATTGAAGAAGGTGAGCACATGATCCTTTTGGGTGAGTTAAAAGGTGAGCACATGGGCCGGTGGTACCCATTTGGGGACTATGATGTCATCCAACAAAGTGACCCATTCGGCATCTCAACCTCCTCTGAATTGTTTGTATTATGGTAGGACTCAATGAAGTGTAAGGTGAGAGGAAGATCCCGGGCCCCCATTGAAAAGATGTAGGGGAGAAGAGAGCTTGAGCTCTTGCAAGCACACACACACTCACAAAACCCTAAAAGAGAACACACAAGGTGAGAGGCTGAAAATCTTCTTCTTCTTCACACAACACTCAACACACTATATACAAAGATAAGAGTACACACAATATGGTACTCAACCAAATACATACTAGGGTTCTCTATAGTGTGAACCCAACTAAATGAGCTGGCGTTATAACTATGCCAGTCTCTAGAATGGCTGTCACACATCCTGTCATCCCACTGGCCCCATATCACCCATGATCTCACCAACCATGCCAGTGGTGTAAGTGTGGGGCCTATCCCCCAGGCGGGTCATCAGTGTCCACCGCCTCACTAGATGAGCTCGATATCTCAACACTCCCCCTCAAGCTCAACTCCATCTCATGTACACCAAGTGAAGCCCTGAATCTGCGGAGCTTCTCTGTACCCAATGCTTTGGTGAAGATGTCAGCGACCTGATCCTGTGTGCTGACATAAACAAGGTCAATGTCTCCTGCCAAAACCTTCTCTCTGACAAAATGGTTGTGGACCTCTATATGCTACGAGCATGAAAAACTGGGTTCCTGGGCCAACTGTATACTGCTAATGTTGTCACAGAAAATGACAACTTGTCTATCCACTGATAGACCCAAATCTGCAAGTAGCTTTCTCAACCAAGCTACCTCACATGCTGCCATAGTAGCACCTCTGTACTCGGCCCTTGTACTGGATAGAGCAACCGTAGGCTGCTTCTTGCTACTCCAAGTCATAGCAGCACTCCCCAAAGAAAACATGAAGCCACTAGTAGATCTTCTATCTGAGATACTACCAGCCCAATCAGCATTTGTGTACCCATGTACACATATCTCTGTCCCAGTTTCATAAAATAGTCCACAATGCAAAGTAGACCTCACATACCTCAGTATGCGTCTCAATGCATCCAAATGCGGCTTCCGAGGAACCTGCATAAATTGACTCACCAACCCAACAACATAGCTCAAATCTCGCCTGGTGATCGTCATGTAGATCAAGCTTCCTACTATGTGCCTATACATAGTAGGATCCTCCAAAATCTCTCCTGAATCTACACTCAACTTGTCATTCTGATTATCTAATGGCACTGAGATAGGCTTACAGCCTGTCATACCATACTTGGATAACATGTCCAAGCCATACTGTCTCTGCACTAATCCAATACCATGTGGTGACCTAATCACCTCAATGTCCAAGAAATATATGAGCTCCCCCAGATCCTTCATCTCAAACTTCTGTCTAAGCAAGATCTTTACATCAAAGATCTCTGCATCATGGTCCCCCGTAATGATCAGGTCATCTACATAGATGACAACAAGAACAACCCCTCTATCGAGAAATCTGCATTGGCTACATGAAAGCCAATAGTGACAAGATATTCAAAAATATTGTCAGACCATGCTCTTGGTGCTTGTTTTAAGCCATACAAGGCCTTCTTCAACCTGCAAACATGCTCGAGGTGACTCACATCCTCATAACCAGGTGCTTGTTTTAAGCCATACAAGGCCTTCTTCAACCTGCAAACATGCTCGAGGTGACTCACATCCTCATAACCAGGTGGTTGCAACATATACACCTCTTCCTGCAAATCCCCATGCAAGAATGCATTCTTTACATCCATCTAATGTAAAGACCATTGCTTTGATGCAGCCACTGCTATCACAACTCTCACTGTTACCATCTTGGCAACTGGGTTGAAAGTTTCCTCATAATCAATGCCATATGTTTGTGCATATCCTTTGGCTACCAATCTAGCCTTGTACCTACTTATGCTTCCATCACTGTTATGTTTTACTTTGTACACCCACTTGCATCCAATGGCTTTCTTGCCTTCAAGCAATTGTACTAAATCCCAAGTCTCATTTCCATATAGTACATCCATCTCCTCATCCATAGCTTTCTCCCAACACACATTTCCAACATCCTCATCAATGCATGTGGGCTCTACAACCTGTACAACTTCTGCCATGTATGCATAGTGATGTGCCACATAACCATCATAGGTAAACCTCTGCACAGGATTCTTCACTCTCCCAAATCTTCGCAGCTTTGCATTCATGGCTTCCATAGCCTTCTTCACACCAGGTGTTCTAATAGCTGGTATCCCAAGATCCTAATCATGGCTCATCTCTGAGCCACTAGACTCTCCACACATCAATAATATGAGAATGCCCTGCAGAAATGTCAGGCATACTAAGGGACTCAATCACTTTCTCTTTGCCTTTATGTGATGTACTAATCACATTTACAGGACTGGTATTATGATGCAGCCTGCCACTCCATGGTTTATCAACTGAACCACGATGAGGACTCTCTTGGTCCACTCAAAGACTGTGATTGCTGACTTGCATTATGTGCAACCACATTTCCACTCACATCAGCCCCAACAGCTTCTTTTTCAGCAGCATACTAGTTGCTCATGTCATCAAAAACAACATCCTTGCTTACCCTCAACTCACGTGTAGTAGGGTTATAACACCTGTATCCCTTTTGCTCAAGGGAATACCCAATAAACACACATTTTTCAGCTTTTGGATCCAGCTTAGTTCTCAGCTCATCTGGCACATGCACATATGCAATGCATCCAATGACTTTCAGATGAGACAAATCACGTTTTCTGCCAGTAAACCTCTCCTCTGGAGTTACATCATGTATGGCTGCAGTTGGAGTCCTGTTCATGATGTAAACTGCTGTAAAAACAGCCTCAGCCCAATAGCTATGTGGCATATTCTTCTCTCCCATCAATGCTCGTGCAATCTCAGTAATGTGCTTGTTTTTTCGCTCAGCAACTTCATTTTGTTGCGGAGTGTATCTGCATGTAAACTGTCTTCGAATACCATTCTTCTTCAATAATTTAGAGAACTCATTGGAGAAGTATTCTCCCCCTCCATCTGACCTTAGGCACTTTACATATTTCCTAGTTTGCTTTTCAACCATAACTCTAAAATTTTGAAAATGAGTGAACACCTCACCCTTCTTCTTCATGAAGTATACCCACACTTTCCTTGTGTGGTCATCAATAAATGTCACATAATACCTACAGCCTCCCATAGACATGGCCTTTGTAGGACCCCATACATATGAATGCACAACATCTAGTGCATTTCTGCTCACATTTCTGTCATGTGGAAATACATGCTTTGTTTGCTTTCCAAATTGGCGTGCTTCACATATTTTCTGCATACCTTCAACTTTAAACTTTGGCAGCCCTATGATTCACAATTTCTTTAGTCTGCATAGATTTCATTCTCTGCACATTCACATGTCCAATTCTTTTATTCCAAATGTCTGTGTCTGTAACAATTCCTGAACCATTTACAAACATCGCAGTACTCACTTCAGGCATGTTTACATTCAATGTAAACATTCTGTCCACTCTGTTGCCTTTTCCAACCAACCTGCACTTGTCTTTAAAGTCTTCAACATAACAACCATCAGGGTTAAACCGAACCTGCAAACCCTGCTCCAACTGAAACGAGATTCTTTGTTATGTTCGGAACATGAAGTACATCTGCAAGGTACTTCACTTGGCCATCCTGCATAGACAATGGCACATCTGCAACATGGGCAATTGGATGAGCAGTGTCATCCCCTGTTTCCACAAAACCTGGTCTTTCAAGGTTTTTCATCTCCTTGAACCACTCCCCATGACTTGTCATGTGGTTCGAAGCACCTGAATCAACGTACCATACATCATCTTTATGTGCTGCTTCAACATTTTCAGACATGGCATTAACGACATGCTACATAACAAACAACCTTTCATTATCCTCATTGTTTATGCTCGAGGATGCATAGTTGTTTTGCTGCAATTTTCCATTTTGCATGTCAGCTTGCTTCTTATAACAATCTACCTGCACATGTCCAGGCTTACCACAATAAAAGCATCCACGTGTATCATTATACTGCCTTTGCCAATTTCCACGACCTCTTTGACTCCCCCTGCCTCTGAATTGGCCTCTTCCACTTGCTTGTTGTTGTTGTTGTGAATTTTGGGACTGTTGTTGTTGCTGCTACTAGCCATAATTCTGATTACCTGTTCGGCCACCTCCTTGGCCACGTCCACGGCCACGCCCTCTTCCTTGGCCACGTCCACGTCCACAACATCCTTACCATGTGTAGTGACTAGTAGGATTCGAACCTAAGTCCCTTCCTGATATTTTACAAAAAAGTATTTTGGAAAGTATAATTTTTTGTTTCTTAAAGCAAGGCTTTTCATGCTTTGTAAACTCATTAATAACTAAAATTACCATTTAACACCTTTTTGTCACATCAAGGACACATCTTCTTTAGAAATGAGTGTGTAATTATTTTTTAAAAAATGAGTGTAATTATTTTTCAAAATTAGACAACTTTTAAATAGCTTATTCATAATATTTTAAAATTAATCTGTACATAAAGAACTCTTTTTAAAAAAGTATATATTATCAATTAAGAAATTATGATACTCAAGAGCTTCAAAATGGATTTTAATACTACTCTCATCAAGAGCCAAAATGGATTTTAATACTACTCTCATCAAGAGCCAAAATAGGGTTTTATAATTAAGATAATAACTATATCAAGATAACACTTTTGTAATATAATCATATAAATAATTTTTTATAGTTTCTTTCTATAGCACATCCTCAATCATTCTAACATGGCAGATGACCCAAGAAGTCTACGCTTTAAGTGTACACATAGAAGAAAAAACATGTATTTGTGCATAGTGAAGAAGAGGATGCCTCATCTACCTTCTTAGGGAAAGGCACATCAACTAGTGATGGTGTAGCAATGATTATGAAAAACCATAACTATGCCATAAGCTATATGTTTAGAAAATAGCTTCTTTTTACACTTGTATCATTTTTTTAATGGATTGAAGATGGAAATAATAAACAGTGTCTCTATTTTGGCATGTTTTTTGAAAACTTATTGTTAGATTTTCAATTATAATCTCAAAAAGTACGCAAAGCAAAGTCTTTTTTTTTTCATGTCAATTTTGTAAGAAGTGTGTAAAGTGCCCAAAATATTATGATTTTTTGGTAGTGTTGTACGCATGCGTAGACCACTTTTTAAAAAGAGGTAAAAAACTAAGCTTTTTTGATGGAATCTTTGAAAGATGCCAAATGTTTCTCATTTTCAAGAAATATTACCTATTTTGTCCACAACAGTGTTGGACTACTTTTGGTAGCAGCAGAGGCCATGCACCGGGATGTCATAATGAAGACTTTGGAGACCAATGAAGAGCAAGAGACAAGATACAAGGCAATGGAAAATAATAATGTGGCTCTTAGCCAAACCATTGTTCAGAGAATCAAAGAAAATACAGACCTTAAGGCAAAGTTGGAACAGGCTAAATAGTAACTCCAAAAGAAGGTCACCCACAACCACGAGCTCACATCCCTTCATACCTACTAGAAAGTACAAGAATTCTAGCAAAAGTCCATGGCTAAGAAGAAGAGCTGCAAAGAGAGATTCAACAGTTATCCTCAAGTCTGAAAGAAGTGGAAGCCCAAGTCACTCACTTACAACAAGGAAGAGAACAAGCAAACAAGGCACATGTAGAGAAAGTGAGAGCACTTAACGATGCCATCAGTGCCAGTCAAGCCGAGATGCAAAAGATGGTATTAGTAAACCAAGATGAAATGGCACAAGTCACCCAGCAGTTACAAGATAACTGGCTGCAGAAGGACTTCATAAAATCACACAAGCTCAAGAAAGAGAGGCTACATCCAGGTGTGCCCAAGAAGAAGCAACCCGGCGATTCGAAGAGTTGGATGCTTCAAGGATGGTCCGAAAAACCGCCATATCTAACCTCATCAGAAACAATGACTCTCGCCTACAAGAGTTGAAATGCGAGTTGGTAATACAAGACCGAAGTATACGGCAGGAGCCTATAGATGACATGCGCCTCCTCCTTGAGCATGCCTCGGAGTTAAGTCAGTCGCCAGTAACTCCTCGGGACCCTCCTTAAACTCTAACTCTATTTTCATCTACACTAACCCTCTTCTTACTTCAATATGATATAAATCTATTTGAGAACCTAGTCCTAGGTGAACTAACCCTCATTAAGCAGAATACTGAACACGATAATGACCCCACAATTATAATGGAAATTTTATAGGGGGATATAGTATTAACCAATCCACAAGATATCTTCTTTTATCCATTACATCCTATTGTGTTAAACCTTCGTAGTTGGTGTCGGGTACTCCAAAACTACACTATCCTATTCCCCAAGACAATATTAAAGCTTTCATTGATAATACAATTTTGGAATCATTGTGTGGTGTAGAATATGAGGGCTTCATTCGCACTAGTAATCCTCTGTTAAAGCCCAAGATGATGTTCAAAGTGCTAATGCAAGTAACACCCTTTGAACCAACTCGAAGGATTCTACCACAATCCTACTCTAAGGTCACACCAACAAAACAACCTTATGTGCCATACCCTCTACGAGAACCTCACCCAAATTTAGAAGACCTACTTCCCTTGGCTGGAGAGGGTACATTATGGCCTAATGTGGCATGGCACACGAAATTGGCCAATCCCCAATCGGCAGACCTACTAGAGATCAGAATTGTCACTTTCATGATCAGTTATTGCTTTCGCAGGTGGAGAAAGGCTCACCTGTACAAGAGGCGGCTATGCCACCATTGAAGGCAAAAAGAGAGGTAATATGTCTAGTTGAGAGAGCTCAAGACCGTGATGACATGCATTCTAATCTCTTGGCATTTTAAAATGACCTTGAGGCCTTGGGGTCATGCAAGAATGGCCCTTGGGCCATTCTTCTAGTTGTGCATGAAAAGAATGGCCCTAGGGCCATTCTTAGATGCCCAATGTCCATCCCAAAATGACCTTGAGGCCTTGGGGTCATGCAAGAATGGCCCTTAGGTCATTCTTCCACCTGTTCTACATGAAAAGAATGGCCCAAGGGCCATTCTCTTGGAAGCCCCATGGCCATTCCAAAATGACCTTGAGGCCCAAGGGTCATATAAGAATGGTCCTTACACATGTTGTGCATGGCAAGAATGGTACAAGGGCATATTCTTTGATGCCCCATGGCCATTCCAAAATGACCTTGAGGCCTTGGGGTCATGCACGAATGGTCCTTACACCTGTTATGCATGAAAAGAATGGCCCTAGGGCCATTTTTAGATGCCCCATGGCCATCCCAAAATGACCTTGAGGCCTTGGAGTCATGCAAGAATGACCCAAGGGCCATTCTTCCACCTATTGTGTATGAAAATGTGTATGAAAAGAATGGCCCTACTAGGGCCATTCTTGGATGCCCCATGGCCATTCCAAAATGGATGCCCCATGGCCATTCCAAAATGACCTTGAGGACTTGGGGTCATAAAAGAATGGTCCGTACACATGTTGTGAATGAAAAGAATGGTCCTAGGACCATTCTTAGATGCCCCAAGGCCATTCCAAAATTACCTTAAGGCCTTGGGGTCATGCAAGAATGGTCCTTACACATGTGCATGGTAAGAATGGTCCTAGGGCCATTCTTAGATGCCGCATGGCCATTCCAAAATGACCTTGAGGCCTTGGGGTCATGCGCACAAATGGTCTTTAACACCTATTGTACATGAAAATAATGGCCCTAGGGCCATTCTTAGATGCCCCATGGCCATCCCAAAATGACCTTGAGGCCTTGGGATCATGCAAGAATGGCCCTTGGCTATTTTTCCACCTGTTGTGCATGAAAAAATGGCCCTAGGACCATTTTTGGATGCCCAATGCCCAATGTCCATCCCAAAATAATCTTGAGGCCTTGGGATCATGCAAGAATGGCCCTTAGGTCATTCTACCACCTATTGTACATGAAAAAAATGGCCCAAGGGCCATTCTTGGAAGCCCCATGGCCATTCCGAAATGACCTTGACAGATGAGGAACAACCCAAACTAGAAGATTTTGGAATACATCCAGACTGACAGAAAGAATACTTAACAACTCCACACTACAGCCAAGTCTATATGTGCGTGCCACCAACTCAGCGAGTTGACCCATTGTACATGCCCCTAAAGAGAAGATGGACTCCACTACAATTTCCGGAGGCCAAGCAGCGCGACTCCCATGTCTGTTACAATTTCTCGGTCTTCATGTGAGCAACCTTTACAAACATACGAGAGAGCAAAGGAAATAGATGCTCACTTGGATACAGGCATGGCGCCGTATCCCAGACCTAGCAATAGGGAAAGTTTTTGATTTTTGAAATTTCTCGTAGTCTAGATTGATCAACCCAAAGAGCCCTATTACGGCTATGAAGCTGAGCACCTACAGTTCGACATGAATCAAGGCCCATTTGTTGACTGGGGCATGATGCTGTATTACCATCGTACGGTGTCTCTGGTTTACATGCATGTCACGTTCGAGGACATGGTGGACACATGCTTCTGGCGCTCACACTTAGCATTCAGACACACCCTCAGAAAGCTATCACATCAAAATTTCTACCAACATGAGTTCAGTTACCAGGTCTTTAGAGGGGGGATGTTAGTCCCATTTTAGATTAACAAGTATACTTCTCCAATTGAGAACATTAATAAGTGTCATGAAATGGTACTATAAAAGTTGTACATTATGAGATATTGGCCACCCAAGGCCTAGTTAAGTAAGTTTTGGGCACACAAGTATGAATAAAGGCCAAATGTATATAAGGCATTTTCTCATACAATCCCCCTTTGTGTTATTGAGAGCTCTTCCTTGTGTCTTGAGAGAGATTAATTGAGAGAGCATTCTAGCATTTGTGCCTCTCAGGGACCGCTTCGTTGGCCCTCGCCCATTGTACCCGAAGCACACCATTTTTGAACCATACCGAGGCTGGTCAAGACCTGGGTAGGCTTTGCCGCGTGAGCCGTCCTTTGAACACTCCCCGCCAGCTGTTCTGGCGTAAGACAGTCCTTTAAGAAAACAGGGTTTCTAAGCAAGTTTTCAGTTTGATTTTCTTTTGAATACAAGGAGTATTTCTTGAATTAGTATCCCCAAAACTTCTTGATCGGAATTCAGAATTCCTCGAATTTTATAACCTTGATCCACAGATCAATTTGAAGGGCCTCAAACTTAGTTTCAGATTTGGCGGGAGTTTTGAGTGTATTTTTCTAAACTAGTAACACTTTCTTTCCTCGAAACTGACGAAAGAGTTTGGTCTTGGTCACAGTCTGGTTCAAGGTTCGAGTCGGATAAAATTTTTTTTGAACTATCTTTCTCAAAAAGGTTTGGTAATTCAGTTACTATTTTATTAAATTTCTTTCTTTGAAGATTTGCTTGTATGATTCATGCTTGTATGGGAGAGTGATTGCCTTATGCAATGGTGTGAGCGACTCTACAGTGTGACAGCATGGAGGTGGAGCTTGGAGGTTTGGAGCTTAACAAGTGAGCTTGGAGGCCTCAAAGGACTCAAATTCGAAACATTGGTAAGTGCCCTACGACAATTGTGTTCTATTGTTCATCCTTTAGGTGAATGCATTGAGTTCCCTCTTGGAGGTGTGGTAGCCCATAACAGCCATTGCAATTCAATAGATAAAAAAAGTACAATTTAACAATGCAAATAAATAAATGAAGACAAAACTTAGCTCTTGAATCATTGAACTCATCATCAAATGGTTGGTCTTAACACCGTTCTCCAAGAATTGCCAATATTTCTTTGATGTCCTTTGATGCCGAAAATCTTATTGCAAGAGGCTTCCAATATTTTCGAAAATCTTATTGCAAGAGGCTTCCAATATTTCGAAAAAAGAAAAGTTAAAATCTTTTTTTTTGTAATTTTTATGTAGATTTTTCTGCAACCTGAAAATCTAAATTTTTCTTCCCTTTGTAAAACTCCCTTTCTTGACTTTTAAAAGCTTTAGGAATATAAGCTTTTATTAAGCTTATGTAAAATTTAAGCTTTGATAAGCTTATAGCTTTAAGATTTTCTCTAGTATATATTCGTGTAATACCATCAATAGAGAAAGAAGGCCCGATTCCCGGTCACCCATAAGGAGGAAGAAGAGAAAAAAAATAAAATTCTGAATGTTGGCGCTGTTGCATCCAAGGAGCGATTTTTTTAAAGCTCTTTTTTTTTTGAAAGGCTTTATTATTAAGATTTGTGTAAAACTTATAAAGATTTTACAGTTAAAACGGTACTTTTTCTTCTATTCTAGAACCGGCCGCCGCCGCTGCACAACTGGGTGGTTGCAAGATGAGGTTATCTAGTTTCATGTCGTGGGCGCCCTTGGCTTTAGCTGGAAAACAGGCATTTTTTCAAGAAGAATAGCCAATCTCTCATAGTTAGCCAAGGAGTTTCACTTCAAGGTCTTCTAATGAAACATCATATGCAAAGTTGGGCACCTAAAACTATAATCTGATCGAATATCCAATAATTGCAAATCTCCTTTTCTTTGGGAACCAAGTTTGTATACAGGCCCTATCCTAGGTTTAGACAGGTATAGTGAATGTGAGTAAATTGCCTATAACTTTTACATTATTACTCATATGATGTTCCCACTTTGCATATCACAAATACAAATAACATAGAGCTTAACTTGATTTATCGAGTAATTTTTGATGTGTTCTACTATTTTCTATATTATTTAAAAGATATTAGAATTGTTAAAAAACATACTATTTTATCCTCCCACCACATCTACCATTTAAAATGCTCAAATTGTATGGATCTAGTGATGATTAGATTGGGAAAGATTAGTATAATGTGGGTATAAGGTAAAATTACAAATCTAACGGTTTGATTTTTGTAGATTTACTTTGGAAAATTTATTATGACTGTTAGAGGCCCATTAAATCAATAGTAATTTAATTCTAGAAAATTAAATATTGAATCTTTCAATCTAAAAACTCAAGGAATCAATACTCTTGTTGCCATAAATTTATTAAAAAAAATTTGGCTTGATTTGAGTATGGGAAGGTCCATTTTCAATCCTCCCAAGTGAAAATTCCCATATTGTGTCCACTCTCCCCTTTTCAAGTCTAAAACCAATCCTAGTTAGGTTTGGAAATCTAGGCTTGGTAAACTTCACAGCTTAGGTTTCATTCCATGTGTGAGGCTTGGGTAGGCACAAACCTTATATATGCATGCCACTTTATGTCCACGTGAGCATCGAGAGGATCCACATAAGCAGCTTGCCACCTCAGCTTGCCACCTCCACCCTCCATGTCAACATGGTCAACCTAGTTGACTCCCCACCTCATCATCCTAGTCATCATTAATGCCACATCATCTTGCCACCTTTGCATGCCACCTCGCACATGGTGACATGGCATGCCACATCATGGAATTGCCACATCAACCATAATAGTGCCACATGTCAAGAGAATGCCACGTGTCATGCACGCTTGTGACACGTGGCATCTCCTTCCTACCTCCCCTCTTTTTTCAAAAACATATTTTTGGAAAAGTTAATTTAGTAATTTAGAGAAATAGAATATAAAAATTTAAATAATAAAATATATATAACTTATTAAATAAAAGAATTTAAAATCACTAATTTTAAAGGATTATATTTTGGGATTAGATCAATAAAAATATTATTAAAGATCATATTATTAATTTTTTAAAAAATAAATTTTTTAATTTTATATTTCTTGAAAATTTTTTATGTAGAATAAACCTTTGAATAAAATTTAAAAAAAATACTTATTTAAAAAAAGCAATTATATAATTATAAAATAAAAGATATCTTTAAAGATATATTTATATATCTAGTAATGATAAATATTTAGACTTGTTAATAAATATTATAAATAATATTAATTTTTAAGTGGATAATAGTTTATCTTTAATTATCTTTATGTTTATCTTAGTTATCCAATCAATCTTAGATAGGAAATCCAATGAGATTTGAAGTGGATAACCTATTTTTCCTATATAATCACACATCTCTAGTACTATCCCACACTTATCTCTAGTACTATCCCATCATTGAGCCTTTATAATATTTTCTCTCTTAGCTTCCTTGAGAATGGGTTCTCAAAGTCGTAGGAGTCGGAAACGTGATAGGACTAGACTCCCCCCCATCCACCAAGTTCAAGAGGAGGAGAGGAGAAGGGTAGCTCGTGAGAGAAAGATAGAGTGGAGAGCACGTCAACGAGCAACACCTTCCGTTGGCGATGATCCAAGCCTTGCTCCTCCTCTTCCACTTCCTCTCCCTTCGCCCTCTTCCCCCCCACTACCCCTTAGTTTAGATAATCCACATGAACCCGCCCTTCTTGAGTCCTCTCTTCTACAAGAACCCACCCCCCCTCCTTTGGGCGCCCTTCGTGTGGATAGGAAAGAACTATCAAAGTCAGGGGCACATCGTCGTGCCCATGCAATCTTCCATTCCTATTTCAAAGACCTCACGTCTTCATCACAGGCATGTGTGCTTGATGCTTTGATTGATCTGCCCAACATGGCCAACTGCAGGGCGCTTTCCGACATTGGAGGTCGAAGAGAGAGGAGAGCTGGCATGGCGGTGCTACAAAGTGTTCGTCATTCCTATATAGTTAACAAGAAGAGGAACTCTGCGGACGCTTTGGCTACTCGACGGGCTATTGTGGCAGCCATAAGTAGCTCCCAAATGAAGGGTAAGGTTAGTGCCACATCCCGCATCCTTTCCATAGCACCACACGCACTTAGAGTTGGGTCTATTAGGCGATAAAGTTTAGATGCCAATGAGGTTGGTGCTATGTGGGCGAGTAGTGGTCGTGTAGCTAGGCATGATCGCCTACTAGATGAAACCACTAGAACCTTGATAGAAAGTTTTTGGGAGGAGAATTGTCGTGCATCGCCAGTTTTCAAGAAAGCTTTGCGTAAGAGAGTGACAAGAGGAGTGTTCATTGAGCACGGTGCTTGCTTTCTTGAAATGTCCCAAACTGAGTTGTATTCTCAGTTTGTGGCTTCGTATCCAGAGCTTAAAATTGGGCAAAGGTCATTTGAGGGGTGTAAGCCTTGGTTTGTGAGGTACTCACGTTAGCGTGACACATGTTGTTGTTGCTACCATGTTGAGTTCAAACTTTTTTATGATGTGTTCCGTTCTCTTAGTGGGCATAGAGAGTTGCCTCGTAGTCCACGTGATTTCATCCACTCTCTTTTGTGTGCACGCACGAAGGATGCCCAGTTCCATAGGATGCCTTGTGTGGAGAGCAATTGCACATCATGTGGTTCACTTGCACATCTACAGATGGTAGATCTTGATGCAAGTGACCAAGAGATAGTGGCATGGCAACGTTATGAGTATGTGACACACCAGCTCCAGAGTGGTGGACAGTCCAGGAAGTTGCAGCTCGTGGACAAACATACACCACGTTGTCACTTCACAGCCACATTTAGGGAGCAGATCTACCCCTACATACGGCACAGTCATTGTGCCAAGTGGCAGGATCGTCAGTTCCGAGCATGCCTAGCAGAGTTTCCTATTGGTGTGGTCGTCTCTGTGATTGATTTTGCAGAGAACTACACTTTCACACCTTTTCAGGAGATACAATCTGAGTATTACTTCTCAGAGCAGGTAATGGTTATATTTTGTAATATTTGTTTTATGTTTGAGCTACATTACTTAATTGATTTTTTGTGTCCTAAACGTATGTATTGCTTACCTCACCAGGTTGCTATTTTGGTCCACATTAGCTATCGACATGCAGAGGCTCATGTAGATGGGATAGTAAGTACCCCCGAGACCCGTGTCATTATTCGAGAGTATCATTTCTATATCAGTGATGATCGTTCACATGATGCACATTTTGTGCAACACTGTTTTCGTCTCCATGATGATTTTTTAGGAGATTGTGGGATCAGACATGTCCAGCGATGGGTTTGGTCGGATGGTTGTGGCGCATAGTTCAAGTCATCACGTCAATTCTATTGGCTCTACAGGTAGTACTTATGGCTTTCTTACATTTATAATTAAACTAAATTCACTAGAACATCTTAAAGAAAACAATAACTAAGACTATCTTTTATGGATTTATAGGTGGCATGTGCAGTCTAGTATCCCAGTGATTTGGTCATTCTTTGAGACTGGTCACGGGAAGGGTGAGCATGATGGTGCGGACGCGTGTGTGAAACGTGCCTTGAGGCGTCATCAGCTGCGACAGGATGCTCAGCGGTTCAGAGATGCGGGCCACGTAGTCGAGTGGTGCTCCCAACATTTGTGTGGGAGTGCAGCATCATCGTACCCCAAACGTGATGCTCGGATTGTCAGGAGATTTTTTTGGCATGTGGATGGTGGCATGATTGACCATAGAGCCTCCCATGATTGTGACACAGTACCTGGCACCTTGGGCTTACATTCCATCAGGAGCACGTGCATGGCGGCCCCCACGATTTACACACGACGGTTTGCATGCTTTTGTGGAGCATGTGTGGATGGCGATTGGTCACATTGTGCCTCGAGAGGTTGGGCAGATGCATGGATACAGACATTCCTCTCCCCCGAGCATCCTTCACATCCAGTGGTGTCTGATGAGCACACAGGTCTTGCGTTCATGGTCAGTTATGATGACCTGACAGATTTGCTACAGGAGGGTGATGTATTTGCTGTTATTGCCAGTGAGGGAAATAGCGAGGGAGTAGACTACTATCTGATGAGTTGCACTAGGCCAAAGTGCATGCTTGACCAGGATACAGTGGATGATCATGGGTTTTCTTATGACGCCCATAGCATGATTGTGGCAAGCCGGTTCTACCAGCAGATTCGACTTCATCGGGGGAGTCTTGAGTTCCAGCAGTGGAAGTGGGAGTTAGAGGCATTTCAGTTCTCTCATCTAGTGGTTGCTACCAGGCTCACTCTTGTTCGAGTACAGAGCCGAAAACACAGTTCTCACCCTCGTTTTCGGCTTCGAGTGGATGACCATGAGAGCATTCTAGAGCAGTTGAGAGCTAGAGAGGGTGCTGCTGACTAGATCTCTATCTTGATAGTGACTAAACTCAGACTAGCTGGGTTAGCTCACTTACATTGTACTTAGATTTTTGGGCAGTGACTAACCTCAGACTAGCTGGGGTAGCTCATTTTCATTCTGATGTACTTATTTGATGTTTATATCATTATGAGTTTTCTCATTATTGAGTATCATTACATTTTAGTTGATGTTCTTGATTTTATTATATTTTTTAACACTTTGGCTATCATATTGTTTGTTGAAAATCTCCATGCCATCGTACCCAAACATGCTCCGATGGGGACCAAACTTTGCAAGCACGGGGGGGGCCCACCCCCACATGCTTGCAAAGTTTGGTCACAATCAGAGCATGTTTGGATTGGTAATTAGCGCCCAGTCCGGATTTTTCAAGTCTCTTGGTGCTCAAGAGGCCATGGAAAATCCGGGCCTTCCCCATACCATCGTACCCAAACATGCTCCGATGGGGACCAAACTTTGCAAGCATGTGGGGGTGGGTCCCCCCCACATGCTTGCAAAGTTTGGTCACAATCAGAGCATGTTTGGATTGGCAATTAGCACCCACCAGTGCGGGTTTTTCAAGTCTCTTGGTGCTTAAGAGGCCATGGAAAATCCGGGCCTTCCCCATACCATCGTACCCAAACATGCTCCGATGGTGGGGACCAAACTTTGTAAGCATGTGGGGGTGGGTCCCCCCCACATGCTTGCAAAGTTTGGTCACAATCAGAGCATGTTTGGATTGGTAATTAGCGCCCAGTGCGGATTTTTCAAGTCTCTTGGTGCTTAAGAGGCCATGGAAAATCCGGGCCTTCCCCATACCATCGTACCCAAACATGCTCCGATAGGGACCAAACTTTGCAAGCATGTGGGGGTGGGTCCCCCCCACATGCTTGCAAAGTTTGGTCCCCATCGGAGCATGTTTGGATTGGCAATTAGTGCCCAGTGCGGGTTTTTCAAGTCTCTTGGTGCTTAAGAGGCCATGGAAAATCCGGGCCTTCCCCATAGCATCGTACCCAAACATGCTCCGATAGGGACCAAACTTTGCAAGCATGTGGGGGTGGGTCCCCCCAACATGATTGCAAAGTTTGGTCCCCATCGGAGCATGTTTGGATTGGTAATTAGCGCCCAGTGCGGGTTTTTCAAGTCTCTTGGTGCTTAAGAGGCCATGGAAAATCCGGGCCTTTCCCATACCATCGTACCCAAACATGCTCCGATGGGGACCAGACTTTGCAAGCATGTGGGGGTGGGTCCCCCCCACATGCTTGCAAAGTTTGGTCACAATCAGAGCATGTTTGGATTGGTAATTAGCGCCCAGTGCGGATTTTTCAAGTCTCTTGGTGCTCAAGAGGCCATGGAAAATCCGGGCCTTCCCCATACCATCGTACCCAAACATGCTCCGATAGGGACCAAACTTTGCAAGCATGTGGGGGTGGGTCCCCCCCACATGCTTGCAAAGTTTGGTCCCCATCGGAGCATGTTTGGATTGGCAATTAGCGCCCAGTGCGGGTTTTTCAAGTCTCTTGGTGCTTAAGAGGCCATGGAGAATCCGGGCCTTCCCCAAACCATCGTACCCAAACATGCTCCGATAGGGACCAAACTTTGCAAGCATGTGGGAGTGGGTCCCCCCCACATGCTTGCAAAGTTTGGTCCCCATCGGAGCATGTTTGGATTGGTAATTAGCGCCCAGTGCGGGTAATTAGCGCCCATGTTTGGATTGGTAATTAGCGCCCAGTGTGGGTTTTTCAAGTCTCTTGGTGCTTAAGAGGCCATGGAAAATCTGGGCCTTCCCCATACCATCGTACCCAAACATGCTGCGATGGGGACCAAACTTTGCAAGCATGTGGGGGTGGGTCCCCCCCACATGCTTGCAAAGTTTGGTCACAATCGGAGCATGTTTGGGTACGATGGTATGGGGAAGGCCCGGATTTTCCATGGCCTCTTAAGCACCAAGAGACTTGAAAAACCCGGACTGGGCGCTAATTGCCAATCCAAACATGCTCTGATTGTGACCAAACTTTGCAAGCATGTGGGGGGGACCCACCCCCACATGCTTGCAAAATTTGGTCCCCATCGGAGCATGTTTGGGTACGATGGTATGGGGAAGGCCCGGATTTTCCATGGCCTCTTGAGCACCAAGAGACTTGAAAAATCCGGACTGGGCGCTAATTACCAATCCAAACATGCTCTGATTGTGACCAAACTTTGCAAGCATGTGGGGGTGGGCCCCCCCATGCTTGCAAAGTTTGGTCCCCATCGGAGCATGTTTGGGTGCGATGGTATGGGGAAGGCCTGGATTTTCCATGGCCTCTTGAGCACCAAGAGACTTGAAAAATCCGGACTGGGCGCTAATTACCAATCCAAACATGCTCTGATTGTGACCAAACTTTGCAAGCATGTGGGGGTGGGTCCCCTCCCCATGCTTGCAAAGTTTGGTCCCCATCGGAGCATGTTTGGGTACGATGGCATGGAGATTTTCAACAAACAATATGATAGCCAAAGTGTTAAAAAATATAATAAAATCAAGAACATCAACTAAAATGTAATGATACTCAATAATGAGAAAACTCATAATGATATAAACATCAAATAAGTACATCAGAATGAAAATGAGCTACCCCAGCTAGTCTGAGGTTAGTCACTGCCCAAGAATCTAAGTACAATGTAAGTGAGCTAACCCAGCTAGTCTGAGTTTAGTCACTATCAACAGCAACCCAATCAAAATCGTCATCTCTAACTGCCAGTTCGACGTGCGCGTCGAGGCTGATGTGCACGTCGAGGAGGCTGTGCCGGCTGTGGCGGGGGTCGTCGAATGTCTGCGGGGAGGTCTGCCTCAAAGGCAGGATCGTGAGCTGGTGCCGGTGTACTCGAGAGCTCACGAGTCCCAAAAGCTGCTATGGCCCTCTCTCTCTCTCTACGTCGTGCTAATGCAAGACGCCTCTGTCTGTAACCCAAAATCTATAATCTGCAATGGTACGTGTCTGCCACTTTGCTCGTGTAAGCTCCTCTGCTGGTAAGGACACGCTGCTCATGAGAAGCAGCACTGCTGCTAGCACCATCACCCGATGTGCCACTAGGGCCAGCACCACCCACGCGCTCATATGCTGTGACCTGGCTCTCATGTAGGACTCTCTGGTAAGCGTCGAACTCATGTGAGCTCCACTCTATCTCAGGAGGCACCTCAGGCTCCTGGGCTCTATCGTCGAAGGCGTCGAGTCCCAAGTCCATAGCTGATGTAAAGTCGACAGGCCTGCCAGTCTTGGCATCCACTCGAACGAGGCTTGGGTGAAGATCATCGATGCCCAATACCCTGTACATCGCTAGGTCGACGCGTGCACGGCAGGAGGGGCATGCTGAGAACCGGACTAGCTCCTGGGTGATGCAAGACAAGTGGAAAATATGTCCACATCCCAGGGCATATCCACCTGTACTATCAATGTCCTCGATACATAAAGAGCAGCACGCATCACGTAGGAAGGGTGGTGCATCCTGTGGGAGAGATCGTCGAAAAACCTCTGTGTGACAGGCCGTGGATATAAAGGTAGGTAAGGCACTGTCACGTCCGAGGATCTACGATACTCTCGAACATGTAGCATCAGCTGCTCTGCCCTGTGCTGGGCAATCTGCTCCATAATCTGATGATGCTGTGCCTCAGCTCTGGAGCTCTCTACCTCGGTCCGAGCCTACGCAAAAAAGTAAAGCATTAAAATAATTGATTAGTCTCTCATTAGGTATTACTTAAAGAAATTTATAACTTAGGACCTTAATTATAACTCTTTTACGTGCAAGAGAAACCTACCTGCTGGATGTCGGACTCTCTCAGATGCTGTGCCTCTGCAGTAGCTACCTCTGCCATGTGTAATGCAGCTCTGAGGCGGTCAATCTCCGCTCTCGCCTCTACCAACTCCTGAGTGAGCCTCTCAGTGTAGGTGTGGGAACCTACGTGACACAATCAACCATGCTGCTCATGTAAAAATATAGAAAAGTATATATAAACATGAAGATAAATGACCAAAAAAACTTAAGACGTAATATATATGTAAATACCTCCACATCTGTCGTCGGTATAGATTGTGAGAACAGGCGCACCACGTGCTGGATGCTCTCCGTGGTACTCCGTACGTCAATGCCGACATGCGTGCCAAGAGCCTCTACTGTCGACAATGGCACAAATGAAGGATCTGTGGTAGGTGCTACACGAAGGGCTGGTGGAGGCCGCCTACCCTGGTCCTGGAGACGGCCTCGGCCAGCACCACCACCCGGACGATGGCTGGTGTAATCCACCTCCTCCCCTAAGACAAACTCCGCATATAACTGCTTTGCGAAGTATATGGGAATCTGGCGGTTGTTCGGCATCCTCCCATGTGCGGCAACATATCGACTATAGATATGTGCCGCCATACGAGGATGCGAACACCGCGAAATAGTGAGGGGCTTGCCCGCCCCAGGCCTCATCCCACGACTATCGAGGAAAAGATCTAGGTAGGCACCATCCCTAATAGGAGCAAGATCACAGACCTGACGATATGTCAGGCCATGTGACACAGGAGCAGCGCGATGGTGGGCTATCCACTCATCTACATAAACAATATCGTGAAGGCTACGAAGGGACGCAAGCATCGCCTCCAAGTCTGCCACGATATGTAATGTAGACGGAGTGTCTCTAGCACTCCTACGGATAGCCGCTAACTCGCGGTCTATCTCCGCGATGAGGTCCGCAATAGATGAGCGGCCCTCCTCGTGGCCCTCATCGTGGCCCTCCTCGTGTGACTCCATGCTAAAACCTAAGCCAAATGTGAAAGATTAACGCTCTGGATATTAGGGTTAGTGCAACATACGGCCAAGATACACACCTAATTTTAGGATTGGGGAAGGATCGACGGCTGAGATTTGATATTACTATCTCGTTCGAGGTACATGGACGGCCACGATTTAAAGGCATTACACAACAAGGTATCTCGACGGTCAAGATTCATTATATACCTCGATCGAGATATTTAAACGTCCGAGATCGCATCTTCCAACGTACGTGAATGGACGACGGTATAGATTGCGTTTACGTATCTCGATCGAGATAATTGGACGGTGGATATTGCATCTACGTATCTCGATCGAGATATTTGGACGGTGCAGATTGTATCTCTGTATCTCGATCGAGATATTTGGACGGCTGAGATTTGATCTCAGTATCTCGATCGAGATATGGGGACGGTGGAGATTGTATCCCATTACCTCGAACAATGAATGGTCGCGATTTGATGTGAATTTCTCGTTCGAGATACGTGGACGATGGAGATGTGCTAGTCAAATATGCCTAGGGGGATACAGCGTGGCCCTGATGTGGATCCGAGTGGCATAGATATCTCGATCGAGATAATGTGGTGGCGGGGACATGTATTGGTGACATGGATGACGCCTGGAAACCCGGACCTGCTAGCGTGGCATTAGTTGGCATCTCGATCGAGATATGTCGATTTAGGCTCGGGAGGCACGTGTCGTCTTTTAATTCGCGGCACTATCACGATCGAGGTACTCCGCCCGAGATGCATGGATGTCCCAATTTTAGAGAGAGTGAACGAAAGTGAGTACCCTCATCTTGCAACCACCCAACTATGGAGAAGAAGATTAGAGAGAAGGGAGAGATGAAAAATCGCAACTGTGGAGAAGAAGAGTGAAGGGAAAATTTTTGAAGCTTCTTCTTTTTAATTCCAAAAAAGAAAATAAAAACCTCTTCATCCATACCAGTAGATCATAGGGAGGTTATGAATTTGGGAAAACCATTTTTCAAGAAGAAAGTAGTTTCGTGGTTTTCTACAGAGTGGTTTGCAACCCCCTTTATCCTTTGGTCTTTGTCCCTTGGATAATAGAGTGCAACTAGTCAAAAACCTTTGAATCAAGCTTTGAATTGCTGCCTCCATCTTCCTAGACCCAAGCTCTGATACCACTTACACAAATCTAAATTCTAGGAAAATAGAGTTAAAAGAAACTTGCAAGAACTTGATTAAATCAAATCAAATAACTTATCAAATACCACATGTTCAACATATTCAATATTTGAGTGAAAAATAAATAATACTTAGCTCACAAAGTACGACTCCCAAGATTGGGTACAATCATCCCCCCTCATGTGTGTGGCCTCTCCCCACACATGAGTATTTATGAGATACTTTATTCCAAATTAGGCCATAGCCTCCAAAAATATAAAAGGGTGCTTTTGTTGCACGACACTCTCTTATGCTCAAAATAGAGTGCCCATAAATTGAGGCTAGGGTTTAAAGAATATTACATTTTACAAAAGATTAAAGTTCAAGTCTATGCTTGATAAACTAAGGCTTTCCAAATAAATCAAAATGTGCACAAGCTACCACATGTATATACAAAGCTTGTTTACAAAAATAGTGTGCCAAGTAATAATTATGTGCAAATTATCCTCAATCTCTGGAGGAAACATGGCTGGGGGATGGGAAAGCCCCTTGGGCAAGAATCCTAAGCAATCCCCTTATTAATAAGCTCTAATTAAATAAGGTGCTAATTTGCACATACTTAGGTGTCCGAACGGTCACTTACATTGGACCAAGATTTCATCATTTACAAAAAATCACCAAAAATAATTTATCTTTAATTTTTCAAAATAATTTGTTGTTTTTCTTTGATTGCTAATGTACCATGTAGATCTTGAAATTAGCATAACTCTCGATAATGGCCACCTTAAGAATTTTTCTAGCTCTTTACCCAATAAAAATTCTCTTGTCTAATATTTACCACACCATTGCCCTATGAAATCTATTATATATATATATATAATTATATATATATATATAATTATATATATATATATATATATATAAAATCTATATTTTAGTCTCAAAATTAAAAGTAATTTTATATCTATTTATAATGGGCACCCCAAGAATTTTCCTAGCTAGCTATCGGGGGCAATTGACAAGTTTAAATTTTATAATGTAGGAGTAAAGTGAAAGAAAATATATGAGGTCATTAGTTATGCAGAGGGAGGGACCTTAAATACGTTTCCTTAAAAAGAAGGAGCTATCCTCAACTCAAAAAATGGGGATAGGCTTGACAAATATCATCAACCTTTTCCTAAGTAGCATAAGTGTTCCCACTTTATGAAAATTTCTTGAAGAAGTCTTTTTTGAAGAGGCATCTCTCGAAAGCCTAATATCTATCCTCGCTCTACTGTAAATTCTCCTTCCTTAGGGATAACCACTTGGGCATCATCTAATTTACGGGAGAGGCTAGCTACATACCTCCTAAGGAGACTTACATGAAAGATGTTGTGAACTCAAAGATGACGAGGTAGAAGTAACTTGAATAGGCTTAGACTCACCAATCTGCCTTGTATCACATATGGACCACAATACCTACTAGGAGAGAGTTCTCAAAAAATTTCTAAGGATAGGGGACTCTTATAACGGACTTTGCTTGAGTTTTACTCAAAGAAACACCATGTCTCCTTCTTTGAATAGTTGACACCCCACTTCCTGCTTAGATGAGATGGTAGTAGTCAAGAAACTTAGTATTTGGGCTTATTGGTCCATTTATCCTTGACTTATCATCACCAATCAATGGTCCATTATTTATCCTTAACTTATCCTAAGCTATACCTCAATAGAAAGTGAGTCGTTTACATATATCAGATTGTGGTTCCATGTTTTAGTCTTCATGTAGTACACAAAGCTATTTTACCTTAGACATTATCCTAAAATCATCAAACCTTGTATTCTCCTAGCATGTTGGCTAGCATTGTAGTTTTTTAATGTTATTGACATAGTTATAGCATTAAACTTTATAGTCCTTATACATGTCGTTTTGTATGTCATGATTGCCAACTTTAATACACATTTTCAAGAGAATGATACATCTTTATTCATAGTTTAGTCAATTCATTTTCATGCTTATAGTCCTTATACATGTGGCTTTATACATCATGATTGCCAACTTCCCCACACATTTGAGAATGATACCTCTTTATTCATAGTTTAGTCAATTCAGATTCATGCAAATTAATGGATCACACCACTTGAAAGCATTATTTAGTATAAGATTTTGGGTTATTTAAAATGGTTAAAGAAAGCAACGTAATTTGCTTTTATCCAATATAATGAGCTTATTTCTATAATTTTGTTGCCAAGCTCCTTGGTAAAGTTGACAACCTATCTCTTGAAATCTTTTTTTATCTAGGATGATAATCTTATTTCTATAATCTTATTTTCAAGCTCCTAAATAAAGTTGATTGCCTATATCCTATTTAAAATAATCAAATATAATTCATCTTATCTCCTCTTATACTAATTGCCAATTTCAATTTGATTATTGGGTGTATTCATCACATGCTTGGACTTTTTATCTTTTTTTATTGGATGTTGAAGAGCCTTTGTGAGAAAAACTTTTTAATTGTATCATGTTGGTAATTATTTATCGAGATGACAATTTCAATTTGATTATTGGGAGTATTCATCACATGCTTGGACTTTTTATCTTTTTTCATTGGATGTTGAAGAGCCTTTGTGAGAAAAACTTTTTAATTGTATCATGTTGGTAATTATTTATCGAGATGAGTTTCTTCAATTTGGCTAAAAAGTCTTTCTCTCTCTCTCTCTCTCTCTCTCTCTCTCTCTCACACACACACACACACACACACACACACACACACACACACACACACACACACCTATCTATACATATGTGTGTATGTATATACACACACATGCATATGTGTATACACACACATACACATGCGTGTGTATGTATATCCACACACATGCGTATGTGTATACACACACATACATGTGCGCGTGCACACACACACACACACACACACACACACACACATGTATGCATGTATGTCTGTATGTATTAATGAATGTCTATGTGTGCACCTCTCTCTCTACATTTCTCATATGTCCCCTCTTATGCAATGTTCATATGTGTTCACACATGCATACATGCATGCATATTTTCACACACATGTGTGCATGTGGTGTGTCAAAAAACATAAATAAAATCCTAGTGTATAACCCTAGTATAGCCACATGTGGGGCTTAAAGAAAAAAATGGAAAAGTAGTACAAATGAGAAGTTCAAAAATATTGAATATAATGATAAATTGCGAGTAAAAAGTTTTAAGATGGAGTTTGAATAGCTCAACAATTTTGATGTAAAGTATGGACTTTGAGAGAGACCCACCAATGTTCATTATTCCACCATAACATTAAATATGTTAAGTATGCATGTCATGGTCCCATGCAAGAAGTCTAACATTATAAGCTAGAATAAGAAAATGTTGATGATTAATTTTGTAGAAAGTGTTGTGTATGGTAGTTGATACATGTCTACACTATTTTTAATTACAAATATAAATGTAAAGTCTTTTAAGTTAAGTAGGCATACACAAATACATATGAGTTAAGTTAAGTAGGCCTACACAAATACATATGAGTTAAGAGTTCATTACAAATCCATTTGTGACTAAATTAGTAAAAATATCAAGGATTACATAAGGAAATAAGAGTTAAAATCACATATTTGTTTTGTTATATGATTTTATAAACATGTATAAGTGACTTTATATAGAAATATAAGTGTTATATATTGGTTAAGATAGGATAACTTTTAAATAACCCACACCGAACATCCATTTACCACCCTTTTTCTTTAATTGCACCTCATTATCCCTACATAAAGATAATAAATTATTATATTACAAAATTGAGACGTTAAAACACTTAAAAATAGCCCTTAAATGTCAAAATATTCTTAAAGGTGTTGTGTAATTTTCATTCTCATTTAGACTTAAATTGATGTTAACTTTTAAACATTCTGCATTTTGATACATTCAAAAATTCATGAATAAATTTCAAATACGAAAAAGATGATTGCTTAGTGTACCTATGATAAAAAATCATTTCGTAGTGGCTTTATACGTCTTGTGGTGATTCTAGAATATAAGATTAATGAATAAATCAATCATAAATTGTAAATGCTTTAGCCTTTGACAAGATAAAGTTAATCATGGAGTCTAGAAGAAGAACATCACAAAACAAATCTTTATATATGAGGCCTATCACGTGAAAGTACGAAAAGATTTGTTGACATGTACGTTAAGACATGATGGATACCTTCACTTTAGTATTTGAAATGGAAAAGTTATGTGTGTATCAACTTCAATATTGATTAATGTTAGGGCTATCTAGAGATAAAGTGAAATGAGGCTTCCTTTATGCATTGTTGTGGAAGGTTTACAATAATATTTAACAAGTGGTGTGAACATCAAACTTATGCTAGGGTATAGTTGCTTTAATGGAAGGCAATGTTTGCATTAAGAATGTGTGTGCTTTATGACACTTTGAGTTGGAAAGGAGGAGGAGGAGAGAAGGTTATGAAAGAAAAGGCAATGTTTGCATTAAGAATGTGTGTGCTTTATGACACTGCGAGTTGGAAAGGAGGAGGAGGAGAGAAGGGTATGAAAGAGAACGGCTAAACAAGCATTAAACGGAGAGGCTTTGAGTAAGAGATGCCCAAAAAAGAAGATTTTTCTTTTACTCAAGCACCATTAAAACTGGCCAAGTCTTCACCTTTGGCATTGCCATAGCCTAAGCTTCTCTAAGCTTAATCCTGATATTGTCTTCGATAGCCTGAGCTTCTCTACGCCTAATCTTGATATTGTATGCAATAGCCTAAGCTTCTCTAAGCTTGATCTTGATATTGTACTCGATAGCCTAAGCTTCCCTAAGCTTAATCTTGATATTGTATATTCAATAGCCTAAGCGTCCCTAAGCTTAATCTTGATATATTAGCGTTGATATTATTCTTAGATTAATGGCTCGCAAGCTTCTTGAGAGGTCTTTAGCTGCGCCGATTCTCCTGCTGAACTTCGCTCTGTATGTGATCGTGCTAGCGATTGCAGGGTGGTCGCTCGATAGCATGATGGACGGCGTGGGTAAGCTTGATTATCATGCGTGCGTGCGTTAATCAACTGTGAGCGTGAAATGATAATTAGGGTAATCAAATAATTAACTGGCGGCGGCGATTACTTAATCGCAGATACGTATGGCAATGCGGCCACCCCAAACTTCGTGCACTTCTCTCTCATCGCTGGGGCGGTTGGCGTAGCTTCCATCATGGCTGCGCTCCGCCTCGTCAAGAATTGGAGTAGCGAGAGTGCCGCCGCCGCTAGCTCCTCCGCTCTCATCGCCTGGTCGCTCCTCCTCATCGCTTTCGGGTAATTACATTTTCTAATTAAATGTCTCTTTTAACACCTCCTAAACTCTCTAATTAAATGTGCCTAACACCTCACCTTAAGTCTCCAATTGATGTCTCTAATACACCTTGCTCCCTATTGAGCACCTAGCTAATGCCTCCTCACCTAACTTCTCTATTCAATACCTTTTCAGATTGTGTAATGCCTCCTCACCTAGCTAATGCCTCCTCACCTAACTTCTCTATTCAATACCTTTTCAGATTGTGTAACTCTCTAAAGTCCTTTACACATATGCTCCCCAAATTTTGGCTGCCTTAGCATGTTACCAGGGTGGGAAGGGGATGGATGGGGGAGACTCCTTGTCCACGAGGCCGGGCGAGTGAGCCTCTCTCTAGAATCTCAGGATTCTAGCAGCTTTTGCAATGGATTTTTATGGTTTTCCCACTTAGTGTTCAAATGCCCTAATACCTCCAATGCTTTGCCCAATTGAGTAACTATCTAATGTCTCTAATACCTTGCCTGATTGAGTATCTATTTAATGTCTCGTCTGTAATATATGTCTTTAATTCCTTGCGCTATTGTGTTACTAATGTCTCCTCACCGTAGTGCAGATTGGCTTGCAAGGAGATTCACATTGGAAATAGCGGCACCACCTTGGTAAGTCTCAAATGTGAAGGACTTTTTAGTGCATTTGAGTGCTTTCATTTGTACTTTCCTCTCTTTTCTTATTAGGTACACTCAATTTTTGGCATTGTCCTCTTTCCCATGTACATTGCATGTCTCTCACTTTCCTATTAGGTACACACAATTTTTGGCAGTACCCTCTTCCCCATGTACACTACATATCTCACACTTTAACTGCATCACCCTATTAGGTACACTCAATTTTTGGCATTACCCTCTTCCCCATGTACATTGCATGTCACTACATCACCCTCAATTTTTCCACTCGTAGCCCTCTTCTACATTGTGTGTCATATGAACTTCAAATGGGAAGAGTAAGGTCTACATAATCCCGAGTCTCTCTCTCTCTCTCTCTCTCTCTCTCTCTCACACACACACACACACACACACACATGTACATGTACATGACACACACACACACACACACACACACACACACACACACACATGTACATGACATACACAAACACATGTACATGTACATGACACACACACACACACACACACACATGCACATACATGACATACACACATACACATGCACACACACACACACACGTACATACACATAAACATGTACATGACATGCACACATGCACATGCACATACACACACATGCACCCATGCACACATGTACGCATGCATGTACATACATACACACATATGCACAAAACCAAACCATGCACGTACATACGTACACAAATATGCACAAAACCAAACCACCAAGAGGGAAGCCATTACCTTGTAGATATTTGCTTTCCCTTTGTAGCTACAAAATGGAACTCATTAGCCTTTTACTTGGTATGTGTGTGTGTGTGCACGTGCACGTGCACCCTCGTGTGTGTGTGTGTGTGTGTGGGTGTGTGTGTGAGGTGGGGGTGGGGGGTTGGATATGGGAGTCAATTTGAAAGCCCAAGCATAAAAAATAGATGATATATGTGTTAGAAATAATGATCATGTCATTATTTATCTATGTCAATAAAAATAATGGTTTAACAAGAATTGCTAATTAAAAATATCCAAGACGAACTTTAATTCATGCATTTATTCACCTACGTCTTTATAATTCACAAACTCTATTTTGCATTAATCTAAAAGTGTTCCTCCTTCATGCAGAAATTCATGGAAGCCTTTGTGATTACTCTTACTGCCACACATGGACTTTACTTGCTAGTGCTACATGGTGGCTCCTTGGGTTTATAAAAAGGATATAACCAACAAAGAGAAATGAAATAATGTTGGTTTCTTGGGTCCATAAAGGGATACACTTATAATATAGAGCAAAGGTGTACATTGTACATAAATTCTTTCTAAATTCATGTGTTATGTGGCTTGTTGATTTTTAAATATCAATAATATTCTCTCCAAAATGTATAGTTTGTCTATCTATAGTGGCTTTAACTTAATGTACAATGTGTTTTCTAATTCATTCAGGTGTCAATTCTAAATTTAATGTACAATGTGTTTTCTAATTCATTCAGGTGTCAATTCTAAATTTAAAATTTCTCCTTTGATAAATATACCCCACATGCCACCATTAAATAAGATTTTTCGTGGTCCTATTTAAACTAACTGATGTATTTATAAATTTTTAGGACAACACACTACAAAGTGATAGGAAACATGAAATTTTATATGTTTTAATATTTTTTAATACGTATGTGTAAGAAAAAAAGTATGACTAGGTTTACATAAATGTTATTGTGGGACTGGTTATCTAAGACCGATTAAAAATTTGATTCAAAATTATGTGTGCACATTTACACAAACCTATATTTTCCTCTTCATATTTATCATATGATTTTAATGATGTGTAAGACTCATGGATTGGTATAGATATCATATAACTAATTTAGATTTTATAAGAGAGTATTTAATAATCTTTCTTTTTGGTTGTGTGCCTACATGAGTTGGTACAAAATAACCAATTCAAAAGTGTTTTGATAGTAACAATATAATTTTATTTGGTAAATTAGTCATTGATTTGGTTGGTTAGCATGGTGTATAGAATCATGTGCCCTTGCTTTTTCTTTCACAATCTAGGACATCTTTCTCATTTTTATCGTGTAAAGATCCAATTTTGTCTCTTCGGCTCATAGAGTAAGTTGTTATAAACTTCTTTATACTTATATATTTCTAACAATAAACCACACTCTTTTATATGCATCTTAAATATCTAGTCATGTTGTACAAGTTTTGCAAAAATTATATAGAGCACAAGCTTCTAAAAGTTAAAATTTTCAAGGTTATAATTATAGTAAGATCTTATTGATTCATTCTAGAATGTTTTAGATTGATATTTCTATACTTTGCATTAGATATATAAAAAATGGAAAAAAACATGAGTTAGTGTCTACTATCCTTTAGACCTAGCGTTATGACTTCTAATGTCTACTCCTAACCTTATGGCATCTAATGTCCACTAGCCATTAGACCTAGCCTTATGGCATCTAGTAGACTTAATCTAAAACTCCTTTCTTGGGTACTTCAAGTGTTTACTATGGAGAAATGGTTACTTAGTGTCTACTAGCCATTAGACCTAGCCTTATGGCATCTTATGTCTACTAGCCTTAGACCTAGACTTATGGCATCTAGTAGACTTAATCTAAATCTCCATTCTTGGGTACTTCAAGTGGTTAAAATATATTTCATTTTATTATGGAACAATGGTGGACTTTATGTATGATATTGATAGATGCCAATGGGCCCCTCCTCACAAGAAGGGCCAACTTTCTATTTCATTAGTTCAAAGAAGGGTCATCATCATATATGGACACATTAGTCAAAGAAATTCTAGCGTACAAAGATTCTTAGAAGTTCACCCACTACTAAAATGTAGAGGTCCATATAGACAAGGAAATTGATGAGGGAGCATAATCAGCTTAGAGGATTTCCTTTCCAAAATATGTATACTTTATCGTAATGTTTCCTAAACGTGCATGATCATTCCTACATATTTACTATATCCCTTTTAAGTACACTTGAAAAAATTTTCATGCGAAAAATTTAAGTACACTCGAAGAAAATCCACAAAGTTAGCTCTTCAAAAAGTTTAGGATACTTAGGAAGTAGGGTTGTACTTCATTAACTCCTAGCATAATCTTTTTGATCAAGAGATCAACAAAATGTCGCTTAGCTCTATCAATTACTTTTGACTCCTTTTATACATAATTTTCAAGGAAGTGTGTATGTAATTAATTGTAAATCTACTTATTCCTATTGAACCAAGCAATCATCAAGAATCATTTTTAATAGGCATAGAATTTTGCTTCTATCCAACATCATAACATTGCCCATGAATGGATACTAAGTTAGGCATAGAATTTTGCTTCTATCCAACATCATAACATTGCCCATGAATGGATACTAAGTTACTTGGTATAACACATCTAGTTGTCCCATCTCCAGACAATAAAAGGATTGTATGATGGCTACGAAGATTGTAATTTGTAAAATTTATCTATTCTAACTCACTTAATCACCACACCATCATGGTAGATGTCCATGTACATTTGGTGAGTTTATGATCTTACCTTATGAATACATCTGTAATGGGGACTTGTTGAGTATAAATACTTTTTACGTATGGATATTCTAACTCAATCCTTGATTTTTTCTCTGTGTTCTTACTTCATAAAGTACCTCATTATAACAAGATGAATAGCGGTGCTTATTAACATACATTTTAGCAAAAAAATTATGTTTCATGACTATAAGCATCATTGAGGTGGTGTCTTTTAAAAATATCGCTATAAGTGCCACTAGGTGACATTAAAAAAAAAGGATACTCCAAATGAAGTCCATAAAAACATCTAGTAAAAATTTATCATATAAATCTATCAAACATAACCTTTTTTATAATAAAGAACAAAAAATCAATAAGACGTACGCCAAGATTAATATGTAGAAAGGTATATAGTGATTTATATATTTACATAGTACCATCATCAATGCTTTTCACCCCTTGTCCTTAGTGATAGCAACATAGTGAAAGCTTCACAATTGTAAGCTCTCTTTGGCCATGGCTATTATGTGGTAAGCTTCTCTTTCTTTTGTTCTTTCTTTCATCTACATTACATGCTTATTGCTAAACCTTAATATATGCTAAAATATTTTCTCTCAACCCTAATCTAGTGCTAAGTATTCATGTTGATATTTTTGGCATTGTCCTCTTCCCCATGTACATTGCATGTCTCTCACTTTCCTATTAGGTACACACAATTTTTAGCAGTACCCTCTTCCCTATGTACACTACATATCTCACACTTTAACTGCATCACCCTGTTAGGTACACTCAATTTTTGGCATTACCTTCTTCCCCATGTACATTGCATGTCACTACATCACCCTCAATTTTTCTCACTTGTAGCCCTCTTCTACATGGTGTGTCATATGAACTTCAAATGGGTAGAGTAAGGTCTACATAATCCCTCTCTCTCTCTCTCTCTCACACACACACACACACACACACTCACTCTCTCTCTCTCTCTCTCACACACACACACACACACACACACACACACACATGTACATGACATACACATACACATGTGTACATGTACATGTACATGACATAAACACATACACATGTAGATGACACACACACACACACATGCACACATACACATACACATGTACATGGCATACACACATGCACATGCACATGCACATACACACAGATGCACCCATGCACATATGTACACATGTACACATGCATGCACATACGTACACACATATGCACTGTGGGATCCCACTGCCCCCTCTACGCACTGGATTCCCGGATGGTAGCAGCAGAAGTAGCTTCCTCATACACGCGGGGGCAGGGTTTCCCACTCGGAGCCTCACCCTCGAATGTTCGGGCACGAGACTAAGCTAGTGGTCATTCCGAAAATCGAAACCGAGAGAATTTCCCATGCCCGAAAAATGGGGATGATTCTACCATTTTGAATTTCTTAACGAATTTTTCTAACGAAGTCAAGACTGAACTAACCTTCATCTGAATAGACCAGATAGAAGGGAAACTATAACAAACAGACTTAACTTAAATGAATCAACGCTTGTTTCCTAATTGAATTAGGCACAGCCGTTGATCTATTCATTAGAGAACGTTATTATTTAATTATTCGAGTTCTAAGCGTATTCTTATTAATTAATTTTATTATTAAAACTCTACTGATTCCAGCCTAACCCCATCCGGCCCATGGGTTAGCCACCACCCAACCACTGGAATTGGTAGAACCAGACGAGTACTCACCCACCCATAATTGAATGCCTTTCTTAACTTTTGCTTTAGAATACAGATATGCACACACTCCTCTTTAAACTTTAATTTATAAAACAATCCATTGACAAACAATTATTGGTTATAGATATCATAACTCAAAATTTTCATTCAATCCTTGTTTTTCACAAAAATAGTATCACTCTAGACTCTCCGTTGAGACCAGCAGGTCAGCAAACGAGATCCAGTAACAGATTACAATAATTTTCTCATCATTATACATATATATATCTTCGACGACATATGCATGGGTGTCCTAAGCACCACGAGCCCGTGCATCGCCTTGTTAGAACCCTCCAGGATCCTCCTTAGGTGTCTTGGCACTACACTTCGGGACCGCTTCGTCGGCCCTCGCCCATCGTACTAGAAGCACACCATTTTACACCATACCTAGGCTGGTCAAGACATGGGCAAGTTTTTGCCGCATGAGCCGTCCTTTGAACACTCCCCGCCAGCTGTTGCAACGGAACTTCCCTTAGAAAAACACATATACCAAATGCTCCCTCTCGCATTTTGGCGTAAGATAGTCCTTTAAGAAAACAGGGTTTCTATGCAAGTTTTCAGTTTTGATTTTCTTTTGAATACAATGAGTATATCTTAATTCCGTATCCCAAGACTTCTAGATCACAGGTCTGGATTCCCAAGCAGAATTCCTCGAATTCTGTAATCTTGATCCTCAGATCAAAATCAAAGTCTCAATTTAATTTCAGATTCGGTGTGGGTGATTTGATTGAATTTTCATGAACTCGTCACATCGTCTTTTCTTGAAATTGACGAAGGAGATTAAGTCGAGGTCATAGTCTGATTCAGGGTTTGAGTCTGGAAAAGGTTCTCCCTGAACTATCTTTCTCGAAGGGTAATATTTCAATTACTACTTTATTGAACTTCATTCATTGAGTATTTTGCTTAACTGAATTCAAAACTAGTCACGAATTCCTATGAGGAATAAATTAATCATTTATCTAAAATTCTGACTTCGATAGTTTTTCTGAATTTTCTCATTGCCATCCTAGAGAATATGAAATAGTAGAATTTTTCTTCACAGAGTATTTACTTATTCATATACCAATATTCATGGGATTTAAACAATGATTAAAGAGAACTCTCATTTTGATATAAAAAAATTATGTATGCATCAATTTATGCATAAAATCTAACTTCTATGGAAATAACACTTTTATATAAAAGAAAATCCTTTTATGCATAAAAATTAATTTTGATGAAACTAACACTTTTATAATAAAAAATTTCCTTTATGCATCTATATATACATAAAAATCTATTTTGATGAAAGTAACACTTTTATAATAAAAAATTTCTTTTATGTATTTTTTAATACATAAAAATCAATATTGATAAAAGTAATACTTTTATAATTTAAAAAAATCTTTTATGCATAAAAATCCATTCTGATGAAAGTAACACTTTTATAATTAAAAAAATTCTTTTATGCATCTATTTATGCATAAAAATCAATATTGATGAAAGTAACACTTTTATAATAAAAAAAATCTTTTATGCATCTATTTATGCATAAAAATCAATATTAATGAAAGTAACACTTTTATAATTAAAAAATTCCTTTATGTATCATTTAATGCATAAAAATCAATATTGATGAAAAAAACACTTTTATAATAATAAAAAAAATCTTTTATGCATCATTTTTTGCGTAAAATTCATTATTGATGAAAGTAATACTTTTATAATAAAAAAATTCTTTTATGCATCATTTTATGCATAAAAATTAATATTCATGAAAGTAGCAATTTTATAATTTAAAAATTTCTTTTATGCATCATTTTATGCATAAAAATCTATTTGATGAAAGTAACACTTTTATAATTAAAAAAATTCTTTTATGCATCTATTGATGCATAAAAATCAATATTGATGAAAGTAACACTTTTATAATAAAAAAGTTCTTTTATGCATAAAAATCAATATTGATGAAAGTAACACTTTTATAATAAAAGAATTCTTTTATGCATCACTTTATGCATGAAAATCAATATTGATGAAAGAAACACTTTTATAATTTTAAAAAAATTCATTTATGCATCATTTTATGAATAAAAATCATTATTGATGAAAGTAATACTTTTATAATAAAAAAATTCATTTATGCATCATTTTATGCATAAAAGTTAATATTGATAAAAGTAACACTTTTATAATAAAAAAATTCTTTTATGCATCAGTTTATGCATAAAAATCCATTTTGATGAAAGGAACACTTTTATAGTTAAAAAAATATCCAATATGCATCTTTCTATGCATAGAATTTAAATCTAATGAAAATCACACTTATATATAAAATAATAATCAATATGCATCTTATATGCATAGAGTTTGAATCTAATGAAAATCACTCTTTTATAATTAAAAAAAGTAACCAATATGCATCCTTCTATGCATAGAAATCAAATCTAATGAAAATCACTCTTTTATAATAAAAAAAATAATTAATATGCATGCTTCTATATGCATAGAATTTAAATCTAATAGAAATCACTCTTTTATAATAAAAATATTTCTACTATGCATTTTTCTATGCCTAGAATAAAAATAATACTTTTAGAATACACAAACGATGGGGATTACTCTTTTTGAATAATAAAAGGTAATACCTATTTCACAAAATTTAAGAAAATTTTGCCATAACCTCCTTTGTATGGCTAACCATTTTTTAAATTTTCTTATTCTTAATTTACTTAAAAATTTTCCCTAATTGGTTTAAAGCATCCTAAGCTAATTAATTTTCACTTTTAAAAGAGAAACAATATGAAAAGTTTGATTCAAACAATTTGATTACTTAACTAGGATAAAGAAGGGCTGAAGTTAAGAATGAGAGAGGGGGAAAGCCTTTCCAGCAAGGCATAGCATCAGATTATCATTTTAAAGATAACAAAAAAAATAGAAAACCATTAAAAGAATAAGAAAAAGTAGGATTTCTAACTTACATGAATTTCTGGGAGCTTTCCTTTGGCTTGATGGTTTGAGGGTTCTACTCTTGTTTGCAACAAGAGTGGCCACCAATTCTTTAGAAGAGGGAATGGTCAAAAACTAATGAATTATTAAGAAATTCACAGTTTTTGTCTCTGGGCGGAGTAGAGTAACAGTGCATAAAACACTATTAAGCTTCAACAAAGGGGAAGGCTTCTATTTATAGGAAAAAGTGAGCTTCTAACCAAGCAAATTGATTCTATTTATAGGAAAAAGTGAGTTTCTAACCAAGCAAACTGATTCTAGAATTTTCCAAATCAGTTTAGTTAATTTTTGCCCATTTTTGGGTCAGTTTAGCTTACTTTTTGGAACTAGACTTGAATTAGGAGAGAGGAGAGATGAAATATCTCAATTTTTGGAAATTTAAAACTCCAACACACATGTGAAATAGGCACCTCCTTCATGAGGGGGAATCCCCACATCTGAGGTGTCAAAAATTTATTTTTTTACCACTCTTCATCTTATGTGAATATTTACTCATTTTTTGGGGGGATTTTCTTTATTTCTTCTATTTATCTCCTCCACACATTTGGATGAATCTGATTGGCCCCTAAAAACCTTTATTTAAAATTTTTAGAAAATCTGGATCCCTAGGATAAGGCCTTTTGTAATTGATTTCTAATGTACCTTCTGAAAATCTTTTTGAACTTCTGTTTCAGGGGAATTTATTTTAATAAGAAGAGATATTTTTCCATCTAAAAATATCTAAAATCTGAATAATCTCTCTCTAGAATATTTTCTCTCTCTAAGCCAAAATAGGTAGAAACAAGATCTTTTATATTTCTGAAGAGGGATTTGATTACAGGGGAAGATATTGGACATCTTGAGGGGCTAGGGAGGAATCTTACATTCTCTCCCACTTGAAAAGCGCGAGATGTCCTCATCTCGCAAACTGGGGGTAATCCCGTAACAGTTCGGCTTCTTTCTCCCAGATGGCATCTTCAAAAGGATAGAACTTCCATTTAACCAATAATTCTCTCAGAATTCTGTTCCTGAGAACCTTTTCTCGAACATCAAGGATTTCTTCAGGTTGGAGTTTCATCTGCCCTTGGGTTGAAGAAGATAAGATTTCATCATCAAGCACATGATTTGGGCTTGGTATATACTTTTTAAGAAGGCTGACATGAAATACATTATGTACTTTGAGATGAGGAAGCAGAAGAAGCTCGTAGGCTAAGTCACCTACTTTCTTTGTAATTAGATATGGTCCACAATATCTAGGGGATAACTTTTTGTACTTTCCAAGAGACAGAGAACTTCTTTTGGGACGTACTCGAATGAAGACCATATATGCTTCTTTGAATTTTTTGTCTGACCTCATCTTATCTGTATATTGCTTCTGTCTATCCTGGGTAGCTTTTATATCTTTGCAAATTGATTGCATCTGCTGCTCCATGTCATCAAGCATCTGTCTGGACATCTTGACCCTAATCAATGGGTCGGACCAAGTTAATGGAGTTAAGCAATCTTGTCCATACAAAGCTTTGAAAGGGCTCATCCTAATACTTCTCTGATAAGAAGCATTGTAGGCGAACTCGACTAGGTGCAGATAGCTTAGCCACTTCTTGGCTTCCCTGCCAAGCATGACCAAAGTATATCTTCGATTACTTGGTTCACCCTTTTAGTTTGACCATTGATCTTGGGGTGGTGAGCTGTGCTGAGATCCAAGAAGGTTCCTACTGCTTTGAAAAATGCAGTCCAGAATCTTGACGTGAACTTGGGATCTCGATCACTTACTATTCTTCTGGGTAGGCCATGCAATATGAAGATTTCTTTGAGGAACACTCTGGCCACATCCAGTGCAGTGTAGGTTTCTTTTACTGGAATCAAATGGGCAACTTTGGTTAGTCTATCAACTACCACGAAGATGGAGTTGCAACCTGATTGCACTGAGGGTAATCCAGTAAAATCCATACTGATGCATTCCCACTTCATCTGGGGGATGTCTAATGGATGTAACTTCCCAGGTATTTTTACTCTCTCGGCCTTGACTTTCTGACAAGTCTCAGACATTGACGTACATGATTAGGCACATCCTTTTTTAGACCAGGCCAAAAGAAGCTTTTCTTCACAGACATGTAGGTTTTGATGAAACTTGGATGTCCTGCAACACAATAAGGCTGTCATGGGCTTCATTCACAATTTGACCCTTAGTTCCCTCATCATTGGGAATGCATAACATGTAGGTTTTGATGAAACTTGGATGTCCTGCAACACAATAAGGCTGTCATGGGCTTCATTCACAATTTGACCCTTAGTTCCCTCATCATTGGGAATGCATAACCTGCAATTATAATACATAATTCCATCATCCAGGTTGTACCCTTGAACTCGGTTCAACTCCAGTGGAGTTTTGCTTTCCTGCATAAGTAGGGTAGCAATAGGGCCAAAGAATCTATCCTGCATGATCTTCTCTCTTGCTTCAATAATCAAGGGATTTGACACTACAGTAATTGCAAGCAAGGAGGCTTTTCTGCTAAGAGCATCTGCTACCACATTTTCTTTGCCTGGGCGGTACTTGATTTCAAAATCAAATTCCTACAGGGTTCTGCATCCACCTTCTTTGGCGCATGTTGAGATCCTTCTGGGTGAAGATCCACTTTAAGCTCTGATGATCTGTCATCAAAGTGAATCTTTGACCCAGTAGGTGATGTCTCCACAACTTCAGGGCATATACTACTGAAAGTAGTTCCAGGTCGTGGACAGCATAATTCCTCTCATGCGTTCTGAGTTTTCGGGATTCATAGGCCACTACATGACTTTCCTGCATGAGTGCACCTCCCAAGGCAAAACCACTGGCATCAGTTATACTACCTCAAAGAGTAGAGAGAAATCTGGCAGCTTTAGAGAATGGGATTGGTTACCAAGGCGCGGTCTTCAGCTTATCAAAAGCACTCTGGCACCTGGCAGACCATTGAAACGGAATATTCTTCTTGAGAAGGTTAGCTAGGGGGGGAAGCTATGAGAGCATACTTTGGTATAAAAATTCTATACCAACCAGTCAATCCCAAGAATCCTCTGACTTCTTTCACTGTCTTTGGTTCAGGCCAATCTATGACTACTTGGACTTTTGCGGAATCTGGAGAAATTCCATCTTTGGATACCAGAAAGCCCAAGTACAGAGAAAGTGCATTTGCTCTTTTTTTTGCAAAGAGTTGGTGCTTCCTTAGGATCTCAAGAACTCTTCTGACATAAGCTTCATGGTCAGCTGCATTCTTTGAGTAAATCAAAATATCATCAAAGAAAACAAGAACAAAATCATCCAAGTATTCTCTGAGAATGTCCTGCATTAAGCGATTGAATGTAGCTGGGGCATTTGTCAATCCAAATGGCATGACAGTGAATTCATAATGCCCATACCGAGTATTGATGGCTGTCTTCGGGATATCTTGCTCATTAATCCCCTGATCTGATAATACCCTGATTTGAGATCTATCTTTGTGAAGATCTGGGCTCCACTTAGCCTATCCAAAAGCTCATCAATTCTAGGAATAGGATACTTATTCTTAACTGATTGTTTGAGACCTCTGTAGTTCACACAGAGTCTTAGCGTTCTATCTTTCTTTTTCTGAAAGAGAACTGGCGCATCCCAAGGTGAAACACTGGGTCTTACAAACCCTTGTTCTAACAGCTATCTAAGCTGTTCCTTGAGTTTGATGGCTTCAAGAACTGGCATTTTGTACGTGCGCAGGGCTACTGGCTGAGCTCCGAGGGTCAATTCTATTACATGATCTACTTTTCGAATTGGAGGCATCGTTGTTAATTCTACTGGGAATAAATCATCATATTCACGTTCTTTAGCTTTTAACTTTGTTTCTATTGGATTCATTTTGACAACATAAATGCGCTGCTTCTTTCTAAGTCCTTTTAGTAACTTAGAAGCCTTTACTAACTGCAGACTTGGGGATCTTGAAATTCCGGTTCCTTGAACTTTATTTCCGTGAAGGTCACGGAAGGAAATGGTTCCATTATGACAGCAGTGAATGTCAGCTTGATTTTTATGGAGCCAATCCATTCCAAGGATCCCGTCGAAAACTCCCAAAGGTATAACTCTGAAGAACTGACAGTCAATTAAATTCCCATCTAGATTAAACTGAATACAATCTGTCTCAAGGTGAGTGAAAAGAATCTTCCCACTTGCCAATTCAACTTGCATAGGTTTCCTTGATTTCTGATCTAAGACTAGCTTATGCAAGCATCTAGGGGAAATGAAAGAATGAGTACTGCTTGAATCAATCAAAAGCTTAAAAGGCTTACCCTGATACTCAGCTGGAGTATGAATGACGATGAATTGACGGTTTGGCCCTCGGTTTTCAATTGCTGCATAAATCTGTCCTCTTTTCTCTTCCACTACTTCTGCTATTGTGACTACTCTGGCTGCTCTGCAGTCTGAGGTGGAACTCTTTCTCTTTGGTTGCTCCAGTTCTGGGAAGGAGTTCTGAGGCGACTCTGGACAGAGGCAGACGATTGAGCTAGAGTTCTCTTGGGATTTCCCTGATTTGGGCGAGATGGACCTTGATTTGACTTCTGATAGGAAGGGACTAGTCTCTGCACTCTCGGTCCCTGACTTCCCTGTCCCCTTGACATAGCAGGAGTCGAGCAGTCTTTCAGCCTGGTGACCAAAACCCTCACATCCAAAACATCGGTTCTCACTTCTGAGCTCATCCCTCTGAGTCCTTGAAATAGGTGGGGCTCCTGAGAAAGTGTTCTGGGGGAAGGGTCTTCCTTCACTTCTGAATCTTCCCGCATCATGATTCTGAATTGGGCCTTGCTGCGTCTTTGGGGGAGGAAAGTTTGAAGTACTTCCCGGGGTTTAAAATCTTTTAAAGTTAGAGGGTGCAGGCTTTGGTGGGACCTTAACAACAAAGGCTTTGGCAAAGTCCTTTGCCATTCTTAATGCTTCGGCCATTGAAATAGGTGTGGCATTCTTTACTAAGGTGTCCAATGGCTCATTCATTTCTCGAATGAATCTGGCCATCAGCTGCTCTTCATCCAATTGCGGGGAATATTTGAGGAGAAGGGCAAAAGCTTGATGGTACTCTTCAATTGTCTGGCTATCCTGCTTTAGTTCCCAGAACTCGTTCATTTTAGTTTCAAGGAAGCCCGGAGGACAAAACCTCTTTCTGAGGTAAGCTTTAAGATCGGTCCAGGTCTGGGTATTCCGATCGAGACGGTTAGTCTCGCAGTGATTCCTCGAAGCGACCCTGGTCGTTTTCACAATCTTTAACCTGGCGAGAGCCATCTTGCTTCTCTCATTGTAGCTAGTTACATCAAAGTATTCCTCCATTGCTTCAATCCACTTTTCCACTACTTTACCTAACTGCTCCCCTTCACCCTTGAAGGGACCAGGTTGGGATCTGTGCAGGGCTTTTCGAACATCCGGATCTAACTCTTCGTCTCATCGGCGATTAGAGGATCTGGTTGCCTTGCATGGGTCGCGCACCTCATGACTCTGATAAAACAAGATTTTCGTCAACTTAACTTTGACACGGCGACAGATTTATAATTATTTAATTTTTTGCGATTTATTCTTTAAACAGAGAATTATTTCATCATACTTCATGAAACAAGATTTACTCTGATAATTTTATTAACCATATCTACAATCATGAAAACAATTTGGAATTTTTTTTGCAAAACATCGTTTATTATCAAAAGTTTTTGATATATACATAGAGCATCACGGCTCCCAAAATCACTGCCTCAATCGTATACGCATAAAAAAGCAAAACTGCGAAGGAGACAAGCCATGGTACACATGATTCATTACAGAAAGAGGTGCTGTAATTCTACTTCTAGGGATAAAGCGGCTAAGAAGCCTAAAAACTCGGCATGAAATTTTAAAGTTCCTGGGTGAATGATCAAAGAGTTGTACATGCTGAACAAGCCCTAGCCTTATCAGAATCATGGCTAAGGAAATATTTTGCTTGAGCCTCTGACGTTGACTGGTACTGACATTAATACATCGTCCTCCACAGAATGAGGTGACCAAAACCGTGACATCCAAAACATCGGTTCTCACTTCTGAGCTCATCCCTCTGAGTCGTTGAAATAGGTGGGTCTCCTGAGAAAGTGTTCTGGGGGAAGGGTCTTCCTTCACTTCTGAATCTTCCTGCATCATGATTCTTAATTGGGCCTTGTTGCCTCTTTGGGGGAGGAAAGTTTGAAGTACTTCCCGGGGTTTAAAATCTTTTAAAGTTAGAGGGTGCAGGCTTTGGTGGGACCTTAACAACAAAGGCTTTGGCAAAGTCCTTTGCCATTCTTACTGCTTCGGCCATTGAAATAGGTTTGGCATTCTTTACTAAGGTGTCCAATGGCTCGTTCATTCCTCGAATGAATCTAGCCATCAGCTGCTCTTCATCCAATTACGGGGAATATTTGAGGAGAAGGGCAAAAGCTTGATGGTACTCTTACTCTTCAATTGTCTGGCTATCTTGCTTTAGTTCCAAGAACTCATTCAAAATGACGTGCGAGTCTCACTGCCCCCTCTACGCGCCAGATTCCTGGATGGTAGCACAACGGAAGTAGCTTCCTCTCATGAACGGGGTAGGGTTTTCCACTCGGGGCCTCGCCCTTGAATGTTCATGCATGAGACTAAGCTGGTGGTCATTCCAAAAACCGAAACCGGAGAATTTTCCATGCCTGAAAAACGGGGACAATTCCATCATTTTAAATTTCTTAACGAATTTTTCTAACGAAGTCAAGACTGAACTAACCTTCATCTGAATAAACCAGATAGAAGGGAAACTATAACAAACTTAACTTGAAGAAATCAACACTTTTTTCCTAATTGAATTAGGCACAGTCGTTGATCTATTCATTTCAGAAGTCTTTAGTTATTATTTAACTATTCAAGTTCTAAGCGTATTCCTATTGATCAATTTTATTATTAAAACTCTACTGATTCCAGCCTATTCGGCCCATGGGTTAGCCACCAACCACTGGAATTGGTAGAACGAGACAAGTACTCACCCACCCATAATTGAATGCCTTTCTTAACTTTTGCTTTAGAATATAGATACGCACATACTCCTCTTTAAACTTTAATTTCTAAAATAATCCATTGACAAACAATTATTGGTTATAGATATCATAACTCAAAATTTTCATTCAATCCTTGTTTCTCATAAAAATAGTATCACTCTAGACTCTCCGTTCAGACCAACAGGTCAGCAACGAGATCCAGTAAACAGATTACAATAATTTTCTCGTCATCATACATATATATATCTTCCACGACATACGCATGGGTGTCCTAAGCACCGCGAGCTCGTGCATCGCCTAGTCAAAACCCTCCAGGATCCTTCTTAGATGTCCTGGCACTTCACTCAGGGACCGCTTCGTCGGCCCTCGCCCATCGTACCGAAAGCACACCATTTTACACCATACCCAGGCTAGTCAAGACCTGGACAGGTTTTTGCCGCGTGAGCCATCCTTTGAATACTCCCCGCCAGCTTTGCAACTGAACTTCCCTTAGAAAAACACATATACCAAATGCTCCCTCCAGCATTCTGGCGTAAGACAGTCCTTTAAGAAAACAGGGTTTCTATGCAAGTTTTCAGTTTTGATTTTCTTTTGAATACAATGAGTATATCTTAATTCCGTATCCCAAGATTTCTAGATCACAGGTCTGGATTCCTAAGCAGAATTCCTCAAATTCTGTAATCTTGATCCTCAGATCAAAATCAAAGGTCTCAATTTAATTTTAGATTCGGTGTGGGTGATTTGATTGAATTTTCCTGAACTGGTCACATCATCTTTTCTTGAAACTGACGAAGGAGATTAAGTCAAGGTCATAGTCTGATTCAGGGTTTGAGTCTAGAAAGGTTCTCCCTGAACTATCTTTCTTGAAGGGTAATATTTCAATTACTACTTTACTGAACTTCATTCATTGAGTATTTTGCTTAACTGAATTCAAAACTAGTCACGAATTCCTATGAGGAATAAATTAATCATTTATCTAAAATTCTGACTTCGATAGTTTTTCTGAATTTTCTCATTACCATCCTAGAAAATATGAAACAATAGAATTTTCCTTCACAGAGTATTTACTTATTCATTTACCAATATTCATGGGATTTAAACAATGATTAAAGAAAACTCTCATTTTGATATAAAAAAATCTGTATGCATCTATTTATGCATAAAATCCAACTTCTATGTAAATAACACTTTTATATTAAAGAAAATCCTTTTATGCATCTATTTATGCATAAAAATCAATTTTGATGAAACTAACACTTTTATAATAAAAATTTTCTTTTATGCATCTCAATATGCTTAAAAATCCATTTTGATGAAAGTAACTCTTTTATAATTAAAAAAATTCTTTTATTCATCATTTTAAGCATAAAAATCCATTTTGATGAAAGTAACACTTTTATAATTAAAAAATTTCTTTTATGCATCTATTTATGCATAAAAATCAATATTGATGAAAGTAACACTTTTATAATTAAAAAAATTCTTTTATGCATCTATTTATGCATAAAAATCAATATTGATAAAAGTAACACTTTTATAATAAAAAAATTCCTTTATGCATCATTTTATGCATAAAAATCAATATTGATAAAAAAACACTTTTATAATAATAATAAAAATTTTTTTATGCATAAAAATCATTATTGATGAAAGTAACACTTTTATAATAAAAAAATCCTTGTATGCATCATTTTATACTAAAAAATAAATATTGATGAAAGTAACACTTTTATAATAAAAAAAATTCTTTTATGCATAAAAATCATTATTGATGAAAGTAATACTTTTATTTAAAAAAATATTAGGCATCATTTTATGCAAAAAAATCAATATTGATGAAAATAACACTTTTATAATTTAAAAAATTCTTTTATGCATAAAAATCCATTTTGATGAAAGTAACACTTTTATAATAATAAAAAATCTTTTATGCATCTATTTATGCATAAAAATCAATATTGATGAAAGTAACACTTTTATAATAAAAAATTCTTTTATGCATCTATTTATGCATAAAAATCAATATTGATGAAAGTAACACTTTTATAATAAAAAAATTCTTTTTTGCATCATTTTATGCATAAAAATCAATATTGATAAAAATAACACTTTTATAATAATAAAAAAATTCTTTTATGCATCATTTTTATGCATCATTTTATGCATAAAAATTAATATTGATGAAAGTAACACTTTTATAATTAAAAATTTATTTTATGCATCATTTTATGCATAAAAATCCATTTTGATAAAAGTAACACTTTTATAATTAAAAAAATATCCAATATGCATCTTTCTATGCATAGAATTTAAATCTAATCAAAATCACATTTTTATAAAAAAAAATAATCAATATGCATCTTTCTATGCATAGAGTTTAAGTCTAATGAAAATCACTCTTTTATAATAAAAAAAAGTAACCAATATGCATCCTTCTATGCATAGAATTTAAATCTAATAAAAATCACTCTTTTATAATTAAAAAATAACCAATATGCATCCTTCTATGCATAGAATTTAAATCTAAAAGAAATCACTCTTTTATAATAAAAATATTTCTACTATGCATTTTTCTATGCCTAGAATAAAAATAACACTTTTAGAATACACAAACGATGGGAATTACTCTTTTCGAATAATAAAAGGTAATACTTATTTCACAAAATTTAAGAAAATTTTGCTATAACCTCCTTTGTATGGCTAACCATTTTTTAATTTTTTCTATTCTTAATTTACTTAAAAATTATCCCCAATTGCTTTAAAGCATCCTAAGCTAATCAATTTTCACTTTTAAAAGAGAAACAATATGAAAAGTTTAATTCAAACAATTTGATTACTTAACTAGGATAAAGAAGGGCTGAATTTAAGAATGAAAGAGGGGGAAAGCCTTTCCAGCAAGGCATAGTATTAGATTATCATTTTAAAGATAACAAAAAAATTAGAAAACCATTAAAAGAATAAGAAAAAGTAGGATTTCTAACTTACATGAATTTCTGGGAGCTTTCCTTTGGCTTGATGGTTTGAGGATTCTACTCTTGTTTGCAACAAGAGTGGCCACTAAGTCTTTAGAAGAGGGAATGGTCAAAAACTAATGAATTATTAAGAAATTCACAGTTTTTGGCTCTGGGGAGAAGTAGAGTAATAGTGCATAAAACACTATTAAGCTTCAACAAAGGAGGAGGCTTCGATTTATAGGAAAAAGTGAGCTTCTAACCAAGCAAACTGATTCTAGAATTTTCCAGATCAGTTTGGTCAATTTTTGACCATTTTTGGGTCAGTTTAGCTTACTTTTTGGAACTAGACTTGAATTAGGAGAGAGGAGAGATGAAATATCTCAATTTTTAAAAATTTGAAACTCCACCACACATGTGAAATAGGCACCTCCTTCATGAGGGGGAATCCCCACATTTGAGGTGTCAAAATTTCATTTTTTTAGTATTTCCTTTGGTCCTTAGTCCACTCTTCATCTTATGTGAGTATTTACTCATTTTTTGGGGGATTTTCTTTATTTCTTCTATTTATCTCCTCCACACATTTGGATGAATCTGATTGGTCCCTCAAAACCTTAATTTAAAATTTTCAAAAAATCTGGACCCCTAGGATAAGGCCTTTTGAACAGATTATAATTCATTTCTAATGCATCTTCTGAAAATCTTTTTGAACTTCTATTTCAGAGGAATTTATTTTTATAAGAAGAGATATTTTTCCATCCAAAAATATCTAAAATCTGAATAACCTCTCTCTAAAATATTTTCTCTCTCTAAGCCAAAATAGGTAGAAATAAGATCTTTTATATTTCTGAAGAGGGATTTGATTACAAGGAAAGATACTGGACATCTTGAGGGGCTGGGGAGGAATCTTACATGCACAAAACCAAACCATGCACGTACATACGTGCACACATATGCACAAAGCCAAAACACCAAGAGGGAAGCCATTACCTTGTAGATATCTGCTTTCCCTTTGTAGCTATAAAATGGAAGTCATTAGCCTTTTACTTGGTGTGTGTGTGTGTGTGTGTGTGTGTGTGTGTGTGTGTGAGGTGGGGGGCTGGATATGGGAGTCAATTTGAAAGTCCAAGCATCAAAAATAGATAATATATATGTTGAAAATAATGATCATGTCATTATTTATCTGTCAATAAAAATTTCTTAGAATTTATTTTCTTATAAATAGTGGTTGAACTAGAATTGCTAATTAAAAATACCCAAGATGGACTTTAATTCATGCATTTATTCATCTATATATTTATTCACAAACTCTATTTTGCATTACTCTAAAAGTGGTCCTCCTTCACGCAGAAATTCATGGAGGCCTTTGTGACTCTTACTCTGCCACACATGGACTTTACTTGCTAAAGCTACATGATGGCTCCTTGGGTTTATAAAATGGATATAATTAATAAAGAGAAATGAATTAATGTTGGTTTCTTGGGTCCATAAAGGGATACACTTATAACGCAGAGCAAAGGAGTACATTGTACATAAATTCTTTCTAAATTTATGTGTTATGTGGCTTGTTAACTTTTAAATATCAATGATATTCTCTCCAAAATGTATAGTTTGTCTATCTATAGTGACTTTAACTTAATGTACAATGTGTTTTCTAATTCATTCAAGTGTCAATTCTAAATTTAAAATTTCTCCTTTGATGATAAATATACCCCACATGCCACCAGTAAATAAGATTTTTCATGGTCCTATTTAAATTAACTGATGTATTTATAAATTTTCAGGACAACACACTACAAAGTGATAGGAAGCATGAAATTTTATATTTTTTAATACTAATTATGTGTAAGAAAAAAAGTATGACTAGGTTTACATAAATGTTATTGTGGGACTAGTTATGTAAGACCGAATTAAAAAATTGATTTAAAATTATGTGTGCACACTAACACAAACCTATGTTTTCCTCTTCGTACATATGATTTTAATGATGTGTAAGACTCATGGATTGGTATAGATTTCATATAAACTAATTTGGATTTTATAAGAGAGTATTTAATAATCTATCTTTTGGGTTGTGTGCCTATATGAGTTGGTACAAAATAACTAATTTAAAAGTGTTTTGATAGTACTAGTTTAAGTTTATTTGGTAAATTAGTCATTGATTTGGTTGATTATCATGGTGTATAGAATCATGTGCCCTTGCTTTTTATTTCAAAATCTAGGACATCTTTCTCATTTTTATCTTAAAGATCCAATTTTGTCTCTTGGGCTCATAAAGTAAGTTGTTATAAATTTCTTTATACTCATATTTCTTAAAATAGACCACACTCTTTTATATTCATCTTAAAGATCTAATCATATTGTACAAGGTTTGCAAAAATTATATAGAGCACAAGTTTTTAAATGTTAAATTTTTCAAGGTTGTAAATATAGTAAGATCTTATTGATTCATTCTAGAATGTTTTAGATTGATGTTTCTATACTTTGCATTAGATATGAAAAAATTAAAAAAACATTAATTATTGCTACTATCCATAAGACCTAGCGTTATGACATCTAATGTCTACTAGCCATTAGACCTAGCCTTATGGCATCTAATGTCCACTAGCCATTAGACCTAGCCTTATGGCATCTAGTAGACTTAATCTAAAATTCCTTTCTTGGTTACTTCAAGTGTTTATTATGGAGTAATTGGTGACTTAGTGTCTACTAGCCATTAGACCTAGCCTTATGGCATCTAATGTCTACTAAGGCACCTCCATAACACGCAGTGGATATAGAGGCAAGTAAGGCACTGTCACATCAAAAGATCTAGGGAACTCCCGAACATGTAGCATCAACTGCTCTGCCCTATGCTGTGCAATCCTCTCCACAATCATGTGCTGCTCTGCCGCCTTAGCTATAGCACTCTCTACCTCAGTCCAGGCCTAGTCAAAAAGTAAAGCATACAAATAATTGATTAGATAGTCTCTCTCATTAGGTATTACTTAAAGAAATTTATAACTTTAGACCTTAATTAAAACTCTTTGACATACAAGAGAGACCTACCTGCTAAATGTCAGACTCTCTCACATGGAGTGCCTCAACACAGTGGCTTTCTCTTCCGTCTTTGTAATGCTGCTCTAAGATGATCGATCTCCGCTCTTACCTCTATCAACTCCTGAGTGACTCTCTCACTGGTAGGTGTGGGACCCTATGTGACACAATTAACCATGTCGCTCATTTTAAAAATATAAAAAAGTACATATAAACATGTAAACAAATGACTATGAAAAACCTTAAGAAATAATAAATGTGTCAATACCTCGACATCTGTCAGTATATCAATCATGAAAACAAGCGCACCACGTGCTGGATGCTCTCCATGGTACTCTGTACGTCGATAACCACCTCGGTGCCTAGTGCCTTGATCGTAGACAAAGACACAAACGTAGGATTTGTAGTAGCTACACGAAGGGCTAGTGGAAGCCGCCTACCCTAGTCCTGCTCCAAGTCCAACATGATATGTAATGTAGATGGTGTGTCTCTAGATGTCCTACTAGGGATAGCCGCTAACTCGCGATCTATCTTCGTTGCTGATGAGGTCCACAATAGACGAGCCGCCCTCCTCGCGTGACTGCATGCTAGAAGCCTAACACAAACGGGTAAGTCAATGTGAAAGGTTCAATGCTTCGTGCTAACTAGCAATAATGAAGCTATAAAACAGCACTAATGAGCCCACTTATTTCTAATCCAAATCAAGAGAGTAAGGAGAGAGAAAATGATGTAAGAGAATGGGAGGAAAAAAACTTTTTGATTTTATAACCTCGATCGAGGTTCGGTGGCATGCATTTTAGGGTTTGCAAGATCAACGCCTCATATGTACGTGCGGTTTTAGGGTTAGTGAGACAAACGACCAAGATATGCGTTTGATTTTAGGGTTGGTGGTGATCGACGGCTTCGATTTGAAATAGGTATCTCGTTTGAGGTACATGGACAGCTTAGATTTTGAGTGAGTACCACAATCGAGGTATGTTTGACGGTCGCGATTCGACTTCATACCTCAATTGAGATATGTAAACATATGGGATCGCCTACATATCTCGATCGAGATAACGAGGTGACGGTGACATGTACTGGTGACATGGATAGTGACTTGAAACCCAAACCTGTGGCATGGCGTTAGTTGGTATCTTGATTGAGATATGCGGCTTTAGGCTCGAAAAGCACGTGTCATGTTTTAATTGATGGCGATATCATGATCGAGATACTCCGTCCGAGTTGCATCGATGTTCTAATTTTAGAGAGAGTGAACGAAAGTGAGTACCCTCATCTTGCAACAACCACTCTAAAGATGAGTGGGATACTGTGTGGTAAACTAAGTTGGGATAAAGATTCAAGAGTATGAAGCACTTTTGGATTTTCAAGTGATGCGTCTGTCGACCGCCATGCAGATGTAATTCTTGGGAGAAAATGGTTATTTTCATTGGGAAAAACACTTTCAAGAAGCTATTTGCATAATACACTAACATTTAAGCATAAAGAAAATTTTATTACATTGCAAGGAGAGCACAATGTACCATCTTCTCCTCCAAAAACTTCAACAAGAGAATAGAATAGAAAAAAAAAATTTTGTTATGCAATGCCTCAGTTTAAAAACCATGGCAAAAAGTTTGATTCAAGTATTTGTGAAGTAGTTAATTCTTCTTTGAACAATTTATTAGAAGAATTTAAAGATGTTTTTTCGGAAACACTGCTGAAAGGTTTACTTCTGGATAGAGGGATAGATCATCCCATAGAGGTTTTAAAGGTTTCAAAACCAATTAGTAAGCAACCTTATAGACTAAGTTTAACTGAAAGACAAGAAGTTGAAAAGCAGTTGGCTGAATATTTAAAACAAGGCTTTATTAGGCCAAGTAAGTCTCCTTGGGCTTCACCACCATTATTATTGGGTGAAGAAAAAAGATGGATCTATGTGCTTATGCATAAATTATCGTGGATTGAATGCAATCACAATAAAAAATAAATTTCCTATTCCCAAGATAGATGAGTTGTTTGATCAACTCAAAGGTGCTAAATATTTTAGTAAGATAGATTTAAGGTCTGGATATCATCAAGTAAGAACTAGAATTGAAGATGTGCCAAAAACAACATTTAGGACATCTTTTGAGCATTATGAGTTTTTATTTTTGCCTTTTGGTCTAACTAATGTCCCCACTAGTTTTTTATGACCATGATGAACACTATGCTTCATCCTTATTTAGGAAAGTTTGTGGTGGTTTTTATTGATGATATATGTCTTTAGTCAAAATGAACAAGAACATATTGAGCACCTTAGAAAAGTATTTCAATTATTGAGAAAAAATAAATTATTTGCTAAAAAATCTAAATGTGATTTCTTCAAAAAAGAAGTGTAATATCTTGGACGCATAGTGTCTAAGGAAGAGATTTGTATGGATCCTGATAAAGTTGAAGCTATATTGAGATAGAAGGCCCCATCTAATATAGATGAGTTACAAATCTTTTTAGGACTTGCTGAGTTTTATCGAAAGTTTATAAGAAATTATGCTAAGATAGTTGTTCCAATGACAAAATAGCTTAAAGGAAAACAAAAACAATTTAGTTGGACTCATGATCAACAACTAGTTTTGAAAAATTAAAAGTAGTAGCAATAGCTACTGCTCTTATTTTGCAAATAGTGGATCCAAATGAACCATTTATATTGGAAACATATGCAAGTGATTTTGCTATAGGAGCATTATTATTGTAGAAGGGAAGGCCAGTTGCATTTGAAAGTAAAAAGTTGGACAAAGCTCAAAGTAACTATTCAACTTATGAGAAAGAATTGTTTGCAATTGTGCATGCTCTTAAAAAGTGGCGTCATTATTTGTATGGTGTCAATTTTGAAGTATTATCTAACCATGAAAGTCTTAAATGGTTAAGTACTCAAAAGGAGTTAAAATGTAGGAAGGCTAGATGGGCTGAAATCCTATAAGATTTTGATTTTCAAATCAGATATAGAAAAGGAAAATTTAATGTCATGGGGGGCATATGCTCTAAGTCGAGCACCCATGATAAATGAGTTGAGTTTTACTCAACTAGAAAGTGAGTTACTGGCTCACTTAAAAGGAAAATGCGATAATGACCCTAGCTATCAAGTAGTTTGGAATTACTTGATTAAAAAAGATAACTCTCAAATAGAGAGTAAAGAAAATGCAGCTGTTAGTGATCAAAGAGTGTCACTTAAAAAGATAGTGGTTCAAAAAAGGAATCACTTAAAAAGATAGTGGTTCAAAGGAATCACTTAAATAAGGGTCAATAACTGAAAAAGATTTTTGGAAAAAAATTTCCATCGAGAATGGATACTTGTTATATAAAGGTCGCATTTGTGTACCCAAAGAAGAAAATATTCATATCAGAATATTTTACTAGAATATCATCACAATCCAAGTGTGGGACATTTGAGAATTTCTAAGACCTATGCACTCGTTAAAAGACAATTTTAGTAGGCAAGTTTAAAGAAGGACATCCAAAATTATGTTATATAAGTGCCCTAAGTGTCAAGTCAATAAAGCTGTAGGTGGATTACTACAACCACTACAAATACCTAAGGTTATGTGGGAAAGTATTTCTATGGATTTCATAGTAGGAATACCCCGAACAAGTAGAGGGCATGATTCAATGTGGGTAGTAGTGGATAGATTAACGAAGTTGGTACAATTTATACCAACTAAAAAAGAAGTAAAAACATCATAATTGGCTAGAATGTTTATCCATCGTCTATATAGAATGTATGGATTGCCAACAGATATAGTAAGCAATCAAGATACAAATTTTACAAGCCATTTTTGGAAAGAAGTGTTTAAAAAGTTAGACACCAAACTTAGTATGAGTACGTCTGAACATCCATAAAAGCGATGGACGAAAGGGCTAATCAAGTCCTAGAAGATATGCTTCGAGCATATGTTATTCATAAGCTCGGGGGGGTCACTCACAAAAAAATGTGAATATCACGTGCGTTCAATAGAAGCATAATTTTAATTTATGAAACTTACAGAAATATATTTACATAAGGGTATGATTTAAAATTTTTCCAAAAAAATTTACAGATTCATAAAGAAAAGGGGATATTATATAGATTTAAAAATTCACAAATAAGGGATTTAAAATATAGGCCTTGAACGCACGCGATAGAGATATTTTACATATAGTGACCCCCCCCGAGTTCATAAGCAAAATAATTGGAATGAGTATCTTCCATTATTAGAATTCGCTTATAATAGTACTAAAAATTTTGCTATCGATTTTTGTCCATTCATGCTAATGTATGGATTTCAACCTAGAGCACCCATAGCTGTTGGGTTACAAAAAGAAAACTTGCAGAGTGTAAAAGACTTTCTTGAAGACATGCAAGACATGTTAAACATTGCAACAAGAAGCAATGTTAAAAGAGCGCAAGATTGTTCTATTAATTATGAGAAAGGTAAAAGAAGACCAATTAATTTTGAGGAAGATGATTTGGTCTATGTAAAAGTTTTCGAAAAGTCAGAAACTTTAAAAAGTGAAAACGTTCCAAAGTTAAGTCCAAGCTATTGTGGTCCTTATACAATACTTAAAAAGATTGGAAGTGTAGCTTACAAGGTAGCTTTACCTGAAGGATACAAAGTGCATCCTATGTTTCATGTTAGTAGACTGAAACGCAAGATGGGAAACAATGACAACATCATTGAAAAAGAAGAAATAGTTGATTTCATAGAACCACCTATTCTTCCACATGAGCCTAAAAATATTTTTGAATATCGAGAAATGAAAACTGTGGAAAGATAGACCAGAGGAAGGATCAACTTGGAAAAGAGTGGCTACACTGAAGAAAAGGTTTCGTGAGTTTGTTTCGAGGACGAAAACTTTTCTTTCAAGGGGGAGGACATGTTATGAGACTAACAAGAAACATTATAAGGTAAGACTAGAAAAGATTATTTATATGTAAAAGGCTTGCATAAATAAGATTCAAGGGATTTCAAATGGGAAATACCTAAAGCAATGGTTAATAGGTGTTAGGGAAGCCCAAAGGCCACAAAAGTAGGCGCCCCTTTCTAGAGGGAGTTGAGGAGACATTGTGATAATGAAAGGTCTAGGGGCTGAAGATGGAAGGTCATGTATCACATAGGCCTATATAACCATGGTTCATTTGGAATATGGTTGGGTGGATAATGAAAGGTCCATACCTAGCCATTAAAATGTCAAGGGGCTGAAGATGGAAGGTCATGTATCACATAGGCCTATATAACCATGTGTTAGGGTTCATTTGGAATATGGTTGGGTGGAGAATCAAAGTTCTAGTCTTACAAGTCCTCAAGCTATTGATGCAAGGAGCATTACAGTGGAGTTAGCCAGATCAGTTTGAGGGGTTTTGAGAGCTTTCTTGTGTCCGCTGAAGGACTAAGGATAGCAACTGAGTTCATTGGTGCTCTGGATTTTTGTTGTGTTGGTGTTGTGGTGCTAGTTCATAGAGCCCTCCCTATGGTGGTGTGTTTGGACGAGCTATAGAGGCAAGACTCCCAACACATCATTGTTTTGGTGCCCCCACTGAGAAGGGCTTTGAAATCATCCTTCAATCTATTTGGAGGTCTGAAAAGTTTCAGTAGAGGAGATGACTGCCATGATAACTTATTCCAATAGATGTGTTCACCTAAACCCCAAGAATAAGAATACGCTCATAGAGTATAGTTAGAACCGAGTTAGAACCTTAGGAAAAAGGGACTATTGCATGGCCACCTTCTAAATAGAACTAGCTATTGTCAGCCCTAGCTAAATGAAGAAAGAGCTCTTGCATGCATGAGTGGACGAAGTGAGCAGTTTATTGAGAATCAAAACATCCCAAGAAAAAGGGGGTTGAATGAGAGAGAAGGAAGAAGGAAAGCCAAGGAGAACAGAGAAGAGGGTGAATTCGTTAAGAGAGAGCTCTATGGAAGCTTGCTTGTGATTGTTTTATTTGGGAAGAAAAAGACGTGGGAATTGATTGAGAGAACTTGGGTTTTTCTAGAGCAGAGGGTGCAGGAGATAGAGGGTCTTATAGAAAGTTATGGTGCCCTAGGAGCTCTGGGTGTTGCAGCTCTATTAGAACTTGGGTAGATCTAATGTTTTGTTCAACCATTCTTGGTTGTGTGTGAAGATGAGAACCTATAGAGTGTGGCTGCGGTGTTTATTGAGATTAATTCTTGTAGACTTGAAAAGCTTTGCTGGAATAGACTTGTGGAGGATCCCTCTTGTTCTTGATGATCTTTCTTTCTAGCTGAATCCCATGTCTCAAGGTTGTTGAGACAGGCTCAATTATCATCTATATGCAGAAGGGTTTTTATGGTTTTGATTAATCGGTTGTTTATGCTTTGGTCTATGTTGCTTGGTTTGAGATTGTTGAGAGAATACATGTGTGGATGAAGATCTGAGGTTTGCTAAATCAAGTATGAGTCAGTGAGCTTAAATTTTGAGTCAGCAGGATCAGACAGAGTCAGCTGGAGTCAGTTGTGCATTTGGGTGAGTCAGTTGATGCTATGAAAGAGTAGATCTTGTCTTGTTTGAAGCCTACGAAGTCTGCTCTGACAATCAAAGAACAATCGAAAGTCAATTGGATAGGTTGTGGACTGGATGGTGGTCGAGATCAGCTGAGGGCTTGCTGACTTAGGTCAACAAGGGGTCAGCTAGGGGTCAGCTAAGTATCAATAGGAGTCAGTAGAGGGTATACAAGGATAGATCTGGTCTTTGTGGGTTGAAAGGAAAAGATATAGGGTTTTTATTCGACTCATATTTTCAATCAGTCAGGCAGCAATAGTCAGAGTTGTAGAATTGAAGGGGAAAGTGTTCCAAAGTTGTAGAATTGAAGGGGAAAGTGTGGTCAGCACAGGAAGTCAGCTGATAGGTTCAGTGAAGTTTAGAGGCAAGAATTTGAGGTTTACTAATACTGGAGGAATTATTTGGGAGCTTGGTGGACATATTTCTAACTAGGGTCAGCAGAGCAGCTATCTGATAGTATACCTGCTGGTGACTGGGGTTAGCAGCAGCTATCTGATAGTATAGCTGCTGGTATCCAATTCAATTTACACTCAGAAGTTGGTCAACAAGGTGTCAATTGGGAGCATTTTTGGTGGTGGTCAGATCAGGTCAGCTGAGCGATTAGGAGTTAAGATCAGAGCTATTGGAGGTTGGGTCTAACATGGGAGGACAATTGGTGGAGTCAGCCGGATCAGTTTGAGGGATTTTTAGAGCTTTCTTGTGTCAGCTGAAGGACTGAGGATAGCAGTTAGGTTCATTGGTGCTCTGGATTTGTGTTGTGGTGCTAGTTTATAGATCCCTACCTATGGTGGTGTGTTTGAATGAGCTATAAAGACAAGAATCCCCCAACAAATCAGTGGTGTGTTGCCAACCACCATTTTTTACATAGTGCCTAAGAGGTCCCCTATGTAGAAAATAGGGGTTTGGGTGGGGCATCATGCCTCTATGGCGTCCGATGCGAGTGGTTCCATGATTCTGCTACCCCTCCACTTGAAAAGTTTTACCACCATCAGATGCCAGATTGGCGGGACGATGTGTTGCCACCCACTATGTTTTCATAGTGTCCAAGGGGTCCCTTGTGCAAAAAATAGTGGTTTGGGTGGGACATCATACTCGTATGGCGTCCGATGTGGATGAAACTTTGCGAGTGGGTCTATAGGGATACTATCCCTCCATTCTCAAAGTTTCACCACCATCAGAGGCCAGATGGGTGGGATGGTGTGTTGCTACTCACTATTTTTTGCATAGTGCCCTAGGGGTTCCCTATGCGAAAAATAGTGGGTTTAGGTGGGGCATCACACTCGTATGGCATCCGATGTGGGTGAAACTTTGCAAGAGGGTCCATGGGGATGCTACGCCTCCACTTGTAAAATTTTACCACCATCAATTACCATATTGGTGGGACGGTGTGTTGCCACCCGCTATTTTTTGCATAACGCCCAAGGGGTTCCCTATGCAAAAAAATAGCGGGTTTGAGTGGGGCATCACACTCGTATGGCGTCCGATCATGCGAGTGAAACTTTGCAAGTGGCTCTATGGTTCTACTTGCAAAGTTTCACTATTATTAGACTCTGGATGGACAGGACGGTGTGTTGCCGCCCGCTATTCTTTGCATGGTTGCTCAAGGGGTCCCTGATGCCAAAAATAGTGGGTTTGAGTGAGGCATCACACTCGTATGGCATCTGATGTGGGTGAAACTTTCGGTGTAGATCCATGGAGCTACTACCCCTCCACTTACAAAGTTTCACCACCATCAGACGTCGGATGGGTGGGACGGTGTGTTGCCACCCACTATTTTTTGCATAGTGCCCAAGAGGTCCCCTATGCAAAAAATAGCAAATTTTGGTGGGGCATCACGCACATATGGCGTCTGATGTGGCTGAAACTTTGCGAGTGAGTCCATGGGTCTTCTACCCCTCCATTCACAAAGTTTCACCATCATCAGACATCAGATTGGCAGGACGGTGTGTTGCCACTCGTTATTTTTTGCATAGTGTCCAAGGGATCCCCTATGCAAAAAATGGCATGTTTAGGTAGGCCATCATGCCCGTATGGCATCCGATGTGGTTGAAACTTTGTAAGTGGGTCCATAGGACTGCTACCCCTCTACTCGCAAATTTTCACCACCATTGGACGCTAGATGCACGGGACAGTGTGTAGTCACCCACTATTTTAGCATAATGCCCAAGGGGTCCCCTATGCGTGGGACAGTGTATAGTCACCCGCTATTTTTTGCATAATGCCCAAGGGGTCTCCTATGTAGAAAATAGCATAACACCTTACATACACAAACTTTATAAAAATACAAAATCACAAAATACATAGTCCAATATATAAAACAAAGTGTGATATAACTAGTGGATGTCATACATAGAAACATGAGGTCACAAATACAAATGGCATGTAGATTGGTCGATACAAAAACATGATGGGATACACATCTACATGATGGCTAATCCTCATCTGAGAGGACCTAGTAAGCTCCAAGATGATTTGCCTGCTACCTCCTTCTTGGCTATTGTACAACCTGCTACCTCCTTCTTGGCTATTGTACAACCTGCTACCTCCTTCTCGGCTATTGTACAACCTACTCTGCAATGGTCCTCTGAGTAAGACGCTCCTCTACCATGGCTAAGGACTCACCATGTGTAGCAGCAGCAGCAGCTGCATCACTAAGCTTCTGGTCAATCGCATCACCTCTATGCTCATGTCTCATCTCCCATAAGTGGAGGTTAGTGCGTACACATGAGCAACAAAACTGCCACGTGTGTAGACTCCTCCACTGACCCCATACGTGTCTCAAGACCTCGGTCCACCAGACTGCCTACTCCAACTGGGGTGCGTAAAGCAACCAACTAGGCCTGTAAAATAAAATCATCGATGCAAGACCATTGTACTCTTTGTGCCACCTCCTCCTTGGGTGATAAATCCATCTCTACGAGAATCTCAAAATCCTCTGGCATATCCTCAGCAACATATCCATCATCAGCCATGATACCTAGGATAGCATGCCAATTGATCAGTGCTACTAATGGTCCTCCGTGAGACAAGATCCACAGTCACTACTGCTGACCCTAGGTACAAGTCATCTATCCCCCAAAGGCAATATAGGACAAACTCTACACTGCATCGACAAGTTGGATGCCTAGCAGTCATCCCCAATGAGTGGAAAAGACAGTAAAGATGAAAATGGTGGTGGAACCCTAATGTGCACCACCCCCACGTGTCAAACTCGCCAAGGCAAACTCCACAGACTGCGGTACCGGTGTCCGCATGTGGTCTCGCAAAAAAACAACCAAAGAGTCTGGCGAAAGGGGATAGATAGAAATGCTTGGCATCACACGATGGTGGCAAGCTGCATCTCTACCAAGTCTAGCCCACTCTCTCATGTAGTGCTCTACACTGTAGTATGTGATCCATCTCTCCACATCCACCTCACAGACTACTCTATCTCTAGTATTCAATCTCTTGGTCCCGCTCCTGCAACTCCAGAGTGAGCTATGACACCTATCGAGATGAAGCTCATCTAGCTCAGCATTCTGAAAAGTGAAAGTCAACAATATTAAGACAAGTACAAGAAAGCATACTTGAGCAATGGGAAATTAATTTAAACAATGTTCTCACATGGCTATGGGAAGATGATAAAGGTGATGATGCCCCAACTCTCTCCTCAGCTTGGTCTGAAGTAGAAGCCTGGGTGTGAAACTCTGTGGGGCCCTGCACAAACAAGATAAAATATAGGTGGATAACTCCCTAACATAGAAATACACATCATAGAAGGGTTTGGGAGAATACCGTGCTAGTGGTCGGCTCCAAGAAGAGAGCCACATCATGTCGTATAGACTATGTAGCATGATGGAACTAGTGGCCAATGTGCACACCTAGCTCATGCACTGTGACAAATGGTAACATCCCAAATCCATGAGGTGTCCAAAGTGCAGGTTCGAGATGCCTAGCCTACACTCACCAGGCCTCATATCCTGGTCCTGAAACCGGTCTACAACACCATGGCCAGTGCCGGGTCAAAAATCATGATAATCTACCTCAAACCCCAACATAAACTCTGCATATAACTGTTGTGCAAAGTAAATCAGAATCTCATGATGATGGGACAAGGCACCATAATATACCACATATCGTGATAGAATGTGGGCTACCATAGTTGCATGCGTGCGCCAAGCCACCTTAAACGGCCATGTAGTCTCATGACTCACCCATCCTCACGAACAAATAGCTATAATGTCCTCTCTCTGGTGATAGAGGATAGTCGGGATACCTCTCAATGAGACAAGCCCGATGTACTCATCCACCCTGCTGTGTCTCTAGCCATGTTGTCAAAGACTCTACGTCGTCGAGGGAACAATGAGTCTCTAGCATTATCTCCACCCCAACAATGCAACAAGATGCATGGTGGAGGGATGTGGATCTCTTTGTCCGCGACCATCTCCGGGATGGGTCTCTGGACATGCCTCACGAGCCATGATAAAAACTGAAGGGTGCCACGTAACCGAAAGGTCATCTCTCTCTCTCTCTCTCTCTCTCTCTCTCTCTCTCTCTCTCTCTCTCTCATTCTCAATAGTTTTGATCACCCAAGTGAGATAACATCTTGTTGCCTAGGCATGGTTTAGCGCTCCCACATTCTTCTATTTTGCTACTACTCAAGTCTAAAGTTGTGACAGCTTGTTGCAATGCAAATCGCTACGGAAAGTTGTGACAGCCTGTTGTGCAAAGCAAATCCGATGGGAAAGTCTAGGTTTTTTTGTTACTAATGTTTGAACACATAGAAGACACATAGACTTTTGAGGTGTTTAAGTTGCATGGAAATTGAGTTTCCAATTTCACATATCGTGGAATTAGGAAGCGTTACCACCTCAACCCTTAACATAGGAATTGGAGTCCATAGGATTTTTCCTATTGAAAACAAAAAATATCGATGGAGAGGCAAATCCCTCATTAGTGCATACATTTGGGAGCTCTGAATTTTCTGAGATAGGAAAGTCATTAGAGTTAGACCCATAACCATTTAGAGTTAGAGCGAGAGACATTGTGATAACTAATTAATGAATATATATTTTCTACTTAATTTGGGCCTTTCATATTCACCCTTTTGTCTAGTGTGTGCATTAATTAATATCGAGCATTAATTAATGCGATAAGGTATGCCTTAGAGGTATTCAAGTAAGCCCAAAAGGTGAATAAGGCACTATCAAAGGTTCTTTTTCTCTTGGGAAATCTTGAAATCATGGTGGATCATAAGAAATTAGAGCCATGATTAAAGCATAATAAAGAGATTAATAAAAATAGATTAACACTAATCACTTGGGCATAATGTGGAGAGAAAAATGATGATAATCACACACACATCTTCATTTATATGATGCCTCTTAAATAGGCTGAAGGTATAATGGATTAGCTCAAGGCTAAACATTATTAGGGATGCGATTAGGCACTAACAAGAGGTGCCCCTATATTCTCTCCCCTTGATTTTTGGATCTAGGTACCTTTTCCATGATTCTCTCCATTAGGCTTGGCTCCATGTGCCCCACTTACATTTGGTGGAGATTCCCAGTAGCTTGCCATTCTACCATGCTTGTTTTACGTGTCCTCATAACCTTAGAAACATATTCCATGCTAATGTATGAACATGTCATGGGCATTTCCAACACCCTCCTTGATCCATACATGGCATCAACATAAACATGAAAATGAAAATAGCATAGCTCCTAGATGAGCATGGCTCTACATGAAGCCTATATACTAGAATTTTATAAACATATCATTCCCTCCAAAGCCCCATCATAATTCCATGCATGAAACATAGTGCCTCATTGGCACCATCATGAGTTGGGCATGGAGACCCAACACTCCCATCAATCTCCCCCCTTGAGGGCTACGTGGCCAAGCGAGAGACAATGTGGGCATAAACATATCACATAACCTACATCATAGGTGGTTAGAGGTGATTTACATGTGTGGGCAATGAAGATCATTACATGGCTTAGAACCAATATGCATGAAAATTGGCCTCCTCATCATAAGAGGCTAAAACATTGTCTTCATCATGATTTGAAGTTGTGGCATAAGTAGAAGTGCTTGGCATACATAACATGAGACATGACACATACATCTCTAGATGCCCCATTCATCATCATAACATAAGAGGCATGAACCATGGCATAAGAATCATCATACACATCATCTTTTTCATCTTCATTGGCATCTTCATATTTGTTTCCATCTATTTTTACATCTCCATCTGCATCTTCATCGTGCATAGCATCTTTTTCTTCATCCTGGTATTGCACATAATCTTGACATACATGCATTTCCATCATTCTGGCATCTTGACAAAGCATGTAGGCATTCCATTTTAGCATCCTCATATTGCATGAGCCTACATGACCATGGCATGTAGCATAGGCATCCATAGCATAACATCCACCATAGCATTGTATCACATGAATATAGGAATGAGCTAGGCTTGAAAGCCATGAGTGGGTGGTCTTACTCATTATTTGAGTAGTGTCTAAAACTTTTTGCAGAGATATTTGAGATTAATGCTTAATGATGTGGCTTAATCAAGTACAAAACCCTAAATTCCCCCTTTATGAGCATGAAAAATAATGTACCTTTGAATAGCAATAACTCAATGATGCCCAAGAGATTTGCCCAATGTGATGAAGGGACATGTAATAGCAATGTATTAGCATGATTTTAACCCCCATAAGCCATGATTAATTCTTCTTTATCATTGATTAATCAAAAGATAAAAAAACAGACTTCTGACTTTACCCCAGGCCTGAAATCAAGTTTTGGCACCGTTTTCTGCTAAATCTGAGTGCATAGGCATGTTGGGAATGGCCTAAAACCCCTAGGGCTTGAACCTTGGCCTTCACTTTTGTGAGGATGAGGAGAAATGATAGTTTTTCCCAAATTCTATTGCGTGGGTTGCAAGCGCAATGGCGACGAATTGCGCAAGCTTCTGAAACTGATATCTGGTTCGTGGAGATGCCCTAAGCTGAGGAGAACACCCCTTGCAAAAAACTATCACCATAGATATTTTTATTTATTAATGACCAAAAAATGCATGGATTCTATTTTGTTGAATCACTAGCACTGATCTCATTGCAAATCAGAGGTTTAGGGTTTAGGGTTTACTATTATAATGGCTCTACGAGGGAGAGAGAAAATCATATCTCTTGACTCAATGCATATACGAGCAAAATTTCTCCACAAATAATTTTTCAAATTCACTAAGAAAACTCTTGTAGAATCAAAATTCAAATAGGGGTGTACAATGAGGGAAAATGCAAAATCATTAATTAATTTTGAGAAAAGGTATTAAGAGTTATTTCCTAAGGATGGAAGCATCTAAAGGTTGTCATTTTAAAGGGTGGTGTGATGATAGGACGCACCACTGGGAAAGGTGGAACAATCAGTAACGCGTTGTAAGATATTACAGGCTATGGTGTGTGTCTGTTGGGAAAGGGTTAATTAGGATATAAAAAAACATTAATTAATTAATTAGAAAGGCTAGAACGCCTTGTTAAACCTTGCGCTTAAGAACTAACAGATATATTAAACGTCCCTTCTGTGCTTAATTATCTCTCTTATCTCTTCCGAATAGGGACCCAAACGAGAGCACTTGCATTGCATTAGCGTACGCAGATGCCAGCAGGGGTAGTATAGTATAAGGGCGATGAGGCTTTGCTTACCACTGTCTTAGCCAGCTATCTCTCTCACAATAAGCAAGTTCCATTTCTTTTCCTTAATTAAGGTTTTAATAAACATTAATTTCAAGTCTTGCTCAAAGGTTTTAAAACAAACTATTACTAATTAATCGAGAAGCGGGGCTTACCTCGGCAACAGGCCGGGCCCGATGGTAGCTCGATCAAGAGGCGACAACTTGATCGAGATCCACGGACTGCGACGACAGGAGCTCGTTCAAAAGCATGAAAAAGGGAAAAAAAGGCATCGAAAGATGTGAAAAGTTTAGGAATTTTAGGGTACAAATATCTCGGGCGAGATAAGTGGCCACCAACATTCATTTTCACTCTCGCGCAATATATATTAATTCAATTTCAATTTCTGTATCTCGTGTAATATATATTAATTCAATTTCAATTTCTGTATCTCGCCCGAGATATGTTTAATAAATTTTTGTTTCTCGCGTAATTCAATTTTTCAAGCATATGTTAATCCAATTTCATTTCCAATACCTCATCCGAGAATTATTTTATCAATTTTCATATCTCGCCCAAGATATGGTAATTCAATTTCACCCATATATTAATCCAATTTCACTTTCGATATCTCGAACGAGATTATGGAAAAAAAAATAGTAGTTATAAATTGGTGGGCATTGTAGATTATGTTGCTACACACTGGTAGAGTCCGAAAATTCATTAGGATTTACATGTATGCATTAGTGTGAGATTTACATGTATCCAAAGAGTCATTAGTGGGTTGCAAATTGGGTATTTGGGCATAATTTTGAGATTAACTAAAGTAATTGGATGCAATGGGAGGTTATCAAATGGATTCCCAAGAACACAATTTACATTCAAAACTGTAAAAAATCAATAATTTATTGAGGTTGATCTTTCCTTTTATGCTGAATTAACAACGTAGTTGAAAAATATAAAGAAAATTATTGATGAATTAACAAAACCCTTCATAATAGATATGAATTATAGCTAGATACACTTAATCAAATCACAACTAAAATGTGATTAATGCGCTTAATTTAATAACTTTTACTAATTCTAACTGCACTTGGATTAACAAAGGAACTATAATTTATATTTGTGCTTATCATAAACTCAGTAAAAATAGAGAAAATATATAACACAAAAGTCTTATTCTGAATTTTTAATAATTATCGGATGTGATTTACTATTTATTGATTATTTTCTAAAACCTATATTATTTAAGTTATTAATTATAATAAAGAGGTTAATGATAGAATATACCTTAATGTGGTTCGTCAATGGTGAAGTATATAGCAGGTAATTTATTAAAAAATTTGATTGGATAATAATTAGGTTTACTAATGATTATTAGGAAAATACGTAATATTTTAACGAGCTAAAAATTAGGTGTTTTAATTTTAATAAATAGAAAATGAATTTTTCTTCCAATAAAAATGTAAGGGTGGTTTTTAGAGATGTTTGGGAAGTAGAAAATCATGATAATCACTTTTGGATTAAAAAAATAATTAATTTTGTTTATTCTTGTCTTGTTTCTTTTTAACTTTATATCTCAAAGATTAATGCAAAAAATTTAAATATATACTTCTGTGTTCTTTCAATGTGCCAATGGGTTTTTACGTAAAGTGAGTATAACTTATACTTGCTTTGTAAAGTTCTCTTATTTATTCAATCATTAATATCTTGGGAAATCATTGGACCATACTTTCTAAAGTGAAACTTTTTCTTTTTATATTGTTTGATCTTGCCTACAAAGTTTGAATGAATTTGGGTTAAGCTTTCTACTACTTCCTTTGTTAATTGGCTTAATTACTAGTTTACTAGAGACTTAATAAGTGGAGATTTAGAGATAAGTGGTAGATCGAAAAAAGAAAAGTGTTTGTTTCGCTTTAAGGAATGCGTGTGTGAAGTTTCATTGCAGATTGAATTGATTTCTTTATACTTGGTGTGTGAAAGGAAGGTAGCAATAGTGCAGTTTAGGACTACGCAAAAGAGAGAGTATGGAAGGCAATGTTAATTGGTACAAATGTGTGATAATTTAATGCATATGTGATTGATAATTAATACATAAATAACCCTTACACAACACAACATCCTAATACTTAGCTAGCTAGGAACCCCGAAGTTTGACTAATCTAGTGCATAGTAAACGAGTGTCACGTGTCCGGCATCAACCTCCTTTACTGATGGAAAAAAAGAAATACCATTGGATGTGGTGATAAGGGCCTATTGATACATGCATGGATTGTTTCGTAGTCAAGTCCAAGGTTGGTCATCATCTTTCTTGCCTCATCCCTTGTTTTTGGAATGATGTTATTAGGCAGTAGAGTCTTGCTAGAAAGCAACCTAGCATTACACTATCACTTAGTATCCATGTATATGATGCACTTACATTAGTAACACTAAAATTGATGCATTGCTCGAGGAGTAATGAGCTTGGAGGTTTAGGATGACCATTTTTGCAATGGTGTTACAGGTAGTAGAATCTTACTAAAAAGCAACCTAGTTTTAAGAATAGTTGCTTAGGCGAATAAACATACTTTATTACTTATTATCCATATATATAACACACTTACGTTAGTAATGCTCAAATTGATGCATTGCTCAAGGAGTAACGAGCTTGGAAGTTTAGGATGAGTAGGGTGGAGGTTTAGAATGAGTAGGGTCATAAACAACCTTGTCAAAGAAGAACCCTCATAAATGGGTGTGAATGCTTCTTCTCGAAGATATTCCTTAGGGTTTCTTCAAGAAACTAGGACGTTCGGTGAAGCTCCTCTTCCTTTGTCGCTTTGCGGCATGCCTCCTCCTCCTCCTAGGGGGATCAGAATGGTGGTGCTTGGAGGGAGGCATGGTAGGTGAAGGCTCTGGCTCAAGGTTAGTGGGAGGGATGCACGGCCTTGTAGAACAGACAGGTGGGGGAAGCTCATCCTAGCTAGCTACATGGTAGAGAACCTTGGTCACAAGGGACGAGACTACCAGCTTGTCCTACAAATTAGAGCACACGATGTGTTGTTTGTGGAGGTATTTTTTTGAGTTGACGGGCACACCCTAATGGACGCAGACGAGGGTGGAGAGGTTACATTTGTTGAAGCGGTCGGCCCGGCATGTTGTGAGGAGGAAGGAGAGGATATGGGTGGGCATCACCAGTTCATGTCATGTGATGTTGTGCCACTCCATGCAGTCTTTGATTGTGGGACCCTGGATGGTGTCATGCACATAGTGCATGATGTTGCTATGGTGCATGTAAGGCTACTCGAGTCAGGTGAGTTGGAGCGCGTCCTAGACTAGGTCAAGGATGAGGTGCATTGTATGGGGAGGCCTTTTGAGTCGAGCACCCACCCTGGGGCCTAGCTGGCATTATACATGAAATAAAGGCAATTGAGGAGGTCGGGTCCCTAGGGCTACATGATAGGGAAACAATTAAGCCCAATCTGCTGTAGCGAGTGACAACAGTTGGGCCGCTGATGGCTCGGTAGCAGGGCTCGATGTAGTAGAGGAACTTGTGCTCTACTTTGTGTGTGTTCTTCATTAGGTTGAGGATGGCATGGCCATCAACCCAGCTTCATCAAGGCCTCACCCATATGGGAGAGCTAGGTCAGGTGCTTGCCATATTCCTCAAACCGATGGCCTACATGCCATTTCTTCTTTTGGAGAGTGTGAGCAACCACCTCGACAAAGGAGTCGGAGTGCTCGAAGTGGCCACGTGAGCAGTGGGCAGCGAAGCTATGAAAATCTGGGAGAAAATGGTAATAGTTTCGCTAGGCGGTAGGAAGAAAAGTGAGAAAAATGAATGGTGGTGGGCCCTTATACAGATTTGCAGGGGAGGTATACATTTGAGACTCAGACCCACTCTCTATTGTGCTTACTACTAAAGATGGGGCAATCATGAAACCTCAAACTACTACCACCAAAGAACTGCTAATGCGAGGCCTCTACCACAAGTGAGACCCAAGCCCACTCTCTAATGCACTTCCTAGCAAAGATGGGGGAATCATGAAACCTCAAACTGCTACCACCAAAGAGCTGCTCAAGCAAGGCCTCTACCACAAGTGAGCAACCACTCGCCTTGCAGTCCTCCCAGCACAACACAACACACCATGAAGTGGCCCCACGAGGAATCCTTAAGGTACCCAAAGTCCCTCTGCTCTACACCTAGTTATTCCACCACAACCACCATTACCTCAAGTGACCCATGTTCACCACTTGACTGTGTTAACCACATATTGGTTAACACATTCCTACGATAACTATGTCCACACACTTATGTAATGGACGTCGGCACTATATATTGTAAATCCCATCATTTGATGAGGGAAACATCCTAAAGACGCTCCCAGGTATTGAGCTTCTAAGGACAAAAAAGAGGATCTTGGTCAATTAGCCAAACCATAGAGAAAAGCCTTGTAACTATGTTTTGGGTGCCCTGAGTCACTTACTCATGTGGGCAGCCTATTGGGAAAAGGCTTAGAACTATAAAAGCCCATTTCTCTTGTTTGTAACTAATTCTCCCATTTGTGTAATAGAAGTGAAGAGTGTTCTCTCTCTCCCTCTCTCTTGCAACTCTAATCTAGCATGTGTGGTGTGGTTAGGGTTAGGGTTTGGGAGTGATTATTGCTTAATCCCTTGTTCCCTCTCTCTCTCTCTCTCTCTCTCTCTCTCTCTCTCTCTCTCTCTCTCTCTCTCTCTCGTTGTTGGAGATCGCCAATCCGCTACTTTTGTACGCCATCTTTGATTCGAATCCGACAGAGCCTCCGTAGATCGGTGCCAGGTAAGCTCTTTGGCATGCGATTTTTTGATTTTTTGATGTATTTTGATGTTTTACATAGTTTTTGTTGAGAATCATGTATAGCTTTGTGTTTAGAGTAGGATAATTACTTGTTTGAGTGAAAAAACTTGATATTTGGGTGATTTGAGAGCCTTATCAATAGGGTTTTTGCTTAAACCTAGACCATTTTTCTTAATTTTTAGCTTAATCTTGTTTATTTTGCTTAATTTATTTGCATAGGTAGGTTAGCATTGTTAGATAGAACACTAATCTATCAAAACACCAAAAAACCATAAACTATCTTTTAATTATTGAGTAGATTAATTAGACCTAATTAGTGAGATTATTTAGAGGTAATCACATCTTTGGATTAGCCTAAACATTGCTAATCCACCTATCAAATTTTCATGCTCAAACTCCTCACCAATTAGAAGTAATTAGAGGGTCAAGGAGTGATTAATAATGAGATTAAGAAGATTAAAGTTAGAGTGTCTCTAAATTTGTAAAAATCCACTAATTTAGAGGTAGGCTCTAACTTTAGCCCTTTCCCACCTACCTAGCATTAATGAGGGGGTCTTCATTGTCTCCCACTCACTTCCCTCCAAATTCAAAATTCAAATTTAAATTTCAAAATCCAAATCCAAATTTCAAATTCAAATTTCAACTTGCCTACGGTCATTCACGCCTAAGGCCACGTGCATACGCTTCTAAGTGTACGACCGTATGAAACCAAAAAATTATTATTATTATCACGAGCGTACCATTCTATGTGTACGTCTGTACCAACCTTAGCCACCACGAGCGTACCATCGTGAGTGAGTATACGACTGTACCAACCTAAGCATACAATCGTACCATTCTTGAAAAAAAAATTGCCACGAGTTTACCATCCTAAGCGTAAGCCCGTACCAACCTTAGCCACCACGGTTGTACCATCCTAAGCATACGGCTGTACCATTCTTGGAAAAAAAAATTTACCACAGTCGTACCATCTTAGGTATATGCCCGTACAACCAACCTTAGCCGCCACAAGCATACCAACATGAGCATACGGATGTACCAACCTAAGCGTACGATTCTCGAATTTTTTTTTAATGATTTTTTTCCAAATTTCCAAACCTTTAGAAGTGCTTTTGGTCTACCTCCTTGACTCACTAGGGTCATTTTTACACACATAAAAGCCTCAAAAGACCACTTTTAACCTTAAGTGTGCATTCACGCATGAGGCAAAAGTGAGCTAAAACTCCTATTTTGGGCTCATGCACTCACCATTTTAAAGCTTTTCTAAGCTTCTTGCACACCATCGACACCTTTTGGTCATGGTTGCATGCCCCCAATGCCTCTATTGCATTCAGAGGAACCCCGATCTCAATTACATATTCACATGTGGTCGCCACGCCACACATGTTTGGCTGTGAGGATGAAATGATTTTTTAAGAGCCCTCAACTAGTGGGGTCCCTCCATACATGCATCCTGGCAGCATGGATAGCCACCTTGCGTACACTCACATACCCTCTTCTCTATCCACCACAAATATCCCACCCCCCACCCTTGCACCACCTTCCCTTGTGCCACAGCTTGACATTCCAAGCCTAGCACAAGCTCCAGAAAGGGGAGTGTCACAATACTTGCACCCACAAATATCCCATACAAAACCTATGTGGGTGAAAATTTTCAAACTTCTACCAAAATTCCACGGAGTTGGAGACCCCATATACCACATCAAGGTCTTTAACCAAAAATGTCAGGCATTTGAAATTTTTGACGATGCAACCAAAGTCCATCTCCTTGGACTCAACCTCTTCAATGCAAGGTCGTGCAATGGTTCTAATCCTTGGACCCTCAGCACAAAGACGCTTTCAAAGCAGTGAGAGAGGCCTTCATTCTTGGTTTTGCACCCTACGGGCCCAAATGGAGCCCCATCATCCAATTGTTCCAATTGGAACAAAAACCAAAGGAAACATTACGTGACTACATCGCACACATTAAATACCTTGATTCACGTTGCGAAGAGAGGAAAAAATTGAGTGACAAGCACTTAATAGATCTTTTCCTCTTGGGGTTGCACAATCCAAGGCTACAAGACCACATGTTGGTTAAGGACCCCCTCCACCTTTGATCAGGCCTACAAAATGGGCGATCTTTCTTGATGACAACATGCAAGAAAGCTATTCCACACAATCGGCCACCGCGCCAATACACCCAAAGCTCATTTGTAACATTACCTTCCTCTCCTCCCGGGCCCAAAGCCTTATTGGTGGCACCACCCCAAACTACCTACTCACACAAAGTGTCATCACGACCGATACCAATCTTTCCATTCCAACCATTGCCTCCAGGGCAAACCCTCTTGCTCATGGAAAGACTCAAACTAGGTCCATTGCTAAACCTGTGGATCCCACACGCTCCACCATCCCAAAGACACCCCTAACACCTCATCTCCCTTTGTCAATGCCTCACATGGACCTTAAACCACTTGTGCACATTATAGGTGCACCCGTAGAGGGAAACCACCTCTTCTATGTTTTCTCTGCCATGGACCCCATAGAGTGGCTAAATGCCCTCAAAAGAAATGTCTGCCAGTGCAACCACAATGTCTCACGGATGTGGAATTGACCATTGCAATGAGGATTGCCCTTTGCAATCAGTTTCTCAATCCACAGTCAAAGGCCTGCCATCCCTCAATGTGTTGAGCGTTCAACATGGGAAGATTTTTACTATCCCATTGAATGTCGTCACACACGGTAGCAGGCCAAGCTAAATAAGGCCACATCCCAAAAGAAACAACGCTCTAAGCACATTGGCCAAGGTGAAGATCGGGTTAGCATCCATATTGGCTTCACAAAGACCACATCCTCCTCCTTTGGGAGCGATGATCGTACCGAATTGCCACTCCCCCATGCAACCCAGCAAAAACTTACCAAATGGGAAAAACAACTGGTCACATATCCCAATGCCATCCTTGAGAAGCAACATCTTCAGAAGACCCAAGCACTAGTAGAGCAATACCGTGCTCAACTTGAGGCGCCACCCATTTTTGTAACCTTTGACCCAGTGCTGCCCGAGTGTGCATTGTCCCCCATAGAACCTAACCTTCCACACCAGGTAAGGCAGGAGTCCCAAAAATCGCTCCAAGCTAAGAAAAATCCGTTTGCCAACATGATGTTGACAAACGACGATTTCTCCCCACATGTGCCTCATCATCCTCCAATGCCTATTCCACAAACAACCGAGTCCAAATCGCACATTCACATCGAACAACTCGATTAGAACACTGACAAAAAGTCCAAAAGCCACTCACGAGGTCTGTACACCAAATTTGTTGAGGTGTTTTATCCTCCTACTACGGCCACCAAATCTTGACCTCCACCCCTGTCAAATAAGGACCAAATTATTGAACTTCCATATACTATTGCTGGTCCACCCTATGATCAAGGCCCCACTCCTCAAGAAGCTCCTACTCATCAATGCGACCTGGTCGGGCTCTCTGCCTTCCTTTCCTCCCAAATCCAAATGCCCATTGGAACCTTGTTAAAACGTAATCCAAATTTATGGAATGACTGTTTAGGGTTCTCAAACACAACACAACTAACTACTTCTGACACAGCAAAGACACCCCCATTAGGTAACACTAACTTCAACTCCCACATCAGGCTAAACATAAACAGAGCATAGAGAACACAGATTGAACAGAGATTTGCTAAACAAGATAGAGAATAACAGAACAGAACTGAAATACCATGTTTGATTGATCAAGATGAATCATACATCGCTTTCTTCTTCTTCTTCTTCTCTTGTAAAAGACGACTACAAAGCCCCTATAAATAGGCGACTTCAGACAGTTTAGACGGTTGTAACTAGAATGTCACAAGACACTAACAGATGATATCCGACTAACCAGATCATAACAAACTCCGACTGATCAATAATCCGACTGAGTAGAATTCCGACTGAGCAAAGATACATATATCCGACTAAGCAACTATTAGGTAACTATTAGGTATTCTATCTGTAGTTCAACACATGGCACAGCCCGGTGGTTGATTTCAAGGAAATCGGACTTGAATTCACAATCCCTTGATCAGAAAATACTGGCCACATGACAAAATTTGATGCTGCTTCTTCAAATGTCAGGTACTACATCACTTTGCTGCTCAGCCTGCATCCCTTCAACAACTAGAACCTCCTTCAAAACTTCAGTCTTCTCTGCTGATTTATCTTCCACTGAAGTCTCCACTGGTTGCTCACTCTGACTTGATGTTTGCACACTCAAATTTATAATAGGTACTTCCACCTGAACTTCTAGTTCCTGAAACATTTCCTCCACAGTCCTATCACTCTGAATCTTCACACTCTGCATCTCTTTCAGTTCCTGTACCTGCTGAATCCAGTACTCACGTTCTTTCTTCAACTGTCCAACCTCTTCTACCAATCTTGCCTCATGCTGAGTTACAAACCCTGTTTTCATAACATCATAGGGATAATTTATCATTGTAGACATCCTCTCCTTGATCATTCCCCAAGAATCCTGCATAGTGCTATGCATTTGTTGCTTCAGAATCTGTACATCCCCTTGTGCCATCAGCACTCCATTTACATCCAACTCTTCATTCATCAACATCTGTTTTTCCAGCACCTGTAAAGGCTGAAGTCTCAATCTCATCATTTCATTATCAACCTTCATTTCTGCATTATCTTTAGCCAATTTGTCCAACTCAAATGTAACCCTATCATCCATTTTTGCTGTCCATTCCTTGAAGATTCCTAAAGACATCTTAACCTTAGCTATCTCCAATGCATGTTGTTCCAATAACTGAGCCTTTTCAGCAATATGCGTCACCTTTGTCTGCTTCAATTCCTCCTCAATCTGCTTCATCTGTGCACTTTTAGCCTGGTAATCCTCTGAAGTGACTATCTCATTCACAAGATGCTGCTGCTCAATCTTCTCCTGCTGACTCTCAATGAAATACTGAAGTGCCTTCAGATACTGCTGAGCATTACTCACATCCTTCACAACAAACCCTGGTTGATTCACCACCTGTTCTCCAAATTCAAGTTTTGCAACTAACTTGCTTCCCCCCAATTCAAGTTTCCTCTTCTTGGACAGTGTAAAACTCTTCCCCAGCATCTTGGGTGTTTGTGAACCTGATGCATCAATCAAAGTCTGCACTTCTACACCCTCAACATATGGTTTTTTCTGAGCTCCATATATCACCTTGAAGGCCTCTGTCGGACTGTACCCAACTGTAAGCATGCTCTGATACAACTCCTTCTTGTCAGGCTCCAACTCATCACATTCCAACCCCTGCTCTACAACCTTCTCAGACTGCTGCTCTACTTTGCTGTATTTTTCTTTATCTGGCAACATAATCTCTCCCACTTCCACTTTCTGTGCATACTGAAACATGGCAGCTAAATAAGCACTCAACCTGCTATTTGATTGTGTCTTTCTCTTGTCCGACCCAAATATTTCTCCATGAATCTTGTCAAATAACCAATGTGCCCAGCTAACCTCCTCTCCTTTCTCTGCCCAAGACAATGGTGCATAATTTTCCTTCGACATGTAATCAAATTTTATAATAGAGCACATTCTTTCAAGATACCATCTGAGCTGTTCCCTCCTAGCATAGTTGACATTCCTTAACATATAATACTGTCTACCCCCTTCTCTGGCACCAAATTCCTTCTTCAAGGCTTCATCAAGACATTTTGGGATCACAGCATCCGAAACATAGGGTAATTTAAATACTTCTGCAACCATTTCCACAGTAAGACTCACCTTTGAAGAAATTGCGCCTTTTGTTTTTCTGAGTATCTCCACCTGGCTTTTAGCATAGAAGTTATTCCTCCAGTCATCCCATGGCAAGCCTGCAAACTCCTGCAAACCGACTTGCTTCAACCATGTTGCATTCCCTGGTGCTGTCCCATCTAGCTCTACTTTGAAATCGGTGTAGGGATCCATCAGCGACTGTGTAACTTTGCCAGTAGACAACGGTGTAGGAACCTCGTCTTCGTCCTCAGCCGCACGCTCCTCTTCCTCAGAGCTGCTAACATCAACTCTCATCGTTGCTCCCTTCCTACGAAGCCTCTTCTTCAGAGCATCCCACTGCTCGTCCTCCGCTGGTGGTTGCATGCCTGCAGAGCTCTTAGCTTTCGGCATAGTGAAAGGCGAGTGCAAGGAAAACGCAGAGAAAATGCGCGAGTGGTCTTGCATGGACGCTTGACAGAAAGAACCTCGCACACGCTTGTACGCGCGAAAAGTGCGATCAAAATCTGGCTGTCTCGAAATGATACTCTCCTTAAGTGTCCACTCACCGCTCAAATCAAGGTACCATGCAAAATTGTTAAAATTTTCAAAAACTCCGACTCGCTGAGATCCGACCCAGCAAAATCCGACTGAGTAGGAATCCGATGCAGACCCATATCCCTGTATTGTCGGACTTTCTTCTGGATCCATTGTCACCTGTTCCACCTGTATCAATGCTGAACTTGCCCAATCCAAATGTGGTGGTTTTCCTTGAAACTTTTTCAACCTGAACCCATTAATTGGTTTCTCAACCCTAGTTCCAAAAACATCAGCCACAATAAAGGTTCCTTGTCCCAGATCTTCAACAATTTGATAAGGCCCTTTGTATCTCAGTGTTAGCTTACCAGGATGAGGTCCCAACCTAGAATTGTACACCATCACCCAATCACCAACCTGAAACACCTTAAATTTGACATTCATACTCACCCAAGCCTGTCTTCTTCTTTGAATCACCTCAGTGATGTAAGAACTGACTAATCTGTCCTCTTCCAACTGCATCAAATACCTGCTCCTGTACTTCACTGACAAACTTGGAGACATTTTCTCAGCAGTTACTCTTAAACTTGGTACCACAAATTCCATAGGCACAACTGCTTCTAATCCATATACCAACCTGAATGGTGTCATCCCTGTTGTAACTTTAAAAGCTGTTCTATGAGACCACAAAGCAGAGTCCAGCTTCAAGTCCCAATCTTTCTGGTTATCCTGCACAATCTTCTTTAGGATCCTTACCAATGTCTTGTTGGTACTCTCAGCTTGTCCATTCGCCTGGGGATGATAAGCCGTAGACTTTTTGTGCATAATCATATGAGTTCTTGTCAGTTCAGAAATTACATCATTCAGAAAGTGAGTTCCCCTATCACTTACCAGTTCGACGGGACACCCAAACCTGGTCATGATATTGTGATACAAGAACTTTGCAACACTTGCAGCCTTGTTATCCTTCAGAGCTACAGCCTCAGCCCATTTTGTACAATAATCAGTAGCAACAAGGATATACCTGTTACCTCTTTGAGTTGTTGGTTTGACAGGTCCCACAAAATCAATTCCCCACTTCTGAAATGGTTCCAAAGGCAAAATAGGATGATCTGATATCCTATCTGAATTATCTGGCTGTCCAAGCTTTTGACAAATCACACATCTCTTGGCATATTCATGGGCATCTTTCAAAACTGTAGGCCACCACAAACCAGCCTGCAATATTTTCTTTCCTGTAATATCCCCTGAGAAATGTCCTCCTGCTGCTCCTGAATGTGCTTCCTGAATTACTGCCTTCTGCTCATACTCAGGTACACATCTTCTTATCACCTGGTCAATTCCTTTTTTGTACAATGCTCCAGCAATCACTAAGAATGGTCTACTCTTCAAAGCAAACTTCCTTCTCTGATCTGGAGTAAATTTTACTGGCATAAATCCCTCAGTTAAAAATGTCAAAAACTGATCATACCAGGAATCCGACTCAGCAGCCTGAACTTCAAACAATGGGGCATCGGGTAGATCATCATCCACCCCACTTGGTGCTTCTCCAGTTTCCAACCTGCTAAAGTAATCAGCAATAGCATGCTCTTTTCCCAAAGCTTCTCTTTCAGTCACAGCATAATTCCTTTCTGCAGATGATAATATCCGACTGGCATAAAATACTGGCCTGTACCATCCTTTCACCCTCTCCTGCATCAGAATTGCCCCTAATGCTACATCTGAGGCATCAACAAAAATATGGAAAGGTAGAGTCCAATCTGGTGGCTGCAAAACTGGTGCAACAGCTACCATCTTCTTCAACAATTGAAATGCCTTCTCTTGAGGCTCAGCCCACACAAAAGGCACATCCTTCTTAGTTAAATGTGTCAATGGTGCACAAATATTGGCTAAATATCTGAGGTACCTGGCATGCCATTTGATCTGACCCACAAACCTCATTACTTCCTTCACATTGGTAGGAGACTGTGCTGTTTGAATAGCCTCAACCTTCTTCACATCAATTGCCATGCCTTCCTGTGAGATCACATGACCCAACAAAATCCCACTCTTCACAGCAATCACACTCTTGTAAGGGTTCAAGGCCAGTCTGAACTGCCTACACCTCTCCAAACACAACTTCAGATGCATCAGATGTAAGTCCTTCTTACCAAAAACAGAGAAATCATCAACAAATACTCTCATGAAGTCTTGTAAGTGTGGCTCAAAAACCTTATGTGCCACATAATTGAAGGATGGTGGTCCATTTTTCAAACCAAAACTCATAACAGTAAAATCATATGCACCAAACTCAGTGATGAAAGCAGTTTTATGCTGATCCTCCTCAGCAACACTAATCTGATTGTAACCTGAAAAGCCATCCAGAAAGCTATACATTTCATGACCTGCTACAGCATCTAACACTGCATCACAAAATGGCATTGGAAAAGGATCTGTTATGGTTGCTGCATTGAGTTTCCTGTAATCAACACATACTCTCAGCTTCCCATTTTTCTTAGGCACCACAATTATTGGAGATAATCATGTCACCTGGCTCACAGGTTTAATGAACCCTACTGCCAACAACTTATCTATTTCTTCCTTCACCTGCAATGCAAAATTCGGATTCATCCTATACCTTTGCTGCACCACTGGAACTGCATCTGTTCTTAAATTAATCCGATGCTGATGTAATGCAGGATCTATACCCTTCACCTGAGAATACTCCCAAGCAAAGACATCTATATAGTCCTGTAACAACTGCAAAAGATCCTCCAAAAATTGTCCTTCCACCTGCACACTTACTTTCACCATCCTTGGTTCTGCATCTGTACCCAAATTCAGTTCCTTAAGATCATCTTCTTTAACCCGACTGGACGTGCCATACTTCTTGTCATAAATCCTTACAGCCATCTCTCCTGCCTCCTTTTGCTCTTGTTCCATCTGTTCCTTGGTAGCAATCTCTGTTTTCTGTTCCAGCAACTGTCTGAACACTGTCCCTTCAATCTCTTGACCTGGCAAGAATTCAGACTCTTCCTGATTCTGATATTCCACAAGCTGCAATATTCTTTCTACATCAACATCAAATAGTGGCACCACTGTTGGATTAGCCATTAAAAACTGTTCCTCCTCATCATCTTCTATTTCTTCAGCAAGATTAATTGTCTGTGCAAACAATGGCTTTTCTTTAAGAGACATATTTCTCTTACCCTGCATGGTTACAGTAATCTTCTTTTTCCCCTTGGTCAGAACCACCACATTCAATCCCCAATCCTGTTTAACTTTAGCCATTCTAAACCAAGGCCTACCCAGTAACATTTCATAAGGTGATAGTGATTCTGACATTCTGATTACCACAAAATTTACCAAGAATCCCATACCTGCAACTTCAATTTCCTGCTGCTTCAAAATTCCCAATGGTTGCACCCTGGTTTGATCTGCCATTTTCACCTGAAATGGTGCTGGGGCTAAACTTGCTGCACCCATTTCTTCGTATACAATTTCAGGGAGAATGTTAACCCCTGATCCTCCATCCAAAAGAACTTCATCAAACACCCTGCCCTGGTACTCAACCTTAATGACAGGAACCACAAAGTCAACATCTGCTGGATCAATGCTATTAACTGCTGGAACCAAAGTCGGATTATCTCCTGACTGCTGATCCTGAAGTCTTTTAAGCAATCTTTCCTTAAATGCTGGAACCAAAGCTAACAACTGATCTAATGACAATTGCAAGGGAGAATTTATGAGTACCTCAAACCAATCTTTGTCCCTTTCATCCTTCATCTTCACATGGCTTGCTGACTGATGCAGAACTAACTCTTCTTCATCCTCCAACTCCGATTCTTCTTGCTTGTCCTGATGCTTCAAAATTCTTCTTTGTACCTGGTCCCTTATGCCTTTTTGTTCCTTCCAATCAATTGGTCCTTTCTGTTTAGACCTGGTAACAGCCAATACCTCAATATCCTCAATATCCTCAGTATGCTCTTTGCTTTGCTGCTCCTGTATGTTTTGACCTTGCTTTACCTGTACCTATTCATCTTCTAATTGAATCATGATTACATTTGCTTGAGCTGCTGGTTGATTCTGTTGTTGCTGCTGCCCCTGCTGGTTATTTTGATTGTACCTAATCACTGGGACACCCCTTTCTTCTCTATGTTTCACCCATAAGGCACATCCTGGCCCTATCCAATGATCTGGTGCTGAACAATAAACACAAGGCATGACTCTTGCCTGTCTTCCTTCAGTGTTTTCCTGTTCCCTTGATGGTGGTCTATCAGATCTTGCTCTCTGAAATCCTCCTCTGCCCTAATTGGAACAGCCTGGTTTGCTGCAACCTCACCCCTGCCTCTACCTGCATAAGGTGTAGTCTGACCCCTGTTCTTGGGATTATACCAACATAAAGCTGTCGTATGCCCATCCTTGTCACAAATTTCACAGAACTTCTTTTCTTTTGGTGCTGCAACAAAATAACCTATCTTTCTCAATTTACTTACCAAATCCTCCTCTTTGGATTGCTTTGCTTTGGTCTTGTGCTTTTTCTTTGTCTTCACCTCTTCTTCCTCACTGTCGGATCCTGCTTCTGAATCCTCCTCCTCAGAATCTGATGCGGACTCTGGCTGGTCATCTAAATCCGAATCATTCTTTCTGGTGTGTTTGCCCTTGCTGCTTCCAAGTCTTTTCTCTACTCTAGCTGCTGCAATTACCAAATCATTAATTCCACCTGCAATATCAATGCTAGCCACTGCATTTTTCAGCCCACTTCTCAATCCTTTCAGAAAATAACCTGCCAGCATCTCATTGGTGGGTCTCTCATTTCCCTGTAACCTTTCAACCAGAATTCTGAATTTCTGAGCATAGTCCTCTACAAGCATCTTCTTCTGTCTGATGTCTCAGAGTTTTCTTAAAATGTCTGTTGGAGTCTTTTCCCTCCTGAATCTCTGTAAAAAAGCTGTTCTAAGATCATCATATGTTGGGAAGTGTGGTATCCCATATTGGCTAAACCAACTCATGGCCTTCCCTTCTAGAGTTGCTGCAAATTGCTGCAATTTAACTGCATCATTGTACAACACAGTATACCCATTTGCTTCCCATTTTGTCTCAAACTGAGCTACATGACAATCAGCATCCTCCTTAGATCCTCCGCTGAATTTAGCTGCTTTCACCCTAGGGTTGGGTAGTTGTTGAGCCATCGGATTTGGCTGAGGTGGTTTCCTAGGTCTTTGCCTGGTAGCCCCCCTTAATGGGTTGAACTGAAGACTCCTTCTAACTCCTGCAGACCTTCCTGTCAGGATTAGGGCGCCTAGAAGTCCCCCCACTAGCCTCTTCTCTGGTGCAACTGAACTTTCCCCCCCTTGTCCTACAACAATTTCTTCAGGGATTTGGTGTTCCTGATCATCTTCACCCTCGTCAGCATAATAAAACGGGTCAGGGTTACCAATTCGAGCCTGAGCCCTGGTATAGTAAACCCTTCCTACTCTTCTGTCCCCCTCTGACATTCATTTCCCTTCTCGTAACAGAACGGGACCAGCGGGATCGCCAATGTGTTTAGGGTTCTCAAACACAACACAACTAACTACTTCTGACACAGCAAAGACACCCCCATTAGGTAACACTAACTTCAACTCCCACATCAGGCTAAACATAAACAGAGCATAGAGAACACAGATTGAACAGAGATTTGCTAAACAAGATAGAGAATAACAGAACAGAACTGAAATACCATGTTTGATTGATCAAGATGAATCATACATCGCTTTCTTCTTCTTCTTCTTCTCTTGTAAAAGACGACTACAAAGCCCCTATAAATAGGCGACTTCAGACAGTTTAGACGGTTGTAACTAGAATGTCACAAGACACTAACAGATGATATCCGACTAACCAGATCATAACAAACTCCGACTGATCAATAATCCGACTGAGTAGAATTCCGACTGAGCAAAGATACATATATCCGACTAAGCAACTATTAGGTAACTATTAGGTATTCTATCTGTAGTTCAACAATGACCTTCAGGATTGGATGGAAAGAAAACTACAGGCTTCTATGGAGGAGGGCACTACCTCAGACTCCTCGGATGAATTTGAGTCCCATCATCTAGACTTACTCCATCACCACAACCCAGAACCCAAAGGCGCACGCACAATTCACGTAAATGTATTGGGCCACTACTTTGAGGGTGATGACATCAACACAGCCTTGCCCATTTCCTATAACATACATGTGGTCAAAGACATCCTAGATGGAGGTGGTGGCATAAGCATCCTCACACAAACATGCTGGGAAAACTAAGACCAACCACGCCTTGTCCCACCACATTTTTTATCAAGCTTGCGGACAGGAAATCTACAAAACCCCTAGGCATAGTACATAACCTTAAGGTAAAAGTCTGTGACATGACATTCCACCTAACATTTGTGGTGATGGACTTTCGTAATGCCACCTATGATAGCATCTTGGGTAGACCCTTCATGCGCCAAATACAACCAATCGATGATGACTGGTAGTATGCATCATGTCTACCTCCACCGCAAAGGATCTCAAACGCTTAAGGTCAATTTATATACCTGGCACTCACATCCCATGGCCAAAGCTCCCTTTGTTGAAGACTCTGTGTGACCACCGCTAGGAGCAATGATCTCTTGGTTTAGAATGCTTGTCATCAAACCCTTGGTGACATATGCGGGTGTCATGCACAGTCGCTTCTATCAATAACGACCAAATCGACCATGACTAGTTGAAAATCCTTGCTACACTTGACTCCCTCCCTGATCACAAACTCGGCACATAATCCGTGCTCCCAAACGGCCATTGTTGAAATATAACCCCGTGATTATGTAAGTGTGTGTGGGTGTCAGTGGTGTGAACACACCCTAAAGTTAAGTGATAGGGTTGTGTGAGAAAAAGGAGTTGTGTATGTGAGAATACACCATAGAGTACATGAAGAAGAAGTGAAAGAGAATGGAGATGAGGATTGGGAAAAATTCATGTGTTTGTAACTAAATACACACCACACTCTCACACTCTAGGTAAGAGTGTGGTATCAGAGCTCAGAGGAGCTGCAAGGGAGCAAAAGCTAAGAAAGGCCACGTTTCTTGAAGTATTAAGCAAGTATTAGGCCTCTCAAATGTCACATTGCAATCAAATGTGGAGATTACCACAATAGGGAGAGGCGTCATCATTTTGGAAAAAAAAATTGTTTTTGTTGATTATAGCCATTTTATCAGCCCCCTATAGCTTCCAGATGCATCTTTGGGACCCTGAGAAGAAGGCCATCAAGCCTATAACAACTCCCATGAGCTTCTAAGGGATTTTGGAGGTGTCCAGATTTGGCAGCATTACTAAAACAAAAATTTACACATTTCCTTTTTTGGCAATTTTGGATCTAAAGCAAGGTTTGGTGCATATGCAAGCCAATGCAAGGTTTGGTGCATATGCAAGCCAATGCAAGGTGTTTGGGCTAGTGCAAGTGATGTATGTAGATGCTTGGATGCTAGAAGAAACTGAATTACAATGGTATATGCAGAAAAACGCAGAATTGAGGCGGTTTTTATATGGTTTCATGTAATGTCAAGGTTATGCATAAGTGATTTTTGAGCCATTCGGGTTACCATACACTCTTGGCAAGCAGTGGAATGTGGAATATGGATGTTTGAGGCTAAAACACCTGTTTTGCAAGTGACAAGGAGTGTATTGATGCTTGTTGCCTTCATATATTGCTTCCGTCCGTGTTGGACACCTTGATTGCATTAGTCCTTGAGAACATTAGATAGGTGGCAAGTTAAAAAGGCATCCTTGGGGGTATTGGTAGCCTCCCCGGCGGGTGACAGTAGGCCGACTTTGGGGTCTTAGTGGTTGTAGTAGGTAACCCCACTATCGGAGGCCTTGATGCTTATGGTTATACCTATATGTGGAAGTTGGATGCTCATAGCTTGTATTACGCCTGAGATGTTTGATGCATAAAGTGGATTGGTAAATGCCTATGTGTTGGGACTGATTTGATGGCAGATGTATGTCATATTTATGACCTTTTTATGGTGATACTCTGCTGAATTTTTCGTTGGTTTTGTTGCTGGATTGCATCATGGGTGAGACAACCCAAGTAACGCAAATAATAGGTGAAAAGCTCACCAAAGACAACTACAGTGTTTGGAGTTATAGGATGGAAAATTTTTTGAGAGGAGTGGGAGCTTGTAATAAACAGGTGATGATAGTTGCCCGTGGTTATTGGAATTGAATCCGTCAGATGAGTAGAAGCTTTCCTACAAGCAATGGATAGAGAGATTGCGGAAGGTCTTGTATTGGATCTTGCTTTGTATATCGGAGTCCCTTATACCACATATTAAGAAGGCAAATACGCCATAGGAAGCCTGGGAGATCATCCATAAGCTTTATGGAACAAGTATGGAAGCACGAAAGATTCAGTTGAAGCATATGGCGAGGGAACCACAACATTACCGATTATGGCGAGGGAACCGCAACATTACCGATTATGTGGCTGAGATTAGGCAAATTACAGAGGATCTGGCTAGTATCAATTGCCAAGTGGATGATGATGATCTTGTATCGGTCACCTTGAATGGATTGGGGCCACAATATAAGTCACTAGATACATCAGTTTATGTGCGAGGTACTATGCCGGACTTTGAGGAATTAGTTGCCTTATGCATGACCGAAGAAGTTAAGTTGGGACTCGGAGCTTCTAGCCGTGGAAGCAACAGGGATCAGATGTTCTATCATAGTCGAGTCCGAGGTGGTTTTGGTTGTGGCTGTGAGCATGACAACCATAATGCAGATCAAGGAGAATACTCATCTAGAGGCAGTGATTATGTGCCTAGAGGCAGGGGGAGAGCACAACCCCGTGGTAGAGGTCGTACAGGCTACCAGCAGAGAGAGATGGAGAGTGTCACTGTTGTGGCAAATATGGGCACTTTGAGCGTGATTGCTACCTCAAGCAAAATTAGTAGTATGGTCGAGGACAAGGTAGAGGCCAAAAATATGGAAATTATGTGGGATATGACATTGGCAATATGTATGCCAACAAGTCCAGTGGTCACTTGTTTCCTATGTAGCATGTACTATGGGTAGCATGGTTGAGCCATAGCACACTCAGATGACTGGTTTCTTGACTCGGGAGCTACAAATCACATGACATATCACAGAGAGTGGTTTGATAGGAAGGATGAGTTGCAAGATAATGAATATGTGGCCATAGGTGATGACACTATGCATAGGATCAACCACATTGGGACAGTTCCTTCGCTAGAACAGGATGGTACACAGAACAAGCTAGGAGATGTGTTGTATGTCCCCACTATTACAAAGAATTTGGCTTTCGTTGGACAGATGACCGATCAAGGGTTGCAAGTCCATTTTAATCGGTATGGACATTTATTGAGGAGTTTCATGATGGTAGACCGGGCAAGTTACTTGCAAGGGGCCGGAAAAAGGGTCGCCTATTTGCTTTGAATGCAGGAAATCCATGTCTACACACTAGGATGTATGCAAGGTCCGGATCTACACAAGATGAGTGGGCTGAGTTATGGCATAAAGGATTGGACATGTAAATTTTCAGCACTAAAAGCTATGCAATTAAAGGAAATTGCTCGAGGGCTGCCCAAATTTGGTCGCATAGACTTTAACCATGTATGTGAAGCTTGCCAGTTTGGTAAGCAGTCTAGACTCCCATTTCCAAAGAGGGGGAGAGTATGCCGTTATCCTTTGGAAATTGTGCACTCAGACATTTGGGGACCATGTGAGAATGTGACGCTATCAGGGTCACGTTACTACATTACATTCACTGATGATTTTAGTAGAATGACATGGGTGTACTTTCTGAAAGCCAAGAGCAAAGCGTTTGAGGTTTTTCTCGAGTATAAGGCAATGGTTGAGAAGGAGTTGGGTTGCTACATAAAATGCCTACGCACAGATGGAGGGGGAGAGTACCTCTCGCATGAATTTGATGCATACCTAAGAGAGCAGGGCATATGGAGATAGATTACATGTCGGTACACCCCACAAAAAAATCCAATTGTTTGCTGAGAGAAAGAATCAGGTGATTGCCGAAGCTGCTAGAGCAATGATAAATGAGATGAACATGACTTTGTCATATTGGGCAGAAGCAATACATACAGTAGTACACATCATGAATAGGACACCAACGGCTGTGATACATGAGATTTCTCCTTATGAGAGGCTTTATGGAGTCAAACCAACAGTTGCATATATGAAAGTCTTTGGCTGCGTTTGTTATGTGCATGTACGAGGTGAAATAAGGAAGAAGATTGAGCCTAAAGCAGTCAAATGTATTTTCTTGGGATACCCGGTTGAAAAGAAAGGGTATAAGTGTTATGATCCGACCACAAGGCAGGTATATGTGAGTCGAGATATGTGAGGTTCAGTGAGAATGAACCATGGTACAAACCAAAGCCTGTGATGATAGATGATGCATATGAGAAGCAGCATCAGACACGAGTAGATGTACGTCATGCAGAGCCATCAAGCATGACTATGTTAGGTCCGTTAGAGAGTGAGGAAAGCACAGGCAGTGTGAACCCATGGAGCGGGAGATTACGTGACAGACAGACAGTTGGCAAAGGCAAGAAGAAGGTAGATGTGGAAGAGAGCTCAGGTGAGGAGAGTATGAATGAAGAGCATGGTTTGCCATATGTTAGGACACCAAGCACAAGACAGTTAGAGAAGTATGTGCCACCTCATGCGAGAGTGAATGAAAAGAATGCACCGCAAGTGAGGAGATCAGAGAGTCCATTACCCAATGGATAGGCTGACATACAATGGCTACATGAGGATGCATTATGCATATATGGTGTCTCGGGTACAACATAAAGAGCCAACGTGTTTTCAGAATGCAGTTGGAAAGCCCGAGTGGGAGGCAGCAAAATGGATGAAGAAATGGATGCATTAATTCGCACACAAATACATGGGATCTTGTGAAGTTGCTGGTAGGAAAGCAAGCCATTGGTGTTTGTAAATGGGTTTTCAAGGTGAAATGTAAGTCAGACTAGTCAATAGAATGCTATAAAGCAAGGCCAATTGCAAAGGGGTATGCACAGACATATGGTCTAGACTATGATGAGACATTTAGTCCAGTTGCAAAGATGACTATGGTCAGGTTGGTGATTGCATTGGCAGCCATGTATGGCTGGAAACTACGGCAAATGGATGTTAAAAATGCGTTCTTGAATGGAGATCTTCAAGAAGAGGTTTATATGTAGCAGCTGGATGGGTATGTGCACCCGAAACATCCACAGTATATGTATGCCGGTGAGGAAAGCCTTGTATGGGTTGAAGCAGTCACCTCGTGCATGGTGTGAGCGCATTAGCAAGACACTATTACATTTGAAATTCAGCCAATCTAGGGCTGATTTTTCACTTTATGTAAAGCATGTTGATGGAAAGATGGTTGTGGTGGTCATATATATGGATGACTTGATTATTACTGGAAGTCATGTGGCTGAAATTTCAGTATCAAGAAGAAGTTGTCTGCTGAATTTGACATGAAAGACCTAGGAGAACTTTAGTACTTCTTAGGCATTGAGGTCATAGACACTCCTGCAAGAATCTGGATGATACAAAGGCAGTATGCTTTGGATATGCTTGAGAAGTATGGCATGACTAGATGCAAGATAGGAGATACACCGCTGGATCAAAATGTGAAGATGTTTGATGATGAGAGGTACTTATAAGATGTACCGTAATATGGTGGGTAGTCATATTTACCTAACCATCACATGCCCCGATTTGAGTTATGCAGTAGGGGTGATTAGTTAGTTTATGCAAAGGCCATGTAAGAGCCATCTTGATGCAGTTGGAAGGATCCTACGACATGTGAAAGAAACTACAAATTATGGCCTATGCTATGACAAAGGTGGACAGCTATGCATGTATGGGTTCATAGATGCAAATTGGGCTGGTAGTGTCATGGACAGGAGATCTACCAGTGGTTATGCTTTTTCTTTGGGAAGTACTATGGACAACTGGAGTAGCAAGAAGCAGCCTACCATCGCCTTGTCGAGCACGGAGGTAGAGTATTGTGGAGCAGCCATTGCCGCATGTGAGGAGGCTTGGTTGAGGATCCTACTTGTGCAGATTTTGGGATCCATATATAGGATAGGGTTGTCATATATTGTGACAACATAAGTAGTATCATGCTTGCTAGGAACCCAGTATATCATGCACGCACCAAGCATATAGAGGTGCATTACCATTTTTTTCAAGAGAAAGTGGTTGCAGGAGAGATTGACTTGGTCTATGTTAAGACCAATGAGCAGGTTGCTAATATTTTCACAAAAGCATTGAGCAGGGACAAGTTCTAGTATTTCAGGGCAGCATTAGACCTTGATGATGTGCAAGCTCATATATTGAGCTTGAGGGGGAGTGTTGAAATATAACCCCGTGATTATGTAAGTGTGTGTGGGTGTTAGTGGTGTGAACACACCCTAAAGTTAAGTGATAGGGTTGTGTGAGAAAAAGGAGTTGTGTATGTGAGAATACACCGTAGAGTACGTGAAGAAGAAATGAAGGAGAATGGAGATGAAGAATGGGAAAAATTCATGTGTTTGTAACTAAATACACTCACCCTCTAGTAAGAGCCAGACTAATCCCCCGACTCTTCTAAAATCGAACCCGAAAAAACTTCCCTCGCTCGGAAAGCACGGGCGATTCCTCCAGGATATTTTTGCTCTAACATAGTCAAGGTCATTACTGACCAAACTGATCCGACCGAACCTGTAAGTCACTTGGTCAGATCAAGGAAGAACTTGCACTTGGATCATAGAGACCGACGCTTTTTTTCCCATCGAGAGGCACAGCTGTTGATTCTTTTCCATAGAACAATTACTATCTGGGATTTACTTCATCTATCGTACTATAACAGAATTGAGTCTCATTTTACGGATCCATCAGTCCCATGGGTTAGCCAACCGCCCAACCACTGTAGTGATGGGATCCAATTAGGAATTTGGTTAGGTTTTGTCCCGGGTACCAAGGAAAGGAGTTCTCAAGCCCCCTAGCCGGATATTCATGCAAACTTAAAGCTAGTCACACAACTTATACACCCAACATGAAAGTGCCTTTTTCGCAGATTCAGCTGTCTTTAAAACAGTCTTTTAATGAAACCATATTGTCATTGATCATAATCCTCCAAAATGTCCGGTTGAATCCTAATTTCCAGTCATTCCTTCATCGATGTATCTATGGCATCATTGGAAACCAGAACGCTCACCACCTGTCCACTCAGGGGCCTTTTGGATAGTTCCTAGCTCATAGTACCCGACAATATTTTTACTTACAAAAATCAAGATGGAATCTTCGTTGAAGATCAGCAAGATCAACCAACAGATCCATATAAAAGAGCCATGGACTCATCCATTGAGGACTAGCAAGGTCAATCAACCAGATCCATGTCCGGTTTCAGAAAACAACTCTTACTCCTTGTTCCAATATCTTCCACCATGCACGTGTGGGTATCTTCGGTGACCCAGAGCCTGAGCACCGTATGGTCACCACCCTCTAGGATCCTTCGCAGGTCACCGCTCATCCACCGTACCGGAAGCTTACCATTTGCTGGTCAAGACCTCGGCCGACCTTGCTATGTGAGACGTCCTCCGTTGACTCTCCCTCAGCTGCTGTTGCAACTTTATTAGTTAGGTCTCCACAACCTCATTCACAAGACGGTCAAAATGCTTGCCCAGCATTATTGACATGAAACAGTCATTAAAATAGGTCATAAATACAGTTTCTATAACGAACTCTCGTCTTTCCACATTGTTCCACATCAATCCACATTACTTAATCCACATCCAATTCATATGTATACCTATTCTCATCCAATCACATCATTTTCCATCTCATCCAATCACATCATTTTCCATCTTATCACATCTTTCCTTTCATTCACATCACATATCTAAAAAGATGCAGGGGAGAAGAGAGCTTGAGCTCTTGCAAGCACACACACACTCACAAAACCCTAAAAGAGAGCACACAAGATGAGAGGCTGAAAATATTCATCTTCTTCACTCAACACTCAACACACCATATACAAAGATAAGAGTACACACCATATGAAAGGTACTCAACCAAATACATACTAGGGTTCTCTATAGTGTGAACCCAACTAAATGAGCTGGCGCTATAACTATATGCCAGAATGGCTGTCACACAACAGCCTGTCATCCCACTGGCCGCATATCACCCATGATCTCACCAACCATGCCAGTGGTGTAAGTGTGGGGCCTATCCCCCCAAGCAGGTCATCAGTGTCCACCGCCTCACTAGATGATGAGCTCGATATCTTAACACTCCCCCTCTGCGGAGCTTCTCTGTACCCAATGCTTTGGTGAAGATGTCAACTACCTGATCCTATGTGCTGACATAAACAAGGTCGAGGTCTCCTGCCAAGACCTTCTCTCTAACAAAATGGTAGTGGACCTCTATATGCTTCGTGCTAGCATGAAAAACTGGGTTCCTGGCCAACTGTATACTGCTAATGTTGTCATAGAAAATGAAAACTTGTATATCCACTAATAGACCCAAATCTGCAAGTAGCTTTCTCAACCAAGCTACCTCACATGCTTCCATAGCAACACCTCTGTACTCGGCCTCTGTACTGGATAACGCAACCGTAGGTTGCTTCTTGCTGCTCCAAGTCACAGCAGCACTCCCCAAAGAAAACATAAAGCAACTAGTAGATTTTCTATCTGAGATACTACCATCCCAATCAGCATAGCTCAAATCTAGCCTGGTGATCGCCATGTAGATCAAGCTTCCTACTATGCGCCTATACATAGTAGGATCCTCCAAAATCTCTCCTGAATCTGCACTCAGCTTGCCATTCTGATCCAATGGCACTGAGATAGGCTTATAGCCTGTCATACCATACTTGGACACAACGTGTCCAAGCCATACTGTCTCTGTAGTAATCCAATACCATGTGGTGACCTAATCACCTCAATGCCCAAGAAATATCTGAGCTCCCTCAGATCCTTCATCTCAAACTTCTGTCTAAGCAAGATCTTTACATCAAAGATCTCTGCATCATGGTCCCCCGTAATGATCAAGTCATCTACATAGATGACAACAAGCACAACCCCTCTATCACCGTGTCTCACATACAGCGAGAAATTTGCATTGGCTACATGAAAGCCAATAGAGACACGATATTCAAAAACCTTGTCAGACCATGCTCTTGGTGCTTGTTTTAAGCCATACAAGGCTTTCTTCAACCTGCAAACATGCTCGGGGTGACTCACATCCTCATAACCAGGTGGCTCTAACATATACGCCTCTTCCTGCAAATCCCCATGCAAGAATGCATTCTTTACATCCATCTGATGTAAAGACCATTGCTTTGACGCAGCCACTGCTATCACAACTCTCACTATTACCATCTTGGCAACTGGTCTGAAAGTTTCCTCATAATCAATGCCATATGTCTGCGTATATCCTTTGGCTACCAATCTAGCCTTGTACCTGCTTATGCTTCCATCACTGTTATGTTTTACTTTGTACACCCACTTGCATCCAATGGCTTTCTTGCCTTCAGGCAATTGCACTAAATCTCAAGTCTCATTTCCATATAGTGCATCCATCTCCTCATCCATAGCTTTCTCCCAACAACACACATTTCCAATAGATTGCATGTGGGCTCTACAACCTGCACAACCTTTGCCATGTATGCATAGTGATGTGCCACATAACCATCATAGGTAAACCTCTGCACAGGGTTCTTCACTCTCCCAGATCTTCGCAGCTTCTCCTGGTCCACTTATCAAAGACTGTGATTGCTGACTTGCATTCTGTGCAACCACATTTCCACTCACATCAGCCCCAAAATAGCTTCTTTTTTAGCAGCATACCAGCTGCTCATCTCATCAAAAACAACATCCCTGTGTACCCTCAACTCATGTGTAGTAGGGTTATAACACACCTGTATCCCTTTTGCTCTCCAATAAACACACATTTTTCAGCTTTTGGATCCAGCATAGTTCTCAGCTCATCTGGCACATGCACATATGCAATGCATCCAAAAACTTTTAGATGAGACAAATCAGGTTTTCTACCAAGTAAACCTCTCCTCTTGGAGTTACATCATGTATGGCTGCAGTTGGAGTCCTGTTCATGATGTAAACTACTGTAGAAATAGCCTCAGCCCAATAGCTATGCGGCATATTCTTCACTTCCATCAATGCTCGTGCAATCTCAGCAATGTGCCTGTTTTTCCGCTCAGCAACTCCATTTTGCTGCAGAGTGTATCTGTATGTAAACTGTCTCCGAATACCATTTTTCTTCAAAAATTCAGAGAACTCATTGGGAGAAGTACTCTCCCCCTCCATCTGACCTCAGGCACTTTACATATTTTCCTGTTTGCTTTTCAACCATAACTCTGAAATTCTGAAAGTGAGTGAACACCTCACCCTTCTCCTTCATGAAGTATACCCACACTTTCCTTGTGTGGTCATCAATAAATGTCACATAATACCTGCAGCCTCCCATAGACATGGTCTTTGTAGGACCCCATACATCTGAATGCACAACATCTAGTGCATTTCTGCTCACATATCTGTTACGTGGAAATACATGCTTTGTTTGCTTTCCAAATTGGCATGCTTCACATATTTTTTGCATACCTTCAACTTTAAACTTTGGCAGCCCTATCACAATTCCTTTAGTTTGCATAGACTTCATTATCTGCACATTCACATGTCCAATTCTTTTATGCCAAATGTCTGTGTCTGCAACAATTCCTGAACCATTTGCAAACATCGTAGCACTCACTTGAGGCATGTTTACATTCAACGTAAACATTCTACCCACTCTGTTGCCTTTTGCAACCAACCTGCACTTGTCTTTAAAGTCTTCAACATAACAACCATCAGGGCTAAACCGAACCTGCAAACCTTGCTCAATCATCTGACCAGCTGAAACCAGATTCTTTGTTATGTTTGGAACATGTACATCTGCAAGGTACTTCACTTTGCCATCCTGCATAGACAATGACACATCTCCAACATGGGCAATTGGATAAGCAGTGTCATCCCTGTTTCCACAAAACCTGGTCTTTCAAGGTTTTTCATCTCCTTGAACCACTCCCCATGACTTGTCATGTGGTTCGAAGCACCTGAATCAACGTACCATACATCATCTTTATGTGCTGCTTCAACATTTTTAGACATGGCATTAACGACATGCTGCATAACAAACAACCTTTCATTATCCTCATTGTTTCTGCTCAAGGATGCATAGTTGTTTTGCTGCAATTTCCCATTTTGCATGTCAGTCTGCTTCTTATAACAATCTGCCTGCCCATGTCCAGGCTTACCACAATAAAATCATCCACGTGTATCATTATACTACCTTTGCTAATTTCCACGACCTCTTTGACTCCCCCTGCCTCCTGTGAATTGGCCTCTTCCACCTGCGTGTTGTTGTTGTTGTGAATTCTGGGACTGTTGTTGTTGTTGCTACTGGCCATAATTTTGATTACCTATTCGGCCACCTCCTTGACCGCATCCACGGCCTCCTCTACCTCGTCCTCGTCCTGAACTTGTGTAGAACGCTCTGAACTGTTTTTGTATTGTGAAGACTGTTGGTCTTCACCCAAGCTCTTCTCTTCTATAATCAGCATAAACACCAAATCTGTAAAATTGGGAATGTTTTCCTGAGTCTAAATAGACATCTTGAACGCCTTGTATTGTGGCCCGAGACCACGTAGACAGACTTCCACCTTATCATCGTCATCTACTGAAACACCAATAGATACAAGGGATTCCACAATACCCTTTATCTTCAATGCATAGTTATTCACAATACCCTTTATCTTCAATGCATAGTTAATCACAAACATACTCTTTTTCTCCATAGTATGAAGTTCATTCTTCAATGCATAGTTATTCACAGTACCCTTTATCTTCAATGCATAGTTATTCACAAACATACTCTTTTTCTCCATAGTATGAAGTTCATTCTTCAATGCATAGTTATTCACAATACCCTTTATCTTCAATGCATAGTTATTCACAATACCCTTTATCTTCAATGCATAGTTATTCACAAACATACTCTTTTTCTCCATAGTATGAAGTTCATTCTTCAACTGTATCTTTCGTACCTTGGTATTTGTTTCAAAGAGTTTTACCAAGGTGTCCCATGCCTCCTTAAGGGACTTGGCAGCCTGTATGTGCCCAATCATGGTGTCCTGTATACTGATAGAGAGCCAATACATAACTTTTCTGGCTCCTTGGTTCCAATCCTTGAACTCTTTCACATCTGCACAGCAGTCGGATTGATCTCCGGTATCTCCGATGCCTCTTCATGCTCACCCTCTATGTAGTCCCAATAACCCTTTCCCATCAGAAAATTCGTCAACCTGAACCTCCAAGCATGGAAGTTGTTCTTATCAAGCTTCTTAGCAACAATCTGGTTTATGCCATCATTTGACATCTTGCCAGACACACAAATTTACCAAAAACAGCACTCTGGTTTGTCCTGCACAAACTGCTATATTTTCTGCTGCACAGCGATACTGTAGTACACTCAAATGTCACAACCCCAGTGACCTCAATGTGCATACATACACCCAATGGCAACTATTGACCTCCTTGTAGCACACAGTGTCTACACAGCCAATCTATCTTCCTGCAATTCTTAAAACAGAGTTCTGCAGAGAATCGATGACTTACTCGCAGTGCTTGAAATCACCTGCTTTCTAAAAAACGGAGGTCTTGACGTGCCCGAAACGCGTTTTCGGCCCAAAAACCGTTGTCCGATAGGTGTCCGATAGTTTCCCTATAGCTTTACTCCCGCGAAGAAAGCTCCTCAATCAGAGATCGTTTGCCGGTGCCTCCCGTAGAGCTCCCGACAAGGGTGTAGTCTCGCCAACACAAATAGGGAAGAGGAGTTGAAGCTCTTACCCTCGTACCGCTTCCTGTGCTTCTCTTGCTTGTAGCTCAGCCCTTAGCATGAACCAGGCCCTGATACCATGAAAAGATATAGGGGAGAAGAGAGCTTGAGCTCTTGCAAGCACACACACTCACAAAACCCTAAAAGAGAGGACACAAGGTGAGAGGCTGAAAATCTTCATCTTCTTCACTCAACACTCAACACACCATATACAAAGATAAGAGTACACACCATATGAAAGGTACTCAACCAAATACATACTAGGGTTCTCTATAGTGTGAACCCAACTAAATGAGCTGGCGCTATAACTATGCCAGAATGGCTGTCACACAGCAGCATGTCATCCCACTGGGCATATCACCCATGATCTCACCAACCATGCTAGTGGTTTAAGTGTGGGGCCTATCCCCCAGGCGGGTCATCAGTGTCCACCGCCTCACTAGATGAGCTCGATATCTCAACAATATCATCCATTCACATCTATCCCAATTTACATCACATCCATTTCACATCACATCTCATTCATTCACATTTCGATTCACATCTCATCCATTCACATGTCATATCATTCATTCACATCCTGATTCACATGACATCACATCTCATCCATTCACATCACATATCATTCATTCATACTTGTCCAACTCACATCACATCACATCCACCTATTCACATCCATCATATCACATTCATCCATTCACATCCATCACATCACATCCATCCATTCACATCCATCATATTCATTCTCATCACCATCCCATCACATACATTCATCACATCTACCCACATCATATCTCATTCATCCCATCCACAGTACATCATGTCTCATTCATACACATCTCATCTCATTCATCCACATCCATCTCATCTCATTCATCCACATCCATCTAATCGCTCACATGTACGACTACCCACATCTATTCATACATTCACATCTATTACTTCACATCCACATATATTTCACATCACATCACATCTCTTTATATCACACCACATCTTATCCACATCTACATCACATTCACATCACATCACATCTCTTTACATCACACCACATCTTATCCACATCTATATCACATTCACATCCACATATATTCTTTCACATACACATCCACATCTATTCTTTCACAAACACATCCACATCCATTCTTTCACAACACATCCACATCCATTTTTTCACATACACATCTACATCCATTCTTTCACAAACACATGCATATCCCTTCTTTCACATACACATCCACATCCACATCCATGTACTCCCCATCTCACCCTTTTCACATATCCTCTCATCTCATTCTCATCTCATCATTCACATCCACATCCATTTCCATTACATCACATCCATTTCCATTACATCACATTCACATCTCATTCTCATCTCATCATTCACATTCACATCCACATCCATTTCCATTACATCACATCTTATCACATCTTATTTTCATCTTATCACACACATGCTATTCCCATTTAATAGCTTTTTCTAGTTTGATACTGATAATGGGACTTTTTCTAAATTTCTACCAATTGCTTGGCCTAATTAAAGGTTCCTTTTCTCGAAGGACTATTTCTATATTCCTTCTCAATTCCTCAATTGAATTATATTCAATATTCCTCTTTTGAATAAAAGAATTCATAAAATTTATAGAAATCAATTCTACCCATATTTTCACTTTTGGTAAATAATCATAAATTGAATAATACTAAAAATTCCTCTTCTTTCCATTTAATTTCTTGGATCTTAATTATTCCTCTTCTTGCATTTAATTATTTGCATTCCAATGTCATGGGGATTCCTCTTTTATCATCAAATATTTCTCATAAAATAAATTCATCTAAAATAAAATATCCATTATTTCAATATGCTAGGAATTTCTCTTTTCCCATCTAAATGATGGAATTCCAAATGTCATAGGAATTCCTCTTTTAACATTTAAATATCTCTCATAGATAAAATAAATTTATCTAAAATTCATCTTTGAATTTAAATAAAATACTCATTAACTCCAATATAACCACACTTTACCTCCTAGATTGCTTGATTCTTTAATTAAAGTAGAGGCCCCCAACAAATCAATTGGTTTGGTATGTTGATGAAGACTCCAAGGAAGATTGAAGAGAGAGAGAAGCTCCAATCTCTCCAATTTGTAGAGAATTTTTAGAGGATAATAGAAATATCATTATTTCAGTATAATACTGGCATGGTATAGTTCTCATATTTTTTACAAAGGACTAAGGATCTATTTATAGTAGGTGAGGGAGGCCTCTAACCAAGTCCAACTAGTTTCTAGAATTTTCCAGGTTCAGTTTGGCTAAATTTGGATAAGATTTGGCTCCCTTTTTAATTGGTTTGATCCAAGAGAGAGGAGAGATAAAAATATCACAATATTTTTGAGTTTAAAACTCCACCACACATGTGAAATAGGCGCCTCCTTGAAGATCCCCCTTCTCCTTTACCAAGGTGTCAAAAATGTATCATTATACCCAAAAGATCTCATTTTTTTAGTAATATTCATAGTTTTTTACTAATAAACCTTGTACTTAGTCAACTCTATCTTATGTGGGCATTTACTCATTTTTGGGTATTTTTCTTTTATAAATTGGACTTATCTCCTCCCCACACTTGGATTGATCCTATTGGCCCCATAGGAACCTTAATTGGACCATAATCTAAAAATTCTGAAAATCTAGACCCTTAGGCTAAGGTCCTTATACTTATTTTCAATTAATTCCAATTGCACATTGGAAAGTTCTTTTTGAATTTTTTTTATAGGGAAAACCATTTTAGACACTAGGAGAATTTTTATATCCAAAAATATCTCAATTTTGGATTTCCTCTCTCTAGACATTTTCTCTCTCCAGGCCAAAGCAGGGTAAAACAGAATCTTTCTTTTATTTCAAAGAGGAGAATAATTATAAGATCACAACAAGGGGAGGTTCTTACACCTATACACCTCAAAAGCTGGAGGGAGAAATCTTACACAAATGCCAGTTTTGGGTTAAGCATGGAGTTATCCTGGGACACACTATCTCCCAACAAGGAATATCCACGGACGATAGCAAGGTGCAGCTCATCCTTGAGTTGCCCCACCAACTAATTTTAAGGGAGTCCAGTGCTTTATGGGACATGTTGGCTATTATCAACGTTTCATTTTCATGTATGCCGATATAGTTCACGACCCCTTTATGGACTCTTGATCCTCTTTGAGTGGAGAGAGGAATGCCAATAGGCTTATACCACCCTCAAGAAATCCTTGGCAAGTGCTCCTATTGTAAGGTCCCCCAACGGGGACATTATCTTTCATGTCCACATCAACACCTCCACCTTTGCTCTGTTGGATGTGTGCTAGCCCAACCTAGTGAACATAAGATAGATTTCCCCATCATCTTTTCCAGCTGACTAAATGAGGCAAAAAGAAATTACACCACAACTAAGAGGGAAGGGTTGGCCATGATTAACACTGTTAAGAAGTTTCGCCATTAGACGACCAACTTTATCTTCTTCGTAGACCATCAAGCTCTTCTATATCTAGTAAATAAGCCATGTGTACAACAGAGGAATCACGAGATGTTTTTTGAACTTGCTTGAGTCTGCGACTTCACTATCATAGTGCAGAAGGGCTCACAGCATGTCTTGGCAAACCACATGTCAAGGATCCCCAATGGCAAGCCACCGGTGTGGGAGTTGATGATGATTTACCAGATGCTGCCTATTCCAATTATGTTTAATTCCTGAGTGGGGTGAGGAGGTAGCACATTTTCTAGCCAATGGCTTACCAGTTGACCCCCTCCTCAATAAGGACCATGCATGACGCCTCATTAAATAGGCGCCCCCTTACACCAACTCATTGCAGGCCAACTTTACATGCAAGGAAAAGATAAGATTATCAGACACACTGTGTCCATGAAGAAGAATATGTCTTCCTTTTAGAACATGCTCACTCTGCCTATGCTAAGGGGGGCACTTCGTAGTAGATATCACTGCATCCAAAGTCCTTAGAGCTGGGTTATGGTGGCCCACCTTAATGGCTAATGCAGTGGAATACGTCAAGCAGTGCGATGAATGCCAACAGGCAGCAATCCCCCGCTTTAAGTAGAGCATGCCCCTAAACCTTGTTGTGTCCTTGCAACCATTCAAAAAGTGGGTTATTGATTTCATTTGGGGCCGATTAGTCCCACGTCTAGATACACTCAAGCCTGATATATTATGACCACCACAGACTACTACTGCACGAAATGGGTCGAAGCTCGGGCTACCTGTAAAGTTGATGCACGCTCTATCGCAAAATTCATGTATGAGCCGGTAATCACATGCTTTGGATGCCCCCTTGAGATTGTGAGTGACAATGGAATGCACTTTATTAATGAGGTAATTCAATTCCTCTTACAATAATTCCTTGTCACTCGTAGTAGGAAATATTCCCCCATATTATCCCCAAGCTAATGGCCAAGCAGAAAGTACCAACAAAGTTCTATTTGCCATTCTTACCAAGACAATTTTGAGGCCGCCGCAACGATTGGGAACAAAAGTTGCCAATAACCTCTGGGCCTATCGAACTTGCTACAAGGCTGTTACAAATGCAACACCCTTCAATTTGACCTATGGTACTAAAGTGGTTATGCCAATAGAGTTCTTGGTCCCAAGTTTGCGAATTGTTGTACAAGAAAAACTCATGGGAAATGTCCTAGGCTATTTCTTACTCGAGCTTAAAAGCTTGACGAAACATGCCTCCTAGCTATATATACCATGATTGTAGAAAAGCTAAGTCGTAAACAATGGTTTGATGTGACCAGCTGAAGGATAAGAAAATGAACAAGGGTGACATGGTCCTCCTCTTTAGTACAAAAACACATAAAAAGAAACTCAAGCACAGAGGCTTAGGACCTTTCCTAGTTACTAAGATAACCTCGCAAGGCGCTGTGCGCATAGAGACACTCAACGGTGTCGAAATGGTAAGATATTTCAATGGTAGAAAATTAAAATACTACTATGGCCCACTAACTGAAACCACCCTTAGGGCCATTCACAAACAAAAAAGAAAAAAAACAAAGAAAAAATTACCCCATGAAGAAATGAAACAAGCAGCAGCCCAACAAGAGGCTAAAGCGAGGTAAGCCAAACTTTGACAGAAAAATATAGTGATCAACATGGCCCAAGTTGTATACCTCAAAGAAGAAGATTGGGAGGTGAAGCTTGCTTGGTTATGGTTAGGAATGACCACCCCAATGAGCTTCACCCAAAAATTAGCTCTTGTAGATACAGGGGCTAATTAAAACTTAATGTCTTATGAGACATGGCTTTTCCTTGGGCAACCCCCTCCTCAACAGAATTTCAAGATTGCTTCACCTGGAAATATACGGACATGAAAGGTGTACCTCTTGAAGTGGTTAAATACACCATCCCCATGGTAGAAGGAGTAAGGCCAAGGAAGAAAAGAGCATACCCTATGAACCCCAAGTACTCCAAGATGGTCCGAGAAGAAATTGATCAGCTCATAGATGCAGGATTCATCTATAAGATAGAGCACACCAAATGGGTCTCACCCATCGTGATAGTGCCTAAAAAGAATGGAAAAGTGAGAGTGTGCACGGACCTCAAAAAGGTCAATACTGCCATGATACAAGAACACTACCCGTTGCCCTTCACAGAACATGTCCTTGAGTGGGTCGCAGAAAAGGAAGCCTACAGCTTCCTTGACAGGAACATGTGCTTGAGTGGGTCGCAGAAAAGGAAGCCTACAACCAAGTGATGATCAACCCAAAGATCAACATGAATTGGCTTTTGCCACTAAATGGGGCACATATGCATACCTAGTCATGTTGTTTGGTTTGACTAATGCCCCAGGCACCTTCCAATGCCTAATGTGCATAGCCTACAAGGAGTATCTACCGAAATTCCTTGAAGTCTTTATGGATGACCTTTGCGGCGTCAATTCTACATGGAAAGCATATTTGTGGTGTCTGATGAAAGTGCTAGAGAGATATCAACTCTATAGGATCTCTCCTGACCCCTTGAAATTCCAGTTTTGGGTCCGGCATGGAGGAGTGATCTTGAGACACATTGTCTCAGAATACAGTATCTTCACAAATGATAGCAAGGTGTACCTCATTCTTGAGCTACCACCCCCTACCAACTTCAAGGGAGTCCAGCAATTTATAGGGCATGTAGGTTATTACTAGCATTTCATCCTTATGTATGCCAACATAGCTTGTTCCCTTTACAAAATCTTGGTGATTTTTGAATGGACAGAGGAATGCCAACAAGCATATGATATGCTCAAAAAATCATTAAGCAAGCACTCCCATTTTGAGATCCCCTAATTGGGAAATCATATTTCATGTCCACAGACGCCTCTGGTTTCGCAATTGGTTGTGTGCTGGCTTAGCCTAGAGAACACAACAGGGACTTCCCTATTAGCTTGCCAGTTTCCAATTAAATGTAGTAGAACAAAATTATACCACCATGGAAAGAGAAGGGTTGGTCATGGTCTATACCGTTAAAATGTTTCGTCGATACCTTTTGAGATCCCCTAATTGGGAAATCATATTTCATGTCCACATACACACCTCTGCTTTTGCAATTGGTTGTGTGCTATCTCAACCTAGAGAACACAACAAGGACTTCCCTATTAGCTTGTCAGTTTCCAATTAAATGAAGTAGAACGAGATTATACCACCATGGAAAGAGATTGGCCATGGTCTATACCGTTAAAATGTTTTGTCATTACCTTTTGGCGACCAAATTTTTTTTTTAAAGACCATCAAGCTTTTCTTTATTTGTTGAATAAACCTTGCACCATGGGAAAATCACCAGATGACTTCTAATTCTACTAGAGTTTGATTTTACCATCATAGTATGTAAAGGCTCTAAACATGTATTGGTCGAACATATGTCATGCATTCCTAAAATAGAGAGCCATCGATGGGTGCAATGATGACTTCCCAGATGCCCCTTGTTTCAACTATACCTGATTCTTGAGAATGGGGAGACAAAGTTGCACATTTCCTTGCTAATGACCTACCCACCAACTAGTGGAGGCGTGGGTTCTCTCTAGTTATGATCCATGCTTATATCCTCGAGATGAGGATCTTCTAGTTACGTGTTTCTAGGATAAAGTTTTACATTCTCGAGGAAAGACTCCTTTGTGAATGTGATGGGGATCCTAGGGCTTGCTCTTGAGTCAATGGTTTGTTCATGCACTGGGTAGCCAATTCTCCTAAGGATGGTTTGTCTTGTGCTTGGATGTTCTTCGCTTTCACTGGTGCTATCAAGGATCAACACCGTTTGACTCCACGTTGTGTTGACCGAAGGGTCAAATCTAGCAAGTGATTGTCCCTAGGATGCTTCAATGTCATCAAATAAGGGGTTCTTTTCACCAATTTCCCTGAGTGAATGTGCTAGTGACCATGTAGAGTCACACTCTAGACAAAGGAATTTATAGAGGAATGGGTGTTCACCTGATGTTGGTACGAGCATGGCTTAATCGAAGATACGACCGTTTGTGGTTGTAAAACACAAAGGGGCATTCCCTTGTGTAAAAATGATAATTCGCACGTCACAAAGGTATGGTTGTGGATAGATAGAGGGATGGGCATTCTCCAACTGAGGAACGGTCATTCAATTACAAAAGGACTCTCGCTCATGGGGCGAAATGGTCATAATTTTGCAATGTAGCCACCCAACTTCTTTGCTCAATCAGGAGAGAGTGTAGGTTGAGACAAAAAGTATTGAAGCACTCTATGATCACTCTTTACAAAGAAATGACTCCCATACAAGTAATGATGCCACTAAGTCTTCTTTATTTCATGACGTATTGCCAACATCTCTTAATCATAGACATGCATAACCATTTCCTTCTCATCAAGCTTTCGACTCTCAAAAGCGATCACTCCATTTTCTTGGAACAAAACAGCCCCAATGCCTCTTCCACATGCATCGGCTTGAACCATAAATGGCTTCATGAAGTCCTGGCATACAAGTATAGGGGCTCATGTGAACATCTACTTGAGCTCTTGGAAGCTATTATTGGCTATAGCATCCCAAAAGAAAGCCTCTTTCTTAAGCTTGTCAATAAGAGGTGTGGAAATATGAGTATACCTCTTAATGAACCTTCTATAAAATTATAACAAGCCCAAAAATCCCCTTAATTGAGTGGTATTTGTAGGCGTGGGCCAATTCTTAACACACTCAACCTTCTTAGGATCCACCATAATGCCTTCCTTTCTCACTATGTGCCCAAGATACTCAACCTTCTGTGCCATAAATCTAGATTTTCTCTCCTTTGCATATAAGTTGTTGGCTCTTAAAGCATCCAAAACGGCCCTTACATGCATCAAGTGCTCCTTCTCCCCTTTGATATATATAAATATATCATCAAAGAATACAAGCACCCATTTGTAGAGGAAAGGTCCAAGCACCTTGTTCATTAAAGCTTGAAATATTATGGTGCATTGCACAACCCAAACGGCATAACCAAATAATGGTAGAGACCTCTCTCGGTTCGAAATGCCATTTAAGACCATATAGGGAGTTTGGGAAAATCCCAATTCCCATTTTGTAAGATAAAAAAATGGGAGCACGGTAAACCCTTTTAAGATTTTGTCAAAACCCCCTCATACGACATATCATTAGAAAGCTATTGATGAAGAGTAGGCTCTAGATCCACAATCTCCAAAGACTTTGGAACTGGTATGCTCAAGATACATTACAAAGTAGATTGAAACGCAAATTCCCAAAGTAATGGGATTTTCCCAAACTCCCTAATATGGTTTTATTTTGTACTTATCACCTTCCTTGATTCTCAATTGGTGATAACCCGATCTCAAATCAATCTTAGAGAAGAAACATGCACCTTTCAACTCATCAAGCAAGTCATCAATTCGTGGAATAGGGAATCTATTCTTGATTGTAGACTTATTCCAATCCCTATAATCCATGCACATGCGAAAAGTGTCATCCTTCTTCTTGACCAAGAGTATGGGTGATGCAAAAGGTAATTATCTAGGAGTAACCCATCCCATGTCCATAAGCTCTTACACTTTCTTTGCCACTTCATCCTTCTCTACTTTTGACAATCTATAAGGTGGTTTGTTGATGGGATTTTGGTATGCGGATCAAGCTCTATCCCATGATCAACCTCCCTTTTTGGGGCGGCAAGCACTTTGGCATTTGGGACACATCCTCATACTCCTTCAACAATTCCTTCATACCTTTATGCATAACCTCACCCTTTTGTTCATTGCTTTATTCTTTGCAAAGCTGTAAAACATATATGCATCCCATCTTCTTTAGATCCCTCTTGAGTTGTGTGGCATTGATCATCTTGATACTTGGCACACGAGTTCCGGTCAATGTAACCTCATGGTTTCCATGCATAAAACTCATATACCCTTGCTGTAAATTCATGTGAAACAACACAAGAGTTGCCAACCAATCGCCAAAACAATGTCAATGGGACCCATATCCAATACATGTAAATCAGCCTTGCAAGTGTAATCATTTGTGAAAATTGACCTCACATCCTTGCATACCATTGCACAATCCATCTTTGCCCCATTAGCCACTTGAACCTCATGCCACAAAGATAAAGCTACAAACTGTAATTTAAGACTGCACATGGATTTGGTGTTGATAAAGCTATGTGTGCTTCCACTATCAAAGAAAACATGTGCCACCCTTTCATTAATGCATGACCTCAACCTTAAAGTATTGGCTCCTTTGCAACCAAGATAGGCATCACTTGAGATATTGCATGGGGTAGCCATATTGTCTTTGTCTGATAAGCACACATAGGCATTGGTAACCCATCGCTTGAAGCACAAACCCTTTTCCTTCAAGTCATTAAATACGATCTTCTCCCAAAACCTTGCTCTTGTTAGATGCTTTCGCATCAACTTGCTTCCCTCACCATTTGGAGGCCAAGAAAAAGAGTTACCAAACCTGAAATTTTTTCTTCCACCTCTTCCATAGATGGTTGGAAATCTAGGAGGACCCATATGATAAGAGACTCCACTTGAAGATTTGCCCAAAGTTGAAGTTCCACAATATTAGCTCTAAATCCATACCTTGATCCACTAGCATATGTATACTTTGCCTCATAGATCTCCGTAGAAGCATGATGGTGTCGGGCCTTTGAGCATCCACAACAACCTTGATGTTGTTTTGCAACCCTTTGATAAACTTACTCAATTTTTACTCCTCACTCAAGCCTTCCACATGAAGTGAAAACTTCATAAACTTGTGCAAATAGTCCTTGACATTGCTCGTTTAAGTGAGATCATCCCGTTTCTCCACCATCCTTGATCTATTACGGGCTGAAACAAAGGTTCTCCTCATCTCATTCTTGAAATCATCCCAAGTAGTTATCAAATAGCCACCATGAGCATTCAAGTGCTGCCACCATGAATGGGCATAACCTTCTAAATGCAAAGTAGCAAACAAAACCTTGGCCCTATCACTATGAGGACTAAAGCTCCATCTTGTCAATCCATTCTTCAAACTCCTCATTGGTTGAGCCTTCACCCTTAAACTTGCTAAAAGTCAAGTTGTCCTTCACTCCCTTAAACTCATCTTCATCACCACCTCGATGATGAACATGTGGTCTATGCTCCATTGATCTAACATGATTTCCCCCAAACTCATTGAAGTGATGAGGTCTACCATGATTAGGGTCCATCCCATTAAAATGATGACCCATCTCATCAAAGTGATGACTACTCATGTGTGAAGGATGATGAATCATTTCATCAAAGTGTTGTCCACTCATTTGTGGTATGTGTGGATGATGACCCATCTCATCAAAGTGTTGTCCACTCTTGTGTGGATGATTCCAATTTCCATTCACCCTTGATTCTTCCAAAACTATGCCTTTGCTTTTGTTCATATTTCTCCCTTGCATTGATGAAACCCCATTCATAGGACCATTCATAGTAGGCATATCGGGCATACTTGTTCCACCTTGATGCATCAATGACGGCGGCATCTTGTCCTTTCCAAGAATAAACCCATGATTTCCAACAACATGGTGCATAATAGCTTGAGGAGTATGCAATGCATTTCCATGTGAAGATCCCACAAAAGATCCATAAGCTTGTGGTCCCATTGGTGGAAAAGTGTTTGGTGCATATGGATGCAACATAGATCCACTGTAAGCTCCGTATCTTGCCTCAAGCTTGAGATCCCATTATGCAACTCCTTGCTCATAGAGTCAAACTTTTCCACCATGAACTGAAATCTCTGGTCCATCCTTTCAATCATAGTTTGCATGAGATTAAACATTGTATTCATGTTCATGTCCTCACCTTCTTTAGGTATTTGTGGAACATTTGCCTCTCTTGATGCATCCCTTCATTGGTGTTGCCCCACCAATTTCTTCTCGAAAAGCTCCTTGAGCAACCTTGTTTGCTTCTTGTCTTGCTTCCGATGTGCCCGCTTTTGTACTCAAGAGCTTCCTTATAGTTCCCCTTGTTGAGTTTAGCCTTCAGCATCCTCAATTGCTCAAAAGACTTTTGGAAGGGTTTCCAAACTCCAAATTGAATTATCTTTGGCTTCATAGACAGGTATTTCAATGCTCTATCCACATATGTAGTTGCCTTTGACCCGGTTGACCCTGTACTGTTCTTTGTTTTAACTTTTTGGAGAAGTCAAATTTATCACCAAAGTAACCAAATCTCGATCAAATGGAGGCCAATTTTGGAACTCTTTAGCTTGATGGAATTCTCTCAACAAGCCCTACACATCCATGTCAATGCCTTGACCACATTTGATCGAAAATTGTCCTTTGTTTTGATCTCTTTGACTAGTCAACTATGGCCATTTGACCAAGTCAATGATGCCAAAATTAAGAGCCCTTTGTTTGTCGAGGAGATAATGGTGTGTGCAAAGTCCCAACATGCTCAAATCTTCCACTTAATTCTTTGTTTTTGACTAGGCACCCCTTTTGTCTTGTGGGTAGACTTGCAGATTGAAGAAGTAAACGGAGTCCAAATCGAACACTTGAGAGCTCTAAGTGTTACCCTTGGAGATTATAATGAATCTATGCAAACACCTTGAAACCATCCCTAACCCTCTCGGACTGAATTAGGGTTTAGTGACACAACAGAAAACTGTCAAGATTCTCTCCAATTGCTATCCGTAGTTCCCTTTTGCATTGGTAGTGTCTCGGACACATTTAAAGGCATGAACCATATCAATTTGTATCTTGGGCATCCAAATCTAACCTCAAGTGCCTTGCATAAATGCTTTTTTTTGTAAAAATTTGATAGCACCTCCTTTGTTTTTACAACAAAATCTCAATATAAATTGAATTGAAATCCCATTGCAACACTATATCCAATGCTTACCAAATCTTTGCCCATTAAAATGCTTCCATTATGAGTGCTTGAAAGTCGATGTAGAGCGTTGAAGCTTACCAATCTCCCGGACAATCTCTTCCAACCCCCTTACTCAAGTTTGAAATCCGAGAGCAAGGGCTTGAGCCAAATCTTCACCACCATTGTACCTAATCCTCTTCCTTACCACTTTACCAAGGCACTCTGGCAAGGAAGATTCAAGCAAACTCTCCCCTTGGCCTCTCTGCCTATATGCCAAGGTACTCCTCTACCACAAACTAGATTCTACAATGGAAATAGATTACAATAAAAGAGTAGAAATAGGAGTTCACTTACAAATGGCACTTATAGATGCATTCCAATTTCCAACAACACAAGCGTTTAATGGTGATGATGAGGATTGCAAGGGTGAGCTCCAAAAGGATGTCTTCCAACAAGTACCACTTCAATCACTTTCCCTTCACAATGCTCAAACATATGCCTCTTTACAAGAGCATATAGCATACCTCATATCACTTGCATCACATGATCAATGGCATACATCTTTATTCCATACTCATATGAACCCATAGCATGATTCATGCATGTCATGTGACATCTCATAGCATGAAAATGGCTATGAATGGCATCTACAACTTTCCAATGGTGTGTAACAATGCATGAAAGGAGTTCAATGCCACCAATTGAACCATGGGAATCCTTAATTGCCAAGAAATGCTAAAAATAGAACTAAATCCCCAAATTGCTTCTAAGAAAATAACAAGAACGCTCAAATCTTGCTTAGGGTTATCCTAATGCTTAAATTGAGGATATATGGTTGCACATGGTCTTCATATTGAGGCATCATATAGCTCTCCATACCAATGAATAGCATGTATATTTGACCAATGGCAAGAAATTAGGGCTATTATTATAAAATCCCAAATTGTATCACTTGAGATTTGGAGAAATCAAAGGAATCAGCTAATGTAGAGGCTTAATGTAGAGGCTTTAACAAGCTTATTGATGATTAAAAGCTTAATAAGCAACTACTTAACCCACCTTAAGCAATACTATCTCCATGGAACCCTAGGGAAGAAAAACGCAGGCCGTTTTGTCGCTCAAACGCTGCAAATTCCCATTAATGTTGGCCATTACAAACTCTTTCTTTTGTAACAAGATTCACACAAGCTTTATTAGCCATAGCAAGGGTGATTGAATTGAAGGAGTTGGCAACCTATTAGCCAAACGGCGACTTCACGTAGGCCGTGAGGAGCGAATCGGTGTCGTTTTCGTCCATTGAACCATCAGACGACTCAGTTTAATCCCTGCATTGCTGCTCCAAGTCTACAAGATGAACAAATGTGCCTCCAAGATGCCCTAGCATCAAAAACGTGGATGGGCAGAAAGGGGAAACATGAAGTGGATCCACGCTACACATGAGTTGTCCATTTGGCTAAAAATTTATCCGCGTGTCAAAATTGATCCAAAATGGCTCAAATTTGAGACAAAGCATGTCCAAATGCCATGGCCAACAACCACGATCACCATTGCCCTGATTTTTATCATCAACATGAGTGATTTCTCCACCTTTGCACCAAAATTTTCAAGAAAATCTTAAAAATTTCAAGAAACTTAAGAAAGATCAAGAAAATCAAGAAATCCAAGAATCTCTCAAATTTTCTTGAATCTAAGATGGAAATAGATCAAAGACATGGCTGCTCTGATACACCAATGAAAGAAAGCAGCCTCTAGATTAACTTAAATTTAGTCTAATTAGCCTTGGATTAGCCTAGATTAAGAGGATTAGCCTACGTTTAGAGAGAGAAGAAAGAGAGAGACTTATGTATTCGTGATTATCAAAAGGTACAAAAAATATGGTGTATGTGGCCTATATATATGACCCCCTTTCACACTGTCATAAGTGTTGTCCCCCCATGGGCATGGTCAATTGGCCTTGGGCCTATTATTCATATGAGACCATTCCACTTTGTTACAAATGCTAAAATATTATCCCATTCAAAAGATATGAATTTTTACCAAACCCCTGAAAAGACATATTTATGTCCTGCTAAACTACCAAACTAGTGTTAATCCCTCGATAACCCATAATGTTTTGGTTAGCAAGGTGTAGTAACCCTTTAAGGATCATCATCAAGACACTTACAGACCAAAAATAAAAAATAAATTAGGTCAAAAATGGGTGGAAACAACTCGCTAGAAAGTTGAATCGTGGGGCTATCTTAGTCGAATCATTTACAAAAAGCCGGATCATTGGTAGTCAAATCATCCAAGAGTTTGATCATTTCATTTGTTGTTGCAAAAAGATAGAGTCGTGGCATCAAATATTACCTGGCCTTAAATGGGTTCATAAAGAGGTTTAAATTTGGGTGGGGTATGGTACATAAACTAATAAAATCTTTAGAGAATATTAGGTGGACGTGCCATTAATGCATAATAGTCAAGGTGCCACCTTTCACAAATCGAACAGTCGAATCACTAGTTTTAAAAAAGTGCAATTGTGCAATCAGTGTAGTCAAAATTCAAAAGTTTAATCACCCAATCTGAAATCATTGATCTAATACTAAGATTGAGATAGAGGCAAATTGCCTAAAGAGGACAAATCACCTAGAACTTTCAAACTTATAACTCGAATTGTTTGAAAGTCGAATCGTGCTTAGTTGGAGGGACTTAGAAAATCTAAAATTTTCAGCAGAAGGGATCTATGGAAATCCTTTGATCTTGATCAATAAAATCTCAAAAATATAAAAACATACAAAAAGTCCAAAAACATTTCTCAAAATGCCATAAAAAATAGCAAACAAGAAAAGACCAAAATTTTGAAAAACCAAAAAAAAAGTCCCATAAAAGGACCTTAGCACGTTATTCTAGCACTACATCAAGTGCTTATACATTTGTGATCATGCCAGGTTATTGCTCAATCATATTCCAATCCTAGTTTTGAAGATGGCATGTCGTCATATGCTCTGACACTACGGAGTGGTATATGACCACGAGTGGAGTTGACCACCCTAATAGCACTAGACACTCGTTCGGAAGCAAGCCAACAATCCACCATGGTAGAGACTAAATCAATATTATGGGGTATTAACCCTATTGAGATTTCGCAAGTGGGAATGGATACCGACAATGAGCATTGTGTATTCATGGGTGAATCATCAAGAAGGGCTAAGAGAGCTCAAAAATCATCAAGAAGGGCTAAGAGAGCTCAAAAATCTCATCCAAGTGGAGAAAGAAGAGCCACCAAGGAAAAGGTTTGCACGCAAACCATAAGTAAAACCTATGTGCTACAGTGCTATGGGCATCATGAAATTGTGAAGGTTCCAATCTAGATTAACCATAATGGGGTGTCGATGGTCACTTCCAACTATGCCAAGACATGAACCACAAATCTTCGAAAACCCACACAATTTTTAGGTAGATTCTGAGGGAAATATGTATATCCCCATGCGAAGACTCCTCTAGCATCCCACCAAGCAATTGTTGATGTGCCAACATGACCACACAGGACCACACAGGACCGCATAGAATCCTTGATAGTTCAAGAGTCACACGGAACCAATTGTGACTCAACCTCCAAATATGATAGACATATTCTTCTTGAGGAGGGTTAGAGTTGATCAAAAGGCGACATAGGCCTATGTGAGTATGCCCAAGGCAACATCACCAACACACAAAGGGATGAAGGATAGGAACCCCTTAATTAGTACATGTTATTATCTCACCATAGAGACCAAACCACTTATGTTGATAAAGGATGGTAACACAAGCATCCCAAGAGTGTGGCCAATGAAGTGAGGAAAGGTCTGGTTAGGTGGAGTTTTCCCATCCAATGCAAACTTGAAACCTAGGACATCGAGGCCAAGTGAGACCAAAGCCCTATGGTGTGAGGAAACATTCATACATTTGGCAAGGGAAACGAAGGGCAGTCCCAAAGATGAGATAAGGCTTCCCCCACATAATACCTTAATATTTAGTCTCCGCGGGAGAGAGAACCATTATTCACAAAATTGTCCCTATAGGAAGTCATAATAGTAACCTCAGTTGAGCCTATTAGACCTACTCATTTAGAATGAAGAACTACAAGAGTAGAGAGTCACACATGATCCACAAGCATACCAATAACTCATGGAGTGTTATTACATGGGTATCCCATGATGCATACATGCTTTGCACCTCCAGAGCCACCCAGAGAAACATCTTATTTTATAGAGTACCAATATGTCATGATTACAAGAACTATGTTGGAAGAAATCATCCTTAATGAATGGCTAAGCATGTCTGCAACATCGCGGCTAGAGGACAAGGACTGCGACTCTCAAATTTGAGCAAAGAAACATGAGTGTCCTTCTTATAGAAGGAGAACCATGACAAATCTCCTCGGAGATCCAAAAATTACTCGCTCTAAAAGCAGGTCCAATCGAGCCCATAACTTTGATAATTTGGAAACTCTAAGCATCATTTGCAATAGTACCAACCCTTCTCGGAAGCAACTCACGTACATCTCTAGATGGGGGAGCCCTAGTGAGTAAGGGGGAAACCTCAATGTATCTTAGCCTAGTGAATGACCCATTGCTTCCATCATAATATCTCTTATTGCATCGCATGGTCTTTAACTTCTTTTATTCTCATGATACATCTTTGGGTGTGCCATTATAATGCACATGTAATAGGCACGCTTTAATTGTTTTACTAGTACACTCACATGATCGCACACCACTCATGCACCACAATTTCTTTAATTGCTTTTAATCTCATGATGCATCTTAGGGTGTGACATTATAAGGCACATACAGTAGGCATGCTTTAATTGTTTTACCAATATACTTGCATGATCGCATAATACCATTCATACACCGAGAACCCAAGATAGAAACCTCATCCTTGACAGCCCATGGAGCCCCACTAATCTCTCTTGCACAACAGCATACCATAAATGCATTGAGAATATCTAGGGCACTACATTGTAAGGTGTAGCATTAGGCACAAGGAGTTGTTGAGGCCAATCACTAAAAAAGCACTTAAAAATTCATACAAAATTTCTTGGATCGTTTGGCAATCCGACTCTTGGAAGACCGTTGAAGAATTTTTTATGATCAAAATCTTCTCCCAATGTGGCATGTCCAAAATATTTCAACCCTTCTCCACAAACCCTCTTCTATGACATGATGCCATTCGTAACGTTTTGCTCACGTTGCTTACAATGCAGTGAAACTTCCAAGGATGGAAGCATGTCTATGGCGGGGGGATATTACCTCAATCCACACTCATCCATTTTTTTATAGTTCCCCACCATAGCTTAAGTGATTCAAATTATGGTAAGCTTATAGTCCACTTTTGTAATAGAAGGTCGGCCGTATAAGACTTGTATAAATATGATCGTCTATTTTGGGCACCCCATAAGTGTTGGACAGCTAGGCAAAGCCCTTTGTATATAAGTGACTTATCTTAATGTGAAGGACACAACATCTTCTAGTGAACCATCTTCTTTCTTCTTCTCTAAAGTTTCTACCTTCTTGCTTGTGTTTGTTTATGTACATGTGGTGATGGATTACTTGTGGTGGGATGATGAGCAATGTGTGCATGATTGCTTTCATTTGAGTAGCTTGTAGATGCTTGGATTAGAAGAACAAAGTGGCTTCAAGCTTACTAGCTTAGCCATGGTTTATGGAAGGGCTGTCATGGAGGATTGAAGGGGGATTGAAAACGCAAACTAGAGGGATTGACACACCTCTCTAGGCTTCTCTTACCACTCTTCCTAATAACAAGGGACTTACAAGCTTCAAGAAAAAGGCTAGGTAAACGATGATTCCCAGCTTTGGCTAGAAGGCTCATTTGGAGATGATGAGTGTGTGTGTGTGTGTGTGTGTGTGTGTGTGTGTGTGTGATAATAATATGCTATATATAATTGATATAATTACATGTTATATATACATAGTTATATTTATAATTATATGAGAGATATAAATATATCTATGACATTATATACATGTGTGTGCATGTGTGTGTGTGTGTGTGTGTGTGTGTGTGTGTGTGTGTGAGAGAGAGAGAGAGAGAGAGAGAGAGAGAGAGAATAAAGGCTTTAGAGTTTAAAGTTTACTATAAAAATACTCAAGCGGGGATGCTTTTGGCACACCCTTGGGGAGGCAGTTGGGACCCAATCTAGTGTTCTCTCGCATCTATATTTTTCTATCAACACGTTTTCCGAGGTCTCACGTATTTTTCCATTTTAGTGGTATCAAAACCCAGGGTACACTTGCCAAAAAAGTGTATGATTGGGGCACTCAGATGGCCCATGAACTAAAGAACGATGACACGAATCCCAAGTAACCAACGCGGATAGCGACTATCACAAAGCATCGGCGAACGTCGGCGCTGACTGTGAGGTGGGATTTATATCCGAAGGGACTTGGTGCCTTGAGGGTATGCTAGCCCGCCTCGAATAGTTTGCCTCTATATGGGGAGGAGGTGCAAGGAGAGGCAAAGCACGGACCCATGGTAGGCACCTTAGGAACGCGGCGGACCGGCGAGCCGTGCTGTGCCGACGCGGCCGGGCCGGCGGATCATCGATGGAAGGCAAGACCCAAGACGCACTCGGCACCCACGGAACCTCTCCCGCACCCGGGAAGGCCTAATGTGCCTACCCGGTGCGTGAGTGTGTTCCTAAGGTGCCTACCATGGGTCTGTGCTTTGCCTCTCCTTGCACCTCCTCCCCATATAGAGGCAAACTATTCGGGGCAGGCTAGCATACCCTCAAGGCACCAAGTCCCTTCGGATAGAAATCCCACCTCACACTGACAACAACAAGGAACCAGCCACACAATAGCACCACCGACTGGCAAACAGGGGCCAGCACAAGATCGATAAACCCACCAGAAATATGACCGACCGGCAATGAACAACGGCACAGCACATGACGACCCAACAAAGCGTGGATGTCTCTTGAACAACTAAGCGCTAGGCAACCAAGCGCAAGGAAAGCAAAGCATGATGAAGAGACATGCTTGGAGAGGCACTATGGCTGCACAGGAAACAAAAGAAAAGCAAAAAAGAGAGGCAAATCTCTTAAAAAAAACAAGAAAAACAAGTTCTCTCTCTCTCTAAAAACAAACAAGTTCTCTCTCTCTCTCTCTCTCTCTCTCTCTCTCTCTCTCTCTCTCTCTCTGCTTTGCAAGGGACTCTCAACTTGGGTAAAATTTTCCAGTTATGCACTGCACTCAGACCGATGTTATCCTACGCTGTATGGTTATTTCACTCAACTAATTCATAGTCTTGAGTTTGAACATACGGGTAGGCATGTTGTTATGTGTGGTGTAAGCATGATGTGCAGGTTATTTTAATGATTTATATCATGAAGCCGCATTAAACATTCGATAATTATCAGCTTGATGTATGATAAGTCATCTTTACTGAATAATTATATTCAGTTATTAAAAAATTATTTTAAATTTCTCTATTTCCCTTAACCTTTTCATTTTATAGCCAACAATACATCAAGATAAGACTATCTTACTTTTGGATTTTATTTTTATATCATCAAGTTTTATTTAATATTTATTATTTAAGTTTATTTTCACTTGGACTCAATATGATCGATAATGATGAAGAACAAGACTATGAGGGTGACGACTACTCCGACTCTTAGAGTAACATATTCATTTGATTATCTCTACAATAAATTTTATTTAAGACTTTTTGTAAATTTCAAAGAGAGTTCTTATGCATCAAAAGTAGAACTTCTTGGAGGAAGTGGTCTTTCTATCTTGAACTATACTTTATGAATTTGTCACCATGAATTAGTCTTATGGTATGGGACACAAGATTAATCATATGTGAAGTATTTCGATGCATACTTATCTCTAGATTTGTGTGGGATAATTTCTGGTAGTATGGAACACTAGAATTTATTACACATAGAAGTCTTTGATATAATGTCTCTTTTACATATCTATGATAAATATTTAGTGATATTTATCTGTGATGGATAACTTATCACAAATTAAATATTGATTATAAGTAAATCCAACTAATTGTGACATGTGTGACGCATGTAAGGAATGTGTGAGTTTAATTGTGAGTAAATCCAATCAACTCTTCTTATTAATTTTTTATGAGAGTGACCCAGTGTGATATAAGAATCGAGAGTGAATCTGATTCTTTAAAGAGTGACCCTAGGTGGTGAGAAATCCAACCAATTATGACACCTGTGAGACGTGTGGTGTACTCTGTGAATTCGTATGAGTCGTATAAAAACATTGTGAATGAATCCAATGTAAAAGTTTGATTGTGAGTGAATCCGATCAACTCTAAGACACGTGTGACACATGTAAAGGTTATGTGAGTTTGTGAGTGAATTTGATCGACTCTAAGACATGTGATGACATTGAGAGTGAATCCAATTAATTATGTAAAGGACATTGTGAGTGAATCCAATGTGAGAACGGTAATTGTTTTTTATCGCTCGTGTGTGTTGATAGTTACAACCGAGGACGGTTGTCTCTTCAAACAAGAGGACTATCACGAGAGAGGTTTTGGAAATATTTTACTATCAAATTTTTGTAAAAGGAATGCTTATAAAGCAAGCTTGGACTAAAATAGCCATGTAATCTATTTTTTATGACATAAAATACTATAAAAATACTCGAGCGAAATGCTTTTGGCACATGATTGAGAGGACGGTTAGAACCCAATCTGGTGTTCTCTCGCATCTATATTTTTCTGTTGACACGCTTCCCAAGATCTCGTGTACTTTTCCGTTTCAATGTGTAAGACTTCGCTTGTAATTCAGCTTGTAATTCAATGAATGGTTATGGCTTAGAAAACTAAAAATAAAGTATCACACACACACACACACACACACACACACACACACACACATATATATATATATATATATATATATATATATATATATATATATTCACGTGCACATGCACACACACATTTGTGTCCTATTTTAACACACATACACATGATGTTGAAATACTTTATTTTCAGTTTTCTAAGCTGTAACCTTCGCTAAATTACAAGAGAAGTCTTACACACATTCACATTTACTCATGGAGTTGGATATATATGTATGTATGTATGCATCTCTATGTATTCATGTATGCATGTGTGTGTGTGTGAGAAAATACGAGAATATATATGTATGTACGTCGTATTTTTTTAAATAGTAGCGACCTTTCCTTGGCTGGCCCGGAAAAGTACTCTTCCTTGGCAGTGCCTAACACAGGCAAAAGGAGACACTGTAGACGGGGAGAATCAAGTCTCTAGTGCCCATTGCCATTTGTTAAACTTCTTGTGAAAGAATGCAGGAAAGGCTATTCACCCTTCTTACCACTCACTATCAGGAGTACTAATAAATGCATTCTAATGGCGATTAAGTCTCCTGATGGAGGACAAAACAGTTTTAGCAAATATGATCAAGCCCTTGCAGATAACAAATACATTACTTCCTAAAGATAAAGGCAACTCTTATACAAGAAGGATTTTTATGGGCACACAAGAAGGAGAATGAAATATTTGCATGAGAAAATTCACTCTAATGTGCCACTCAGCACTTGTGTGGGCACAAATCTCTAGCAGGCTCAAGCGTCAGACGTCGGTGCCCTCGACGCTCACCTGAACCCAGCCTAATATGCTCATGGCAGGCAAGAAATCAACGTAAAAAAGAGCAGCATAGCAGTCGTGAAGAACGAGTCATAATGCACATGCAGCCGGAAATGATGAGACTAAATGACACATGCACTTGAAGAGAGTATCTAAAAGGCAAACCTAGGCATTTACATATACATCTGCGAGTACAAGATAACCAATGTAAGCTTCAGCAAAATTGTACACCATCAGATCCACGGGATAAATAGTAATCAGAAGAGAAGACTGAGCTAAGTGAAACAAAGTTTACTGTTAATGAGATGAGAACACTCCCAGGCTAGAGATTGTATGTGTCATCCTTTCCATGGAAGTAATCAACCCCTTGCCAATCTCAATGGTAGCTTCTAGTTTCCTTTCTTCCAGCTGGAATCTTTTCTCTGCCAGCTTCAGCTTTCTTTCCTCTAACAGCAGCTTGCGTTCGTTAAAGTCACCACCTTTGCTCTTCAAGTTTTGATCCTTGGAAGGCCTTGGGACACCATTTTCCTCAACTGCATTCACACCAAAGACTGTCCTTTTCTTGGTATCAGTGGGTGTGTGTCTAGTGGAGCGGCGAGGTGTAGATTTGCGCTTCTGGCCTATAGACACTAATGCCTGCTCATCCACAACAGAGGGGCTCTCTTCGATGGCTAGGGTCCCATTTTGAAGGGGATCGTTTCCAGTGTTTGTAGCTGCATCCACTACAGAAAACATGATGAAGCAGTAATCATTATACTAGTGCTTAAGACCAAAAATGAAGGCTCAATGCTGCTCAAAACACAATTAATCCAGTGATCTGATTTCCGACCTGATTGTTCCATGATGGACGAGTCTATGACAATTGTTGAAATGTCAAGAGACTTTAGAAACCCAAATCGGGCTGCCATTGCATCATACAGCTCCTTGTCAAAAACACGAGGGAACCCTTCTTTTTCTCTTTCATCGCCCTGCATTACCCAGAAGCTGCCTTTGCCTGTAGGTGGCTGTCTTTCCCATTCCAAAATCTTCCTAAAAGCCGACCATATCCTTTCCCACTTGTCCTTGCATTGAGAAGCTAACTTATTGGCACCCATAGCCTTGCAAAATTCGGCCACCTCATCCCATCTCTCTGATGAGATTCTCATCTTCTTCCCAGCCTTCTCATTATCCACATTCTCATTGTCGTACTTGTTTGCCTCAGCTTTCTTGGCATTGAAAAGAGCCATAACTTCATTATGGCTCCAATGGCAGCGTGAACGTTGGGCAATTTTAGAGGGGGCACCATCAGAGACTGCCTTATCTGAGGGGCAATCCACAGCACCATCTGACATAACAATGTCCGGCACAGCATTAGGCCCGATGTCTTTGCAGCCACTTGGACTAGCTTCCACCTCTCTTTGTTCTGATTGAGAACTTGGATTTCGTTCAAATGCATTCTGTGATTTCAAAGCACTGTGCGAAAGCTTCTGCGAAGAGTTCAGATCTAGGGGCGTTTCACTTGAAAATTCCGGGAAAGCAAGATTGGGGAAAGGGCTTAAACGAAGTGGCTGTGGAGAAGGAGATCCTGGCAGAGGGATGTTGACAACAGAATGAGGGTTAGCCATTTTGCAGTTAACAAGCACCTAGTTGATGATGATGAAGCAACCTGTGATCTGCAACCAGTTATCCACATGATAAACTCTCTCTCTCTCTCTCTCTCTCTCTCTCTCACACACACACACGCACACCCCTATGCCAGATTGTTCACCACAGCCAGTGTCACCAAAGCACTGTTAAAGTTGCACAATGGTAAAGCCACAGACCACGAGGACCTCCACAATGAGCACTCTGCACATGGATCCACTAATCCTTGCGCAGATCTTCAATAAGGCTTTGCGTGAAGGTTTCCCCCTCCTAGTACACAAACACCTTGTTCCAAGGCAAGAGACCCTATGGACCCTAATAACTACCGGACTATCATGATTGGCCATACTTAGAGAGACAAACAACACTAGGACCACCAAGCTTTAGAAGGAACTATTCAACACTCGCTCATAACTTTATCTTCAGGGCCATGATTGAGGAGCCTAGGGTACACTGCAGCGGGTTTATTGTTGCTTTGTAGACTTCCAAATGGCTTTTCACTCGGTCATCACCCAGACTACGACTTCTGAGCACTAACAAGAGCTCCACTTTTCACTTGAGACATAGTCACACGAAACGGCCGTTTCAATCCCTGGAAACGTGTTTCTCCGTTTTAGGACCCCATCCATTTCCATGGCCGTTTCTCATTTCCCGAGTCATAGTGTCACAAGAAACGGCCGTTTCCACCCCTAAAAACTCGTTTCCCCGTTTTTGTTCCTCGAACGTTTCCATTCCCATTTCTTGTTTCTAGTGACTATGACCTAAAAAGTGATTCCACTACATACGTTCATGAACAGTCAAGTTGTTGAGCACCAAGAGGTCTTTCAAGAGAGATTTATAGCACAATTGGGATCAAACAGAGTTGCTCCCTCTCTCATACACTTGGGAAGACCAAGATGCTTTTTAACACACCTTGGCCAGTTGCAGCTAGACATTCTTTCACACGTAGAGGAGATGAATTTGAGTTGGTTAGATCATATGTATATTTGGGGATCACTTTTACTAGCCCCCTCTTTACTATGCATCTTGCCGCCCATACGCAGTTGGCACGAGGAGACAGTGTTCTCACACTCATTTCCAACAATCTAGTACCAAATGTTGGCTATATGACACTTTGGTTCACCGGTAATCATGTATGGGGCGTCTTTCTAGTGAACAAATTTGGGAGAGTGTCGGAGGAGAGTGGAAAGGCTACAAGTTATCATACTTTCACGCATGATCAAGAGTAAGATAGTATTGGCCGAGTTCAAATCAGTCCATGTTCTAGTCCTTCACATACATACAGTATGTAAGATCCCTCCCCAAGGTTACCCCAAATGTGTAAGGAATTGTGTTAAAAAAGTACCTTTTGCAATTAAGTTTCCTAGAGAGAGAATGTGTTGAATTAATGAAGTATTCAATTGGAAAATTTCCCCTTAGGTTTAAAAAAATGTGTATGTGCTCAGTTTCCAGTTTGGACCCCATTTGAACTATGTTTTTAAAGTTACAAATTCAACGGGACCCTTCATGCGGTTGGGGTCGAACAAAAATGGGAAAAAATTGGACATCTGAACTCTAATTTGGGTCATGTGACTAAACCCTCTGCGAACTCTAGAAAAAATAAAACATTAATTGGGATTCCTGAACTTGGTATACTGGAAGTTGTGCAAAAAAAAAAAAAGGTGTTGTCAATTTAATTGATGGATTTGGTAAAATCTTGGGAGGTCAAATAATAAAAAATCCCATGGTCCGAAGCATAAATTGATCGTGACTCCTCATTGGTCAAGGCCAATGTGTAGACTTCAAAAAAAATAAAAAATGTGCACGTGCACCCCCTTTTTTTATTTATATTTATTTTTTAAGAGAAGTTGAGGTCAAAAAAGGGAAACTTCCAACCGCGTACTAATGGGCATGTCTTTCCAAAAAGTGACGAGGAGGGAGGGAAGCCACCAAGTGGCTACCTTTCTTTCTTTTTTTAATCCTCACTCTAACCTATGAATAACCTCTTCCACCTCCCCCCTCCCAAAAAAACAGAGCATGAGATTTCTCAATTTGAAATTTCACCGATTTCAGTCTATGATCAGAGGCCAAATTTATTTGGGAGGAGAGCCCACCAAGCCGTGACCCAGCAACCACAAAAGGCCAATCCAACCAGCCGATGAGACCCGAGCGATGGAACCAACGACCACTAGCGATGCATAGCAACAAAGAGCAGCGGCCACGGACACCCACCGGCTGGCAAGCAACAGCGGCGTGAACTTGCAAGCAAAGCAACAAAGCATCAGCCATTGGGAAACACAAAAGAGGTGAGCTATCACTCCCTTTCTCTCAAGGGGAGATGTGAGTAGAGTGTGGCCCTTCTACCCTTTATAGCGGGTAGAAGGAGCCATAACTCTATGTGGGATAAATCCCCATGCCCTCCCCTCATTCTCCTTGCATGGAAACACGAAAGAGAGAGTTTGTGCTGTTACTTTTTTTTTCCTTATGTTGAACCCAAACAAGGGTAGTTTCTTAAAGCCATATCTTAGTCATGGAAGTAGATTTATTCATGCTTCTTTTTGTGGGTTGAAAAGCCATAATTCAAGTATTTAAACCATGCACATGGTTGCCCTTAGAATTGGAGATTTAGAGTTGAGAATGAAAGTGGTTTTCAAATAGGACCTAGTTCACATGTGGTGTTTATGTTAAATGTTAATAGTGATTAATGTGGGAATAAACAAGTGCTTGTTGGTTGTGTAAACTAGCACTGTAATTCATGCTTTCGATTACTTTTGTAATTCCTTTGCTATTGTGTTGATAACCTGATTGGTCAACATCTCTCTCTCTTTTATCCCCACTAGTTGTGCGTTTGCACTCTTATACTTGGCATCTTGCCAACATTTGGTATCAGAGCCCCTGCTGCCTTTGCTTGGCTGCAGCCAGTGGAGCTCCACGCATAGATTAAGGCACCGCCGATGCAGAGCCAGGCGCTGCCGTCCGCCGCTACCCAAAGCCCGCTGCCAAACAAACAGGCGGCGCTAGTGCCCAGCCAATCGCAGCCACCGGTGGTTCACCTGTCTGCGCCACCCTAGCTAGCACCTACACCACTGGCCACCCGCGTAGCTCTGCTTTGTCTCTGCCTGCTCTCACGCACCACCCAGCTAGTGCCTGCGCCTTGCAGTGCAGACCACGCACACCGCCGATGCAGTATTCCAATACTCACACCAGAGCAATTGCCCTTCCTTGAGCTCAGATAACACTCACCAAGGTTACCACCCTTCCATGAGTTCACATAATCACTCACCAAGGTTACCACCCTTCCATGAGTTCATATAATCACTCACCAAGTTTACCACCCTTCCATGAGTTCATATAATCACTCACCAGGGTTACCACCTGTCACGCGTAAAATCTCTAGGAGTCTTCTTTCAGCCCTAAACACCTTTCGAGGGACACATAGATGCAAAACGCAAACAGAAGATGGAGAGGAGAGAGAGAGAGAGAGCTGAGTTTTCAATATATTCATAATGTACAAAAAGGGTACAATCTTAGCAAGATTGTACCTAGGCTAACCCATAAAAAGGTATTCTTGACTCCAAAAGTCCTATCCTATTGATCCAATATACCTAGATGAATCCAGGAACATTTCCAAATTCACCTTTTAGGAATGTGCATGTTATATACTCATGGTAGTCAACCCACAAGACTGTCATGCCAGAGATTAGGATGGAAAGAGAAAAGGGAAAGATAGCATTTTATAGAGAAGGGAGGGTGGTCATCGTGGAGCGACGCTCTACATGACGGTGCGAGACCTATGGGACCAAATTAAAGCTGGCAGCCTAGAACTGCAATGGATCCCTCAGACTTGATGTAGGTGCCTTTGAGGACAGCTTTAGAGATAGAGATATAGCCTTCTACTCGGAGACTCACCAGGCCCCTGGTCAGATGATGCCACAGGTGACAGGATACAGATGGGAGACAGCTTGCAAAGTAGGGACGAGATCGGTACACAGTAGTAGAGGATCGGGGGGGGGGGGGGGGGGGGGGGGGGGGGGGAAGTTCTTTTCAGGGAGGAGCTGCAACCGCTTCTACACATCGTTCAGAGAGATGATCAGGCCAGATATATGTGGGTGAGACTGAGGGCCGACACAGGCAGATTCCTGTATATTGCCATATGCTATTTTGCTCCTAGTACATCGACATATGCAGCACCTAGAGGGCAGTCTCCTTTCTCTGTGCTAGATGATGACATATGGGAGTTCTCTAGGGATGGAGACATCATCCTGTTAGGGGACTTTAATGCCTAGACAGGCAACCGCCAGACAGCCTTTTATGATACCTCAGAGGAGATGCTGAGAGAGCTGGACACTCTGGATATGGGATTAGACAGACGCTCACAGGATGTGGAGTGCACAGAGTATGGGAGATATTTGGTAGATATGGGGACTGCACATGGGTTGGCCATACTTAATGGCTTGCAGAGGTTTCCGTCAGCAGCTAGTTTTACTTGCTTTCCACATAGACATGGTGCTAGCACAGTGGATTATGTTATGGCTATGCCGAGCTTTGTTTCATGCATTGAGGACTTCACAGTTGGATCTCGGCCCATTGGGGTAGTAGTGGATCATGCATTGTTGACATTGACCATCTCTTTTCACTCTACCACAGCTCAGAGGACACGAGGGGCAGGTCACACTCGATATACTTTTACTTCAGAGACTGATGCTGTCTACAGAGATGGGATTTATAGACATCTGTACACAGAGGAGCCAGGGAGACCTTTGGAGGAGCTGACCCATATACTGACAGAGACTTTACAGGATGCAACGAGAGAGGCATATCCACATACTCAACCTGGACAGAGACAGCGTTCTAGGTGTATGCCCCAGAACACCTGGTATGATGAGCAGTGCAGAGAGACAAGAGTCAGACTGCAGCGGGAGGTTGCTTTGGGAGTCACTACTCACCGACAGTCACGTATTGCCTTTCGGCGCCTTGTGTGAAGGAAGAAGCGGGCCCTCCTTGCTCAGTAAGAGCAAGAATTATACCAGCTGTTCTTGAGCTAGGATTCGAGGGAGGCTTGGCGTTTGTTTCATGAGTCCTCCCTTGCTTTGGCCATCACTTCTACAGAGGTCTGGGGTAGTTATGCAGCATCTCTATATACAGTTCTTGGACAGTCACCTTTTCCTGACCCGCCAGCACCATGCCCACAGACATGTACTTTCTTTACCGCAGAGATGGTAAGGAAGGCCATTGATAGGATGAAGACTGGGAGAGCATATGATCGTGATGGATTGGTCGCTGAGCACTTTATTCATGCGAGAGACATGCTGGCAGAGCTTCTAGCAGTGATGTTCAATCGTGCTATGTGTGAAGGCTTACCCGAGACTTGGAATATGTCCACCATCGTGCCTATCTTCAAGTCAGGGGACCCTATGGAGCAAGGGAATTATCGCACTATTATGATTGGTCACACACTAGCACGATTGTATGCATCCATTCTTGAGCAGCAATTGAGTAGATGGGCAGAGAGAGAGGGCATTCAAGCAGAGGTTAAGCCAGGGTTCAGGAGAGGTTTCTCTACTCTTGACCACATCTTGACTCTGCGGGCCATTATTGAGGAGGGCAGGTCGCATGGGCGACGGATTTATTGTAGCTTTGTGGACTTCCACAAAGCATTTGATACAGTGCCCAGAGTCAGATTGATGAGGCGATTACAAGAGATGGGGGTATCCACAGAGCTCATATGGGGGATTATGGCTTTATATAGATCAGTTTGCAAGACAGGTACGCACCCCAGAGGGGATCTCTACTTTGGTTCACTCCACTATAGGAGTGAAGCAAGGTTGCCCGTTATCTCCTTCATTGTTTGGTATGTATGTGGATGAGGCTTCTGACTACATTGAGAGATTGGGGGACAGAGGAGCCCAGCTAGCACGTACATGGATCCCACTATTGTTATATGCTGATGATATTGTGTTGATCTCTGACTCCCGTGAGGGTATGCAGCGTCATTTGGATGCTTTACATGAGTTTGCACATGATAGTGGATTGTCTGTCAACCTTGGCAAAACCAAGGTTATGGTGTTTAACACCACGCCACAGTGGGTTAGGCGATCAGCTCCCACATTTACATATGGGCAGGAGATTGTAGAGTATACACATGCATATACATATCTTGGGGTAGTATTCAGTGGGCCAGTGTTTTCGATGAGGAGAGCAGCAGAGACTAGATTGACTCGAGCACATGCAGTCCTGGGTGGTTTGGAGAAGATGTGTTCGCAAGTTCAGTTTCAGGAACCTCGAACGAAACTTTGGCTTTTTGACACTCTAGTGACATCAGCTATGCTTTATGGAGTGCAGAAATGGGGACCTTCAGTGGGCCATCACAGCGCAGGCGGGTGGAGAGGTATGATTGCTAGGATTATTAGAGCCAAGGCCTCGGTACCTCATGAGATTATTCGAGCAGAGCTGGCAGCTGCCCCTCTGGTGATTGAGGCTCTTACGAGATCAGTCTCCTACATACATGGCTTGTGGGATCTCCCCCGAGACAGATATGCACGCCTCGCCCTTGAGTCCTCCCGACAGTTAGCTTTACAGGGAGACACGGCTTGTTGGTATGGACAGATGACATCTTGGTTCCAGGCACATGGTTTTAGCATGGACAGATTGCCTCCCTTCCAGTATTCTCTGGAGGCACCCTCTCTCACTCTCACACGGACAGAGATTACCAGACTCATCCGTCAGGATTTAGTTCAGCTGGACATTAGGAGGACATGGATACAGCCGACTGAGGAGCTGGGCACAAAGATGGCTTTCTACAGAGAGCATTTTCTTCAGCTCACAGCAGATGGTTTTGTGATCAGACCCAGTTCTCTCTCACTCTCACACGGACAGAGATTACCAGACTCATCCGTCAGGATTTAGTTCAGCTGGACATTAGGAGGACATGGATACAGCCGACTGAGGAGCTGGGCACGAAGATGGCTTTCTACAGAGAGCATTTTCTTCAGCTCACAACAGATGGTTTTGTGATCAGACCCAGTTACATGGATGTACACTTGTCTCATGCAATACGATGTGCTATTGGTTAGATTCGCACATCCTCACACCAGCTTGAGATTAAGATTGGCCGATATAGAGGTATACCAGCTGAGGCCAGGATATGTCGAGTATGCCATGGGGAGCCAGAGACAGAGCTGCATTATATATGCCATTGAGGACATGGATACCACCCACACCAGCGGTACACTGATTGATCGTGCGATTGAGCTTGGGTGGTCCAAACGCCCATGACTACGGAGGAGGTCATCCCAGCATAGACGGAGGTTGCAGCGGCGGATTCGGATTATTCTTGCGAGACATGCGGGACACCTAGTCAGGATGCTGACCACAGAGAATATTGAGGAGATCCGCCAGCGTCCAATGCGGCACATATTATGAGATGGAGGCACACCTCCATAGTGTACCCCCCGTCCCACATGATATTGTATCCCCTCACTGTACTCCACTCACCTCCATAGCGTACCCCCCCCCCCCCTCACTATATTCACACCCTATAAGGGTTTCTGTTTACCTTCCAGTTCCAGTTTCATTTTCTAGGTGCCAGTAGTATCATCTTTATTTTTCATTTTCTGGTTTTTTATCCAGACATTGTATCAGATCCACCATGATGTAACTTTTTGGTCTCATAGGTCATTATGGCCTTTTGAAGACGTTAATATAACATTTCATTTCATTTCTCTCTCTCTCTCTCTCTCTCTCTCTCTCTCTCTCTCTCTCTCTCTCTCTCTCTCTCTCTCCATCTTCTGTTTGCATTTTGCATCTGTGTTCTTGGAAAGGTGTTTAGGGTTGAAATAAGACTCCCAGAGCTTCCACATGTGCCATTGGTATCAGAGCATCAGACTAAGCAAGGCTAAACACTGATGGTGTCCTAGATGAAGATGCAAAGTTCAAGGAGAGTAACACAAGACATGGACGAAGTTCCCAAGAGATTGGTTGGTGGTGTTCCACAAGACCCAAGGGGAATGGGAGTCCTGTGAGTCGGATGCCACTTGGGGCATACCAAGAAAGGCTTTTAGGAAAACGGTTCCAAGGGATGATGATCATCCAAGGTAAAATAACATTTATGTTTTTACACTTTGAACTTTCAAGGCATCACTTTAAATGTACAATACGTGGTGCAAAACCCGAACGAGTGCTAATAAGTACACAGACCAAGTTCAAACCAATATATAAGCATCGAATGATGATCACTATCAAATAACAAAAGACTAGTGTCCACTGTCTACAATGCCCATAAAGTGCTGAGTCAAGACTCAAAAGTAAAAACAATGAAACATCGCTAAATGATAAATCATAGAGCCTCCAATGCTCAATCGGAGGCTGGACTCAATCGGAGGCTGGAGCGTGAGAAGTACTGGCGTCAAGATCATGGCTGCCTACATAAGCAGTCTGAAAGGTAGTGGCATCGTCCTCTAGGCTCTGTTGTGTCTCCACCTGCTCATTTCCATCCTCCTGCTCCATCTCCCACTGAGTAAAGGGATCTGCCTTTGCAGTTGCACCCTTGCAAAGAATTCGCAAGTTTGCGCTTACAAAGACAAGATCGTTGGCCTTTTCTACACCAAGGCGGTTCCTCTTCTTTGATGCAATATGGCTGTAAGAACTCCAAAGCTGCTCCAAACAAGAGAAGCTTCAGGGGTGGAGGTTGATGTGGGGGAGAGGAGGGTGGGTGGGGTGGAGGTGACTGGGCACCTTAGCCAAGTGTTGCAGCTCAGGCCCATCTGAACCATAGTCTTCCCACCACAAAGCAACCCCAACCTTCAACCTATCCTCATGTACATCCGCACAACCAAAAGCACCACGAAAGGACCTGTATGCAGCAAGCTGGTCTCTGATTTTAAACCTAATGCCTCCATCAGGCACTGGACGATCCAAGATGCGCCTCCAACCATCACTAACCTCTCTGTCACTCTCATGTCCATTACCCTGAAACTCAAGGTCCACCATATATGCAGCTACATGCAAGGGAGAGGCATATGAGTTCCACCTCGTCACACATAAGGAACGAATCTCCTCGTATCTGTCTTCATCCGACTCTAACTCTTGCAACTTCTCTATCATTCTATCCATCGCCTCATACACCTTCCCGATGCATGGCTGCATAGCATCTACAAGCCTCAACAAGTGGACAATAGGTCTCACCATAGCATCAATGCGTTTCACATCCTCCCAAAAGGAAGTGCTCTCTGCATGCTCCCTGCATAATATGCCTATGGCTGTCGAAGCCAATGTAGAAGTGGTGAACTCGTCGCTGATGAAAAGCTCCCTCAATGCACCACTGCACTCCCTCAAGCGGGCCAGCATCAAGAAGTTGAAGGCAAATCGGGTGTCTGAGTATTTGAGAAGTGAGAGCCTTGATTTCTTGGAGAACTCGTGGCGGAGGAACTGGTGGTTCAAGACAAATGTTACCATTTGATTGGCCTCCTGAATGATAAGCTCAATCCATGACATCTTTCCATTATCCTTTAAAAGATTGTTCAAACAATGTGCAATACAATATGACACAGTCATGTGTGGATACATGTCCTCAGTAATAGCTCCAGTTGCCCTATTTGCAGCCTCGCCATCTGCAACAAAACCCACCACACATTCCGGGCCCATGAGATCAATGCCACTAGCCCACTCTGCTGCAAGCACGTCTGCAATCTTCCCTGTCCCTAAGGCATCATGTGGCGCAATAAAGTACATCTCGCCACAGGAATATGCAACGAGACCATGGATGGACCGCTTTCATGTGTCACTCCATCCATCTGCAATGAGTGACACTCCATTCTTTGCCCATAGCCGCTTTGTGCTTCTCCTTGTCGAGCAATGTGGTGCGCAAAGACTTCGATGATGGGGGGGGTGTAGTTTGGACCATACTCCCCAATCCTCTTCACCATAGCCTTGAAGTACTCGGATTTGATTACAAAAAGCAACAAGTGACCTTTCAAGAATGAAACTTAGAAAAATCATGTCAAGAGAGAAGAGTCGAGGCTTACCTAGCAGTATGGAAAGCAATATGGTCATGGAAGAAGAAACGAGCCACAACTGTATCAACCTCTTCCTTCTTCTTAGGATCCCAACTTCCCTCAAGTGTACTCTATCATCGCGCGGGTGTGGGCATCATAAAGGAACCTACACCATGTGGCCGTTGAAACCGGCCTCTGATAGAAAACCAGAGTGCGGTAGAAGCAATCACCCGTCCACTTGTAGTCTAGATGAGAAACAAAACACAGATTGGAGCTAGAGTGCCCAAATCTGAAAACACAGCGACACCTGTTGGCCCTTGCGGTATTTCTTTATTCAATTAAAATAATATGAATGGCTGAGTACAACACAAAGACCAGCCAAGAGTTTACACCTGTAAGTCCAATCTGACGGCCCACAGATCCTTCTCAGCACAGAGGATCAATGCACACAGATCTGTGTCCTCAAGCAACACACTGTGCCTCCCTCTGATCAGCCAAGATCACAAAGCAGGCCAGCCATGGGCATACATCTGGCATAACTCAAGTGCATGATACATCTTCTCAGCTCAAACATACATGTGCTGTCCAGTCTCTGTCTCAACCCTTGTCAATCTGCCATACCCCTCCTCTCACAAGGGGCCAGATAACACATATCTGCAACAGACATCAAGCAGTAGAAAGAGAGATAGATGAACAGAAACAGAGCTTACCAAGTTCAGCTCGTGAAACAACACTGGAGGAAGCAACAGCACCAATCTGTACTTGCAGGCACTTGTATCCACAACCCTGCTTCACACGTGTGCTTGTACTTGCTTGTATCCTCCTCCTGATGTTCACTCTTATGCTGTCCTTGAGATTACAGATCTGAAAATCAGCACTGTACCCGTCTGTACCGCCTCGGGATACGTGCCAGGAGTCGTACTTGCACAAACAGTCCGCTGTCCACTCTTGTACCTGCCTGAATCTGAGTACACAGACCTGTCCAGCACCTGTTTACACCATCTACAGCAGTTGTACTTGCTGTACCTGACTGTCCGTACACTGTACGGCAGTCGTACAGTAGGGTACGGGCTGTGTACTTGCTGGTACAGCCTGTACTCGCCTGTGCGCAGAGTATCCAGCAGAGGGAACACGACGTTTGCAGCAGCTTCTATGCGCAGCCAGCAAAACAGAGGAGAAAGAGAGAGAGTCCTTGCACAGTTCTGGCCGTACAGTGCTGTACGGCTGATTCCACTCAGAAAAACAGCAACAGTACACAGAAAAACAGCAGCCGCCTCCCTTCTCTTGTGCTTTTCCACGCTTGTGAACATGCGCATGAAGGCTCTTCCACTTTTGCTCCACGACTCCCAAAAAGGGAAGAGAGAGAGAGAGGAGAGAGAAACACTCCTCCCCAAATTAATCCCTAGGGCCCCAAACTTTAATAAGTTCCTAGGGCCACTAAGGCCTAGGGGCAAACTTCAATAAACATTAAAACTTAATGTTTCTAGTTCCCCCCTTCACACCTAGGGATGTCCACACATCTTAAACTCTGTCCGGGCACCCCCCATGTGAATCATAAAATATTCTGACTCTGCAACCACCATGCCCACACTTGTCCTGCTCCATTTTCACAGGGCCATGACATACCCCCCTCTTGAAAAATGGCAAGCGTCCTCGATTGCATTCTGGTGATGCATCAAAATATCCAAAGTGAAAAATACAATATGGCAAGATCAGCGTCCCAATCTCTCTAAGCCATGCACATGTATCATCATTCACTGCAAACCAATGGCATAGTAATAGTCCAAGTTGTATACCACTGTGAACCATACATATCCACAAAAATACCATGTGACTAGTACACATATATCATAGAAGTCCCATAAACAGATGTACTGTCAGCCTCAGTACCTTCGGGTGAGATAAAATCTGCACCAAGCGACCTCTAGATGTCATCTGAGCCTGTCTGTATTAAGGGAGTGGAGGTGCTACCCCCCTCTTGAGCATCAGGTAATGCTCCAGACCCATGCTCTGCTGAACCTGAATGAGCCACAATAAGAGTCGGCTCTAACTCAAAGGCATCGAGATAAAGCTGCAAAACCTGAGGTGAATCTGTTAAGTCACCTTCCTCCATCCACTTCGCATCCATCGGTGAATAGTTCTTGAACTTCACAAGATAGCGACGGGAAACTTTACCTCGTACCTTCCTTTCTTTATGTGCCAGTATCTGCTCTGGAATCAGAACCTCATCAAGTTACTCAACTTCCGGCTGAGCCTCATCTGATACATCCTCAGGCACATCCCCACGGAAAGGTCTAAGAAGACTCACGTGAAAAGCATTGTGAATCCTCCAGTGATCTGGTAACTTCAAACGATAGGTTACCTCACCAATCTTTTCCAAAACCTGAAAAGGCCCATAATATCGCATGCTCAACTTAGGGAATAAGCCCTCTTTACCCTTCATCTTCTTGAGTCTAGCCTTTTCAAAGCGCAAAAGAACCCAATCACCCAATGCAAACTGTAAATCACGTCTGTGACGGTCTGCGGCTTTCTTTTGCTTTTGCTGAGTTTTCTGGAGGGCCAACTTAACTCTCCGATAAGCTTCATCCAAGCTCTCCACATACTGATCAGCTTCAAGGATCTTATCCTTTGTATGCAAAATGGGTGGTACCTTCTTCCCTCCTTCTACAATCTCAAAAGGCGCCTTGCCTGTCAAGCTATGTACAGTGTTGTTATATGCAAACTCCACCAAAGGAAGATACTTTTCCCATTGTTGCTTGTGCTCTGACACATAACACTTGAGAAGATCCAATACTGTAGAGTTAGCCTCTTCTGACTGACCATCTGTCTGTGGATGAAATGACGATGAAAACTTGAGAGTTGTACCCATGTTGTCAAACAACCCTCTCCAAAACAAACTCGTCATCCGTGGATCACGATCACTAATGATAGACGTAGGCAAGCCATGATACTTGAAGATGTTTGCCATGAACAACTTCACCATATGATCCACTTTAATTGTCTTCCTCACGGGAATGAAATGTGCCTGCTTACTGAACCTGCATATGATAGTCCAGATGCCATCATTTCCCGTTTGTGTCCGTGGAAGATCAAATACAAAATCCATGGCAATGCTCTCCCAAGGTCTATCCGGAATAGGTAAAGGCTGTAATAACCCAGGTGTCTTCTGACGGTCAAACTTTACCTTCTGACATACGATGCATTGCCTCACAAAGGCATCAACATCTCTTCTCAAGGTTGGCCAATAAAAGAAAGTCTCCACTGCTTTGACCGTGGCGTCAATACCTCTATGACCTGCATACGGTGGAGCATGACTTTCAATCATAACCTTGAGTCGCAATGGCCTGGTAACACACAGTCTGCCATGCATCAATAAAAACCCATCTCTGAGAGTGTAATGCTCATGCCGCTCACCCTCAGACATCTGATCATACAACCTTTCAAAATCCTCATCATGGGCATACTGCTCTTTCATTTCATCAAGCTCATGATGATAAGCAAGTGAAACTACAGAGACCTGTGGCTTGCGTGACAAAGCATCTGCCACTACATTCTTTTTGCCTTCCACATGCACAATCTGGAAGTGAAACATTGACAAAAAGTTTGCCCAACGCATATGCTTCTCTGAAAGCTTAGTCTGCGTGAGGAAATATCGCCAGGTCTGATGATCTGTCTGCACAGTGAAATCAGCCCCAAGCAAGTAGTGTTTCCATGTAGAAAGAGCGTGAATTACAGCCAACATCTCTTTCTCATACACCTGTAAATGCTTCTCAGCATCTTGCAAAACTCTACTCTCATAGGCTATCACATGTCCCTCTTGCATGAGAACTGCACCAATGCTACTTCCACATGCATCACACTGGACAACAAAAGCCTTTCGGAGGTCCGGTAACACCAATACTGGGTCCGAAGTAAGCTTTTCTTTGAGCTTTTTGAATGCTGTAATTTCCCGATCAGCCCATCTAAACGGAGTTGCTTTCTTCGTCAAAGCATGAAGAGGCGAAGCAATTTCAGCAAAGTGCCGTATGTAACGCCTGTAATAGGAACACAATCCTAAAAAGCTGCGTACATCATGCACGGTCCTCAAAGCTGGCCAATTAAGTATTGCTTCCACCTTTGCTGGATCCATACGGACTCCATGACCAGACACAATATGCCCCAAGAAATGTATCTCCTGCAAGAAAAACTCACTCTTCTTGCCATTAACCACCAACCTATGGTTTCTGAGTTCTGCAAACACAATGGCCAAATGCCTTCTATGCTCTTCCTCAGTTCGTGAATGCACAATCATATCATCAAAGAATGTGCCCACAAACTCTCTATGAGGCCTGAAAATCCTGTCCATCATTCTGTTAAATGTGGCAGGCGCATTCGTCAAACCAAAGGGCATAACCAAGAACTCATACAACCCAAATGTGGTTCAGAATGCTATCTTATGCACATCCTCGAGTCTAATGCGTATCTGATGATACCCGCTTTTCAAGTCAATACGACTAAAAACTGTGGAGCCCTTTAAGCGGTCCAAGATGTCATCGATCCTCGGTATGGGGAATCGATTCTTGATGGTATTCTTATTCAGCGCCCTGTAATCTATACACATGCGCCAAGAACCATCCTTCTTCTGCACTAAGAGCACAGGTGAGCAAAAGGGTGATGAGCTAGGCTAAATCAACCCCTTATTCAATAGCTCCTGCACCTGACTCATAATCTCTTCCTGTTGGGCTGCACTAACACGATACGGCGGTCTATTCGGTGGAGTACTACCAGGAATCAGATCTATGGCATGATCTTCTGGCCTCTCAGGAGGTAATTCTCCTGGCAATGACTCGAAAAAACAGTCTTGAAACCCACTTAAGAAATCAGCCCTGTCCTTATCTAACATTGACAAATTAGACTTAGACTCATCATCCTATGCATCCTTTACATAAATCAAGTACGCGGAAAGATGCTTTTTCATTACTGATGAAATCGCCGAAGCGGATACAATAGGAACAGATTCCCCTTTGAGTTTTACATCCAATACATGCTCTTTCCCTCTATGAGTCAGAGTAATTTTCCTATTGTAAGTATCCACCACCGCATGTACCCTGTGGCACCATGGCATCCCCAACAAAACATCACAGCCATCCAAAGGCATGATGAAGAACTCCTCGCTGTCCACATAACCCTGCAAATGAAGCCGAAGCTTCCCAATGATAGGAGTAACGGGTTCTGCATACCCTGGACAAGCCATATTTGCCTCATGTAACGGCCCCATCTCCTCTGCGCGAATCCCCAATCGGCCAGCCAAATCTGGTGAAATGAAGTTGGCTCTAGCACCTGTGTCAAAGAAGATCAAAGCATTCTGATCTCTCACTTTGCCCCATGCCCTGCACAACTCTGTAGCTTTACCACCTAGCTGCTCCCCCACAAGATCAGGAACTAAGCCTGCAGAAGGCTTTGGTTTCTTTGGCTTGGGCTCTCCTTTATTGTCAGGGTCCTTTTTGGACGTTCTTTTGGGACAATTGAATGACATATGCCCCTCTTCAGTACAATAAAAACACTTTTGAGCATCTCTCAAAGCCTGTCTTTCCTCAGAAGTCCTTTTGGGCATTGGCAACTTCTTATACTTTGTCTCTGAAGACCCTTTAGCATCACGAGAAGCATGCCCAAATTTTTCAGCTTTCTTGCCTAATTTCTTACTGCCTTTAAATCCAGATGAACCACCTGTGAGTAACGCATTAGCTGTCATAGCATTTTCAATCATCTGTGACATGTTTGTTACTCTTGTCTTTATACAATAATCTCGTACCTCCTTGGGCAGCCCACAACAATACTTCTCTACCTGCTCAGATAATGGCACAGCACGATAAGAAGTCACTGGGAGTAGAGCTTCCCAAAACTTCTTGTTATAATCCTCCAAACTATCACACTTTGAAGCATCCAGCTTGTGCCATACGGTCATAACATCCACCTCAAATGTAGATGTGAGCCATACGGAAGAGAAAACCTGTTTGAATTGGACCCATGTGGTGGGTGCTATGCCCTGCAAAAGAAGAGTAGACCACCACTGCAAAGCATTGCCCTTGAGAAAAGTGGCAGCTTTCCTCACCTTTGAGGACTCTGTGTAATTCCCACCAGAAAAAGCAGCATCAAACTGCTGTAAAAAGGTAAGTGCCTTCAATTTATCCTTGGCCCCACTGAAAGTGTCAAACTTCACTGCAGCTCCCCCTTCCTTGTAATCCTTCGCCTTTCCCATAGGCGTTAGATTATCATATGGAAGTGGTTTCGTAAGATTGCTGCCCCCAACATTCATACCCATCATTGGGTCAACATTTCCCATTTCCATGCCAGGCATACCTGTCACGTGCACACCAGTCAGGTGTACAGTGACATGGCATCATTATGGCATCATTAGCATCACAGATTCATCAGGTATTTTTACCAGCATTTATCAGGCATTTTTATGCATTTTTGGGGCAGCCGACTACCATTTATGGTATTATGGTATTTTATGGGAGTTATGCATCTGGCCGACTACAGCATCTGGCCGACCAGCATCCTTTCACCCATATAAATAGCAGAGCCTCTCCATTCAGCACATCATCCATTCAGTGGACAGGCTCAGTAGTGAAGCGCATCATCATCATCATGCGTTTTTCAGCCTGTCATCATCAGCATACAGTAGCAGCATCATCATAGTACCATTCAGCCCATGGTGCTCTAACGCATCATCATTGGCAGCAGTTACAGCATTCAGATTAACGCATCTCCAACAGCCTCATCATCAGCTAACGCATCTCCATCAGCATCTTCATCAGTAAACGCATCATCATCAGCCATCCTCATCAGCAAACGCAGCCAGTTCAGCCCAACAGGTCAGCGTTTCATCATCCATTCAGCATACAGCTTCTGTTCCAAAGCCTCCCTTCAGTGTTTCCTTCCCAGGAGACAAGGGAAAGAGTGGACAGCAGTTCAGCCCGCATTCTCAGCACATAGTCAGCATATTCAGCAGTACAGATCCATTTGGATCTCATTGTAACCGCATTCATTCATTTAATATAGCTGCACTGCATTGACACATACTTGTCTATCTCTTTGTTTATCTGTTTGTCTCTTAAACATCATTAAGTGCAGTTAAGTGTAGACTAAGGTTGTGATTACTACGGTCTCATCCCTCGCATGTTACATTGGTATCAGAGCGTCACAGGGTAACCAGCCTTAGAGCATGTTCAGTTCATCAGTCATTCAGTCAGTCATCATTTTTATCGCTTCCGCACAGTTAAACCCAGTTCTGAAAATTTTGCAAGTCACCCTTAGGGATTTTCCCTTAGGTCTGCATCAGTAACCCATCCATCTGCATTCTTGCACAGCATATAGGGTTGCACATGGTTTGCATAGCAGTCATTTTAGCAGTCAGTCCTGCATACATGTTACCCATGAACTCTCAGGGAAGACGGACATCCATCATCAAAGGAGCACATAAGTTTTGGCTTCAACTGGCAGCAGGGAGTTTCTCTTCCACAGAAGACGGAAGTTTGCTCCAACATCGCCTCAGGAGGTTCAGAGCTTCAGGTACGACGGAGATGGTAGGTGAAAGGTTTCCAGGAACAGGTCACGGGTGACTCAGGTAGTTGCCATCCAGTTCCCACAGTATATAGCGTCTTGGCTCAAGGATTTCACTCCTGCTGCAGACGGCCTCAGTCCCAGCAGAAGACAGAAGGGGGCAGAGGTTCGGAGGAGAAGGATCGCAGACGACGAGTCGAAGGTTGCCAGGTATCCACCCAGCAACAGTTTAGCAGCGGGGAATGTCACGTGCACACCAGTCAGGTGTACAGTGACATGGCATCATTATGGCATCATTAGCATCACAGATTCATCAGGTATTTTTACCAGCATTTATCAGGCATTTTTATGCATTTTTGGGGCAGCCGACTACCATTTATGGTATTATGGTATTTTATGGGAGTTATGCATCTGGCCGACTACAGCATCTGGCCGACCAGCATCCTTTCACCCATATAAATAGCAGAGCCTCTCCATTCAGCACATCATCCATTCAGTGGACAAGCTCAGTAGTGAAGCGCATCATCATCATCATGCGTTTTTCAGCCTGTCATCATCAGCATACAGTAGCAGCATCATCATAGTACCATTCAGCCCATGGTGCTCTAACGCATCATCATTGGCAGCAGTTACAGCATTCAGATTAACGCATCTCCAACAGCCTCATCATCAGCTAACGCATCTCCATCAGCATCTTCATCAGTAAACGCATCATCATCAGCCATCCTCATCAGCAAACGCAGCCAGTTCAGCCCAACAGGTCAGCGTTTCATCATCCATTCAGCATACAGCTTCTGTTCCAAAGCCTCCCTTCAGTGTTTCCTTCCCAGGAGACAAGGGAAAGAGTGGACAGCAGTTCAGCCCGCATTCTCAGCACATAGTCAGCATATTCAGCAGTACAGATCCATTTGGATCTCATTGTAACCGCATTCATTCATTTAATATAGCTGCACTGCATTGACACATACTTGTCTATCTCTTTGTTTATCTGTTTGTCTCTTAAACATCATTAAGTGCAGTTAAATGTAGACTAAGGTTGTGATTACTACGGTCTCATCCCTCGCATGTTACAATACCATACATTCCAGCCATGTTTCCATACATTCCATTATGCATACCTGGCTGCATGCCACCAAACATATTGCCTTGCATCCCAGGTTGCATGCCTGCAAACATATTTCCAGCCATACCGGACTGCATACCACCATACATATTCCCCTGCATGCCAGGCTGAAAATTGGCTCCAAAAGGCCCATACATACCCATGCCTCCCTGAGGGTAACCCCCAGTCATGGATTGGAACACCGAGCCACCACCAAAATAACCTGGATGCATGTTCTGCTGAGGAATAGGTGGCTGTCCATAGAAGGAACTCTGAGAGTTTGCACCATAAGCATGCTGCATATTCGGAAACTGGCCAAAAGATGGTTCCTGTGGGATGGCACCACTATGACCCTGAGGAAGATTCTTCGAACGAACCTTCTTCTTCTTTTTCTGGGGCTCTGTGCGAGATCTCAAAAATTCAGCAAATCTCTCGCTTTGTGTGAGGTGCATAAAAGTATCCATAACACTAGCCAAGCGATCTTTGAACCGAGCATCATCCTCCTCTTTACCATGCACATCTTCTGGCTGTGTTACATCCTCATAAGGCTCAACATCTGCAGCCTGTTCTCCTGCAAAAATATCCTCAGATACATCTCTTTCAGGAGAAGTCTCTTGCTCTTCTTCTTCATGATAGAAGTACTCTTCCTCTGTATCAGACATGATTGCTGAATTTTCAACGATGGCTTTCTTCAAAGCAACCACGAGCTCACCCCCTTCAAAAAGTTGATGATTGGTCCCGGCAACGGAACCTTGAAACCGGCCTCTGATAGAAAACCAGAGTGCGGTAGAAGCAATCACCCGTCCACTTGTAGTCTAGATGAGAAACAAAACACAGATTGGAGCTAGAGTGCCCAAATCTGAAAACACAGCGACACCTGTTGGCCCCAAAGCTTGGCGCCCCTTGCGGTATTTCTTTATTCAATTAAAATAATATGAATGGCTGAGTACAACACAAAGACCAGCCAAGAGTTTACACCTGTAAGTCCAATCTGACGGCCCACAGATCCTTCTCAGCACAGAGGATCAATGCACACAGATCTGTGTCCTCAAGCAACACACTGTGCCTCCCTCTGATCAGCCAAGATCACAAAGCAGGCCAGCCATGGGCATACATCTGGCATAACTCAAGTGCATGATACATCTTCTCAGCTCAAACATACATGTGCTGTCCAGTCTCTGTCTCAACCCTTGTCAATCTGCCATACCCCTCCTCTCACAAGGGGCCAGATAACACATATCTGCAACAGACATCAAGCAGTAGAAAGAGAGATAGATGAACAGAAACAGAGCTTACCAAGTTCAGCTCGTGAAACAACACTGGAGGAAGCAACAGCACCAATCTGTACTTGCAGGCACTTGTATCCACAACCCTGCTTCACACGTGTGCTTGTACTTGCTTGTATCCTCCTCCTGATGTTCACTCTTATGCTGTCCTTGAGATTACAGATCTGAAAATCAGCACTGTACCCGTCTGTACCGCCTCGGGATACGTGCCAGGAGTCGTACTTGCACAAACAGTCCGCTGTCCACTCTTGTACCTGCCTGAATCTGAGTACACAGACCTGTCCAGCACCTGTTTACACCATCTACAGCAGTTGTACTTGCTGTACCTGACTGTCCGTACACTGTACGGCAGTCGTACAGTAGGGTACGGGCTGTGTACTTGCTGGTACAGCCTGTACTGGCCTGTGCGCAGAGTATCCAGCAGAGGGAACACGACGTTTGCAGCAGCTTCTATGCGCAGCCAGCAACAGAGGAGAAAGAGAGAGAGTCCTTGCACAGTTCTGGCCGTACAGTGCTGTACGGCTGATTCCACTCAGAAAAACAGCAACAGTACACAGAAAAACAGCAGCCGCCTCCCTTCTCTTGTGCTTTTCCACGCTTGTGAACATGCGCATGAAGGCTCTTCCACTTTTGCTCCACGACTCCCAAAAAGGGAAGAGAGAGAGAGGAGAGAGAAACACTCCTCCCCAAATTAATCCCTAGGGCCCCAAACTTTAATAAGTTCCTAGGGCCACTAAGGCCTAGGGGCAAACTTCAATAAACATTAAAACTTAATGTTTCTAGTTCCCCCCTTCACACCTAGGGATGTCCACACATCTTAAACTCTGTCCGGGCACCCCCCATGTGAATCATAAAATATTCTGACTCTGCAACCACCATGCCCACACTTGTCCTGCTCCATTTTCACAGGGCCATGACAACCGTGGTGTAGATGTGGTAGATGAAACAGACCCCTCGGATGGTGTCACAAATGTTGCAAGATCCATAGCCACACGTGCCGGCCTTGCAACCCTCAAAGCCTCATGTCCGTCAATGCGCTCAAGAAGCTCCTTTCTCTTATCCGATGTGATTCTCGTGCAAAATCGAACCTCGTGCCCGGACTCATGCATAAGGTGGGCTCTCACTTTGTCTGACCCACTCATCTGCCTATAGGAGCAAAGCTTGCAAGACCACAGGCTTCAACCTCCTCCACTTCCAGGGCGGTTGGCACTAACCTCTTCCCACCATGACCAACCGTCGGTTCTTCTAGCACCACCATGACGTGCGGAGCCGAAGGTTGCTTGTGAAGAAGATGCCATGAGAGAGGGTGAAAGTTGAGAGAGAGAGAGAGAGAGAGAGAGAGAGAGAGAGAGAGAAATGAAATGAAATGAAATGATATATTAACGTCTTCAAAAGGCCAAAATGACCTATGAGACCAAAAAGGTTACAACAATTGGTGGATCTGATACAATGTCTGTGTAAGAAAAGCTAAAAAAAACTAAACAACTAACTGAAACTGAAACAACTATGAGGAAAAGTACGGTACTAGGAGCTCCTAATGGATAACATCTGGGAGGAAAACTCCAGCAACAAAGGTAAGCATCATACACATCACTATCCAAAGATGTCTCTCATCGATCGATGGCGGATATCCTCAATGTCCTCCATGGTGAGTACTCTAACTGGACGTCTCCCATGCCGTGCTAGTATGGTCCTGATCCTCTATTGTAGTCTCTGCCGGTGTCGAGATGGGCCTCTCATCTTGGGGCGCCTGGACCAGAGAGAGAGAGAGAGAGAGAGAGAGCTCTTAAAAGTTAAGGCTTAAAAGTTAAGAGGCTAGAGCCTAGAGAAAGCTTGCGGGTTGAGAGAGAGAGAGAGAGAGAGAGAGAGAGAGAGAGAGAGTGAGGGACTCGAAGAGAGAGAGAGAGAGAGAGAGAGAGAGAGAGAGAGAGAGAGAGAGAGAGAGAGAGTGGCCCGTGGGAGAGAGAGAGAGAGAGAGAGAGAGAGAGAGAGAGAGAGAGAGAGCTTGCTGCTTAAGCTCAAGAGTGGGGAGAGGGAGTGGGGCAGCTGGCCAAGAGAGAGAGTGGGAGAGAGAGAGAGAGAGAGGAGAGCTCAAGCCTTATAGGCGGCTCCAGAGTCCAAGCATGGTGCGGGTCACGACAAGCCATAGTGCCGACGGCAGAAAACGGGCACAGCCACCAACGGGAGAAAACGGATAGAAGCAATGGCCATAAACGGCGGAAAAAACGACGAGAAAAAAAGCGAAAAAAAACGACGAAAAAACCGGCAAAAAAAAATGTCCCGGCTGTCCCGTCCCCAACAAGGCATCGCCGTTCTGCCGTTCCCAGGATGCCGTCCCCTGGTGACCCTGATTCCCGAGACGTCCGGCCCATCCCTGATCCGTGTCAGAGTGCCACTGCGTTTTGGGACGGCGTTTCCGCGTCCCAAACCTCCGTCCCCTGTGATAGAATGTGCAGCAGAAGAAGGGAAAGTGGAAACACAGGAGAGAGAGTGAGAGAGAAAGATGGAGAGGAAACACAGGTGAGAACCTGCTCTCAATATCATCATCAAAAGGAATACATGTCCCGAGCAAGAGGGGAGAACCTCGTAAGTGAGGGACTGCAGCTAGACAAGCTAGGCAAGCAATGCAAGCAGTAAAAATATGAGGGAGGCATGCCGGCTATATATACCTCTACATGAAGGCACTCAACTAGGGATAAATACCTCCACGACTGGGAAAAATCCCAAGACCATAAAATGGGGAATAAATATGGGTAAAATATGAGTGAGGGGTGACCAACCCCTCTGACTAACATGGTCAGTCCTAGAGGCTAAAATAGGACACCAAATAGGAAGCCAGCAAGTAGGGGATGATGTCTAACACCCCCTCTCCGCACCGGATGCTGAGCAAACTCCAAGAAGCCAGAGACGCCGTCCTCGATCAAAGATGAAAGACTGCAGAAACAGGTACCAACAAAGCTCCACAAGCAATCTCCTCAACAACTCAGCTACAAAAGCAACAAAACAAGCTGCCAGGTACACCGTTCCTCTAGAAGAAAACAACCATATAGGCTGCGACATGTTGCTCCAAATAATGGTTCCAAACCCAAGTGTAAGAACACTCCCCGAAGTCAAATGTCGTGTATCCAGCCTGGAGAAGGTATGAAAAACCTCATAACCAACCAAGATCAGATCTTGTATATAATCAATCCTGGGAGAAGCAAACTGCTCCTCACTGGAACCCTCAAAAATAGAGGCAATCTGCTCCAACTCTTACCAAGAGTAGCCAAATGCTGTATAATAGCACCCTTCTCGAAGGTCGGCATCGCCAGATGTAAGAACTCAACTATAGAAAATATGGGGTCCATCTGCTCAAACTCCATAACATGAGTTGCCCAATGCTGTACATAAGTACACGCCACTGAGGTGGGCATCGCAAGATGAAAGGACTCCACATCCCCCTCTGAAAAATGATATCGTCGGACTTGTACAAGCCCAACCTGATTCTGATCCAAATCCAAAAAACTCTAGAAGTACCACTCTGCCCCCTAGGCACGGTTAGCAACCACACATCCAAAGCATCCCACTGGGTCCAAAAAACCATCCTCCAAAACAACAAGCCATCAGAATAGGCAGGGGGAGGGGCATCCTCAGAAGCATCACAAAGAGAGGCAGAAGTAGACTCCTCACAATGAGGAAGGGAAGCAGGAATATAAACTGCAATGGCAACAAAGTCCTCAAAAGCATCACAGATAGCAGAAGACTCTTCCAGAAGTAGAACCAGATCCCAAGAATCAGCAACAACATATAAAAAGATCCATGTGAAAGGATCACACCGCAAAAGGGCAAAACACCCTCCTTGTTCTGCAAATACTACAAAGAACACAAGCTCGGACAAAATAAACTCTGCTCGAATCTCTGAAAAGATCACTGCTCTCCTCCAAATAACTGTAAACTCCTGTCAAAGAAGAATGTCTCCACAGATACAACACAGCTCCCGAAGCTGATCCTCAAGTGAAGTAGCTAGAGAAGGGCCCCCTCTGAGTGTAGAAAACTCTTGTGGGAAGCAAAACGCAGCCAAAACACTGCTATCCAGCAAAAACAGCACTCCACCACCAACAGAAGGCAAGGAACATGTAGAAACCAGGAAACTGTGTAGGCCAAGAACAAAACACAGGTATAGATGCTTCAAAATCAGCAAAACGCTGACTGAAATCAGAAATTCAGAATCCTTCTCAAGTACCAAACTGCCAGTTGAAGGTAGAGCTACCAGCAAGATCGGTTCAGAAAAAACGCAGCAACCATGGCTGCAAATCTGAAAACGCAGAGGTATAAGGGGCTGAATATAGAAACGTTGAAGAAATACGTACACCCAAGCCTTAGATCAGCAAATCAGCATCAAAAACCTATAGAAGAAAAAAAACAGCAAACATGCTCCTGCTAGCCTGTACAAAACAGGCGACCAGCACAGAGGGGGGGGGGGGTGAATGCCGAGAACCGCTGAATACTGCTGTAGACAGCCACCTGAAGAAAAACGCAGCAACCTATGTGCTGCTGCCCTTGCTGAAAACGCAAAAACGCAGGTCTGTCCAGGGGCGGAAAAAACGCAGATACGAAGAGGTATAGGAGGGAGCATCCAACGCTGAAAATCACCAGCGCTCTAATACCGTGATAGAATGTGTAGCGGAAGAAGGAAAAGTGGAAACACAGGAAAGAGAGTGAGAGAGAAAGATGGAGAGGAAACACAGGTGAGAACCTGCTCTCAATATCATCATCAAAAGGAATACATGTCCCGAGCAAGAGGGGAGAACCTCGTAAGTGAGGGACTGCAGCTAGACAAGCTAGGCAAGCAATGCAAGCAGTAAAAATATGAGGGGCTATATATACCTCTACATGAAGGCAGCCGACTAGGGATAAATACCTCCGCGACTGGGGAAAATCCCAAGACCAGAAAATGGGGAATAAATATGGGTAAAATATGAGTGAGGGGTGACCAGCCCCTCTGACTAACATGGTCAGCCCTAGAGGCTAAAATAAGACACCAAATAGGAAGCCAGCAAGTAGGGGATGATGTCTAACACCCTGTGACTATGACCTACACAAAGCCTCTTCTTCTTCTTCTTCTCTCTCTCTCTTTCCCCATTTCAGTATAGCCTGGATTCCCTATACCTTGCACATCAGGAGATCAACCGGATCATCCGGTTAGATCTACTCGGACTACACATACACCATACATGGGTGTCTCTATCAGCGATTGGTAAGAAGTGTGAGTTCTACAGAGATCACTTCTTGAGACTCTCGGAGGATGGATTCTTTGAGATCCCAAGATACATACAGATACACACGTCACATGCCATGCGTATCACAATCGGCCAACTCAAGGTATCCTCCCACCGCCTGAGAGTAGAGACTGGCAGAGCTGAGGATATCCCACATGAGGAGAGGACATGCACAGTATGCATCACAGGAGCAGTAGAGAATGAGGCCCATTATATGCTCGGTTGCCCGGCTTACTATGAGATACGGGGGAGATTCCATTGCCTCTTCTGAGAGGGATTGTAAACCGGCCTTCAGAAACCAAAGGGCGGTGGAACAAACACTCGCACGTAAAACACTTCAACACCATTGAGGACCTAGAAAAGGAAAACAAACAGGGGGAGCTAGAGTGCTCCTGCAAAAAGTACACGGACACCGATTGGCCCCAAATCACAGTGGCGCCCCTTGCGGTATTTCTTTAATTGATTATAAGAGCTTTGATTACAATATAAGGCTGGTAATTCAGCCGTACCAGTAGAACTCCTGAAGCCTACAAAGAACCTGCATCTGGCTTCTTGTCCACACAGCATCCACAAAAAAATCCAGCCATTGTTCACATCGAAAGACTCTCACACATTGAGCCTGCATACAGAAGCTTTCTCCCATGCTCAAGGCTGCCACAACCATCCATAGCCTCTCACACTATGAACAGCATCACACCCTGACACATCCAGTGCTTCTGCATCACAACACAGTCTCCCAAACTGTCTCTCAAAAGAGAACTCGCATCACAGCACAGCATACCATACAGTTGACACACCTGTACAAACCCTCTCTACCTTCCAAGGGTACTATCCATCTCTGTCATGGATTTCCCGTCCCCTATCCTATCAGTAGCAAGGCTGTACCAAACATGTGTCCACTCCTGTACCTTCTGCCTGCATGTGACCTATCTCCAGGAGAAACCCAAAACATGTCTCTTCGAGAAAACCTACGACCTGTTTCCACATGAAACCCTTAGGCCTGTTTCCCTTTGAAACTTCTGTCCTGTTTCCATACATCTAGTTACCTGTTCCCTCATGAAACATCTGGCAACATAGAGATGCCCATAACTGTAGGTCCCACTGTTCCTTTCTAGCAGGAAGACAACAATCTGCTCCATGAGCACGCAGTCATGCGAGCTTGCTTCACTCCCATGCCGAGAAACATAACCAAAAGATCTGTACTTGTAGCCAGAAACCCAAGTACATTGCTGAATTTGCAGCCAAACAAAAACAGCCCATAAACTGTCCCAAAACAGTCCCAAATCCAAAGCAAAGAGAAGCTGAAAGTTCCATCAGATGAACGCCATCGATGAGATGTCTATGTTCATGAATAACCAGCCCCTCCTTTCTGCAAAAACACGGCGCCTTCCAAAAAGCACACGCCTGCAACCACCTATCCGAACAGGTCGACACCAGCAGCCACCCGTACCAAATAGTGTGCAGCTGTCTCCTATATTAGCTGTCGTACAGTAGCCGCCTGTACCAGCTATACCTATCCGTACACATGCCTGCAGTCGTACACCTGAATCTGCAGTCATACAGCTGCCACGTGGACTGTACTGCAACTATACCTGACTGCGCCGCCTGTACTTGCAGCAGCCTAACCTACGCCGCCAGTACTTGCACCGCCTGAATCTGCACCTGCAGCAGCAGCCTGTACCTACAGCAGCCGTACACTGTACCTGCAGCAGTCGTACAGTTCTGCACTGGCTCTTCTGTGCGCAGCCAACATCAGCAGCCGACTCCTCTCTTCCATGCATGAGAACTTGCACGCCTCCCCAAAAAGCAAGAGAGAGAAGCAAGAGAGAGACGTGGGCCTCCAAAAGTAGAGTAGTCTCTAAAAATTGCCTTGAGGGCCTCCCAAGGTTTTGAAACCTTTTTAACATTAATTTTTGGCCACCAAAGGTTATAAAACCTTTTTAATTAATGTCTCTTTGTCCCCTTCACACTTGGGGTTGTCCACACATGGGCTTCCTTTTTGACTCCAACCTGATGCCATTCACACTGTCCACCATGTCCCCGTGCACACCTGCATACTGTCCAGAGAAAAACACAGGGTCGTGACAGATTCGGACCATTCACACGGGTGATACGGTTTGAGGATCAGAGGTGCTTGGGCATGTACTTGATCGAGCTCAGACGACACAGGGATGTCATGTTGAGGCAGCATGCTGAGAGACAACCCCGGCTCCGACAAGACACCTCATAGAGAGCCATCACAGATTTCTTTGTGGTACATACATCCACATCAGAATCTACTGCCCACAACAGTTCCTCTACTACGACATCAGAGCCCGTACCCACGCCCCAGAGGAGTTCTTAGTGAGAGAGCTGGATCCATTCTACGAGCCAGACGTCCCCGACCCAGAGCATCAGGACCCTACACCACACAGAGACGGATTCGTGAGGTTCTCCGCCGACATGTCACGCTCCCATCATAGAGGCCTGACGTTCACTCAACCATCAGATCGATTCTGGCCGAGGCGGGTATCGACATTAGCTGATCACAGCATATCTCGCTCTACACAAGATCATCTGTTGATCACATGTACTATCAGATGTTTTCATTCTACTTTTTCTTTCAGTTTTCCATGGCTCAATATATCCATGGTACCATTGTATTACTTTTGGTCTCATAGGCCCTTGGGGTCTTCCATAGATGTTAATATAACTCTCTCTCTCTCTCTCTCTCTCTCTCTCTCTCTCTCTCTCTTTTTAGTAAAACCGTTGCTTCATTGGTAAAATAAATATACAATCATAACTGTCCCAAAGCGGGACAGCGACAACTCAAATTAGAAACAGTGGGGAAACACCTCAAGCTGCGGAAAAGCAAGCTCTCCGAGATCATAAGAATCTCTAAGAGACTGGTAAAGAGATCTACGGAAGAAAGGAAAAGGGACGACATGAACAAAAGAAAAAAGCAGCCGGACATGATAGATAGTCCAAAAAGCCCAAGATCTCGTCCAATCCAAAAAGACAACATAAGCTAGCAATGTAGGAGAGAGTCGACCAAAAAGCCAAAACTGTCTCCCAAAAAGTCTACCTAGAAATCGTGCATGTAGGCCCCCTGACAATCTGTCCAAGAGGGCTCGAGAGTGGGAGTAGTACCAAAGAAGATGGGGCACCATTTCATATGGGTGAGAGCATCTCCTACAAGAGGCTAAAGCAATGTGTCTGTGCCAAAAGAATCCCAACCGGAAAAACACCCATAATACATCTCCATAGAAACAGTCGTTGCTTCAAAGGCAATTTGCTCATCCATATCCTTCCCAATGCTGCTCTCCATCAAGGCAAGGAAAAAAGAAAGAGAGGTATATCCAAGAAGCCACCTGTCAAAAAGCCAATCAGTAAGTTTGTCTTGTTCTTGAAGGGCAGGCACTGGCTATAATTGTTGCATCATTTTCATAATGACCCTCCAAATTGACCTATGATGCAATTCCAAGTGACAATGTTGTACTCGAGGAACCGAAAATACCATACCATGCTCATCAATAACATCTCGTATGTGGCAAATTCCAAGCATAGAAAGGTTATAGGCCTTCCTTGGTTGAGACAATGCAAGAGGCACATAAACACCCTACTCCAATGAATGTTCTCCATAGCTAAAGAGCTTCCTTGATTAGGTGGCCAACCCGGCCAACACCCTACTCCAATGAATGTTCTCCATAGCTAAAGAGTTTCCTTGATCAGGTGGCCAGCCCCGTCAATGTAAGTGGTGCAACAAAGCTTTCCAATCATGAATGAGAGCAATAGCATAGGGAGAACTCGTGATGTTGCCATCAAAATATCCAAAAATTATATCCTCATAACGGGTGACCAAGAGGCCATGTGCTTTTGTACGCATGGAGACACACATACTGCCCATGGCTTTGATTGTACCACAAAATCAAGTAGAAACATCACCTTTTTGGCAAGAACATGATAATGGATATTGAGAATGTTAAGACCACCATGCATCTTAGGCTAGCAAACCTTCATCAGATGGAGAGCTTTTCTCTTTGCTTTGGTTTTCCTCAGGCATTCCAAGGCTCTAGACATGAAAATCTATCTATGAGACCAAGGCAGCAAAGGGAGATAAAATTGCACATATGCCATGATTATAGACAGGTCATAGCACTATTCACAGACATACATGCAAAGGCCAAGTAGACAGCTTCCAATATTCAATTTTGTGATGTAGCTTCAGCATCACCCATTCAGTCTCTTCTTTAAGGGAGATTTCCCATCCAATGAGGTGTCCAAGATGCCCGACTATTTGATTAGGTGGCACAATTTATCCTAGCCAAAGTAACCTATGCTAATCACAATTTTTCAGCGGCAAGCTTAGATTTTGCAAAGTTGACATTCAACCCAGCAGCCAACCCATAAAGCGACAAAGCTTGCATGATTATCCTGGCATCACGCTCTGTATTCCAAGGCAAAAAGAAAGGATCATCAGCATAGGCTTGAGCCACAAAATTGTGTAGGAGCATAGGATGTGTAGTAATAGCATAAAGCAAAGCATTGAGAGGACATCCCTGTCTGACAGATTTCCCTAACTTCCAAGGGGCTGAAAGTTCATCTCTGAAAATGCATTTCGATGTACCTTCTTGATGCAGCCACAAAATAACATTTTTCATTTTGCACCATACCTGTGATTCTTTGCGAAGTGAAACTAGCTACCCACAGTGCCCACTTGCTCAAAAGAATCCACCACACTTCATTAAGAACGAGCTTGCATTGATCGAAGGGTTTTTATGGTTTTCAAAACAATGGTTTATATGAATATGGTGATATTATTGCTGCATGATTCACCTATAACGGTAGCTATAATTGATGGGATGTATCAGCGGGACCAAGCACGTCCCATGTGAGATCAGTGTCCAGTTGAGGTGAGCTGTTCTTCAGATTCTCATCTAGCTCTTCCCACTGCACCACCAAGGGTGTGGTTGGCAGCCCATGGCTCATTCCGACCGTCCGATCAACAGCTGTAGTGCAAGGAGATCATCGAGTTCGATCATTTTGAGTGATTAACACACCACCATATCCCTCGTATTGGAAGCTTTTGCGGCAACTGCCACTGATCTTGATGTAACCAAATGACGTTGTGCTTGCCCAGCTGGTACTGATATGCCGGAATGCTTAGTCGAGCCATGATCTGTGCTTATTGTTGACCTGATATTGTTCTGATGAGCACTCGGTTCTTCATGAGCGCCTGCAGAGATGATGTAGTCATGCATCAATGCAGCATGTAGCTTAGACAAGGCATCTCTTATGATTCTGTCCCATCTATCATGACCCATCTGCTGTAGCAACTGTTGTTGAAGCTGGCTAATGAGTTGGCTATCAATACCTTGATCAATTATAGTAGAATTATTGTTGTGGGGCAATTTATAAAAATACTTGCATTTCTCGCTCGCTGAAGCTCCCCGCCTCACCCTGCTCTGCGCTGCGCACCCTCGCTCCCCCCCCCTCCTCGCGCTTGTTTTCCTTCCGCCCCCCGCTTGCTTCCCTCTGCTCGCCGCTGCGCCCCCCCTCTCTTTCCTCGCTGCTGCGCCGCCCCCCCCTCCTTCCTCACCGCTGCGCCCCCTCTTCGCCATTTCGCCACCCCCCCCCCCCGCTGCCGCCTGTTCGCCTTCACCCCCCCGCTGCCGCCTTCACCCCCCCGCTGCCGCCTGTTCGCCATCCCCCCCCCCCCCCCCCCCGCTGCCGCCTGGTCGCCCCCCCCCCTCTTCGCCTGCTCTCGCCGCCTCCATTCAGCAGCGCCCCGCCTCCCACCTTCTCGCGTTTTTCGCCGCCCCCCCCCCACTGGGCCTCTCCTCTTTTCGCCGCCCCCCCCTTCCCTCCATTGTCGTGTTGCTTCCCATCCCTTGGGGGTTTTTGTTTTTTTCCCTCTTCGTCTTCAGTCCTTCCGCCTCTTGGTGTGCATCCCGCTTCTTGCAAGTTTTTCGCTTTCGCCTCGCCTTCGCTTGAGCTTCAGACTCTGATGGAGACTCCTCCCGCCTCGTCTCAGAGGGACTCTTCCGCAGCCCCCTCGCCCGCCACCGAGGTCCTCCCCATCAGGCTTTCTCTTTCGCCGGAAGAGGAAGCGAGCCCCACCGCAGAGGTGGAACGCCTTCAGGCTCACTCCACCATCTGCCGTATAGTCGGCACTCGCCCCAGCAGAGGGGAGATCAGGGGGGATCTACTTCAGGCTCGCCTTCTTGCAGATGTGGGCAAGATCCTTGATGTACAGCTCTTGGGCCGGGGACATTATCAGATCGAGTTCGAGGCCGCCCAGAGCGTTGCCAAGGTCCTTGCCATGAGTCCTCTGGATATCAGGGGCGCTCGGGCTTTCTTCAGGCCTTGGCAGCATGGATTTGACCCAGCTGCGGCGGAGCAGGGAGAGCGCCTCTTCCATATTACAGTTTGTTTCCCTGGTCTCCGCCGGGAGTATCTTCCGCTCCTCTCCAGGCTTGGAGCACTGGTGGGCTCGGTTCTTGAGACGGGCCCCTCAGCAGCTTCAGTGGTGGCCAGAGCAGCTGGGCTACCTTCGGTCAGAGTGTTAGTATCTGACATCTCCTCCCTTCCTAAGGTCATTCAGCTACCTAGGATAGGGGGGGGGTGGATAGATCAGAGAGTGGAGTTTTCGGGGCTCCCGAACCAGTGCTTCATTTGCAGACAGGTCGGTCATTTGGCCAAGGCCTGCCCTCGCAGGAGACCTCGGCCCTCACCACAGCAGCAGGCCACGGATGGCCCGCCCACAGATTCGGCTCGGCAGGATGCCTCAGGGACACCTGCTCAGGCCACAGAGACCTCGGAGTGGCAGCCTGGACAGGGGCGCCGTCGAGGGAGACAGCCACAGCAGCACGCTCAGGTACCGCTGCAGCAGCAGCCACAGTCTCAGCCTCACTGGGTTCCCGTGAGGAACAGATTTACTCCCCTTCAGGAGGAGACCCATGCAGCGACCGAGGACCAGGAGATGCCAGCTCCCCCTCCTTCACCTCCCCCACACCCATCCCCTCCCACCGCCTCGCTTCCACCATCGCCTCCTCCCGCCTCCGCTCCGGTCTCGGCAGCGACTCCCTCTCCGCCTCCTTCGCCTCCCCCTCCTCCCCCTCCGCCCGCCTCGCCTTCCCGGGAGGTCCTGGCAGCTCCCTGGCGCTCACCTGCAGTCCGGAGGGCGCTGAGCACTGACCTCGCTCGAGCATCACAGAGGAGACCTATGCCGATTAGGGCCTCACGGATTTCATCTATTCGTAGTCGGCTGAGTCGCCTCGGCATTCGACAGCGCTCGGCGGCGTTTGATTATACCTTCACACGGCTTTTTGGAGCAGAGGGCCCCCATGAGCCAGCACCCATCCGAGTGCATGTAGTGATACCTCCGGCCCGCGGGGAGGAGGCACTAGACTCAGCAGTGGCCTTCTCGTTTCCTCTATGTGGACCTTGTGACCGGGAGTGGACTCTAGAGCTCGCTCTCAGCACGTTGAAGACTCAGGCAGTTGAGTTTTCTCACCACATGAGCGATTTGGAGGTTACAGATGTGCTAGGCCGACTTTGGGAGTTGGCTCATTTTGTCTTGGATCCCGGGGGTGTGGATACATCCGGGATTCGGCATTTGGTCGTGCGCATAGTTGCAGATTTGGCGCGCGACCCAGGATATGTGAGCATTCACGAGGTTACTATGTCAGAGCAGGAGGCAGTCGCCATGGGTCACAGCCACTGGCGCCTGATCCGGGATTCTTGCAGTACACCGGGTGGGCAGACTCGCAGCCGTTCGGATGGGGACTACTCTCCATCCAAGCCGCTTGCGAAGGCCCGCCGTACGGCTGAGACAGCATCCACCTCAGTAGGACATCCATGAGGATCATCTCATGGAATGTACAGGGCCTTGGCGGAGCACACTTTATACGCTATCGAGGCTGCTTGAGGCAGGAGCTACAGAGATGTCTGGTTGGTGGCAGCATTGACATTCTGATGATGCAGGAGCACCACTTGGGTGAGAGCAGGATCCGGAGATATGGTTCAGTGATGCCTGGTAGATGGGACACTTTCTGGTCTGCAGGGTTTGGTCCGTTGGGTGGACAGGGAGGAGTATGCATGGTTATTGCAGATGCATGGCGGCAGGCCATTGTGGACCGAGGGATCATTGTGCCTGGTAGAGCACAGTATGTCATTCTGAGGATGCATGATGAGCTATTGGGTGTGCTCAACATCTATGCGCCCAATCATGCTAGTGCCAGAGCAGAGTTCTGGACTCAGGTTACAGATGCATTGCCAGAGGCCGCACATTGGTGTGTTGGGGGAGACTTCAACATGCTTGAGGACCCGGCAGATAGGGTGGGAGGCAGTCATGTTACAGTGCACGGCACGGAGCTTGCAGCTTGGGACCGGTTTTGTATGACGCTGAGGATCACTGATGCATGGCAGCATGGGGCTTTCTCCCGGTCTCAGGACAGTCTTAGTTTCTCTCGGTCGGATCGCCGGCAGGGAGGGACTAATCTATCTCGGATTGATCGCTTTTATGTGGGCGATTGGTTGGGGGAGCGAGGGGGCTCCGTCGGCATTCTTGCTGGCACCTCATTTTCAGATCATGCGCCAGTTATACTGACTTTGGAGGAGGGGACACGGGAGCCCAGCTTGCAGTTGAGGATCCCAGAGAGGGTACTTGCAGACCCCAGTCTCGCTGAGGACATTGAGAGGATCTGGCATGATAGTCAGTGCTCTGACCAGGATGCAGCGGGCCAGTGTGCCCAGGGACTCATTGATCTTAGCTCTTTTCTACACGCTGCAGCTTTGACACGACTGGGAGAGATTCGCGAGCGGGAGCAACGGCTGAGACGCAGCCTTGCTTCGCTACAGCGCATTCAGGAGCAGCAGCCTGCATGTGAGTGGGTGGCGTCCCAGCTGAGCCAGGCACGCCAGGATGTTAGAGAGGCAGAGGAGCAGAGACATGAGTTTTACTATCGTCGTCAGGCCTCTCAGTGGACGCAGCTTGGTGATAGAGTGACTGGGGAGTTTTTTGAGATCACTGGACCCCGTCATGCGCGAGCAGGGGTTCGCCAGCTTGCTAGACCGGATGGATCGATAGCTACTGAGCTCGGGGAGATCAGAGCCATTGCCACAGCTTTTTATCGTGACTTGCTTTCAGCGGAGCCAGCCACTGAGGATCGAGATGTATGCAGACAGACTGTGTGGGCCCATGTGCAGAGGAGGGTCACAGACCATATGCGCACAGTTCTAGGTGCGCCTCTGTCAGAGATTGAGCTTGCCGAGGCCTTGAGGGTCCTGCCGCGACATAGTTGCCCAGGGGAGGACGGACTGACGCCGGCCTTTTTTATGCGCTATTGGGACCTTTTGGGGCCAGGCCTCCGCAGGGGCTTTCAGCATGTATTGGACACTGGGGTGATGCCGCAGAGCTTTTCAGAGGGCTTGATCTATCTTATCCCCAAGGGGGAGGGAGTATCGGATGACATTCGGCATTGGAGGCCTATTACGATCCTCAATACTGTATACAAGGTCTTGGCAAAGGCCTTGAGTTTGAGGATCCAGCCCTTCCTGGGGGAGTTGATTCATGCTACTCAGACAGGATTTGTCAAGGAGCGCAGTATCCTTGACAACATCTTTACTTTCTGGGAGGCGACGGCCCGAGCTAGGTTTCTTGGCGAGGACTTGGTCGTGATGCTTCTCGATTTTCAGAAGGCATACGATAGAGTTGATTGGGGATTCTTAGAGGGCACTATGCTACGCCTGGGCTTTGAGCCAGGATGGATCAGAGGGGTGGCAGCTTTGTATTCCACAGCTCGCAGCCAGGTGCTGATTGCAGGAGGTCGGGGGCCGAGTTTTGAGCTGACCAGATCAGTCCGTCAGGGGTGTCCTCTCGCCCCTTTCCTTTTTCTCTTCTTTGCGGAGGCTATGAGTATGTTTTTGACGGCAGAGGAGGTTGGTTTGAGAGGACTTCAGCTCCCAGTCCGGGGGGAGGATTTGCTTGATGCTGAGTTTGCAGACGACACGGGCTTATTTTTGCATGGCCAAGAGGCCAATCTTATTCGGGCAGAGCAGTCGCTCCAGGTTTTTAGTGCAGCTTCGGGAGCATTGATCAATTGGCGCAAGACAGTGGCCTTTTGGATCAGTAGTGCTCCCACTCCGGCATGGAGTCCGGACCCCGGTTTTAGATGGATTCCTCCCGGCACAGCAGTGCGGTATTTGGGATGCCAGATTGGCCTCGATTTGTCACCTGAGCAGCAGATTGCCCCGCTTCTTCTGAGCATTCGAAAGAAGCTATTGTATTGGAGTACAGCTCGACTATCCTTGGCTGGGAGGGTGGTGGTGGCAAATCAGGTGCTGTTAGCGACTATGTGGTACATTACGTCTTGCTGGATTTTTTCGAGCTCTTGCATCAGCCAGGTACAGAGGCTGATCAGGAACTTTCTGTGGTCTGGGCGGGACGGTCAGCCAGCTCGGGCAAAGGTTGCATGGGCAGTTATTACACTCCCGCTGGCTCAGGGCGGTTTGGGCATTATAGATCCAGTCGATCAGAGTAGAGCCTTATTAGGGAAGCTTATTGTTCGGGGGTTGCTTCCAGGCGCTGAGCCTTGGAAAGAGCTTCTCTTGCAGCGATTGCAGGCCCGGGCGCCTCCTGCAGGGGGTACTTGGGCACCAGAGATTCGCTGGATATTCATAGAGATGAGGAGGACAGGCCTCAGTAGAGGATGGGAGGACAGATTTGCTTTGAGTATCCTGAGAGCTTGGGAGCTGCTGAGACCGGGGCTCTCTCAGCGGCCTCCGTCTTGTGTTGAGGAGCGGGCCAGGCAGCCGCTCATCTGGAGCCCAGCGGTTCGTACAGAGCAGGGTCATATGCTGGGTTCTCGGCCTCGTCTAGCCTGGGGACCTTTAGCGGCAGGCCCAGCTCGTAGTTTTGGAGACTGGCAGGCTTTCTGCAGTCTACCAGAGGAGACCCAGGTGGAGAGGCTGAGTCACTTCAGAGGGGGGTTGATTATGAGGGATGATATTCAGGAGGCACTTTCAGAGGAGTGGTTCACACCTCTCGAGCCAGTGGCCCCACGGTGGATGGGTGCCTTCACACAGTTGGAGATCCTGATTGCTGTCAGAGCTAGCACTGAGGATGGCAGATGCCTCTATTATGAGATTCAGGATGAGGGCCGACTCCAGAGAGTGGAGGTGGAGTCGCCTTTGGTTGCAGAGTGTACCTTTCAGAGGATTCGGGTAGTGGCTGCCGCTTCTCGGAAGTGGCATATTGACCCCGACCCTGCTGACGTGCTCCCGGATTGGCGTATATGGGCATATGCAGCGCGCCCCTTGGCCCGGCTTCAACCTCCTCCACTTCCAGGGCGGTTGGCACTAACCTCTTCCCACCATGACCAACCGTCGGTTCTTCTAGCACCACCATGACGTGCGGAGCCGAAGGTTGCTTGTGAAGAAGATGCCATGAGAGAGGGTGAAAGTTGAGAGAGAGAGAGAGAGAGAGAGAGAGAGAGAGAGAGAGAGAGAAATGAAATGAAATGAAATGATATATTAACGTCTTCAAAAGGCCAAAATGACCTATGAGACCAAAAAGGTTACAACAATTGGTGGATCTGATACAATGTCTGTGTAAGAAAAGCTAAAAAAAACTAAACAACTAACTGAAACTGAAACAACTATGAGGAAAAGTACGGTACTAGGAGCTCCTAATGGATAACATCTGGGAGGAAAACTCCAGCAACAAAGGTAAGCATCATACACATCACTATCCAAAGATGTCTCTCATCGATCGATGGCGGATATCCTCAATGTCCTCCATGGTGAGTACTCTAACTGGACGTCTCCCATGCCGTGCTAGTATGGTCCTGATCCTCTATTGTAGTCTCTGCCGGTGTCGAGATGGGCCTCTCATCTTGGGGCGCCTGGACCAGAGAGAGAGAGAGAGAGAGAGAGAGCTCTTAAAAGTTAAGGCTTAAAAGTTAAGAGGCTAGAGCCTAGAGAAAGCTTGCGGGTTGAGAGAGAGAGAGAGAGAGAGAGAGAGAGAGAGAGAGAGAGAGAGTGAGGGACTCGAAGAGAGAGAGAGAGAGAGAGAGAGAGAGAGAGAGAGAGAGTGGCCCGTGGGAGAGAGAGAGAGAGAGAGAGAGAGAGAGAGAGAGAGAGAGAGAGAGAGAGCTTGCTGCTTAAGCTCAAGAGTGGGGAGAGGGAGTGGGGCAGCTGGCCAAGAGAGAGAGTGGGAGAGAGAGAGAGAGAGAGGAGAGCTCAAGCCTTATAGGCGGCTCCAGAGTCCAAGCATGGTGCGGGTCACGACAAGCCATAGTGCCGACGGCAGAAAACGGGCACAGCCACCAACGGGAGAAAACGGATAGAAGCAATGGCCATAAACGGCGGAAAAAACGACGAGAAAAAAAGCGAAAAAAAACGACGAAAAAACCGGCAAAAAAAAAATGTCCCGGCTGTCCCGTCCCCAACAAGGCATCGCCGTTCTGCCGTTCCCAGGATGCCGTCCCCTGGTGACCCTGATTCCCGAGACGTCCGGCCCATCCCTGATCCGTGTCAGAGTGCCACTGCGTTTTGGGACGGCGTTTCCGCGTCCCAAACCTCCGTCCCCTGTGATAGAATGTGCAGCAGAAGAAGGGAAAGTGGAAACACAGGAGAGAGAGTGAGAGAGAAAGATGGAGAGGAAACACAGGTGAGAACCTGCTCTCAATATCATCATCAAAAGGAATACATGTCCCGAGCAAGAGGGGAGAACCTCGTAAGTGAGGGACTGCAGCTAGACAAGCTAGGCAAGCAATGCAAGCAGTAAAAATATGAGGGAGGCATGCCGGCTATATATACCTCTACATGAAGGCACTCAACTAGGGATAAATACCTCCACGACTGGGAAAAATCCCAAGACCATAAAATGGGGAATAAATATGGGTAAAATATGAGTGAGGGGTGACCAACCCCTCTGACTAACATGGTCAGTCCTAGAGGCTAAAATAGGACACCAAATAGGAAGCCAGCAAGTAGGGGATGATGTCTAACACCCCCTCTCCGCACCGGATGCTGAGCAAACTCCAAGAAGCCAGAGACGCCGTCCTCGATCAAAGATGAAAGACTGCAGAAACAGGTACCAACAAAGCTCCACAAGCAATCTCCTCAACAACTCAGCTACAAAAGCAACAAAACAAGCTGCCAGGTACACCGTTCCTCTAGAAGAAAACAACCATATAGGCTGCGACATGTTGCTCCAAATAATGGTTCCAAACCCAAGTGTAAGAACACTCCCCGAAGTCAAATGTCGTGTATCCAGCCTGGAGAAGGTATGAAAAACCTCATAACCAACCAAGATCAGATCTTGTATATAATCAATCCTGGGAGAAGCAAACTGCTCCTCACTGGAACCCTCAAAAATAGAGGCAATCTGCTCCAACTCTTACCAAGAGTAGCCAAATGCTGTATAATAGCACCCTTCTCGAAGGTCGGCATCGCCAGATGTAAGAACTCAACTATAGAAAATATGGGGTCCATCTGCTCAAACTCCATAACATGAGTTGCCCAATGCTGTACATAAGTACACGCCACTGAGGTGGGCATCGCAAGATGAAAGGACTCCACATCCCCCTCTGAAAAATGATATCGTCGGACTTGTACAAGCCCAACCTGATTCTGATCCAAATCCAAAAAACTCTAGAAGTACCACTCTGCCCCCTAGGCACGGTTAGCAACCACACATCCAAAGCATCCCACTGGGTCCAAAAAACCATCCTCCAAAACAACAAGCCATCAGAATAGGCAGGGGGAGGGGCATCCTCAGAAGCATCACAAAGAGAGGCAGAAGTAGACTCCTCACAATGAGGAAGGGAAGCAGGAATATAAACTGCAATGGCAACAAAGTCCTCAAAAGCATCACAGATAGCAGAAGACTCTTCCAGAAGTAGAACCAGATCCCAAGAATCAGCAACAACATATAAAAAGATCCATGTGAAAGGATCACACCGCAAAAGGGCAAAACACCCTCCTTGTTCTGCAAATACTACAAAGAACACAAGCTCGGACAAAATAAACTCTGCTCGAATCTCTGAAAAGATCACTGCTCTCCTCCAAATAACTGTAAACTCCTGTCAAAGAAGAATGTCTCCACAGATACAACACAGCTCCCGAAGCTGATCCTCAAGTGAAGTAGCTAGAGAAGGGCCCCCTCTGAGTGTAGAAAACTCTTGTGGGAAGCAAAACGCAGCCAAAACACTGCTATCCAGCAAAAACAGCACTCCACCACCAACAGAAGGCAAGGAACATGTAGAAACCAGGAAACTGTGTAGGCCAAGAACAAAACACAGGTATAGATGCTTCAAAATCAGCAAAACGCTGACTGAAATCAGAAATTCAGAATCCTTCTCAAGTACCAAACTGCCAGTTGAAGGTAGAGCTACCAGCAAGATCGGTTCAGAAAAAACGCAGCAACCATGGCTGCAAATCTGAAAACGCAGAGGTATAAGGGGCTGAATATAGAAACGTTGAAGAAATACGTACACCCAAGCCTTAGATCAGCAAATCAGCATCAAAAACCTATAGAAGAAAAAAAACAGCAAACATGCTCCTGCTAGCCTGTACAAAACAGGCGACCAGCACAGAGGGGGGGGGGGGTGAATGCCGAGAACCGCTGAATACTGCTGTAGACAGCCACCTGAAGAAAAACGCAGCAACCTATGTGCTGCTGCCCTTGCTGAAAACGCAAAAACGCAGGTCTGTCCAGGGGCGGAAAAAACGCAGATACGAAGAGGTATAGGAGGGAGCATCCAACGCTGAAAATCACCAGCGCTCTAATACCGTGATAGAATGTGTAGCGGAAGAAGGAAAAGTGGAAACACAGGAAAGAGAGTGAGAGAGAAAGATGGAGAGGAAACACAGGTGAGAACCTGCTCTCAATATCATCATCAAAAGGAATACATGTCCCGAGCAAGAGGGGAGAACCTCGTAAGTGAGGGACTGCAGCTAGACAAGCTAGGCAAGCAATGCAAGCAGTAAAAATATGAGGGGCTATATATACCTCTACATGAAGGCAGCCGACTAGGGATAAATACCTCCGCGACTGGGGAAAATCCCAAGACCAGAAAATGGGGAATAAATATGGGTAAAATATGAGTGAGGGGTGACCAGCCCCTCTGACTAACATGGTCAGCCCTAGAGGCTAAAATAAGACACCAAATAGGAAGCCAGCAAGTAGGGGATGATGTCTAACACCCTGTGACTATGACCTACACAAAGCCTCTTCTTCTTCTTCTTCTCTCTCTCTCTTTCCCCATTTCAGTATAGCCTGGATTCCCTATACCTTGCACATCAGGAGATCAACCGGATCATCCGGTTAGATCTACTCGGACTACACATACACCATACATGGGTGTCTCTATCAGCGATTGGTAAGAAGTGTGAGTTCTACAGAGATCACTTCTTGAGACTCTCGGAGGATGGATTCTTTGAGATCCCAAGATACATACAGATACACACGTCACATGCCATGCGTATCACAATCGGCCAACTCAAGGTATCCTCCCACCGCCTGAGAGTAGAGACTGGCAGAGCTGAGGATATCCCACATGAGGAGAGGACATGCACAGTATGCATCACAGGAGCAGTAGAGAATGAGGCCCATTATATGCTCGGTTGCCCGGCTTACTATGAGATACGGGGGAGATTCCATTGCCTCTTCTGAGAGGGATTGTAAACCGGCCTTCAGAAACCAAAGGGCGGTGGAACAAACACTCGCACGTAAAACACTTCAACACCATTGAGGACCTAGAAAAGGAAAACAAACAGGGGGAGCTAGAGTGCTCCTGCAAAAAGTACACGGACACCGATTGGCCCCAAATCACAGTGGCGCCCCTTGCGGTATTTCTTTAATTGATTATAAGAGCTTTGATTACAATATAAGGCTGGTAATTCAGCCGTACCAGTAGAACTCCTGAAGCCTACAAAGAACCTGCATCTGGCTTCTTGTCCACACAGCATCCACAAAAAAATCCAGCCATTGTTCACATCGAAAGACTCTCACACATTGAGCCTGCATACAGAAGCTTTCTCCCATGCTCAAGGCTGCCACAACCATCCATAGCCTCTCACACTATGAACAGCATCACACCCTGACACATCCAGTGCTTCTGCATCACAACACAGTCTCCCAAACTGTCTCTCAAAAGAGAACTCGCATCACAGCACAGCATACCATACAGTTGACACACCTGTACAAACCCTCTCTACCTTCCAAGGGTACTATCCATCTCTGTCATGGATTTCCCGTCCCCTATCCTATCAGTAGCAAGGCTGTACCAAACATGTGTCCACTCCTGTACCTTCTGCCTGCATGTGACCTATCTCCAGGAGAAACCCAAAACATGTCTCTTCGAGAAAACCTACGACCTGTTTCCACATGAAACCCTTAGGCCTGTTTCCCTTTGAAACTTCTGTCCTGTTTCCATACATCTAGTTACCTGTTCCCTCATGAAACATCTGGCAACATAGAGATGCCCATAACTGTAGGTCCCACTGTTCCTTTCTAGCAGGAAGACAACAATCTGCTCCATGAGCACGCAGTCATGCGAGCTTGCTTCACTCCCATGCCGAGAAACATAACCAAAAGATCTGTACTTGTAGCCAGAAACCCAAGTACATTGCTGAATTTGCAGCCAAACAAAAACAGCCCATAAACTGTCCCAAAACAGTCCCAAATCCAAAGCAAAGAGAAGCTGAAAGTTCCATCAGATGAACGCCATCGATGAGATGTCTATGTTCATGAATAACCAGCCCCTCCTTTCTGCAAAAACACGGCGCCTTCCAAAAAGCACACGCCTGCAACCACCTATCCGAACAGGTCGACACCAGCAGCCACCCGTACCAAATAGTGTGCAGCTGTCTCCTATATTAGCTGTCGTACAGTAGCCGCCTGTACCAGCTATACCTATCCGTACACATGCCTGCAGTCGTACACCTGAATCTGCAGTCATACAGCTGCCACGTGGACTGTACTGCAACTATACCTGACTGCGCCGCCTGTACTTGCAGCAGCCTAACCTACGCCGCCAGTACTTGCACCGCCTGAATCTGCACCTGCAGCAGCAGCCTGTACCTACAGCAGCCGTACACTGTACCTGCAGCAGTCGTACAGTTCTGCACTGGCTCTTCTGTGCGCAGCCAACATCAGCAGCCGACTCCTCTCTTCCATGCATGAGAACTTGCACGCCTCCCCAAAAAGCAAGAGAGAGAAGCAAGAGAGAGACGTGGGCCTCCAAAAGTAGAGTAGTCTCTAAAAATTGCCTTGAGGGCCTCCCAAGGTTTTGAAACCTTTTTAACATTAATTTTTGGCCACCAAAGGTTATAAAACCTTTTTAATTAATGTCTCTTTGTCCCCTTCACACTTGGGGTTGTCCACACATGGGCTTCCTTTTTGACTCCAACCTGATGCCATTCACACTGTCCACCATGTCCCCGTGCACACCTGCATACTGTCCAGAGAAAAACACAGGGTCGTGACAGATTCGGACCATTCACACGGGTGATACGGTTTGAGGATCAGAGGTGCTTGGGCATGTACTTGATCGAGCTCAGACGACACAGGGATGTCATGTTGAGGCAGCATGCTGAGAGACAACCCCGGCTCCGACAAGACACCTCATAGAGAGCCATCACAGATTTCTTTGTGGTACATACATCCACATCAGAATCTACTGCCCACAACAGTTCCTCTACTACGACATCAGAGCCCGTACCCACGCCCCAGAGGAGTTCTTAGTGAGAGAGCTGGATCCATTCTACGAGCCAGACGTCCCCGACCCAGAGCATCAGGACCCTACACCACACAGAGACGGATTCGTGAGGTTCTCCGCCGACATGTCACGCTCCCATCATAGAGGCCTGACGTTCACTCAACCATCAGATCGATTCTGGCCGAGGCGGGTATCGACATTAGCTGATCACAGCATATCTCGCTCTACACAAGATCATCTGTTGATCACATGTACTATCAGATGTTTTCATTCTACTTTTTCTTTCAGTTTTCCATGGCTCAGTATATCCATGGTACCATTGTATTACTTTTGGTCTCATAGGCCCTTGGGGTCTTCCATAGATGTTAATATAACTCTCTCTCTCTCTCTCTCTCTCTCTCTCTCTCTCTCTCTCTCTCTTTTTAGTAAAACCGTTGCTTCATTGGTAAAATAAATATACAATCATAACTGTCCCAAAGCGGGACAGCGACAACTCAAATTAGAAACAGTGGGGAAACACCTCAAGCTGCGGAAAAGCAAGCTCTCCGAGATCATAAGAATCTCTAAGAGACTGGTAAAGAGATCTACGGAAGAAAGGAAAAGGGACGACATGAACAAAAGAAAAAAGCAGCCGGACATGATAGATAGTCCAAAAAGCCCAAGATCTCGTCCAATCCAAAAAGACAACATAAGCTAGCAATGTAGGAGAGAGTCGACCAAAAAGCCAAAACTGTCTCCCAAAAAGTCTACCTAGAAATCGTGCATGTAGGCCCCCTGACAATCTGTCCAAGAGGGCTCGAGAGTGGGAGTAGTACCAAAGAAGATGGGGCACCATTTCATATGGGTGAGAGCATCTCCTACAAGAGGCTAAAGCAATGTGTCTGTGCCAAAAGAATCCCAACCGGAAAAACACCCATAATACATCTCCATAGAAACAGTCGTTGCTTCAAAGGCAATTTGCTCATCCATATCCTTCCCAATGCTGCTCTCCATCAAGGCAAGGAAAAAAGAAAGAGAGGTATATCCAAGAAGCCACCTGTCAAAAAGCCAATCAGTAAGTTTGTCTTGTTCTTGAAGGGCAGGCACTGGCTATAATTGTTGCATCATTTTCATAATGACCCTCCAAATTGACCTATGATGCAATTCCAAGTGACAATGTTGTACTCGAGGAACCGAAAATACCATACCATGCTCATCAATAACATCTCGTATGTGGCAAATTCCAAGCATAGAAAGGTTATAGGCCTTCCTTGGTTGAGACAATGCAAGAGGCACATAAACACCCTACTCCAATGAATGTTCTCCATAGCTAAAGAGCTTCCTTGATTAGGTGGCCAACCCGGCCAACACCCTACTCCAATGAATGTTCTCCATAGCTAAAGAGTTTCCTTGATCAGGTGGCCAGCCCCGTCAATGTAAGTGGTGCAACAAAGCTTTCCAATCATGAATGAGAGCAATAGCATAGGGAGAACTCGTGATGTTGCCATCAAAATATCCAAAAATTATATCCTCATAACGGGTGACCAAGAGGCCATGTGCTTTTGTACGCATGGAGACACACATACTGCCCATGGCTTTGATTGTACCACAAAATCAAGTAGAAACATCACCTTTTTGGCAAGAACATGATAATGGATATTGAGAATGTTAAGACCACCATGCATCTTAGGCTAGCAAACCTTCATCAGATGGAGAGCTTTTCTCTTTGCTTTGGTTTTCCTCAGGCATTCCAAGGCTCTAGACATGAAAATCTATCTATGAGACCAAGGCAGCAAAGGGAGATAAAATTGCACATATGCCATGATTATAGACAGGTCATAGCACTATTCACAGACATACATGCAAAGGCCAAGTAGACAGCTTCCAATATTCAATTTTGTGATGTAGCTTCAGCATCACCCATTCAGTCTCTTCTTTAAGGGAGATTTCCCATCCAATGAGGTGTCCAAGATGCCCGACTATTTGATTAGGTGGCACAATTTATCCTAGCCAAAGTAACCTATGCTAATCACAATTTTTCAGCGGCAAGCTTAGATTTTGCAAAGTTGACATTCAACCCAGCAGCCAACCCATAAAGCGACAAAGCTTGCATGATTATCCTGGCATCACGCTCTGTATTCCAAGGCAAAAAGAAAGGATCATCAGCATAGGCTTGAGCCACAAAATTGTGTAGGAGCATAGGATGTGTAGTAATAGCATAAAGCAAAGCATTGAGAGGACATCCCTGTCTGACAGATTTCCCTAACTTCCAAGGGGCTGAAAGTTCATCTCTGAAAATGCATTTCGATGTACCTTCTTGATGCAGCCACAAAATAACATTTTTCATTTTGCACCATACCTGTGATTCTTTGCGAAGTGAAACTAGCTACCCACAGTGCCCACTTGCTCAAAAGAATCCACCACACTTCATTAAGAACGAGCTTGCATTGATCGAAGGGTTTTTATGGTTTTCAAAACAATGGTTTATATGAATATGGTGATATTATTGCTGCATGATTCACCTATAACGGTAGCTATAATTGATGGGATGTATCAGCGGGACCAAGCACGTCCCATGTGAGATCAGTGTCCAGTTGAGGTGAGCTGTTCTTCAGATTCACATCTAGCTCTTCCCACTGCACCACCAAGGGTGTGGTTGGCAGCCCATGGCTCATTCCGACCGTCCGATCAACAGCTGTAGTGCAAGGAGATCATCGAGTTCGATCATTTTGAGTGATTAACACACCACCATATCCCTCGTATTGGAAGCTTTTGCGGCAACTGCCACTGATCTTGATGTAACCAAATGACGTTGTGCTTGCCCAGCTGGTACTGATATGCCGGAATGCTTAGTCGAGCCATGATCTGTGCTTATTGTTGACCTGATATTGTTCTGATGAGCACTCGGTTCTTCATGAGCGCCTGCAGAGATGATGTAGTCATGCATCAATGCAGCATGTAGCTTAGACAAGGCATCTCTTATGATTCTGTCCCATCTATCATGACCCATCTGCTGTAGCAACTGTTGTTGAAGCTGGCTAATGAGTTGGCTATCAATACCTTGATCAATTATAGTAGAATTATTGTTGTGGGAGGTGGTGCCGGCGGCCGTCACAGCAGAGACATGGTTATAGTGGAGTGACTCAGTTTGGGGAGGAGATCCGGACACGAGGAGATCTACTTCAGGCCCAGAAGCAGTTTTATGCAGCAGTAAGAGGCAGTCATCTTTTGCCGCTCAAGCGGCACCCCAACTCCCTGTGGTTGGTTTCACCGCGAGGCTGGTTTGGATGAAGACCAGCATGCAATATACCTTTGATTCTATTCCCAAGCATCGTAGTGACAAGCTTGTACACCATAGACATCAAAGAGATGGAATGCCAATCCATTAAACCTTCACAAAGCTATTTTTTCGGCAACAATTTAAGCAAGCCTTCTTTCCAAGAGGATTGTAGCTGTCCGATCGACCAACAATAATTGACCATCAAGAGGATGGACTATGGATGGGCTATTTTAGAACATCCCAAAATGCATGAAAAAAATCAACCATAAGGCCATCCCATCTTATGGATTTCCATTTATGCAAATTTTTGAGAGCAACATCCAATTCTTCCTCAGTAAAAGATGCATTCATAGTAGCTGCCTCATGTGGAGTGACTATAGGGTGAACATCATAATCACAGGGGACGGGGGGAACGGACCCTTGGGACGGGGGAACGCCGTTCCATAACGGACTGGAACGGAGACGGGATGGGGACGGATGGGAGACGTGCGAGTTCGAGGCGTAACAGCAAGACGGCGTTTCGAGGACGCCGGGACGGCTCAGGTTGTGGAACGGGACAGACTGGGACGGTTAATTGACCGTTGGGCAGTTGTAGCCATTGGGCCGGCGCATTGTAGCCGTTGGGCAGCGCATTGTAGCAGCCCCTCCCCACTTGGCCCATGGCTATAAGAAGAGCCCCCATGCTATAAGAAGACACACCTCCTTGCTCTTAGCTCTTGCCTCTCGTCCCTCGAGTCTCCTTCAAAAGCTTCAACCTTGGCATTTGCTCATGGCTCAAGCTCTCAAGTTTCAACACTCCTCAAGCAAGGCTCAAGATCAAGCCTCAAGGCTCAAGACTCCTCAACTTTCAAGGCCCAAGTGGGAAGCTCATTGGCTCAACACTCCTCAAGGGCCAAGGCTCAAGACTCAAGTGGGCATTGGGCAAAGCTCAAGCTCTCCTCAAGTGGCATTGGGTAAGTTGTAATTTCAAATTGTCACTTGTAGTCTTGTTGCTCTCCTACACTCACCTCTTGCTCTAGCCTCTCCATTGGCAAGCGCACCCCGCGCGCACACACTCACCTCTTGCTCTAGCCTCTAGCCTCTCCATTTGGCATTGGCATTGGCATTGGCATTGGCATTGGCATTGGCATTGGGCAAGCACGTACGCACACACACTCACTCACCTCTTGCTCTCCTACACTCTCTCTCTCCTACTTTCACCTCTTGCTTTAGCCTCTCCATTGGCAAGCGCACACACACACACACTCACCTCTTGCTTTATTTAGCCTCTCCTACATCTCTCTCCTACACTCACCTCCATTGCTCAAGCCTCCTTGGCACTGCCTCCATGGCATCTTCATCACGACCATCCCCCGCACCTTGTTTCGGCGGCGCCAATATGAATAGAGGAAGGAGGACCGAAGGTTGGTCTTGGTGGGAAGAGGTCAACTCCGATCATCCCGGAAGTGGAGGAGGCTCTTGCCCATGGTCGTGCAAGCTATGTCCATATAGGCGAACAGGTGGGGCGGATAAAGTGAGAGCTCACCTCTTGCATGAGCCCGATCATGAGGTCTGATTTTGAGATCGGGTCACACAAGAGACGAGAAGGAGGCTTCTTGAACGCGTTGCCACACGAGGCCTTGCTTTCAAGGAGGAGGGTGCCGCATGTGCAACACTAGTGAGGCCATCCCAAGGTTCGGCATCTGTCACCAACCTGGACATTTCCAGGTATGAAAGGGGTCTGGTGGACTCCAGGATGTCTAGATATTTGGAAAGTACAAGCTTTGGGAATGGGGGATTATCCTAGAATACAAAGGACCACACTCCTAAAATTTAGGAGAGTTGCTATTTTTGGCCTGACTCCAATGAAAATTTTGTTTGCGTCATTACATCAAGAATTGAGCAGATACCAAGAGTTGGCGAAGTGCCTATGTGACAAAATGTCTACCAGTTGGGATATTTTTAGAGATAAAGTTTATGGAAGGACCCATCTCTTAGATTGGGACATGTGGCAAGAAAGTGGACCAAAGTGAGACAAGTGGCCTGACACTTATTAGAAAATGGATCAAAGTGAGACAAGTGGCCTCACACTTGTCACTTCAGCTATTGTGTGGCTCTCCACTTGTCATTGTAGCCTTCTCTTGCCATTTTAGCTCATGGGAGGCCCAAATCTATAAATTGGAGCCCTCTCTCTTCATTAAAAGAGGCTCTCTTGCTGCACACTAGCCTCTACCCCTGTTACAGGCTGCCCTAATGATGGCTACTCTCTTTCTCTCTCTCTTGAAGGCTGCCCATGAAGAATACCGGCTGTTGGGGACTGTTTTGGAGGCTTCCATCGCGAAGAAATACTGAAGGCAAGGGTATTTAATCATTTATTATGATTTCTAGCCATTGTACTTGTTGTACCAGCCTTTGTACATGCTGTACCAACATTTGTACTTGCTGTACCTGCTGTACCAACCACCGTACCGACTGTAGCCACTATACCTACTGTACCAACCATTGTACCGACTGTACGAACCATTGTACCTGCTGTACGGCTGAATGGAGAGTTGTACTTGCTGTACCAACTATATTGCATAAAGACCCGTGGTTTTTGGGAAAGAATCAATACCCACACGGAGGTATATGGATTATATTGTTGGCTCGGAATTTCTACAGCCTATGTTCTGGCTTGGTTGCCTTGTGTTGGGATGTGTTATGTCATTTGTATATGGATAATCCAGCATCTCCCGTGGGGAGAGTAAGGCCCTCAAAGCTTGTACATGATATTATTCTCCTTGGGTAATAAAATACTCTTAAGGGGGGGGTTGGCCCATTCCGGCCTGTGTGTGGTGTCACATGTGCAAGATCCATTTTCAGCATTTGTGGATGTTTTGTCCAGCTTTTATGTTTTGATGCAAAGTGATGATGGATATGTGTTAAGGTTGTGGCCATGTTTAAGTGTTTTGATATGCTTTGATGGTATCAACAAGTGTGTCAAAGGCCCTAGTCTCCCGGGCACCGCTCACCGCCGCGAGTTACAACATCCCCATGTGCATCCACTTCATCCGCACCCACGGCTGCATCACCCGCCCCACAAGAACGGGCCCCAACACCATCCTTCTCCATGCCGACCGCATCCACACACTCACGCCAACAAAGTACTCTTGAGGGTAGTTGGGACCCCAAGAAGAAGAAGGAGGTGGATACGGCCATAGCTCACTTCTTCTTTCATGACCACATTGCTTTCCATGCTGCTAGGTAATCAAGAATTAAGATCTCTAGCTTAAGATCTATCATTTTACAATGTTTCTCTTACTTGAACTTTGAACTTTGAAGTTGATCGATTATTAAATTATTCATTTTTTGTGGCTAGATCGGACTACTTCAAGGTCATGGTGAAGAAGATAGGGGAGTATGGTCCAAACTATATGCCCCCATCATCAGAGTCTTTGCGCACCACATTGCTAGAGAAGGAGAAGAGGCTTGTGGAGCAAGTAACAGAAAACACGAAGCGACAATGGGCAAGGAATGGAGTGTCCCTGATAGCCGATGGATGGAGTGATACACGGAAGAGGTCCATCCATGGCCTTGTCGCATAATCCCGCGGTGAGATGTACTTCATCGCCTCACATAATGCTTCTGGGACCAGGGAGAGTGCTGATGTGCTAGCAACAGAGTGCGCTAGTGGCATAGAGATCATTGGCCCAAACCTAGTTGTGGGCTTTGTTGCTGATGGAGAGGCTTCAAACAAGACAGCCGGAGCGATCGTCGAGAGCATGTACCCCAACATCACCGTGTCATTTTGCATGGCACATTGCTTAAATAGTCTCTTGAAGGATATTGGGGACTTGCCATGGATCCGGCCTATCATCCAAGTGGGCAGCCAAATAGTGACATTTGTCACAAACCATCAGTTCCTACGCCATGAATTCTCCAAAAAATCCAGCCGTCAGCTCCTCAAATACTCAGATACGAGGTTTGCCTACAACTTCTTGATGCTTCACCAATTGAAAGAGTGTAGTGGTGCATTGAGACACTTGTTCATTAGTGACGAGTTCACTTCTTCACCATTGGCTTCCACTGAGATAGGAGCTCTATGCAAGGAAAAAGTAGAGAACCCTGATTTTTGGGAAAAAAGTGAAGCGAGCGTATTGATGCTATGGTTCAACCTATTGTCCACTTGATGAGGCTTGTGGATGGTATGAAGCCACGCATCGGCAAGGTATATGAGGCATGATAGAGAAGCTGAGGGATTTGGAGCCAGATAAGAACAGGTATGAGGAGAACAGGTATGAGGAGATCCATTACCTATGTGTGCTGTCAGAATGCGCAGCGGAAGACTAACGCACATAGGAGACGCATCACCATCGAGCACCACGAACACCCCCAATGAGCACTGCAGCATCCCTCCACCGGACTCCCATCTCCCGCTGAGCTGCCTCCCAAAACATCGGCCGGAGGAGATGACTATGACAAGGTGCCACTCTAGCCTATATATGGCTCTTCAACTTCCCATGCTTCCACTAATGGGATAATCCACTTTACCCGGCAATTCTACCAAAAAAGGAAAAGCATGGCGTATATAAACAGGAAACTCAGCAACTCCTAACTCCTACCCACACAGAGCATCTATGTTTGACGAAGCTTTGATAATCCTTTGTAGGCAACCGGGGGTATACATGCACCATCTGCTGCCAAAAAAAAGAGGCAACTTTTCCAAAATAGTAAGTAGAACCTCATAGAAGCCTCGAGCAGCAATGTAGCAGCCCTCAACAAAGCATCCTCTTTAACCAACATCAGCAGCTGCAGGATTCTTTCCAAAAAAAAAGGATTAAAGCTCTCTGTGAAAGTTTCATTACAGGGTCTAATAATACCTAGCCAGGAACCTGCAAACGAAACTCAAGGACAGGTTCATCCCAAGCTTTCTTGATCTTAGCAAAACCTTATTCAAGGGTGTCATAGAAATGTTGTAAGTCGGGATTGGGGAGAGCAATTCAGTACACTTCTGTAGGAGAAGCCATTAGAGAGAAATGGCAAGTATGAACAAGAAGAAGGCTTCAACAAAGAGAAGGCAAAGAAAGGAACACGAAGCAACCACACACTAGTAAGAGCAGAAGATGGCGAGCAGATGCAGGGGCAGCAAGTGCAGTCAACAGCAGCAGACACAAGCCTGTATGAGCAGCTGACAGCCAACTGCAAGGGAGAAAATCAGACGGCGAACAGAAAAGAAGAAGGATATGGACGACGAAACGGGAGAGGAACGCAGGGCGCGCACTCTCTCTCTCTCTCTCTCTCTCTCTCTCTCTCACACACACACACACACAGTACAGAAAAAACACACATGCCCACTACATTAAAATGCGAATAATTCTACAGAAATGTCGGTGAAGGAGACTTACCAGGGAACATGGCACACGCGGTGGACAGCAGCTTCCATAGCTACGAAGAGGGCGTGAAGTGTTGAAACGCCTAAAGACAGACTGAAAGACAGGGAAGGGAAAGGAATCGCCTGTGTTACCCATTTTATAAAATTGCTGTATGCTAGAGGCAAACAACTAAGTTGTTCCAAAGGTGTCGCCTATATGCATGATGCATCTATGCAAAGTGCTTGAGAAAACTTGAGGCTTGTACATGTATACATATGCCTGTGTGCACACGACATGTGCAAGTGCACATACTATATGCATGATGCATCTATGCAAACTTGAGAAAACTTGTGCTTGGATGAGTTGGCTTCTTTATGTCAATTTGAACGTGTATACATATGTGTGTGCGCTCGACGTGTGCACGTGCACGTACTATATGCATGATGCATCTATGCAAAGTGCTTGAGAAAACTTGTGCTTGGATGAGTTGGCTTCTTTGTATCAGTTTGTACATGTATACATATGCATGTACGCACAACATGTGCACGTGCACATGCTCATGGATGTGTTTGAAACATTTATGCTTTGGTGGGTTTACTTCTTTATGTAGAGTGGTTTTGTTTGTGAATAAACTTAAAATTAAAAATATAATATTTTGTAAGGAAAAAAAAACACATCACATCAAACTAGCCTATATGCGGCACAATAGATATAAGTTAAAGCAAACAAACTAGCATATATGTGGCTAATTTACTGTCTTAAAGAGAGTCTAAGCATGAGCTTTGAACCCCTACAAAGTGCACGGGAGAGACAAGCACTTGTGAAAGTCGTTTGCAAGAAGTATCAAGAAGCACATTTAGGAGGGTTGATAGCTGTTGAATATGTCTTTGATGGTTGGGTTCAAAATTTTTCCTTATGTATGAAGAGGGTTGAAACCCATTCAGATAATTTGAGCTAGAAGGAGATTATGAAGAAGTCTTATAAATGAGGCTTTACACCAAAATAATATGGTTATGCCTTAAACATCTTATATGCCCACCCTTACCTCATCACAAGGGACCACTAAGTAAGATGGATAGATGGCACCACAACCATCCATCATTAGGATGGTCCTTAGTGCACAAATGTCAAAATGAAGGCCACATTACTTATTTACTAGGGAATGACATATTACTTATTTACTAGGGAATGACGTATAAGCATCCAAAAGTGTTGAATCAATTGGTGGATGGCTTTTTTTGCTTCATTATGGTTATATTGGTAGTGTGTGGTGAGTTGAGTTGAGATAACTTTGGTCCATTACCACTTTAATGAATGTACCAGATTATCTTGAAGGGAGCTTTTCTCGTTTGTCATAGAATTTGAATACGCATTCTTGCTCATGTTAAGAAAATAAATGTTTTCTCCATTTGAAGTGTCCATTGGGGAATTAGAAACTTAAGTGAAATGAATTCGGTTGGATAAATAATTGAGGGTGAGAAATTCGAAAGTAAGTATGGAAGAAGGTAATGAGATTTGGTACATTGGAAAGTAAGATGAATCTATATAAGAAATGTGTAGTGAAATCAATACACTACTGTATCTTACAAATCACATTAAAGGGTAATGTTATTGGATCATTGATTCACCTCTTGAACTTAGCCTCAATCTCCCAACACATATTTTTAGTGCATGTTTAACTAATGTAAAGAAATGATATGAATGCATTTGCTAGGAATCTGGCCTAAGGGAAGTTTTAAAAAAAAGTCATTACTTTGGCATTCCATTATACAAAGAAAAAAATAATTCTTTGGGAAGACGCAAAATCCAAAAGGATAATTTTATCTCTTTGAGGGATTATCAATTTAAACTTTAGGATCATTAACAATGTATATGTAAGCGACATTAAAAGACAATGTTGTAGCATTCCTACAGGGTCCTCATGGTCATTATGGTGTACCACTATGGTGTTAACTTTATCTTTTCTTCTTTGAATTCACATTTTGTAAAAAAACCTTACAAACCTAAAAAGATGGCATATTCTTCAATACTTTGCACATTTCTAACAAGCTAGCATATAATGTTGTGCATTATGTGAAGATGCATGAAGAAGAATTAGTAAGCCAGAGAAGTCATTACCATTGAATCTTTCATTGGCCTTTATCATAATGTTTTTTTTTTGCAAATGAAGGATGAGTTATTTTGGGCTTTGTCTAAACCACAAATAAAAAATTTATCGAGGAGGGAGTTGAGATTTATTTTTATATTTATGTTACTCCCCACCTCAACATAAGCTAGAATAGTACAGGAGATCCTACCAATTATCTGCATTGAGGCAAGCTCCAAGATGCTACTCCAGTTTGGTCGCTCACTAACACACACACACGTACACACACACACACATGCACACACATGCACACGCGCACGTGCACGCACACGCACACACACACACACATGTAAATGAAAGGGAATGAAGGGCACAACACACAATGGATCACTCTCTCAAGAGTACACACACTGTCTCTTTCTTCATACGAGTTTGCCAAGATGTATCTCAGATATGTGTGTGAGGGTATCTACAATAAGTCACTTACATACCATGGCCATATGTTCACATTAATGCAAACATCCATTAAAAAGACTATGGATTTACAACATCGGCCTTTACATTGACATCATGGAGTAATAAGATAAACTCTTAATAATCTTTCATGGCTTATTATTATTATCATGAGACGGACGATTACAAAATTGGGTTACAAAATGACATTTACCCTTCCTGAAGTAGGTTTCGTCCTTAACACGGAAGCCTTATTGATGCCCTATTAATGGGATTGTAACTATCTATAGTTAACGTTATTCCAAACGTTATGGTTGATGTGGTTGTCATCATTATCTCTTGAAGTTGTATGAAGATCCTACGATAAAGCAAGATAATGCCCCTTGGATTGTAGTTGTGAGCTTCTAGACGTCTTCTTGTTTCTCTTACCCGCAAGCTAGCCTTCATTTGGAGCCATTGAAAACTTTTATTAAGTAGATCTTATAATGTTGTTTCATTGTGATGTCATTTACTATAATCAAGCTTGATCATTTGCTATTAAGAGATGTCATCTAATCATTTTACAAAAGTTAGACAAAGAAAATTAATATAGAGAGATAAATTTACACTTTAAAATTTTATCTAAATAAAAATATATATATATTTAATCTTGGGAACTTATAGATAAAACTTTGCTTGGACCCCATACGAGAAAGATATTTAAGGTACAAGTTGGGACAAGAAACTTGAAATGAGACTAAGCAACAACAATCTTCAAAAAAATTGAAGTGCCTAAAAGTTAAGAATTTTAGGAGTTGAATGGGTTTCAATAATTTGACTATAAAAATAGTTTTAGAAGCTACAAAAAATCAACGATTTATGTGCTTTTCAAAGTTTTACACTCAAATCTGGAAATAATTTTTGAGTCATTTTATTTTCACTTGTTAATTTTACCCATTTTTTACATGTAGTGAATGTAATCAATTGCATTACATAAGGGTAGTCTGTATCATCTTAGGTTTGTCTTGAGTGCGTTGTGTTGTTAATAATAAACCTCCATAACCATAGCTTCAAGCTTTGCAAATAAACAAGAAGGAGATAAATATAGTAACTATGCACGACAAAAAGAGTGGGTTCAATCTTCTCCCATGCATGAGTGAGCACTCTTCCTCATGCATGTATTTATGTATTAGAAAAAATCAAGTCCTCACAAATATAGCTTAATACATTCCACTTTGGGCCATTAATATCAAAAAGTAACTCGGTCCCCAAGCTTGTGTATTTACATTAAAATTGTAGCAATTTAATTAAATGAAACTATGGGCAGGCGACCATCGCACATTAATATACGACAGCCATGCACCAACCAAAACCATCGCACCCACAGTACTCCGTGCATTGATCTACTCACCAAAAACACAAGACACATTAAATCTCGCTTATCCGCCCAACACGATGCAACCACTGCTCTATGCTCTCATGGGTAGCCAGTTTCGAACATGTGGCAAATGAGTGTACCATAAATATCACATAAAATATCAAATAATTCCATAATTAATTCCACAATTGTCATTTCTATAGCATACCACAGGGTTAAAAAGAAATTGTCCTCAGTTGTGTGAAATAAACAAAAGCAAGGGGTGGCCAACCTCATGCTAATGTGCTGCCTCAGTCCGGCGCGGCGAATCGGTACTAAATCAACGTGCTACCTCAGTTGGCGAATCAGCACTAAATAAATGTGATGCCTCAGTCAACAAATTGGCACTAAATGGTCACGACCTAAAGTGTCAGCCAGCTAGAACAACACTAATTATGGTAGAGACAGGAATGGGAAGTTTCTTGCCATAGAAAATTTTAAAGGGAGCTCGACCAATAGTCGAATGGGGGGTATTGTTATAAGCAAATTGAAGTAAAAGCAAATGTTGTGATCCCAATTAGAGGGTCGATCGATAGTTTAGGGTCTAAGAAGATCCATAATAGTGTTGTTGGTAGCTTCAATCTGGCCATTGCTTTCTGGATGGAAAGCGGATGTAAAGTAGCGGATGTAAAGTCCATTTTAGAACCTAAGTTCTTGAATAAAGCAACCCAAAAATGATTGCAAAAGTGGCCATCTCGGTCAGAGAGAATGACTTTGGGAAAGCCATGGTGAGGAAAGATAGTCTTAATGAATAGCTTTGCAGCTTGAGGAGCAGACCAAGTCTTCTTGCAAGGTATAAAGTATGCTTGCTTGCTAAATCTATCAATTGTGGTCCATATCATGTCATTATGAGAGGACGTAGTCGGCAAGCAAGTAATAAAATCCATTAAAATCTCTTCCCATGGACCTTTGGGAATAGGTAGGGGCATTAAAAGACCAAAAGATTTACCATGATGGCGTTTAATTCTTTGACAAACAATACATTGCGACACAAATTTTGTAATGCCATGTTTCATGTCAGGCCAAAAGAAATGTTCTTTACATGCAGCTAATGTGGATTGAATTCCTCTATGTCCCATATATACAGGAGCATGCATCTCAGTTATTGCCAGTTCTCTAAATGGTGTAGTGATGCAAAGTCTCTTTTGAAAGAATAAAAATCCATTTGCATAAGAATAATCATTTAGTTGCAAAGAATTGTTAGCATGTATGTCATTCCATGCAGGTGAAAAATCAGGATCATCAGCATATGACTCAATCATGGCATCAAAAGATTGCACTTGAATAGCACACACATTATTCAAATAAGCATGTTAAGTTCATCAAATGAATTAGAATTGCAAACAAAACTTTGGTTATCATCAAGAGGTCTACGAGCGACTAAGAGCATCTACATCTACATTAACAGCGGCTTAGTTGATATTGGATCATAGGGTGAAAATTTTGGATAAAAGAAGCTCATTGGATATGGCGATCCGATATTAAAGATTGGGTCAACAAGTGCTTGATAGCTTGTTGATCCATCTTTATTAGTGCCTCAAATCCCATGAGATAATGCTTCCATATTTTGAGGGCATGGATAAGAGCCAAAAGTTCCTTGTCATAGGTATTATACTTGGATTCATTGGGTTTGAGCTTGCGGCTCTCATAAGCGATGGGATGGTCATCTTGCATGAGGACTGCGCCTATGCCAGATCCACTAGCATCTGTAACAACTAAAAAGAAAGGACGGTCAAAGTTGGGTAGTCGTAGGACAGGTGCATGGGTCAATAAGTACTTCAAAGTTCCGAAGGATTTTTGCCGACTGTCACCCCATCGAAAAACTAGCTTCTTACGAAGCAAGATAGTCAATGGGAGAGCAATGAGCGAGAAGTTTTACGAACTTGTGGTAAAAACTTGCTAGACCTAGAAAAGATCTAACTTCATGGACATTTTTAGGAGTAGGTCAGTATTGAATGGTTTAGAATTTTTTAGGGTCTACTCGAATACCATCGGCTGATACTATATAGCCTATATATTCTATCTCAGTTTGAAAGAAATAACATTTGTCAAGGTTAGCATATAATTGATTTTTCCTTAACAAATCAAATACAATGCTTAAGTGATCCTTGTGTTCTTCTTCAGAGTGACTGTAAACAAGAATATCATCAAAGAAAACAATCACAAAGTTTTGATAATCTATAAAAATTTTGTTCATCATGCGTGCAAATGTGACAGGAGCATTAGTGAGACCAAAGGGCATGCCAATGAATTCATAATGTCTTGATTGTGTATGGAAATTAGTCTTGAAGATATCAGTAGGATCCATATGGATTTGATGATACCCAAACTTTAAGTCAATTTTACTAAATACACTTGCACCTTTCAATTTATCTAATAGATCATCAATTCTAGGGATTGGATAGTGGTTCTTAACAATCACTTTATTTAGTGCTCTATAGTATATGCATATCCTAAAGGTTTTATTCTTTTTATGCATAAGCAAGACATACACGCCAAACATGGAACTACTAGGGCGAATGAGACCTTTGTCAAGCAATTCAACTATTTGACGTTGCACTTCTTGTTGGTGCAAAGGCGTGTCTATATGGTTGTTATGGCTCACCCTAACCCTCCTTGAAACACATCCAAAATGAGATTACCTAGTGAACCGCAACTATCGTGAGGATCTTTCCAATGCTTGTAACCCTTGAGATCTCCAAGCTCTACAACTCCTTGAGAAGCAATTCCACTACGTTTGCCGTGAGAGCGTTGTCACACCGCCGCATTGCACTATGGGTCCTCGTCCCTCCTCTCACCTCACTTCACTCACACATACTCACTAGCATGCATTAGGGAGAGAGATTAGCAAGAGCAAGACTCAATTGCACAATGGGAGGGTATGTTGTATTATGAGAGAAATTCACTTATATACATGGCCATAAGTGTTTACACTCACTTAAACTGTGGCCGACCGGGCACTTTAGGCTCATAAGAGGCCTAATGCTATTACAATGACTACTCTCATAATATATCCATGAAGTACATCACTTAGGACTTTATCCTAGCTTGCTACCACACGCTCTTGAAGTGGGAATCGCCATCACACCATTACGAGTGCCCGTCCAAGTTATAGCTTTGGACACTATTGCTTCATATCTTGAATGTATATTCCTTTGGTGTATCTACCATGACTCTTTGATGTAAGATAATGGCGGTAGCTCTTGTTAATCCTAGAATTGGATTAACATCTCCCCCTTCCTAATAAACGATCGCGTGATCGTGATCGTGTTGAAGACCTTTGTGTGGGGAGAATGAACAAGCTTTGTCGATGGCATTGATATTGAATGACGTTCAATGGTCTTTGTTCCTCTGGAAGGAATAAGAAAAGCTAGTTAATGAATGAAGAGGTTAGTGGTGTATTGGGAATTCCTAATGGGGATTTTTGCGAATGATTACATTTTTATATTTGTGTGAGCCTTTTTTTTTGGCTCACCTTGTTTTTGGCAATCATCGGCAAGTTTACATGTGATTTTTGTTAGTGGGGACACTAAGAGATGTTAATAATGGGAGAGAAGAGAGGGATCTGGAGGAACATAGACTTAATCATCAGAACGAGATGGTGATTCTCAGTTACTCATTTGATTCATTAAAGCAACATTCATCATTTGAAGTAATTAGCTTGCGATGTCCCTTTGTGTGGCATGATTCTGGTCAAATGTTGTTGAGAGTAGGACCTGATCCTGTCTTCTTCTGCCCATGTGCTTTTTATGTTTTTATGCATATTTAAGTGCTCTTAGAAGAAGATTTTCATGAAGTACAAGAATTGAGTCATATAGACTCTTATTGAACTGCTCTGTGTTGAAGTAGCCACTTGTTGTGGTGAGGATTGAAAGAATTATGTCGACTTGCGAGGCTAATATAGAGATCTTCATTAGGGATTGAAAATCATTGAGTTGTAAAGATTGTGGCGTCATTTGGAGAGGTTTGTAATTTGAAGGAAAATCCCAGGCGATGGGTTGTATCATTGACCGGACTTTTGCCCACCATGGCCCCCCCTCATCCAGAGATGTACCTAGAAGTTATCGATGGTGAGGCTTTGGTGCAAATGTTCTCTAGTGCATGAGTATGGATATGTACTCATAGAGCAGTTGCTACATTAATTTAGACAAAAGAATAGTAAGCAATAAGCTTAACAAATATATAATGGCTATTGCATGATATGGCTTAATCCATGATGGGAAGTGCAGGTTCTTAAGCCGTGAGAAGGAACTCCGTGAATTATAATTTCGTGAGATGGAATTTTGTGAATTTACGGGTTTTGACCTCGAGGGTGAATTTTAAAAAAAAAATATGGGTCATCTAGGTCATGATTTGCAAGCAACAGCTTCTCATTTCTCACATCCAGAGGGGTGACAAGAGCATTGTTATTCTGTTCTTGATGTTCTCCTAAGTCTCCATATTATTGATTCTTGAATTTGTTGTTACTGAAAAATGATGTCGAGTTAGTAGGGAAGACTGCTAATTGTTTGCTTCAACAGATCATCTATGTTGGTGCTGAATGCACGAGAGTGGTTGATTGATTTGCTTGCTGTTTCTTGGGCCTCCATTCTTGTCGAACTATAGGTGAAGTTTTTGGGGTTGAAGTCGATGGTGAGGTTTTCTTCACAATGTTCGAATTTGGCAATCATATGATGGAATTACCATCATGTAAACCTTGTTGTTGAAGTACGTGCTTAGGCACCAATCTTTGACGAATGCTGTAATTTGGTGGCTGATGTGCTTGGTGTTGAGGATTTCTTCTTTGTTCAAGCTTAGGGGACTTTGTGATGTGCTTGGGGACCCAAGCTTTGGTATTTCTTTGGTAGTACCCTTGTGCAGTAGTGTTTTTGGTACCCACACTTGTTGCATTGGTGTTCTTTGAGGAACTCGCATAGGCTTTTGTGGACGGTGTTGTGGAGTACTCTTTTTCTTCCTTGTCTTTTGAGTGCTATGTTGAGGAAGAGGTTTTGACTGTCGAGGCACCCAAATTTGATTGGCACCTTCATAGTAGCCTTGAGCTACAAGTAGCTGCTTCTCCACCCATATTTTGATACTATTAAGATATCGTGATTGTGGGAGTCTTGGTGGAGTTTTCTTTAGGGTTGATGTGGAAGGTTTTGTGGCCCTCCTTGACTTTGGCTGGTACTGAGGCTACAGGTTTGAGTCTCATGGGCATTGTTGATGATGATGAGGTTAGAGTCTCTTGTGGAGTGGCTGTCAATGACGAGGCCTTTGAGCATGTGGTTGTCTCCTTTGGAAGTTTGTCGATGAAGATGCATAGGCTTTGGGGTCTTTCCTTTGAGTTCCCTATTAGAGATAGATGGTTGGCTCTGGGAATTTCAAGAATAGCTGTTGATTGCGAGGTTTTGGCATTGAACTTTGTAGGTGAGGATGGGGTTGAAGGAGTAGAGGCTTTATCGGAGTTGTTGACGCAGATGGTAGGTCATTGTGTAGAGGGGCTTTTGTGGAAGAGGCTTGTATCCTTTTGCGTTCAGCATCATAGATATCCATTAAAGTTGGATCCTCTTCCTGGCACAGTATGGTATTGTCAACTTTTTGTTATTGACCATCATGATGACTCTATCGCTTATTAGCAAAGCATAGTGGTGCTTGGGCAGCAACATTCCATTTATGCCCCAAGATCAAATCTGCTTCCAACACATACTCAACCACAAAAAACTTGCAAGTGAGGGGGTTAGTTTCAATATACATTGTATGTTCAAAGTACCCTATACATGGCATGTTCAAGTCTTGTGTAAAGGTAATCCTTTCAGGATGTGCCATGAGTGTTGGACCTAACAAATTCCATAGCTTGAGAGTCATGAGATTGTGTTCTCGTGTTGGACAAAGCTGTGCTTGAGCTGTGGTGATTTTATTTGCAATTTCCAATCCAACAAAAATCCTAGGGATCTTTTCAGTAAGATATGTTGGAAGTTCCAGCTCCTGCAAGGTTTCTTCCTCCCATTAGCAATTGTACATTGCCTGCAGGAGTGTTCAAGGTGACTGTTTACATGGATTCATCTATTGAATACAAAGATTAACTTATCCAAGGTCCACCAAGGACGACATCATACTCAAGGGAATCTAGGGTAACATGGAATGTAAATTTCATATCGCCATCAATTGTTTGAGTAGTCTATCTAAAGTAACCTAGAACTTTAATGTTTTGTTCATTGGTTCCTTTTGTAAGACTATTGCTTGTAGAGATGAGTTTAGGTTGTCCCAATGACACCCAAGTGTCTATTGTCATGATGTTATGACTTTCTTGAGGGCTAATCAATGTGCGTTTGCGCTAAACATCATTGCCTGTAGGAAAATCCAACCATACCATGATAGAATCTTCCAAAGGAACCATGGGTGTTTCGGTTATTGTTTCAGTTTTAGATCCTGTTTCTGTTTCATATTCCCATTCACTTTCATCCTTTGTTTGGGTCTCAGCTTTTTCAAGAGTACCCAATGCGTACACTGGCGCACTTGGCCCTCTGACAATTCTTAATGAGGGCTGTTTGGAAACTTGCGAATCCTCACAGTTTTATGGAGTTCATTATGTCCTTGTATAACTTCGGTTGAGACATTAAAGGTGTAAGTATTGATGTGATGTTGGCTTTATTATGAGAGAAAAAGCATTCCTCCGAATGAGGTTTTGACAGACTGTTTTAGTCTTGTCAGGGAATTATCGAATTCCTCACGTGCTTTCTTAAGCCTATTGTTCGTACAGTTTGTTTCAAATGACTCTTCTATAGAGAGTATGTCTTCCTCTATTATTCGTACTCCTCATGTGCTTTCTTAAGCCTATTATTCGTACAGTTTGTTTTAAATGACTCTTCTATAGAGAGTATGTCTTCCTCTTGATGAAAGGGAAAGCGGTACTCCTCTAGGCTTTGTATCTTGGTTGCTCTTTTAGGATTGGCATTATGAGGCTTAATCACAACCGGTGACCTTGTAAGATATTCAACCAAGCTAAGCATGCTCTCCTGAGCTTACTTTTTGCGTTCTGCATATGTCACATGATCATTATTATCCATTTGGGGTGGTTGGGTGGGTTCTAGTTTCTTGATTGGTCTGTGTGGTGCACCGAGCGAAGAGTAAGAACTTGTTTCATCCTCACTTAGTGATGTACTAGAACTTGTTTCATCCTCACTTAGTGATGTACTAGAACTTGTTTCATTCTCTGACTTTCTTTGGTTTGTCAGTTTTTCATGTTTATCCATGCGACAAGATCGAATTTTCTTTTGGGTTTTTGTGTCCTGTGTCGCACGTATGGGTGTCGAGGTTTGTGTGGTGGTCTTTGAGGTGGATGCTTATGCATCATGTATAGCTTTTGGCTCTTTTGGCTCTTTCATCATGTATAGCTTTTGGTCCTTTCATCATGTCGTTTTTTGGGTTTATGTCCTCTACAGGCTCCTTTTCCTTGTTTTTTAATTTGACCTTGGTTTCGATAGTTTTTTGTCCCTTGTTTTTCTTGGGTTTAGAAGGTTTTGTTTTCTCTTTTGGGTTCTGTTTCAAAGCATGTTCTTCTTCCCATGTTGAGGTGTTGTCTTTTACATTCTGTTTGACTGTTTGTCATGCCTTGGCTTGTAAACGTGTAAGCACATTCAATGGCAATGTGGACAATTGCTTGTTTTGTACACTTAAGATGTTAAGAGTTGTATTTTGTGAGACAAGTTGCATTGAGGCAACTCGTCTTAGGCAATCTTGGAACATGTGATCAATGCCACATCGTTCACACATTGGTCGATCGCAAAATGTAGTGACTATGGGCATGGAAGTATTCCAAACTGTGCAATCTGCCACTTTGTGAGGTCCATGATAATAGAAACACTGAAGTGTCCGATTAACTGCTTCCTGAGTAGTTTCTACCCTTTGGACTGTTTCGGTTTGGTGCACAGGAGATGGAGGTTTTGAGTCCATTATGGTGGATGAAGTGAGACACTTTTTAGTATCATGGTCAAAGGTTTTACAATATATGCAATATAGAAGAACAAGTGCCTTGTATGCACAATGAGGATTGGGATGATCGTAGGTGATTGCACTCAACACAAGGGCAATTGGGATTTCCAAAGTCTTCACATCTCTGTTCAAACATTTGAATGAATTGAATAGGGTATGTTGTTTCGTCATATTTGTCCATAATTTTACAAATTTATTGCGGCTGTATTTCTGTATGTCACTAAGGCCGTATGTGAGTTCTCTTGTTATTAGGAGAGACTCGGTGAGTCCTTGGGCCACTCCCCTTCCTAGACTAGTCAGTATGTCTAAGGTGTGGACATCCAGGAAATGGTTGGTAGTTATAGGACTTGTGGGAATGTTAGGCAAGGGACCAAAGCCCAGTGGGATCGAAGTCAGAGGGCTGTAAAACCCGATGACATGCTTGTTATAGGCATGGCCAATGGCATTGGGAGGTGAATTTGTGGCATACATCTCAATGGCTCGAAGATGTCAGCCATTGGGTTTAGTAATCCTTGGCAATCCCTTTATCGTGGCCATATCAGAGTGCCTAAATGCTTCTTAACGAGCAATCACATTTTTTTTTTTGCTTTTTATACTTTCTCACATCCCGTTATAGCTCAAGTGGCTTGGCATACTCTTCGCTGGATCAAACGGGTGTCCGTTTGCCCTAATTAGCTTAGGCCCTATACGCACGTGAATGACCTGATATTTTTTCAGAAAAAGCGTATCCTAGGAACGTCCCAGATGGAAGAGCAGGTCCTAAAACCTGTTTTCCATCACTGTCTCAAGACGAAAAATTTTCCAAGAATTTTTTCCTTGTTTCGTAACATGTTTTTGAGGGTGTTCCAAAAGGAATTTTGAAAAGCTATGTATAAGGAAGTTGTTGTATTTTTGGAGTACTACAACTTTGTTTCCCTAAGTCATTTGTGATTTTGTCATTTGGACCCTAAAAAAATAGCCCGAATATGGCTCATTGTCGTTTTTATGTTGTTTTTTGAATTTTTTCGTGGGTTTTGAGCTGTTCTTGCCTCGATTTTTTGGGTCAAATTTTGAGGATGCTGGTTGGAGGCCAAAATGGTCGATTTTGACTTCGGACGACCACATCCAATTGCACTGTGTTAGAGGTGTCAGGATAAGGGTTTCTATTTTTGAAAGGTAATCTCGTGATTTTCAGCAATAATCTCGGCACTGATTATGTGAGCGATTCGCTAGTGTGAAACTGCAAAAAAATGGTTCACGTTGTGAACGTGCACTTTCACGTTGAATTTCCCGCGTCAGGAGTCTGTGGTTTTGGGTGCATAATACTTATCCAAATGATGAAAATTAGATTGTGCCACTCCTAAGGAATGAAATGCAAGTTCCTAGCTCAATCAATGGTCCTTTATGTTTTTGATTTTTATGAAGTTTTTGAAAAAAGAAGAAAACAATACCCAACTTGCTCTTCATCATCCTATATCTGAGCCATTGCCTTCCTTGCCTCTCACCCAACATCAGCCCCAGAGCCTTGTTTCATTTCCTTTGCCCTGTCTTAATGAGTTTAGGCATATCAGGTCCTTGAAGCGTAGTTTTCTCCTCTTTTTTTCCTTCCAAGGTTATCTTACTCAACTCCTCACCCCAGTTATTAGAGAACTTATCGTACACCTTAGTGACCTTAAGATATATCTTAGCCACTAGGTATCCAGGGGGGGTTTACTTTGCAATAGGGCGTTGCGTCGAACGATATACCTCTTTTGTTTTTGCCACTTTCCTGAGACGTTGAGTGTTGTTTGCGATCATGCGGTTCAAGTACTTCTGGGCATCCATGGGTTTACTTCGCAAGACAGGGCATTGCGTTGAGCAATATACCTCTTTTGTTTTCACCACTTCTAGAGATGTTAAGTGTTGTTTGTGATCATGCGGCTCAAGTACTTCTGTGCTTAAGGCTTCATCCTTCGTTTCCTCTTCCATGAGTTGCATATCCACCATGCACACTGAGGTTGTGGGAATTGTTCCTGATTCAAGAAACTTTGTTCCTCTAGGTGGCAACACACCTATGGTGGCAATTACATGCATCCATTTTTTACTAAAGTCTAGAGGTGGAAGTGATGCATACATCTCATTCTCTTCCTCTTCCCATGAGTGTTCTTTAACTGGTTGGCAGACTTGTAAGGATGTGGCAAGTGAAGGCTTCTTCTACATGTTAGTCTCATATTCAATCTTAGGGAATGAATGGTTTGTGACAATTCTTGATTTACCTCTACAAACATTCTTACCATCAGATCACTATGAGTCCCTTCCTCAGACTCTTTTGGAATCGGAGTAGGTATATCTAATTTTCTTTCTTTTAACAGTTTCGTGGATACACTATATCGCTAGCCCTATTAGCCCTCAATTTGGCTTCATGGTTGTGCCGCTGACACTCCTCTACAAGGGTCTTAGCTTCCTTAAGCTTTTTTATTTTCTCCTCAACATTTGGATATTCTCCAACACCCCTGGGGGTTGCTGGTCTCTCTTTTGCATGCTCGTCTGGCCTTGGCAGCATTTGATCGCCTCCTTCCTTTGATTGCGTGTGGAACCAGTGTCAATGGTATCTTCCTCAGATCCATCCTTAATTACAACTAAGGTGTCACCCTTGCCCAAATTTTTCACTCTTCTTCTTCTCCCAGTCTTAGAGGTTGTAATACCACTTGGGTTTTCCCCTTTGTCCACCTATTTTGTTTGTGCACGTGTCAAGATATTTACTGGCGATATTCCTAGGCTGCACACTTATAATCCTCATGGTGGCATGGTTAGATGTAGAGGCATTGATGAAATGGAAAAACTCAATGAATGGAGATTGACTTCTGCTTATATTATGGATTAATGGTTAAAAAGTTATGATGCAAGCAGTGGTTTAATAACCAGCCCAAAGATAAAAACATGAACAAAGGAGACATGGTACTTATATACAGTATCAAAAATGGAAAAAGAAAACTAAAATATAAAGGTCTAGGTCCCTCTATAGAGTCACACAAATCACTCTTCAAGGGACAGTTCAAATTGAGACCCTGGAGATGGACAAGAAATGGTTAGATTTTTCAATGGTAGCAAACTAAAATGCTACTATGACCACTCACCCAGGATATGCTCTATCAAAACCACAAGAAGAAAGAAGAAAAGCAAAAACAAGACAAAAAAAATTACAAAGCATGACTTGAAGCATTGGCTTGATAAAAAAAGAACCAAAGAGGACAAAGACCTGATAGTGTACGGGTACATGTTCATAAAGCTGAACTTATAGGTCTTGATAATCAAGACGCATATGTAGAACCAGCTTGTCTAGAGCTACAATTTCCCCAACTAGACCATATAACAGCATGGCTAGCCCTAGTTGATACAAGAGCATAATGTAATGTCATGGGAAACATGGACTTCATTAGGTCACCCAAATCTCGCACTGTCAATAGTAACGGTTGTTGCAGTCAGCAATTAGGACTAAATGTGCATTTTGCAAATTCTATGTGACCCCTGCAGGAAAAAAATTGAAGAAAACATCATACTAGGGAGAATGTGGATAATGGCCATGGATTATAATTTCACCAACTAGACCATATAACAGCATGGCTAGCCCTAGCATAATGTAATGTCATGGGAAACATGGACTTCATTAGGTCACCCAAATCTTGCACTGTCAATAGCAACGGTTGCTGCAGTCAACAATTAGGACTAAATGTGCATTTTGCAAATTTTATGTGACCCCTGTAGGAAAAAAATTGAAGAAAACATCATATTAGGGAGAATGTGGATAATGGCCATGGATTATATGGTCAATTGGACAAAAAAAAGGCCATGGATTATATGGTCAATTGGACAAAAAAAATGGCAACCTTGGATTGCAAAATGACAAAGTGACCATACCATTGGAGCATAGTACTAACCAAAACCATGCAATCTCTCAAACTTCCACTTCCAATAATAATACTACAAGTCAAATAGGTTTTAAACCTGGTAGAAATGCTAAAGTTGTCGTGCCAACAAAAACCATAAACCTTAATGAAAAACCAAAACCTCACACAAGAACAAAAAATAGAACCTAGGCACCAACGAATTAATTGCCTAAACAAGCCCCACAAAAAGTATGGATACCAAAGAAAACCTTGAATCAGTAGAATAGAAACAATGCCATACCTAAACCATGGCAACTAAAAACCTCATCCAAAGGTACTCCATACATCTAAAAATTCCATAGAAAACCAGAGCCTCAACCAAGACATCCAACTCTAGATACCAACCAAGCTTCTTGCAGCCCAAGGCTATTATGAAGGCCCTTCTAGCATTTGGATCCCATAGAGAACCCTCTCCATCAAGGCATGACCTTTCCTTACCAAGAATAACCAAGATGGAGTGTGGGGACCAAAAACAATATATTTATCTCAATCAAATGCACAAAGGGTGCGAGAGTGTAGACAAAAGGCTACAACATCTATTGTAGATATTTCCCAAGCCATATAACAGCTACAAATACCTACAAAAATTCAGAAGTAGCCATACCCATCTCTACTACCATCGTAGAGCCACATCATCAATATTAACATGTGGATTTACCAAAATCCTCATAAAGCCCATGTGCCGCCGTACCACAATTTCAGCTTACCAATTGGAAAGCCAAAGTCAACTCAAATACACCAAGAAATCTAGTGGCCATGATAGCTAAGGTATCATCATGGATGAACAAGAAATTTAATGCTTGGGTTCCTTAAAACTCTAGACCTTAGCAACAATGTACATATGTAACATAAAACTCAAAAATAATTATCTAGAAAATTAATATTATGGATTGAAATAATGTATTTAATATAAAAAATAAAAACAAAACAAAACTCAATCTTCAATGACTTTTATTACTACAGGTTGTGAACATTGACTTCTTATGGGTATATATCCCAATCATTAACTCGGATTGTACATAGTGGTCTACCAAGGGGAGAGAAGTATTCCTCCATTCCAAACTCGTTCTCATTACTTTTATGCATCGTGTTGTTGTGGAACTGCATTTGTGGATCCTTTTTGTTCACAGTTTCATCCTTTTGTCCCAATTTTAGTCTGTGAGAGATCCATGCTTCCCACAGAATCCTTTTTGTACTGGGAGTGTAGAACTTACTTTAAACACTATGGTACAAGATGCCTTTATTCTTCCCATAGCATCCTTTTTGTGCTGGGAGTGTAGAACTTACTTTAGATGCTATGGGACAAGATGCCTTATTCATTGTTGGTAGAAGAAACCCCACAAAGACACGATGACATGAGTGTACTCTACTCAATGGGAGGACCCTATCAAGTAAGAACTGAACAAGAAGAACTCGTAGAACAATGGATAACAAATAGAAGATGTGCAATAACTCCAATGTTCTATGAGATAATGCTACCATTTATATGTCCTTTTAGGAGCATAGTGCAAGAATTCCTTGAATAGTGAACTGAAGGTAGCTACTTAGCTTACTTGTTGGTATTCCCCATACCATTCTATAGATAAGCACTCACACCATTGACTTCTACACCTAAAGAAGCCTATGCAATAGAGAACAATGGTGATGATGCACATAGTGAAGCTGATTCAAAACCCACATAGTGAAGATGAATAGTGAAGATGATGCACATAGTGAAGCTGATTCAAAACCCACATATCAATTATGGCTATATGATGATGAATTGTTATGGGGTGAGAGTGTTTATTTTTACAAGATCAGTATAGACCACAAAGAGTGGACTACATCAGAAATTCAACACTTTAGGACCTACTAGGTGCATTCTAAACTGAAACTCTAAAATTTAAAAATTTCATGTTTTAGTCATTTTTTGAGTGCCTACATTATATCATCTTATGATTGATAATATTCCTCTAGTTATTGTTGAGATATCGAGCTCAACTAGTGCTACGGTAGACATTGATGACCCGCCTGGGTGATAGCTTCTTCATCTACAACACAAGCATGGTTGGTGAGATTATGGGTGATATGCGGCCAGTGAGATGATAGCCATTTTGGATTACTAGAGACTGGCATAGTTATAGCGCCAGCTCATTTAGTCAGGTTCACATTATGGATCGACCCTTGTATGTTGTAGATAGTAGTAGAGTACTAACCCGTATAGTGTGTACTCTTCTCTTTATGTTATGTTGGTTGAGTAGAGAAGAAGAAGATAGAAAAAAATTCAGCTATCCATCTGTCTCTTGTGTCTTGCTCTCTCTTGTGTGTGTGTGTGTTTGCTTGCTAGGGTTTGAAGCTCTCCCTCTCCCCCACATTCTCTTTATGGTATCAAAGCCTAGTTTGTTGAGAGCTAAGGAGGCAAGAAAGAGGCAAGAACAAGCAAGGAAGGAAGTGATACTACACGGGTAAGAGCACCATCATCTCTTTCCCCTTCTTGGTTTAGGTATAACACCCCCTCAGTAGCTCTGAGAGCTACACATCTCCGATTGAGGAGTTGTCTTCATGGGAGCGGAGCTATAGGGCAAGTATATTACCTTATTGGACTGCATTTTTTTTACCAGATTCACATTTCGGGTGCATTACGTGCAGATATAAAGGCATTCAATGATTAGAATTAGGGTGCAAGAAAAGTCATGTATAAAGAAAATGTGGGGGAGAGCTTCAAACCCTAGCAAGCAAACACACACACACAAGAGAGAGATGGATGGCTGAATTTTCTTCTATCTTCTTCTTCTCTACTCAACCAACATAGCATAAAGATAAGAGTACACACTATATGGGTTAGTACTCTACTACTACAACATACAAGGGTCGATCCATAGTGTGAACCCGGCCGACTAAATGAGCTGGCGCTATAACTATGCCAGTCTCTAGTAATCCAAAATGGCTATCACATAGCCTGTCATCCCACTGGCCCCATATCACTCATAATCTCACCAACCATGCTAGTGGTGTAGATGCGGAAGCTATCACCCAGGCGGCTCATCAATGTCCGCTTGTAGCACTAGTTGAGCTTGATATCTCAACACTCCCCCTCGAGCTCAACTCCACACACTGCACTCCAAGGAAGCTCCTAAACCTGTGGAGCTTCTCTGTGCCCATTCCCTTAGTGAAGATGTCAGCCACTTGGTCCTCTATGCTGACATATACTAGATCTACATCTCTTGCTAGGACCTTCTCCCTCACAAAGTGATAATGCACCTCAATGTGCTTCATTCTAGCATGATATAATGGGTTACTGGCCAACTATATGTTGCTCATGTTGTCACAATATATTGTCACAATATATGACAACTACCCTATTCATGGGCTCTCCTCCCATGTCACCAAACCAAGCTGCCATTGCAACACCCCTGTACTCTGCCTCTGCCTCTCTACTCGTCGACAAGACAATTGTTGGCTGCTTCTTACTACTCCAACTCACAATAGCACTCCCAAAAGAGAACATAAAACCACTAGTAGATCTCCTATCTATAATACTACCAGCCCAATCAGCATATGCATACCCATGCAACTCTATCTCTGTACACCAATCTCATAGAAAAGTCCATAATCAACTGTGGACTTTATGTACCTAAGGATCCGTCTAGCCGCATCCAAGTGTGGCTTCCTAGGGGCCTGCATAAATTGACTAACAAGTCCAACAACATAGCTCAAGTTTGGCCTCGTAATGGTCATGTAGATCAAACTACCCACTATGTGCCTGTATATAGTGGGGTCCTCCAAAAGCTCACCTGTATCTGTGGAAAGCTTTGTGTTCTGCTCCAATGGCACTCAAATAGGCTTACAGCCTGTCATACCATACTTGGACAGCATGTTCAAGCCATACTGCCTCTGTAATAGCAAAATGCCATGAGGTGATCTCACCACCTCTATGCCCAAGAAATACCGCAGCTCACCCAAATCCTTCATCTCAAACGTTTGCTTCAAAAGCATCCTGACATCCTGTATGTCTGCATCACTATCACCAGTGATAATCAAGTCATCCACATAGATGACTAATAGCATGACCCCTCTATCTGTCTTTTTCACATATAGTGAAAAAGATACAGTGGATATTTGAAATTCAATGGTAACAAGATACTCCCCGATCTTGTTTGACCATGCTCTGGGTGCCTGCTTCAAGCCATACAAGGTTTTGTGTAGCCTGCACACAAAATTTGGATGTGCATCACTCTCATAACCTGGTGGCTGCATCATGTACACTTCTTGCAAATCACCATGCAAGAAAGCATTCTTTACATCCATTTGATGTAAAGACCAACCCTTTGCTTTGCAGCCATAGCAATGCCAGCTCTCACAGTTGTCATTCTTGCAACCGAGCTAAATGTCTCCTCATAGTCTATGCCATAAGTGTTGGAATTAGGGTTGCAGGAATGCACACACAACTTCAAGAAGATGAGGAAGCTTGAGCACAACACAGTAGTGTATTATGAGTGCCAAAAATGAAAGATAACAAGCCCTAGAAGATAATGGGCGTATATACAATGCACGGGGGAAAAAACCTCCTAGTGAGGGAAAAAGTGCCCCGGCGGTCCTAAGTGTGTTCACACACATCACTACTATAATATGGTAACAAATCCCCCCTGGAGTGATGCGGTGAACAAGAGCTAGCACTCATGTATAGGGAAGTGTCTAGCTATGTGGACGAATCCACAAAAGGGAGTAAGCCCAAAGCTTTGCGAAAAGCTTCGAACTTCTCACGAGGCAGAGCCTTTGTGAAAAGGTCTGCAAGGTTATCCTGTGTTGGCACATAAGCCAAACTGATCTCTCCTGCAGAGAGTCTCTCCCTGACATAATGGTAGTGCACCTCAATGTGCTTCGTACGAGCATGGAACACTGGGTTCCGCGCAACTGCCAATGCGCTCTGACTGTCAGTGAAGATGGTGGTGGCAGATGGCTGCCCAACACCCAAATCAGCCATAAGGCGTCTGAGCCACACACACTCAACCGTAGCTGTGAAAGCTGCCCTGTACTCAGCTTCACAACTAGAAGTGGCCACAGTAGGCTGCTTCTTGCTCAACCATGATATGCATGAGCTTCCAAGCATGAAGCAAAAACCACTCGTGGACACGCGTGTGTCATAACAACCAGCCCAGTCAGAATCTGAAAAAGCATGTAAATCTGGCGGCAATGATCCCCCCTTGGGATAAAACAACCCAAGATGCCGAGTACCACTCAAATAGCGAAAGATACGCTTCACTGCCTGCCAATGCTTAATGCCTGGGCTATGCATAAATCTGCTCATCTGAGAGACTGCAAACTGAATGTCAGGCCTCGAAATGCAAACATAGATCAAACATCCAACAGCCTGCTGATAGAGAACAACATCGAATGCATCTCCAGCATCATGAAGACTCAAACGCAAACCTGTCTCCATAGGAGTGGCAATAGGCTTGCAGTCCTCAAGTCCAAAGCGCTGCAACAATGTCTCAATATACTTTGTTTGACACAAAGCAGTATATCCATCACATTGCATAAACTGAATGCCCAAATAATGATGTAATAGGCCCAAATCTGACATCTCAAAGGCTGCATTCAAATCAGCCTTGAAATCAGCAATATGCACCTCTTTTGGACCAGTGAGCAGCATGTCATCGACATAAACAACAATGACCAAAAGTACATCACCCTCACGTTTTACATATAGGGTGCTCTCAGTTGGACTGTTTTGAAAGCCATGTGCTAACAAGTAAGCATGTATCTTCTCATACCAAGCACGTGGTGCTTGTTTTAGACCATACAATGCTTTGATCAACCTGCACACTTTCTTTTCCTTGCCTTTCTGCACAAAACCACGGGGCTGAAATACATAAACTTCTTCATGCAAATCCCCATTCAGAAACGCAGTTTTAATGTCCAACTGGTGTACATTCCAACCATTATGCGCTGCTAATGCACAGATGCTACGAACAGTGGTCATACGACATGTGGGAGCAAAAGTCTCATCAAAATCAATGCCCTTCTCTTGAGCATAACCTTTTGCAACAAGCCTAGCCTTATGGCGATCCACTGTGCCATCAGGCTTACGCTTCAATTTGTATACCCACTTAGTGCCAATGGCCTTCTTGCCAGGGGGCAAGTCACATAAAGACCATGTACCATTCTTCATAATAGCATCGTATTCTGCTTGCATAGCAGCCATCCAATTTTTTGAACTTTGTGCCTCATCAAATGAAACAGGCTCACTTTCATCGCACATACTAGAAACAGCCAATGCATAACAATCTGACGCATAAGAGGCACCATGAGAGCCAGAACGAGTGCGACTAGACAAAGGGGCATCCAACTTGCTGTCACGCAAAGTCTGCACCAGCCATCTAGGCATATTCCTAGAGCCCTCAATCTCTTGTCTCTCATCCTCAAGTGCATCATGCACATCTGCATCAGATATAGGCTGATCTGTGCCATCATTTAAAACCTGCATAGGCTGAAAAACTGCCTCATGAGGTATTGCACTTGACTGTGCACCATTGAAAAGAGGCAACAATGTATCATAGACATCACGTGAGCTGATATCTGTCTCCTTAGTACATGAAACCAAGGGCTGAACTGCATCTTCCACAAATACAACATCACGGCTAACCAAAATGCGCTTTGTCTGTGGATGATACAAACGATAGCCTTTGCTCTCAGCACTATATCCAACAAAAATACATTTGACAGCTTTGTCATCCAATTTTCTGCGATGTTGCACAGGCACTAATGCATATGCCAGGCAACCAAAAACACGTAAATGGCCAACAGATGGCTTGCGGCTATGCCAAGCCTCATATGGAGTGACAACCTGTAATGCTTTGGTGGGACACCTGTTTAGTACATAAGTGGCACACATGACAGCCTCAAGCCAAAAACCATGTGGTAGACTTTGACTCTTAACCATACATCTTGCCATTTCCATGAGAGACCTGTTTTTTCTCTCAGCCACACCATTTTGCTGTGGTGTATACGGCACTGTACATTGGTGTTTTATCCCACGCTCAGCCAGAAATGCATTAAATTCTGAAGACATATACTCCCCCCCTCGATCTGAACGGAGGGTGCCCATCTTACTTTCTGACACATTTTCAGCCATAACCAAAAACTGTTTGAAGCACAAAAACACTTCGGACTTTGCCTTCAAAGGATATACCCATGCATGCCTGGTAAAATCATCAATGAAAGTCACGAAGTAAAGGTAGTTTCCAAATGATGGAGTTTGCATGGGACCACAAACATCACTGTGAACAAGCTGCAATCTGCGTTCAGCTCTCAATGATCCATCTTTGGGAAAGGAAGCACGCTGCATTTTACCCAATATGCAGCCCTCACAAACATGCTTGACAGGTGCCTCAAGCTTAGGCAAAGAAGACACCATTTCAGATTTCTGCAGGCGCAGCAAACTTGCAAAATTCAGATGACCAAAACGTGCATGCCACAGTTTTGCATCTGAAATAGCCTGCGTATCCATAATAGCACATGCTGAATCCTCTACACATTTGCCATCCATATTGAGCTTATACAGCCCTCGACATAGTGAACCAGATGCTACAATGATGTCACCACAAGAGAGATCATGAACAGTACATCTGTCATCCACAAATTTTACAACCAAACCTGTTTTGGCAAATGCGGAGACTGACAGCAGATTCTTTTTGATCCCTGGCACATACAATGCATCAAAAAGTGTAAAGGTGTTGCCATTTGCAACATTCAGCACAATCTGTCCAACTCCTTCAACGGGATAAGAGGAGTTATTGGCACAAGTGACAGTATTCCCTGTGGGAGCAGACTCAAGGAAAGTGAATAAACTGCGCTGCGAGGTGATATGCTTAGTGGCACCACTGTCAAAGTACCATACATCTGAATCTACTGCAGACATACATGTGTCATGCAAAGATGGGTCATAACTGCACTGCGCATTGAATGCCCATTCTGTATCTTGCACAACATTAGCAGATTCATTGTTAGAAGGAGAGGCATCTGCAACAGCCATACCAGCCTCTTTCTTCTTAGCCTCTTTCGCAGCCAGCTTAGGACACGCTTTGATGACATGATCATTTCCCTTACAGTACTTGCAAAATGTCTTCTGTTTGTCACCCTTCTTCTCATCTTTGTCTTCCTTCTTTGGTTGCGCAGCATTTGCAGATTTCTGCTTACTAGAAGAAAAGCCAGCTTTACCTTTCCCGCTTCTCTGACTAGCAACGAAAGCTTGATCCGCGACACGCATAATATTCCTGTTTTGCCTTGACTGGTCTTCTTGCAGCAAAACAGAAACTAACTCCTCAAATGATAAGGCATTGGGATTGCCTTTCATCATCAAGCGAAGAGTGGAAGCAAAACCCTGATAAGAATCTGGTAGACCATTCAAAACAGTCTGCACAAGTGAACTGTCTGATAGGATTTCATCTGCAGAAATGAGCTGCTCTTTGAAATCCTTGATCTTTGTCAAAAAGCTATCCATAGAATCACCTTCGTTCATATGCTCACTCTCCAACTGTTTTCGGAGATAAGCAACACGAGCCTCATTTCTTGCCTGATACAATGAGGCAAGTACATCCCAAGCATCCTTAGAAGTCCTGCAGGAGCGAATATGTGGGATAATGGTACGTTTGACAGACAGCGCAATCAAGGCATGAGCCTGCGCATCTCTACCATCCCAACGAATCTGCTCTGCTGAAAGTGGTGGTTCTCGAACAGCTGCTACAGCACTTGTGCCTGCACCATCATCAACAGTACTTGTTTCTGATGTGTTTGCAGCATTCCCAGCCACAATAGGACGTGCATCAATACCCTGCACAATGTTCCATAACCCCTTTGCTACCAATACATGTCGCATCATATATGCCCACAATGGATAGTTGGTGCCATCCAACTTATCCTCAGCAGCCAACATGCGGAATACATCATTGTTGTCAGCCATGGCCAATGACTGTACTACTAGATGTAAATGCTGTCTGTAAGAGGTAAACCTGTATAAAATCGATCGACCTGTGCACCTGTCCTGCAGATTTTAATCTTGACAGAAAATCTGCACAGTAGGACGATTTTGCCTGCGCAGTACTTGGAATGCAAAAACGGAGGGCGAAATGACTTCAGATCAAAATTCTGAAACGAACGAGCCCTTTGGGGTCTCCCACGGCATATACTAACCTGCAGACGCTCGTGAAACCTCGTCCCAATCGGAGGAGATGAAGCGGCAGGTGCCGGTGATGCTGCCCGGGAGGAGGAAGCCTGCTCTGATACCAATTGTTGGAATTAGGGTTGCAGGAATGCACACACAACTTCAAGAAGATGAGGAAGCTTGAGCACAACACAGTAGTGTATTATGAGTGCCAAAAATGAAAGATAACAAGCCCTAGAAGATAATGGGCGTATATACAATGCACGGGGGAAAAAACCTCCTAGTGAGGGAAAAAGTGCCCCGGCGGTCCTAAGTGTGTTCACACACATCACTACTATAATATGGTAACAATAAGTCTGTGCATAGCCCTTGGCAACCAATCTTACCTTGTACCCGCTTACTGAAATGCTTGACTTTATACACCCACTTACATCCAATTGCCTTCTTTTCCTTAGGCAAAGGCACTAACTCCCATGTTGTATTTGCATCCAATGCTGCCATCTCCTCATCCATGGCATCTTCCCATTTCTTATTTCCAATTGCTTGCTCAAAGCAAGTGGGCTCAAGGCAAGTGGGCTCAACCTCCTGTATTGCCTGCTTAACCTCCTGTATTGCCTGCTCAAAGCAAGTGGGCTCAACCTCCTGTATTGCTTTTACCATGTAAGCATAATGATGGACTGTATTGCTATGGCTTTCAATTAGTGTCACAGACACTATGATAGGACACATATAGGACGCAAACACTCCAACAGTTGCATGGCAGAATCTGGTTTAGATGTTCTAGACTAACATGAAGGCAAGGAAGTTGTAGTTAACGCAAGAGTTGCATACTATGGAAAAGAAAAGCATGTCCATCAATGAATATGCCTTAAAGATCAAGGGCATTTTTGAATCCCTTGGGTCTATCAAATGTATCAGTGGAGGATGATGATTTGGTGAGTGTCTGTCTGAATGGGCTTGGCAAAGAGTGCAAGCCATGCAAGACCTCCATTGTAGTTAGGGAGAATATTCCCAACTTTTGGGACTTGATATCTATGTTGATCATAGAAGAAAAGGCTTTAGATGAGGATTCTTCTTCACAAACCAAGAACACATCGGAACAGGCCTTTTACTCTAATTCAGGTAGAGGCAGAGGTAGAGGCTGTGGTCGAGGCCAAGGTGGTGGCCGACAAGGAAATCAAAATTCTGGACAACAACAGTCCAATGATTCATAGCAGCAATCATACACAGGTGGAAGAGACCAGTCTAGAGGCAGGGGGAGCCAAAGAGGCCGAGGTGGTTGGTAAAGAAATCAAAATTTAAATAACATAGAGTGCTATTACTATGGCAAACCAGGACACATGGCAAAGGACTGCTAAAAAAGCAGAATGACAATAAAAGTGGGAAGTTGCAGCAAGACAACTATGCATCATCTAGAAAAAAGCAGAATGACATTAAAAGTGGGAAGTTGCAGCAAGACAACTATGCATCATCTAGAAAACATAGAGGTGATGATAGAAGTGAGCAGCTATTTGTGATGCAGCACATGCTTAGTTCCATAACAGGGGATGTGTCAAGACCTCAAGATATATGGTATGTGGATTTTGGCGCTTCTAACCACATGACCAGTCATGCTGAGTGGTTTAGTGATATGCAGAAAATGAAAAAACCAAGTTATATAGAAACAGGTGATGATATCGCGCATCCCATTGTGCATGTTGGTAAAGTGCCATTGTCTATGCAGGATGAAAAAATGAAGTACTTGGCTGATGTACTTCATGTTTTGAATATTACAAAGAACCTGGTTTTTGTTGGACAGATGGTTGACCAAGGTCCACAAGTGAGGTTTAATCCTCAAGGATGTTTTGTGGAAGACTTTAAAAATAAGTGTCGTTTGTTTATAAAGGATAACAGAAATGGCAAGATGTTAACTTTGGATGTAAACATGCATGAGATAAAGGCAACCATGTTTGCGCATGGAACAGGTGTCATTGCAGATATTGACATATGGCACAAGCACATTGGTCATATGAATGTACAGTGAGCTGAAGTTTATGCAGGCCCAAAATATTGTTATAGGTTTGCCAAAGTTTAAAGTTGACGGTATGCATAAGGTATGTGAAGTATGCCAACTTGGTAAGCAGGCCAAACATGCTTTCCCACATAAAAAGCATGTCAGCATCTAAATGTCATACATTCAGATGTATGGGGACCGAGACTACAACAATTGTAGGTTGTAGGTACTAATATGTTGCATTCGTTGATGACCACATTAGGAAAGTGTGGGTTTATTTCATGAAGGAGAAAAGTGAGGTGTTTGCTCACTTTCAGAGATTTAAAGCCTTGGTCGAGAAGGAAAAAGGCATGCAAATAAAATGCCTAAGATCAGATGGTGGGGGAAAATATTTCTCCAATGAGTTTTGTGATTTCTTAAGAAAGCAGCGAATCAAGAGACAGTTTATGTGTAGGTACACTCCGTATAACAGAATGGTGTTGCAAAAAGAAAAAACAGGCACATTGCAGAAGTGGCACGTGCCTTGATGGTGGCTGAAAAGAATATGCCACATTACTTTTGGACAGAAGCAATACCAACTATTGTGTACATTATGAACAGGACATCCACTACTGCAGCTATTCATGGTATGACTCCTAAATAGAAGTTTACAAGCATAAGACTGGATGTGTCTAACTTGAAAGTGTTGGGTGTATTGCATATGTACATGTCTCTGATTGATGAAGTGAGAACAAAGGTTGATCCTAAGGCAAAAAAATGCATCTTCATTGGTTATGCTATGGAGCAAAAAGGTTATAGATGCTATAACCCTACCACTCGTGAGATACGAGTAAGCAGAAGTGGTAGATGCTTTCTTGCATGGTGATTTGCAAGAAGAAGTGTACATGACGCAGCCACCAGATTATGAGAGTGATACACATCGAGATTTTGTGTGTAGGTTATGCAAAGCCTTGTATGGCTTGAAGCAGGAACCCAAAACATGGTCAAACAAGATCCGAGAGTATCTTGTCACCATTGGATTTCAGATATCCAATGTAGATTTTTCACTATATGTGAAAAAGACAGATAGAGGGATCATGCTATTAATCATCTATGTGGATGATTTGATTATCACTGGTGAGAGTGATGCAGACATATAGGATGTCAGGATGCTTTTGAAGCAAAAGTTTGAGATGAAGGATTTGGGTGAGCTGCGGTATTTCTTGGGCATAGAAGTGGTGAGATCACCTCATGGCATTTTGCTATTGCAGAGGCAATATGACTTGGACATGTTGTCCAAGCATGGTATGACAGGCTGTAAGCCTATTTCAGTGCCATTGGAGCAAAACACAAAGCTTTCCACAATACCGGAGAAGCCCACTACATACAGGCGCATAGTAGTTTGATCTACATGACCATTACGAGGCCAAACTTGAACTATGCTGTTGGAATTGTTAGTCAGTTTATGCACGCCCCTAGGAAGCCAGACTTGGCGGCTAGACGGATCCTTAGGTACATAAAGTCTACAATTGATTATGGACTTTTCTATGAGGCTCGTACAGAGATATAGTTGTATGGGTATACAGATGCTGATTGGGTTGGTAGTATTGCAGATAGGAGATCTACCAATGGTTTTATGTTCTCTTTTGGGAGTGCTATTGTGAGTTGGAGTAGTAAGAAGCAGCCAACAGTTGCCTTGTTGAGTACAGAGGCAGAGTACAAGGGTGCTGCAATGGCAGCTTGTGAGGTAGCTTGGTTTCATAAGCTATTTGGTGACATGGGAGAGCCCGTGGATAGGATAGTTGTCATATATTGTGACAACATGAGCAACATACAGTTGGCCAGTAACCCAGTATATCATGCTAGAATGAAGCACATAGAGGTGCATTATCACTTTGTGAGGGAGAAGGTTATAGTAGGAGATGTAGATCTGGTATATTTCAGCATAGAGGACCAGGTGGTTGCTGACATCTTCATGAAGGCATTGGGCAAGAGAAGCTCCACAGGTTTAGGAGCTTACTTCGAGTGCAGTGTGTGGAGTTGAGCTTGAGGGGGAGTGTTGAGATATTGAGCTCAACTAGTGCTGTGACGGACATTGATGGGGGATATGCGGCCAGTGAGATGGCAGGCTGTGTGATAGCCATTTTGGATTACTAGAGACTGGCATAGTTATAGCGCCAGCTCATTTAGTCGGGTTCACATTATGGACCAACCCTTGTATGTTGTAGTAGTTGAGTACTAACCCATATAGTGTGTACTCTTATCTTTATGTTATATTGGTTGAGTAGAGAAGAAGAAGATAGAAGAAAATTCAGCTATCCATCTCTCTCTTGTGCCTTGCTCTCTCTTGTGTGTGTTTGTGTGTCTGTCTCTCTTGTGTGTGTGTGTGTGTGTGTGTGTTTGCTTGCTAGGGTTTTAAGCTCTCCCTCTCCCCCACATTCTCTTTAGTCATTAGTTTGATGAGAATCAAAATATATTTCTTCTTAGAGAAAAGGTTCTAGTTCAATACTTACATAAACTATACCAAAGGAGTATGCAAGTGCTTCCCTCGTCTTTAGTGTGCCTTCTCTAGCTCTAACCTCTAAGTAATTTGCATAGGTGAATATAGCCTAAGTATGTTAGTAAAAAACTTAAAAAAAAGACACCAAGAAGATAATGATCACCATGTAGATCTTGGTAGGTCATTAGGTTCATTACAGACCTTGGGGCCATAGCCTTAACCTTCATGGGATGGGACCTTGTGGCCAAAAATAATAAAGAATAGGGCAAAATAAACATCGTCGTACGATACTTAGCAATTCCTAGAAACTCTTGGCAGAGGTCTATGAGCCATTGCTTTGATCTCTATGGCGTGGTTCCTTATTACTACATTCTTACTTTAAAAAATTAAAATATAAATAAAAAAGAATAAAATATATATATATATAATAATCACTTGGCGATCTGTTTAGAAGCTACCGATAACTAGAGATGACTTCACATTAGTGATAGAGGGTTGAGACTGAAGCATACTAGAGGCATACACTTAAAATGGTGTTGAAGGCCACCTTTTATATTACCAGTTATTTTAAAGCCCCAAAATTAAAAATATCATCATTATTACATGTTAAAGTGTTGTATTTCTCTATAAAGTTTTCAATATCTAGAGAACCCTTTACTGGTTTAAATGTTGTATTGCAAATTACGAACAACTTCAACATAAATCCACAAGCTCTGCAACAACGCCCAATGAGTTGGGCCTCACAACTACACCTTCACAAGATGGACGTAGGTGGTGCAAGGATGTGGTCACCAACCATTAGGAAAGGGGTATGTTACCACTCCGGTTAACATGGCCTTGACCATCCTATTTTTGTAGGGCATTCAACCAACTTATGATGCCATCACTTTATTTTTACACTAAAAAGGTGTCCTTGTATTTCAAAAGATGTAACATTTTTTAGGGTGATAACTATACTTTATGAGTGCATAGCCTTACACTGGGTTTATTGTAAAATAGGGAAAGTCTTGGACTTCATATGTAAACTGCTTAGGCTAGTAAAAGGCTGCCACCACAGACTATTTTTAACTTATGGCTTGCAAGTGTTCACTAGTCACATGTACATAAGTCAATTTCTCAATAAGCAAATGATAATCATTTCCCTTTGGAATAGATTGTATGTGAGCTCTCTCTCTCTCTCTCTCTCTCTCTCTCTCTCTCTCTCTCTCTCTCTCTCGCATGTGATTTGTTGTAATCTTACAATTGCATGATGGAGTGCAATTGTGATTAGGATATGACTAGTGGTTTTTTTTTGCATAATCTTTTCTTTTTCAAGTGAGTGTGACAGATTACCAAAGTAGAGAGCCTCTTCTTGCTTCCATAATAGCAAGATTGAGCACACTCTTTACATCCCACTATCTATTGATCTCTTTGGTGTGACAACAGAGTGAGGATGTGGATGATCGGCTAGCCACCCACACAAAAGGAAGTTGCAAATTGCCACCACTTGCGTCTCTTCAACAAAGTTCCCAACAATAAGTTAATCGGTGGAAGACAAGGTAAGTGCTTCTAAATAACATAGGGTACTTAATTCTTCATCCTCGTCAATGCAAGGATGGAGCAAGCACACAATGGGCATTTTTGATTGAAACCTATGGAGAGTCACGTAAGGTTTCTTGGAATAGTCCAAAATAGTTATTATGGAGGTTTGTTTGAGTGCACTTATGCCTTGTGTGGGAGTAGGACTATGAATGGAACACCCAATAGAACATCATAGATTATACCTGAGTTTGATTTCAATAAACATTGATTGATAAGAGTGTTTGTTGAAACTTTATATTTTTAAAATAACAACAAAGCTCACACAAAATCTTCTCTTGCTTGGCTTTGCATCCGCCGATGGATATGCTCTCTAGCTTGCTTCCACTATAATACTAGACCTATATTCAGGAGAATGTGTGACGCTACATTGTACTATTATATGCTCGATGATCTACATATGAGCAGCCTAGTGATATATTAAGGGAAAAATTTGCATACTAGTTATCCATTTCTCTTGTAGATCTAGAAGGATGGTATGTGCTTTTAGAAACAATGGTATAGTGCAAGGTGCAGAGTTTAGTATTTTAGATTTAAAGAGACAATGTGCTTTTGAGTTCTTCCATAGTAGTCATTTTCTAGGCCAAGCTTTAGATGACTCAGAGAGGTGCTACATATTTAAAATGTCAACCATAGGGCTTGCCTCACTTAGTGAACCGTATGCATCAAATAGAACACAATGATTTGAAAAAGGCTTGGGTTTGCTTTAATCATGTTAGGCATGTGCAAGAATAGACAACAATGGCTCAAGTATGTCACAGGGAACTAGACATGCAAGAAAAAGGATAGCAGGTTAACTTTCCACTCCCTATTCATATAGCTACACAAGGTGGTCCAGCACAATGAAGAAGAGTTTGTAATTGAAGAGGAGATGCAAGAAATTATTGAGAATGATATCCCACAACTCCATGTCAGCTATACATCAAGAACATCTCTAAACTACAAGGTTACCTGTCAAGGATGGTTAGGTGGCCAAGATGGCAAGTGTAAGAAGAACATCAAGAATTCTGGGTGAGGTGTTTTAGCTCCTTCTTTATATAGTATGAGAGAGTTTTTAAGAGAGTAGAGATGTCAGCTCATGTGATTTTGCAACAATAGTGTGCATCATACTTGGAGAGTATGTAAGACTATCTATCAAAAATCACTTGCTGCAAGACGCCTAGTTGTATGGCCAATTGGAAGAGGTACAAACCTTACTTTAGTTGAGATCCGAGCACTAGAGGCTAGAGAATTTTTATTGCAAAAGGGATTACACCAAGAAACGTAAATGATGCAACCCATTATTCCGCAACAAGGTATGGAGGTGGCATATCGGATATGGCGGCTAAGAGGAGAGATTCACCAATTTCAAAGACAGCTATTGTCTTTGAGGATTCGGTCATTAAGACCCAACAAATGGAACTATTTGTAATTGAGATCGGGGAATTACTACTACATAGTGAAAAATATAGGGTGAATACGGAAAAGAATCCATCATGCATATGTCTAAATTTTTAAATTAAGGTTGGGATAGAGAGATTATACTATGCATACAAGCACCTATATTTTATATATTTGCATATTTTAGGGTTGGATGTAAACAATAACATGTTTATACATTAACCCACTCTAAAAAAAGAAGGACCTAATCAAAATGTTCAACACTAGGCAAACAATCTAAAAAGGAGCCCTTTTAGTTGGTATCTAAGTTGAATGACAATATTAATGAGTAGATTGTTTTTTTTAGAATAACACCTATTTGTCTCATTACTTGACTCTCATTTATGTAGACAAATAAATATATTTAATCTTATCTCTCTCATATTTAAATATGAATGTTTGCTTTGGTAAATTTGCATGAGAATGTGTACGTAGTGTTGAACTCACATATATATTATAATCTGATTTTGCCAATATATCTTTCTATGACAATTGACATGGTTGTAATGCAATGCTTTAAATGGAAATGACAAAATACATTTCTTTTTCTATTAATATCAACATCATTATTTTATATAAAATTTATGTCATATCAGTATCAACTTCCTCTATAAAGGTTTATATACTTTTTGCTTTTTAATATCTTTCTAGGACAATCAACATGGCTGGATTGCAATGCTTTAAATGGAAATGACAAAAATATTTTTTCTATTGATGTCAATGGTTGGAATATTATCATTCTATATAACATTTTTTTCTATTGATATCAACATCATCATTTTATATATTACCAATGGTTGGAATATCTTGGTACATAAGTATGAAATTTATCCATGTAATTACTTTACCTAAATATAGAATTTATACATACTATTAATCATCCACATTCATTTACATCACACCAATCTCATTAATCCACATCCATCCAGTCATTCACATGCACGTCTTTTCACACCAATCTCATTAATCCACATCCATCCAGTCATTCACATGCACGTCTTTTCACATCCATCCAGTCATTCACATGCACGTCTTTTCACATGCATCCATTCATTCACATTCATATCTATCTCTCATCACATTCACATCCATTCACATGACATCTCCTTCACATCCATTCACATGACATCTCCTTCACATCTATTCACATTCACATCCACATATATTCACATCACATCACATTTCATCCACATCTCATCACATTCACATCCACATACCTTTACATCACATTACATCTCATCACATCCACATCCCCTTTACATCACATCACATCCACATCCCCTTTACCTCACATCACATCTCATCCACATCCGCATCCACATCCACATCCACATCCGCATCCACATTACATCACATCACATCTTATCACATCCATTTACATTACATCACATCTTATTGCATCCACATCCACATCCATTTACATCACATCACATCTTATCACATCTACATGCACATCCATTTACATGACATCACATCCTTTCACATAATCTCACCTCTCATTCTCATCTCATCATTCACATCCACATTCATTTACATCACATTCTTTCATATACACATCCACATCCATTTACTTCATATCTCATCCTTTCACATATCCTCTCATCTCATCATTCACATCTACATCCATTTACTTCACATCTCATCCACATTCATTTACATCACACCAATCTCATTCATCCACATCCATCCATCCATCCATCCACATCCATCCAGTCATTCACATGCACATCTTTTCACATCCATCCATTCATTCACATGCACATCTTTTCACATCCATCCATTCATTCACATTCACATCTATCACTTCACATCTCATCACATTCACATCCATTCACATGACATCTCCTTCACATCTATTCACATTCACATCCATTCACATGACATCTCCTTCACATGTATTCACATTCACATCCACATATTCACATCACATCACATTTCATCCACATCTCATCACATTCACATCCACATCCCTTTACATCACATTACATCTCATCACATCCACATCCACATCCCCTTTACATCACATTCACATCCACATCCCTTTACATCACATTACATCTCATCACATCCACATCCACATCCCCTTTACATCACATCACATCTCATCCACATCCGCATCCACATCCATTTACATTACATCACATCTTATCGTATCCACGTCCACATCCACATCCATTTACATCACATCACATCCTTTCACATAACCTCACAACTCATTCTCATCTCATCATTCACATCCACATTCATTTATATCACATTCTTTCACATACACATCCACATCCATTTACTTCACATCTCATCCTTTCACATATCCTCTCATCTCATTCTCATCTCATCATTCACATCCACATTCATTTATATCACATTCTTTCACATACACATCCACATCCATTTACTTCACATCTCATCCTTTCACATATCCTCTCATCTCATTCTCATCTCATCATTCACATCCACATCCATTTACTTCACATCTCATCCATATTCATTTACATCACACCGCATCCTATTACATCCCATTCACATCTTATCACCTCCATTCACATCCTATCACATCCCATTCACATCTTATCACATCTTATCACATCCCATTCATATCTTATCACATCTATTCACATCCTATCACATCCCATTCACATCTTATCACATCCATTCACATCTTATCACATCTCATTCACATCCATTCACATCCTATCACATCTCATTCACATCGTATCATATCCTATCACATCTCATTCACATCTTATCACATCCATTCACATCTTATCACATCCATTCACATCCTATCACATCTCATTCACATCTTATCACATCCATTCACATCCTATCACATCTTATTCACATCTTATCACATCCATTCCCATTTAGTGGCTTTGTCTACTTCGACACGATGATGGGACTCTTTCTAAATTTCTGCCCAATTGCTTGGCCTAGATAAAGGTACTTTTTCTCAATGGATATTTTCATATTCTTTCTCAAATTTCTCAAGTGAAATATATTCAATATTCTTCTTTTTAATAAAAGAATTCATGGGATTTACAAAAATCAATTCTACCCATATTTCTCAATAATGCTCAAAATTCCACTTTTGATAAATACTCATAATTTGAATTATGCTAAAAATTCCTCTTTTTCCATTTAAATTCTTGGATCTCAAATATCATAGGAATTTCTCTTTTTGCATTTAAATGATTACATTCCAAATGTCATGGGAATTTCTCTTTTATCATAAAATAAATTTATCTAAAATTCCTCTTTTCTTTGATAAAAATATCCATTATTCACATATGCCAAGAATTCCACTTTTACCATTTAAATGATTGAATTCCAAATGTCATGGGAATTCCTCTTTTATCATTTAAATAAAATTACCAAAATTTTCTCTTTTCTTAATTATTTAATCATGTATAAACCTTAAAAATTAGTTTACATGAATTTGATGAAAATCATTCTTTTAGCATAGGATGACCAATCCTAGAATATGGTAGGAAGTCCTCTTTTCACATTATGCATAAGAATGAGTTATGTATTGACTTCTTAAAAATTTTGCCATAGCTCCGCTGCTACTATTACTGATAATTTTTAATATTTTTGAAAAGAATAAGACTTAGTAATATGATTATGATAGAATAACTATCCTTTGGACCTAATTTCAATTTATGGCATTAATCATAATTTTACCATAATTTTATTAGCATAAAAGTATACAAAGCCATTTTCTTAACCTCTAGCTTCACAAGCCTAGAATTTGATTTGTGAATTGAGAATTTATCAATGAGAAGCACCCATTTGAATAAGAATTAGTCATAGGAATGACTATTCTTTGGGAGAGAGAGAGATATACATAAAAAGCATCCTAATTAAGCATATTGAATAAGAATTAGTCATAGGAATGACTATTCTTTGGGAGAGAGAGAGATATACATAAAAAGCATCCTAATTAAGCATAAATGTAAACTTTTCTTAATTATTCATTACAACTCTTAAGAAAAGCTTGATTTACATTATAAACACTTAATTTAGAAACTTTTCAAGCTTGAGAGGGATTGAGAAGTGAAATCATTTGAGAATAGTAAAGAAAACCATGAAATTACACCTTATCTCTTGATTTTGCTTGCTTCTCTATCTTAGAAGAAGCCTCCAACCAATCAATTGGTTGGGGTGCTGAGAGGAAGGCTCCAAGGAAGGTTGAAGAGAGAGAGAAGCTCCAATCTCTCCAAAATGTAGAGGATTTTTAAGGGATAATAGAAAATATCATTATTTTAGTATAATACTGGCATGGTATAGTTCACAGATTTTTTTACAAAAGACTAAGGATCTATTTATAGGTGAGGGAGGCCTTTAACCAAGTCCAACTAGGTTTTAGAATTTTCCAGGTTCTATTTGGCTGAATTTGGACAAGATTTGGACCAGTTTGGCTCCCTTTTTGATTTGGTTTGATTTGATCCAGGAGAGAGGAGAGATAAAAATATCACAATTTTTTTGAATTAAAAACTCATCCACATGTGTGAAATAGGTGCCTTCCTCACAATAGTACCCCTCTTCTTACCAAGGTGTCAAAAATGCATTAGTAATCCAAAATATCTCATTTTTTTAGTAATATCTCATAGTTTTTAACTAATAAACCCTGTACTCAATCAACTCTTTATCTTATGTGAGAATTTACTCATTTTTGGGTATTTTCTTTTATTCTTTGGATTTATCTCATCCCAACACTTGGATTAATCCAATTGGCCCATTGGAACCTTAAGTGGACCATAATCCAAAAATTTCTAAAAATGTTGACCCTTAGGCTAAGGTCCTTTATACACATTTTCAATTAATTCCAAATGCACATTGGAAAGTTCTTTTTGAATTTCTATTTCAGGGGAATCCATTTAGACACTAGGAGCATTTTTATATCCAAAGATATCTGACTCAATTTAGGATTGTCTCTCTCTCTAGGCAAAAACAGGGTAAAACAAGATCTTTCTTTTGTTTCAGAGAGGGGAATAATTTCAAGAATAGAAGGGGAGGTTCTTACACCTTTACACCTCAAAGGCTAGAGGGAGGAATCTTACATCCTACCCCACTTAAAAAACGTGAGATATCTTCATCTCGTAGCTAGAGAACAACTCTTTCCCTTAAGATCCAACTAATTCTGGGGTTCCTTATAGATTGGTCAATCCAATAGAATCTTGGGATAAAGATCCCTTCTACAAGAAGAACATATAGAACTCATTATCAAATAACAACTCATTCAGAACATCTCATTCATATCCTTAACATAATAACGGTCTATCAGACCGAAAATTCCATCTGAACATTCCTCCACGGAAATTTTAGTTATGCAGGTTCTCAATTTATCATCCCTTAATTAGATCCACTGGGTCAAAGGTCAAATAGAAATAATCTGCAGCACAATCCACTAATCTTGTAGTGATTTGCTGAAGTCATAATCATCATTCTAGTTACCAATATCATTACTGGGATTAGTCCTATTCATCCTCATTGTGGTTTTGTTCATCTTCTTTCAACCAGAATTCAGGAATCATCATCTTTCAGTTAGAATCCAAATCAACTCAACAATTCTCAACCAAAATTCTAAAATCATATCAACCAGCATTTGAATTCATCATCTGGATAGCATTTTTGCTTATAATTTCAAGGTCTTAGATTTACTCGTATATACTGCCAGTAAAGAGCTGTAGATATATCCATGGTATATACAAGTAGTCACGGTCCTTGGAATTATACCATCATATCTAAGCCTCAAGCAAGTCAGGGATTCCATACAATTGCGGTACTCCTATCTGAAGACCCAATTACCAACTTATGAATCTTCATTTTGAATATCAATTTGTATGAATTTCATTAAACAATTATAATCTTTTACTGGTATTTTTAACATTTTTGGCTTCTCGGTTGATTCACTTTAGCCAATTCGCTCTGATACCAGCCAAAAGATCCCTGCCCCCTCCGCGCAATGAATTCGGGGGTGCTAGCAGTAGCAGAAGTAGCACTTCTTACGCAGGGCGGCAGAGCCTCTCACTCGGGGCCTCGTCCCATGGATATCCGGACAAGAGACTAATCCCTTGGTTCTTCCAAAACCGAACTCGAAAAAACTTCCCTCGCCTAGAAAGCATGGCGATTCCTCTAGGACATTTTTAATCTAACGTAGTCAAGAGCCTTAACTAACCAAACTGATCCGACCGAACCCGTAAGTCACATGGTCAGATCGGGAAAAGATTGCACTTGGATCTTAGAGACCAACGCTTTTTTCCTCATCAAGAGGCACAACGGTTGATTCTTTTCCATAGAACAAAGACCATCCGAGATTTAGTTCATCTATCGTACCATAACAGAATTGAGTCTCATTTTAGGGATCCATCAGTCCAGCCTAACCCCATCCAATCCCATGGGTTAGCCAACCGCCCAACCACTGTGAATTTGGTTAGGACAAGCACAACATTGATATGACGCCTATAAATGATATGCTTAAGAAAGATACTTACAATTCAAATGGAGCAGAATACGACAATATTAGCGATGAAGCTACCGAAAAGGCATGTAGAGCGATGTCCCTCATGATGTAGATAAAGCCTATAGACAGATACAACAGAGTGGGCTTAAACAGGATTGCAAAAGCTTATGAGGAAAAGGAGGAGGACTAGGCTATATGCAGAGATGGAAAATTACTTGAAGGCCCATCAATTGAAGATAAGCAATGTGAGATCCCATTACCCCCTCCGCACACCGGATTCCCGGTTTGCTGGCACAGCGGAAGCAACTCCCTCTTGTGCAGGGTAGGGTTTCCCACTCGGGGCCTCGCCCTCGAATGTCCGGGCACAAGACTAAGCTGGTGGTCATTCCGAAAACCGAAATCGGGAAAATTTTCCATGCCCGAAAAACGGGGACGATTCCACCTTTTTGAATTTCTTAACGAATTTTCTAACGGGGTCAAGAGACTAAACTAACCTTCATCTGAATAAACCAGATAGAAGGAAAACTATTACAGACTTAACTTGAAGAAATCAATGCTTTTTTCCTAATTGAATCAGGCACAGCTGTTGATCTATTCATTTGAGAAGTCTTCAGGCTTTTATTTAACTACTCGAGTTCTAAGCGTATTCCTATTAAACAATTTTATTATTAAAACTCTACTAATTCAAGCCTAACCCTATCCGGCTAATGGGTTCCAACCACTGGAATTGGTAGAACAAGAAAAGTACTCACCCACCCATAATTGAATGCCTTTCTTAACTTTAGCTTTAGAAAACAGATATGCACACACTCCTCTTTAAACTTGAACTTATAAGATGATCCATTGAGCAAACAGTTATTGATTACATATATCATAACTCAAACTTTCCATCCAGTTCTTGTTTCTCAAAAACATGTATCACTCTGGACTCTCCGTCGAGACGAGCTGGTCAACGAGATCCAGTAAACAGATTACAATAATTTTTTTCATCATCATACATATATATCTTCCTCCACGACATACGCATGGGTGTCCTAAGCACCGTGAGCCCATGCATCGCCTGGTCAGAACCCTCCAAGATCCTCCTTAGGTGTCTTGGCACTTCACCTAGAGAATCGCTTCGCCGTCCCTCGCCCATCGTACCGAAAGTACACCATTTTTCACCATACCGGGGCTGGTCAAGACCTAGGCAGGTTTTTGCCGCGTGAGCTGTCCTTTGAACACTCCCCGCCAGCTGTTGCAACCGAACTTCCCTTAGAAAAATACATATACCAAATGCTTCCTCCAGCATAAGACAGTCCTTTAAGAAAACAGGGTTTCTATGCAAGTTTTTCATTTGATTTTCTTTGAATATAATGAGTATATCTTAAATCCGTATCCAAGACTTCTAGATCGCAGGTCTGAATTCCAAACAAAATTCCTCGAATTCTGTAACCTTGATCCTCAGATCAAAATCAAAGGGTCTCAACTTAGTTTCAGATTTGGTGGGTGATTCGGGTGTATTTTTCTTGAACTGGTCACATCGTCTTTCCTTGAAACTGACGAAGGAGTTTGGTCTTGGTCAAAGTCTGATTCTGGGTTCGAGTCTGGTAAGGTTCTTCCTGAATTACCTTTCTCGAAAGGGGGTGATATTTAAATCACTATTTTACTGAATTTCATTCATTGTTGAATATTCACTTAACTGATTTCTAAACTAATCACGAATTTCTATGAGGAATAAATTAATCAATTTATCTAAATTTTTGACTGATAGATTTTTTGAATTTTCTCATTACCATCCGAGTGAATATGAAACGATAGAATTTTCTCTCACAGTGTATTTACTTATTCATTTATCGATTATTCATGGAAATTAAACATAGAATCAAAGAGGACTTTAGTTTTAATATAAAAATTCTTTATGTCTCTTTTTATGCATAAAATCCAACTTCAATGGAAATAAAACTTTTATATAAAAGAAAATCCTTTTATGCATAAAATCCAACTTCAATGGAAATAAAACTTTTATATAAAAGAAAATCCTTTTATGCATAGAAATTTTATCTAATGAAAATCACATTTTTATAAAAAAAAAATCCAATATGCATCTTTCTATGCATAGAATTTAAATCTAATGAAAATCACACTTTTATAATAAAAAAATATCCAATATGCATCTTTCTATGCATAGAACTTAAATCTAATGAAAATCACACTTTTATAATAAAAAATATCCAATATGCATCTTTCTATGCATAGAACTTAAATCTAATGAAAATAACACTTTTATAGTAAAAAAATATCAAATATGCATCTTTCTATGCATAGAATTTAAATCTAATGAAAATCACACTTTTATAATAAAAGAAATTCTTTTATGCATCACTTTATGCATAAAAATCAATATTGGTGAAAGTAACCCTTTTATAATAAAAAAAATCTTTTATGCATCACTTTATGCATAAAAATCAATATTGGTGAAAGCAACACTTTTATAATAAAAATAAATTCTTTTATGCATCACTTTATGCATAAAAATCAATATTGATGAAAGTAACACTTTTATAATAAAAATAAATTCTTTTATGCATCACTTTATGCCTAAAAATCAATATTGATGAAAGTAACTCTTTTATAATAAAAATAAATTCTTTTATGCATCACTTTATGTATAAAAATCAATATTGATGAAAGTAACACTCTTATAATAATAATAAAATTCTTTTATGCATCACTTTATGCATAAAAATTAATATTAATGAAAGTAACACTTTTATAATAAAAATATTTCCAATATGCATCTTTCTATGCATAGAATGAAAATAACACTTTTAGAATACATAAACGGAGGGGATTACTCTTTTTAAATAACATAAAGATAAAACTTATTTCCATAAAATTTAAGAAAATTTTACCATAACCTCCTTTGTATGGCTGACCATTTTTAATTTTTTTCATTCTAAATCTACTTAGAATTTACTCCAAGATAAATTTAGCTCTCTAATCTAATCAATTCTCATTTCTTTATTAAGAGTAAACAATACAAAAAGTTTAACTCTATTTAATTGATTACACATCATGGATAGAGAAGGGCTAAATTCAATGAAGAGAAGGGGGAAGCCTTTCCATCAAGGCATAACATACAATTTCAATTTAAAAGAAGCATGAAATCATAAAACCATAGAATAGAATTAGAAAAAAGTAGAATTTCTAACTTACATGGAATTTTGTGAGCTATCCTTTGGCTTGAGGGATTGAGGGTTCTACTCTTGCTTGGATCAAGAGTGGCCACCAATTCTTTGTAGAGAAAAATAGTCAAAAAACAAGTGAATTATTAATGAATTCAATGTTTTTGGCTCTAGGGAGGAGTAGAGTAACAGTGCATAAAACACTATTAAGCTTCTACAAAGAGGGAGGCTTCTATTTATAGGAGAAAATGAGCCAAACAAACTGATTCTAGAATTTTCCAGATCAGTTTGGTCAATTTTTGACCATTTTTGGGTCAGTTTAGCTTACTTTTTGGAACTAGACTTGAATTAGGAGAAAGGAGAGATGAAATATCTCATATTTGAGAGTTTAAAACTCCACCACACATGTGAAATAGGTGCCTCCTTCATGAGGGGGAATCCCCACTCTAAGGTGTCAAAAATTCATTTTTTTAAGTATTTCCTTTGGTCCTTAGTCCACTCTTCATCTTATGTGAGTATTTACTCATTTTTGGAGGGTTGTTCTTTATTTCTTCAATTTATCTCCTCCCTACATTTGGATTAATCTGATTGGCCCCTCAGAACCTTATTCTAAAATTTTCAAAAAATCTGGACCCTTAGGATAAGGCTTTTGAACAGATTATAATTTATTTCTAATGCACCTTCTGAATTTCTTTTTGAACTTTTGTTTTGGGGGAATTTATTTTAATAGGAAGAGATATTTTTCCATCTAAAAACTGAATATCCTCTCTATAGAACATTTTCTCTCTCTCTAAGCCAAAATAGGTAGAAACAAGATCTTTTATTATTCTGAAGAGGGGATTGATTATATAGGGAAAGATACTGGACATCTTGAGGGCTGGGGAGGAATCTTACATTCTCTCCCACTTGAAAAACGTGAGATGTCCTCATCTCGCAAGTTGGGGGTAATCCCGTAGCAGTTCGGCTTCTTTCTCCCAGGTGGCATCTTCAAAAGGATAGAACTTCCATTTGACCAATAATTCTCTCAGAATTCTGTTCCTGAGAACCTTCTCTCTCGAACATCAAGGATTTCTTCAGGTTGGAGTTCCATCTGCCCTTGAGTTGAAGAAGTTAAGATTTCATCATGAAGCACATGATTCAGGCTTGGCACATACTTTTTAAGTAGGTTGACATAAAATACATTATGTACTTTGAGATGAGGAGGCAGAAGAAGCTTGTAGGCTAAGTCACCAACTTTCTTTGTAATCGGATATTTCCCACATTACCTGGGAGATAACTTCTTATACTTCCCAAGAGATAGAGAACTTCTTTTGGGGCGTACTCGAATGAAGACTATGCATATCTGCTTCTTCGAATTTTCTGTCTGCCCTCTTCTTATCTGCATACTGGTTCTGTCTATCCTAGGTAGCTTTAATATCTTTGCGAATTGATTGCATCTGCTGCTCCATGTCGTCAAGCATTTGTCTGGACATCTCGGCCCTAATCAATGGGCCGGACCAAGTTAATGCCCAAGTTAATGGAGTTAAGCAATCTTGTCCATACAGAGCTTTGAAAGGACTCATCTTGATACTTCGGTGATAAGAAGCATTTTGTAAGCAAACTCGACTAGGTGCAGATAGGTTAGCCACTTCTTGGGTTCCTTGCCAAAATGACCGAAGTATATCTTCGATTACTTGGTTTACCCTTTCTGTTTGATCGTTGGTCTCGGGGTGGTAAGCCGTGCTGAGATCCAAGAAAGTTCCTACTGCTTTGAAAAATGCAGTCCAGAATCTTGATGTGAACTTGGGATCTCGATCACTTACTATTCTCTAGGGTAGGCCATGTAATCTGAAGACTTCTTTGAGGAACACTCTGGCCACATCCACTATGGTGTAGGTTTCTTTTACTAGAATCAGATGGGCAACTTTGGTTAGTCTATTAACTACCACGAAGATGGAGTTGTAACCTGATTGCACTGAAGGTAATCCAGTAATAAAATCCATACTAATACATTCCCACTTCATCTGGGGGATGTCTAATGGATGTAACTTCCGAGGCATTTTTACTCTCTCAGCTTTGACTTTCTGACATGTCAAACATTGACGTACATGATTAAGCACATCCTTTTTTAGACCAGGCCAAAAAAAGCTTTTCTTTACAGACATGTAGGTTTTGATGAAGCCTGGATGTCCTGCAATAAGACTGTCATGAGCTTCATTCAGAATTTTACTAGTCCCCTCATCATTGGGAATGCATAGCCTGCGATTATAACACATAGATCCATCATCTAGGTTGTACCCTTGAACTCGGTTCAACTCCTGTGGAGTTTTGCTTTCCTACATAAGTAGGGTAGCAATAGGGCCAAAGAATCTATCCTGCATGATCTTCTCTCTTGCCTCATTAATCAATGGATTTGATACCCTTGTAATTGCAAGCAAGGAGGCTTTTCTACTGAGGGCATCTGCTACCACATTTTCTTTGCCTGGACGGTACTTGATTTCAAAATCAAATTCCTGCAGGGTCTGCATCCACCTTCTTTAGCACATGTTGAGATCCTTCTGAGTGAAGATCCACTTCAAGCTCTGATGATCTGTCATCAAAGTGAATCTTTGACCCAGTAGGTAATGTCTTTACAACTTCAGGGCATAGACTATTGAAAGTAGTTCAGGTCATAGAGACAACATAATTCCTCTTATGCATTTTGAGTTTTTGGGATTCATAGGCCACTGCATGAGTGCACCTCCCAGGGCAAAACCACTGGGATCAGTTATTACTACCTCAAAGGGTAGAGAGAAATCTGGCAACTTCAGAACGGGATTGGTTCCCAAGGTGGTCTTTAGCTTATGAAAAGCACTTTGGCACCTGGCAAACCATTGAAACGGGGTATTCTTCTTGAGAAGATTAGTCAGGGGGGAAGCTATGAGAGCATACTTTGGTATAAAAATTCTTTACCAACCAGTCAAACCCAAGAATCCCTTCACTGTCTTTGGTTCAGGCCAATCTATGACTGCTTGGACTTTTGCTATAATACGAGTGCACATAGCTGATTAACACACAATTAATCCTAGTTTAAACTAAAATATGTCAGCACACACAATCGATTAACATAATTAATCCTACTGAAATTATAATAGCACACATAGCTAATTAATACACAATTAACCATGTTTTAGGCCAAAATTGGCATGGTTTGAGAAGTAAATTCAGAGGTCTAAACATGGCTCAAAGGTTGATCAGGCGCATGGCTCGGAGACTCTCATGGACATGGAATACCTCGGTCACACGTCCTAGCTTTGTATTGAGATGTTTGTTTGATGAGCTTTTGAAATTCCTTCCAAGTCCTTGCTCTATCTCATCCTTGCTCTATCTCATCCTTTCTTGATGGCGTTCCTTCATAGAGATGCACTTTAAGCGGTTACTTGCAAAGTGCATAAGCGGTTTTGCTTGCAAAGTGCATAAGTGATTGCTTGCATGCAAGCATTCCTTGAGAATATTCTACATTAGGCGATTGAAGTAGCTGGGGCATTTGTCAATCTAAATGGCATGACAGTGAATTCATAATGCCCATAGCGAGTATTGATGGCTGTCTTCGGGATATCTTGATCATTAATCCTGATCTGGTAGTAATACCCTAATTTGAGATCTATCTTTGTGAAGATCTGGGCTCCATTTAGCCTGTCCCCCACCAGAAGCTCATCAATTCTGGGGATAGGATATTTATTCTTAACTCTCAACTGGTTAAGACCTCTATAATCCACACAGAGTCTTAACGTTCCATCCTTCTTTTTCTGAAAGAGAACTGGCGCTCCCTAAGGTGAAACACTGGGTCTTACAAACCCTTGTTCTAACAGCTGTCTAAGCTATTCCTTGAGTTTGATGGCTTCAGGAACTGGCATTTTGTACGTGCGCTAGGCTACTGGCTCACATGATCTACTTCGCGAATCGGAGGCATCTCTTTTAGCTCTGTTGGGAATAAATCATAATATTCACTTAACCATTCTGGTTCTTTAGCCTTTAACTTTGTGTCTACCGGATTCATTTTGACAATATAAATGAGCTGCTTCTTTCTAAGTCCTTTTAGTAACTTAAAAGCTTTTACTAATTGCAAACTTGGGGATCTTGAAATTCCGGTTCCTTGAACTTTATTTCCGTGAAGGTCACGGAAGGAAATGGTTCCATTATGACAGTGAATGTCAGCTTGATTTTTGTGGAGCCAATCCATTCCAAGGATCCCATCAAAAACTCCCAAAGGTATAACTCTGAACTGACAGTCAGTTATATTACCATCTAGATTAAACTGAATACGATCTGTCTCATGGTGTGGAAAAGAATCTTCCCACTGGAAAATTCAACTTGCATAGGTTTCCCTGATTTCTGTTCTAAGACTAGCTTACGCAAGCATCCTGGGGAAATAAATGAATGAGTACTGCCTGAATCAATCAAAAGCTTAAAAGGCTTACCCTGATACTCAACTGGAGTATGGATGATGGAGAATTGACGATTTGGCCCTTGGTTTTCAATTGCTGCATAAATCTATCCTCTTTCCTCTTCCACTATTTCTGCTATTGAGACTACTCTCACTACTGCAGATTAAGGCGGAACTCTTTCTCTTTGGTTACCCCAGTTCTGGGAAGGAGTTCTGAGACTACTCTGAACAGAGGCAGATGGCTGAGTTGGAGTTCTCTTGGGATTGCCTTGATTTTGGTGAGACGATGGACCCTGATTTGACTGATACGAAGGGGTTGGTCTTGCACTCTCGGTCCTTGACTTCCCTGTCCCCTTGACATGGTAGGAGTCGGGGGGCAGTCTTTTAGCTGGTGACCAAAACCCTGACATCCAAAACACCGGTTCTCACTTCTGAGCTCATTCCTCTGAATCCTTGAAAGAGGTGGGGCTCTTGAGAAAGTGTTCTGTGGTGGGAAGGGTCTTCCTTCACTTCTGAATCTCCTAGTATCCTGATTCTGACTCGACCCTTGCTGCCTCTTTGGGGGTGGAAAGTTTGAAGTACTTTCGGGGGTTTGGAATCTTTTAAAGTTAGAGGGTGCAGGCTTCGGTGGAATCTTAACAACAAAGGCTTTGGCAAAGTCCTTTGCCATTCTTACAGCTTCGGCCAACATTGAGACAGGTTTGGCATTCTTCACTAAGGTGTCCAATGGCTCGTTTATTCCTTGAATGAATCTGGCCATCAACTGCTCTTCATCCAATTGCGGGGGAATATTTGAGTAGAAGTGCAAAGACCTGATGGTACTCTTTAATTGTCCGGTTCTTTAGTTCTAAGAACTCATTCATTTTGGATTCAAGGAAGCCCGCAGGGCAAAACCTCTTCCTGAGGTAAGCTTTAAGATCTGTCTAGGTGAGGGTGTTTTGGTCAAGACAATTTGTCTCGCAATGATTCCTCCAAGAGTGACCTTGGCCGTTTCCACAATCTTTAATATGGCGAGAGCCATCTTGCTTCTCTCGTTATAGCTAGTTACATCAAAGTATTCTTCCATTGCCTCAATCCACTTTCCCACTACTTCACCTAACTACTCCCCTTCACCCTTGAAGGGACCAGGTTGGGATCTGTGCAGGGCTTTATGAACATCCGGATCTAACTCTTCCTCATCGGTTAGAGGATCCAATTGCCTTGCACGGGCCGCACGCCTCATGATTCTGACAAAACGCGATTGTCGTGAACTTAACTTTGATAACAGATTTATGATTATTTAATTTTTACGATTTATTTTCTTAAATAGATAATTATTTCATCATACTTCTTGAAACAAGATTTACTATGATAATTTTATTAACCATATTCACAATCATGAAAATAATTTGGATTTTTTTTGCAATACATCGTTTATTATTATCAAAAGTTTTAGATATATACATAAAGCATCATGGCTCCAAAAGTCACTGCCTCAATCGCGTACGCATAAAGAAGCGAAATTGCGAAGGAGACATGCCATGATAAACACGATTCATCACTGGAAGAGGTGCTGTAATTCTACTTCTAGGGATAAAGCGGCTAAGAAGCCTAAAAACTCGACAAGAAATTCTAAAATTCCTAGGTGAATGATTAAAGAGTTGTACATAATGAACAACCCCTAGCCTTATCAAGATCATGGCTAAGGAAATATTTTGCCTGAGTCTGTGATGCTGATTGGTATTGATATTAATACATCTTCCTCGAGAGAACCACATATACCGATGTCGCTCTATAGGATCAGGGAAGTATAGATCCTCAAAGTGACGGGCAAGCCTCACTCTGCTTACATGAGTTGTAGTGGAGTTGACGAGATGTTCGAAGGCAAAGGTGATCATATCCTCACTGTGGGAAAGTCCAGGAATGTTAAACAGATTTGGGATATCCATTTAAAAATCCAATTCAATTTATGAGTTTTCAATTTATGAATTCATTTCAAACATAATCTTAGCAAGTGAAAATATTTTTTTTACAGATTTACTTTAGAATTTTATGCAGTTTCTGTTGTTGTTTCATAAGTTTACAACAGCGCTCTGATACCAACTATGAGATCGCATTACCCCCTCCGCACACCGGATTCTCGGTTGCTGGCAACAACGGAAGCAACTCCCTCTTGCGCGGGGTAGGGTTTCCCACTCGGGGCCTCACCCTCGAATGTCCGGGCACGAGACTAAGCTGGTGGTCATTTCGAAAACCGAAATCGGGAAAATTTTCCATGCCCAAAAAACGGGGACGATTCCACCTTTTTGAATTTCTTAATGAATTTTCTAACGGGGTCAAGAGACTAAACTAACCTTCATCTGAATAAAGCAGATAGAAGGAAAACTATTATAGACTTAACTTGAAGAAATCAATGCTTTTTTCCTAATTGAATCAGGCACAGCCGTTGATCTATTCATTTGAGAAGTCTTCAAGCTTTTATTTAACTACTCGAGTTCTAAGCGTATTCTTATTAAACAATTTTATTATTAAAACTCTACTGATTCCAGCCTAACCCCATATCCGGCCCATGGGTTAGCCACTGCCCAACCACTGGAATTGGTAGAACCAGACAAGTACTCACCCACCCATAATTGAATGCCTTTCTTAACTTTAGCTTTAGAAACAGATATGCATACATTGCTCTTTAAACTTGAACTTATAAAATGATCCATTGAACAAACAATTATAGATTATAGATATCATAACTCAAAATTTCCATCCAGTTTCTTATTTCTCAAAAACAAGTATTACTCTGACTCTCCGTCGAGACCAGCTTGTCAGCAAGATCCAGTAACAGATTAGAATAATTTTTTTCGTCACCATATATATATACCTTCCACAACATACACATGGGTGTCCTAAGCACCACGAGCCCGTGCTGCATCGCCTGGTCAGAACCCTCCAAGATTCTCCTTAGGTGTCCTGGCACTTCACTCAGGGACTGCTTCGTCGGCCCTCGCCCATCGTACCGGAAGCACACCATTTTTTACCATACCAAGGCTCGTTAGACCTGGGTAGGTTTTTACCGCGTGAGTCGTCCTTTGAACACTCCCCACTAGAGCTGAACACTCCCCACTAGAGCTGCTGCAACCAAACTTCCCTTAGAAAAACACATATACCAAATGCTCCCTCCAGCATTCTGGTGTAAGACAGTCCTTTAAGAAAATAGGGTTTCTATGCAAGTTTTTTGTTTTAATTTTCTTTGAATATAATGAGTATATCGCAGGTCTGAATTCCAAACAGAATTCCTCGAATTCTGTAACCTTGATCCTCCGATCAAAATCAAAGGGTCTCAACTTAGTTTCAGATTTGGTGGGTGATTTGAGTTTATTTTTCTTGAACTGGTCACATCGTCTTTCCTTGTTGAAACTGACAAAGGAGTTTGGTCTTAGTCAAAGTCTGATTCTGGGTTTGAGTCTGGTAAGGTTCTTCCTGAATTACCTTTCTCGAAAGGGGGTGATATTTTAATCACTATTTTACTGAATTTAATTCATTGAATATTCACTTAACTGATTTCTAAACTAATCAACGAATTCCTATAATGAAAAAATTAATCAATTTATCTAAATTTCCGACTTCGATAGATTTTTTGATTTTTCTCATTACCATCCGAGTGAATATGAAACGATAGATTTTCTCATTTTTCTCATTACCATCCGAATGAATATGAAACGATAGAATTTTCTCTTACAGTGTATTTACTTATGTATTTATCGATTATTCATGAAAATTAAACATAGAATCAAAGAGAACTTTAGTTTTGATATTAAAATTCTTTATGCCTCTTTTTATGCATAAAATCCAACTTCAATGGAAATAACACTTTTCTATAAGAGAAAATCCTTTTATGCATCTATTTATGCACAGAAATTTAATCTAATGAAAATCACACTTTTATAAAAAAATATCCAATATGCATCTTTCTATGCATAGAATTTAAATCTAATGAAAATCACACTTTTATAATAAAAAAATATCCAATATGCATCTTTCTATGCATAGAATTTAAATCTAATGAAAATCACACTTTTATAATAAAAAAATATCCAATATATGAATAGAATTTAAATCTAATGAAAATAACACTTTTATAATAAAAAAATATCCAATATGCATCTTTCTATGCATAGAATTTAAATCTAATGAAAATATCACTTTTATATAAAAAAATCTTTTATGCATAAAAGTCAATATTGGTAAAAGTAACACTTTTATAATAAAAAAATTCTTTTATGCATAAAAATCAATATTGATGAAAGTAACACTTTTATAATAAAAATAAATTCTTTTATGCATCACTTTATGCATAAAAATCAATATTGATGAAAGTAACACTTTTATAATAAAAATAAATTCTTTTATGCATCACTTTATGCATAAAAATCAATATTGATGAAAGTAACATATTATAATAATAAAAAACTTCATTTATGCATCACTTTATGCATAAAAATTATTATTAATGAAAGTAACACTTTTATAATAAAAATATTTTCAATATGCATCTTTCTATGCATAGAATGAAAATAACACTTTTAGAATACACAAACGGAGGGGATTACTCTTTTTAAATAACATAAAGATAAAACTTATTTCCATAAAATTTAATTTAATTTTTTTGCCATAACCTCCTTTGTATGGTTGACCATTTTTTAATTTTTTTCATTCTAAATCTACTTAGAATTTACCCCAAGATAAATTTAGCTCTCTAATCTAATCAATTCTCATTTTTTAAGAGAGTAAAAAATACAAAAATTTTAACTCTATTTAATTGATTACACATCATGGATAAAGAAGGGCTGAATTTAATGAAGAGAAGGGGGAAGTCTTTCCATCAAGGCATAACATCCAATTTCAATTTAAAAGAAGCAAGAAATCATAAAACCATAGAATAGAATTCGAAAAAAGTAGAATTTTTAACTTACATGGAATTTTGTGAGCTATCCTTTGGCTTGAGGGATTGAGGGTTCTACTCTTGCTTGGATCAAGAGTGGCCACCAATTCTTTGTAGAGGAAAATAGTCCAAAAACAAGTGAATTATTAATGAATTCAATGTTTTTGGCTTTGGGGAGGAGTAGAGTAACAGTGCATAAAACACTATTAAGCTTCTACAAAGGGGGAGGCTTCTATTTATAGGAAAAAATGAGCCAAACAAACTGATTCTAGAATTTTGCAGATCAGTTTGGTCAATTTTTGACCATTTTTGGTCCAGTTTAGCTTACTTTTTGGAACTAGACTTGAATTAGGAGAGAGGAGAGATGAAATATCTCATATTTGAGAGTTTAAAACTCCACCGCACATGTGAAATAGGCGCCTCCTTTATGAGGGAGAATCCCCACTCTAAGGTGTCAAAAATTCATTTTTTAAGTATTTCCTTTGGTCCTTAGTCCACTCTTCATCTTATGTAAGTATTTACTCATTTTGGGGGGTTGTTCTTTATTTCTTCAATTTATCTCCTCCCTACATTTGGATTAATCTGATTGGCCCCTCAGAACCTTAGTCTAAAATTTTCAAAAAATCTAGACCCTTAGGATAAGGCCTTTTGAACAGATTATATGCACCTTCTGAATTTCTTTTTGAACTTCTGTTTCGGGGGAATTTATTTTAATAGGAAGAGATATTTTTCCATCTAAAAACTGAATAACCTCTCTATAGAACATTTTCTCTCTCTAAGCCAAAATTTGTAGAAATAAGATCTTTTATTATTCTAAAGAGGGGATTGATTACAGGGGAAGATACTGGACATCTTGAGGGCTGGGGAGGAATCTTACATTCTCTCCCACTTGAAAACCACGAGATGTCCTCATCTCGCAAATTGGGGGTAATCTCACAACAGTTTGGCTTCTTTCTCCTAGGTGGCATCTTCCAAAGGATAGAACTTCCATTTGACCAATAATCCTCTCAGAATTCTGTTCCTGAGAACCTTCTGTTGAACATCAAGGATTTCTTCAGGTTGGAGTTCCATATGTGTCTGGACATCTCGACCCTAATCAATGGGTCGGACCAAGCTAATGGAGTTAAGCAATCTTGTCCATATAGCAAGGACTCATCCCGTGATAAGAAGCATTGTAAGCGAACTCGACTAGGTGCAGATAGCTTAGCCACTTCTTGGGTTTCCTGCCAACAGCATGACCGAAGTATATCTTTGATTACTTTGTTTACCCTTTCTGTTTGATCGTCGGTTTCTTGGGGTGGTAAGCTATGCTGAGATCCAAGAAAATTCCTACTGCTTCGAAAAATGTAATCTAGAATCTTGACTTGAACTTGGGATCTCGATCACTTACTATTCTCCTGGGTAGGCCATGCAATCTGAAGATTTCTTTGAGGAACACTCTGGCCACATCCACTATGGTGTAGGTTTCTTTTACTGGAATTAGATGGGCAACTTTGGCTAGTCTATCAACTACCACAAAGATGGAGTTGGTAATCCAGTAATAAAATCCATACTAATACATTCCCACTTCATCTGGGGGATGTCTAATGGATGTAACTTCCCAGGCATTTTTACTCTCTCGGCTTTGACTTTTTGACATGTCAGACATTGACGTACATGATTAAGCACATCCTTTTTTAGACCAGGCCAAAAAAAGCTTTTCTTTACAGACATGTAGGTTTTGATGAAACCTGGATGTCCTGCAAATAAGGCTGTCATCTAGGCTGTACCCTTGAACTCGGTTCAACTCCTATGGAATTTTGCTTTCCTGTATAAGTAGGGTAGCAATAGGACCAAAGAATCTATCTTGCATGATCTTCTCTCTTGCCTCATTAATCAATGGATTTGACACCACTGTAATTGCAAGCAAGGAGGCTTTTCTATTGAGGGCATCTGCTACCACATTTTCTTTGGGTGGGCGGTACTTGATTTCAAAATCAAATTCCTGCAGGGTCTGCATCCTTCTTCTTTGGCGCATGTTGAGATCCTTCTGAGTGAAGATCCACTTCAAGCTCTGATGATCTGTCATCAAAGTGAATCTTTGACCCAATAGGTAATGTCTTTACAACTTCAGGGCATAGACTACTGAAAGTAGTTCAAGGTCATGGTGGACAACATAATTCCTCTCATGCGTTCTGAGTTTTTGAGATTCATAGGCCACTGCATGACCTTCTTGCATGAGTGCACCTCCCAAGGCAAAACCAGTGGCATCAGTTTTACTACCTCAAAGGGTAGAGAGAAATCTGGCAACTTCAGAACGGGATTGGTTCCCAAGGCGTTTATCAAAAGCACTCTGGCACATAGCAGACCATTGAAACGGGGTATTCTTCTTAAGAAGATTAGTCAGGGGGGAAGCTATGAGAGCATACTTTGGTATAAAAATTCTATACCAACCAGTCAATCCCAAGAATCCCCTCACTTCTTTCATTGTCTTTGGTTCAGCAGGCCAATCTATGACTGCATGGACTTTTGCGAAATCTGGAGAAATTCTATCTTTGGATACCAGAAAACCCAAGTATTCAACATGGTCGGCAGAGAAAGTACATTTGCTCTTTTATGCAAAGAGTTGGTGCTTCCTTAGAATCTCAAGAACTTTTTGGACATGAGCTTCATGGTCAGTTGCATTCTTTGAGCAAAGAAAAAAAGTACAAAATTCCAAGTATTCCTTGAGAAAGTGCATTTGCTCTTTTATGCAAAGAGTTGGTGCTTCCTTAGAATCTCAAGAACTTTTTGGACATGAGCTTCATGGTCAGTTGCATTCTTTGAGCAAAGAAAAAAAGTACAAAATCATCCAAGTATTCCCTGAGAAAGTGCATTTGCTCTTTTATGCAAAGAGTTGGTGCTTCCTTAGAATCTCAAGAACTTTTCGGATGGTCAGCTGTATTCTTTGAGTAAATCAGAATATCATCAAAGAAAACAAGAACAAAATCATCCAAGTATTCCCTGAGAATATCCTACATTAGGCGATTGAATGTAGCTGGGGCATTTGTCAATCCAAATGGCATGAAAGTGAATTCATAATGCCCATAGCGAGTATTGATGGCTGTCTTCGGGATATCTTGATCATTAATCCTGATCTGGTAATACCCTGATTTGAGATCTATCTTTGTGAAGATTGGGAATCCATTTAGCCTGTCCAGAAGCTCATCAATTCTGGGGATAGGATATTTATTCTTAACTGTCAACTGGTTGAGATGTATAAATCTGTCCTCTTTCCTCTTCCACTACTTCTGCTATTGTGACTGCTCTGGCTGCTGCAAATTGGGGCGGAACTCTTTCTCTTTGGTTACCCCAGTTTTGGGAAGGATTTCTGAGACTACTCTGAACAGAGGCAGATGGCTGAGTTGGTCTCCTGGGATTGGTTTGATTTTGGTAAGATGGGACTGATTTTGGTAAGATGGGACTGCTTTTGGTAAGATGGGAGTTTGGTCTTGTTCAAAGTGTAATTCTGGGTTCGAGTCTGGTAACGTTCTTCCTAAATTACCTTTCTCGAAAGGGGGTGATATTTCAATCACTATTTTATTCAATTTCATTTATTGAATATTCACTATTTTACTCAATTTCATTCATTGAATACTTAACTGATTTCTAAACTAATCACGAATTCCTATGAGGAATAAATAAATCTATTTATCTAAATTTTTGACTTCGATAGATTTTTTGAATTTTCTCATTACCATCCGAGCGAATATGAAATGATAGAATTTTCTCTCACAATGTATTTACTTATGCATTTTATTGATTATTCATGGAAATTAAACATAGAATCAAAGAGAACTTTAGTTTTAATATTAAAATTCTTTATGCCTCTTTTTATGCACAAAATGCAACTTCAATGGAAATAACACTTTTATATAAAAGAAAATCCTTTTATCCATAGAAATTTAATCTAATGAAAATCACACTTTTATAAAAAAAATATCCAATATGCATCTTTCTATGCATAGAATTTAAATCTAATGAAAATCACACTTTTATAATAAAAAAATATCCAATATGCATCTTTCTATGTATAGAATTTAAATATAATTAAAATCACACTTTTATAATAAAAAAATATCCAATATGCATCTTTCTATGCATAGAATTTAAATCTAATGAAAATCACACTTTTATAATAAAAAAATTTCTTTTATGCATCACTTTATGCATAAAAATCAATATTGGTGAAAGTAACACTTTTATAATAAAAAATTCTTTTATGCATAAAAATCAATATTGATGAAAGTAACACTTTTATAATTAAAAAAAAATCTTTTATGCATCACTTTATGCATAGAAATCAATATTGATGAAAGTAACACTTTTATAATAAAAAAATTCATTTATGCATCACTTTATGCATAAAAATCAATATTGATGAAAGTAACACTTTTATAATAAAAATAAATTCTTTTATGCATAAAAATCAATATTGATGAAAGTAACACTTTTATAATAAAAATAAATTCTTTTATGCATCACTTTATGCATAAAAATCAATATTGATGAAAGTAACACTTTTATAATAATAAAAAAATTCTTTTATGCATCACTTTATGCATAAAAATCAATATTGATGAAAGTAACACTTTTATAATAAAAATATTTCCAATATGCATCTTTTTATGCATAGAATGAAAATAACACTTTTAGAATACACAAACGGAGGGGATTACTCTTTTTAAATAACATAAAGATAAAACTTATTTCCACAAAATTTAAGAAAATTTTGCCATAACCTCCTTTGTGTGGCTGACCATTTTTTAATTTTTTTAATTCTAAATCTACGTAGAATTTACCCCAAGATAAATTTAGCTCTCTAATCTAATCAATTCTCATTTTTTGCTTTTCAACCAAAACTCTAAAATTCTGAAAGTGAGTGAACACCTCACTCTTCTCCTTCATGAAATATACCCCCACTTTCCTTGTGTGGTCATCCATGAAAGTCACATAATACCTGCAGCCTCCCATAGACATGGTCTTCATAGGACCCCATACATCTGAATGCACAACATCTAGTGCATTTCTACTCACATATCTGTTGCGTGGAAATACATGCTTTGATTGCTTTCCAAATTGGCATGCTTCACATATTCTCTGCATACCTTCCACTTTAAACTTTGGTAGCCCTGTCACAATTCCTTTAGTCTGCATAGACTTCATTCTCTGCACATTCACATGTCCAATTCTTTTATGCCAAATGTCTATGTCTGCAACAATTCCTCAACCATTTGCAAACATCGCAGCACTCATTTCAGGCATGTCTACATTCAACATAAACATTCTGCCCACTCTGTTGCCTTTTGCAACCAACCTGCACTTGTCTTTAAAGTCTTCAACATAACAACCATCAGGGTTAAACCGAACCTACAAACCCTGCTCAATCATATGGCCAACTGAAACCAGATTCTTTGTTATGTTCGGAACGTGAAGTACATCTGCAAGGTACTTCACTTTGCCATCCTGCATAGACAATGGCACATCTCCAACATGGGCAATTGGATGAGCAGTGTCATCCCCTGTTTCCACAAAACCTGGTCTTTTCGGGTTTTTCATTTCCTTGAACCACTCCCCATGACATGTCATGTGGTTCGAAGCACCTGAATCCACATACCACACATCATCTTTTTGTGTTGCTTCAACATTTTCAGACATGGCATTCACGACATGCTAAATAACAAATAACCTTTCATTGTCCTCATTATTTCTGCTTGAGGATGCATAGTTGTTTTGCTGCACTTTTCCATTTTGCATGTCAGCCTGCTTCTTATAACATTCTACCTGCACATGTCCAGGCTTACCACAATAATAGCATTCACGTGCATCATTATACTGCCTTTGCCAATTTCCATGGCCTCTTTGACTCCCCCTACCTCTGAATTTGCCTCTTCCACCTGCATGTTGTTGTTGTTCTTGTGTATTCTGGGACTGTTGTTGTTGCTGCTGGCCATAGTTCTGATTACCTGTTGACGGCGTCCACGGCCTCCTCTACCTCGTCCTCTTCCTGAACTTGTGTAGAAGGCCTGTTGCTCTGAACTGTTTTTGCTTTGTAAAGACTGTTGGTCTTCACCCAAGCTCTTCTCTTCTATAATCAGCATAGACACCAAATCTGTAAAGTTGGGAATGTTTTCTCGAGTCTGAATAGACGTCTTGAACGCCTTGTATTGTGGCCCGAGACCACGTAGACAGACTTCCACCTTATCATCATCATCTACTGACACACTAATAGATGCAAGGGATTCCACAATACCCTTTATCTTCAATGCATAGTCATTCACAGACATGCTCTTTTTCTCCATAGTATGAAGTTCATTCTTCAACTGTATCTTACGTGCCTTGGTATTTGTTTTATAGAGCTTTACCAAGGTGTCCCACGCCTCCTTGGGGGACTTGGCATCCTGAATGTGCCCAATCATGGTGTCCTGTATACTAATGGAGAGCCAATACATAACTTTCCTGGCTCCTTGGTTCCAGTCTTTAAACTCAGCAATCGGGCCGGTATCTCCGGTGCCTCTTCATGCTCACCTTCTATGTAGTCCCAATAGCCCTTTCCCATCAAGAAATTCGTCAACTTGAATCTCCAAGCATGGAAGTTATTCTTATCAAGCTTCTCAGCCACAATCTGGGTTATCCCATCATTTGACATCTTGCCAAACACACAATTTTACCAAAAACAGCACTCTGGTTTGTCCTGCACAAACTGCTGTATTTTCTGCAGCGGTACTGTAGTACTCTCAAATGTCACAACCAGTGACTTCAATGTGCATACATACACCCAATGGAAACTCTTGACCTCTTTGCAGCACCAGAGTGTCTACACAGTCAATCTGTCTTCCTGCAGTTCTTAAAACAGAGTTCTGGTAGTAGAGAATCGATGACTTACCCGCAGTGCTCGAAATCGCCTGCTTTCTGAAAAACGGAGGTCCAGACGCGCCCGAAACGCTTTTTCGGTCGAGAAAATTTTGTCCAATAGGACCCTATAGTTGCCCTATAGCTTTACTCTCGCGAAGAAAGCTCCTCAATCAGAGATCGTTTGCCGGTGCCTCCCGTAGAGCTCCCGACAAGGGTGTAGTCACCAACACAAATAGGGAAGAGTTGTTGAAGCTCTTACCCTCGTACCGCTTCCTATGGTTCTCTTGCTTGCAGCTCAGCCCTTATAGCACGAACCAGGATCTGATACCATGAAAAGATGCAGGGGGGAAGAGAGCTTGAGCTCTTGCAAGCACACACACACACACAAAACCCTAATAGTAGAGAACACACAAGAAGAGAGGCTGAAAATCTTATTCTACTTCACTCAACACTCAACACACACAATATACAAGATAAGAGTACACACAATATGAAAGGTACTCAACCAATACATACACGGGTTCTCTATAGTGTGAACCCAACTAAATGAGCTGGTGCTATAACTATGCCAGTCTCTAGAATGGCTGTCACACAGCCTGTCATTCCACTGGCCGCATATCACCCATGATCTCACCAACCATGCCAGTGGTGTAAGTGTGGGGCCTATCCCCCAGGCGGGTCATCAGTGTCCACCGCCCTCACTAGACGAGCTCGATATCTCAACACGCTGTCGTGACGTGTGCGGTCTAGCCGAGAACACACTGGGTGTCTGGCTGTGAGAGTAGTGGTTGAACTTCAAGGGGCATCACCAGCAAAAGCTAGAACCATCATAAATCAAATACCAATTACAAATAGGCTTCACCAAAAACCATCAAGGCACCTTGTTCACATATCTATAACCAAAACTAAAAACATCACAGCCTGCTGTCATGACATACCACACTTAGGCAACACACATACATCATAGCCAACATAGGCACGACATATACCATGTCTTCACAAATCCCAAAACCCAAAGAAAAACAACAGTTTATTATGACCTCAAGACATGCTGCAGCTCTCCATCTTTATCCTCCATAGGCGGTCTTCTCATATAATTTTCCACTTGTCTGTCTTCATGATGCATTAATGGTCTTCAAACTGCTGTCCAAATTCTCCCACAAGACATTTCTCCTTCACGTAGAATTTCACATTGCTGCTATCCTCAGATCACTCACAGGTGGGTTCCTCTACACGCTGTGCCTGCATCTCCATGTCTTCATGCAGTTCTCTCTCATAGCACTGAGACGGTTTTCTGTATGCAGCTTCATGACGATTTCATCTTTACAAAAATTGGCCTGCCTTTCCTATAGACCATCTTACAGGCCATTCCATCTCCACACAGAATTCCACAGCACCTCCTTCCTTTCTGAGCTACCTGCAGGATTGCGCCTCTTCAAGATCTACACAATCGTGCTCTCCTCACGTAGCTATTCCATTGTTCCTTGTATGCCCTCTTGACTCCCATTTGGTCATCACTCATGACCCCGCTCTCTTCCCACTAGTCTCCGCAGATCTCTTAGCCGCAGTACTGCGCCTAAACCTGTATGCTACAGCCCGTTCAATCTCCACGTATTCTCATGCACATCCAAAGCAAATCTCTCCTCCTCAATTACCTGCAGATCCTCACAGCATGCATAATATGGTGTCCATCTCCACATCTAGCCCGTTCCCTTCACAAATCCCAAAACCCAACAGCCTTCATGCAACCTATTCGGGCTAAAACAGAGAGAAGAATTATTTCACCAAAGTCGAGGGAAAAGGTGTTTGCAGACAGCTGCCTGAGAATCCCCGATTCGCCAGCTTCTACAGTTTCTTAGAAGATGCGCTGGCGGCAGCTGAAATCTCCACGCCCACGTTACCAGCTGGCCAGGTTTATCCTTATATTTATTTATTAAAAAAATAGCCACCATGCTATTCCTTTCACACCAATGTTCCTATGACTTTGGCCCATTACCTTTTATTGCCCATCATGCCTTCCACACTTTCAAATGCAATCTGCAAGTGTCCACTCATTTCTTGGATGTGCACATAATTCAAGGCGACCAAACAGCTAAAACCACCTCCATCCAACCATATTCCGGACAGGCTTGCTTCCAGAATTTCAACATTGTCTCTGCACATTCACTTCCATCAAAACCCATAGCCTGATTGCCGCATCCATGACGCCCACACTGAGTCAATGGGTGCCCCCATGACTTTACCACAACACGAACAACACTCATGTACACAGTGGCACTTAATCTCATGCATCTGGATTTGCATTTAATGGCCTCACATGCATGGTTTCACACCATAGACGCGCCATAGCACGACATCCACCCCCTCTAAACCTGCACATCCTCTGGTATGTGCCACACAGGTCCTGAAATTCAGTGTCCATTCAATATTTGCACACCAACATTGGTATATGTACAAGCATCCAACTAGGCGTCTTAAACCCTGTCAAACCTGACCCAGTTGGTATCACCCTAGTAAACATGAAACAGTAGAAGAATATACATAGTGCCACTCACAAGAGGTTATCCTTTGTTGAAACATAGCATGACATCTTAGCCTACCCCCCCTTAGCCTGCAAGATATTTATATCTTAGCAATCACATCTGAATGGTTCTGCTTTCCCACCTGGATCAAATACCAATCGCTTTTGGCATATGTGCCATATCCTTTGCTCATATGAAGCCCTTTCCTCACTTAGATTCCCTGCATATGCATAATTACCCTCATCATTTAAAGTGGGATGCTCTTCAAAATGATTTGCTTCAAAATTTTCCTCAGGCCATGTTTGAAGCCTTTGCACCACATATTGTATGGCCACAACAAGTAACAACTGCATTAACAGCATGGAACACACACTTGGTAACATCCCATCCAAATCTACCCTACCCGGATCCAGCTCACCCACTGACAAACATTCATTCTTCTCATCCAAAGACGGAAAAGCATCAACACATACAAAGTCCAACAAGGCATCATCGAGAATAGCCTCCAGATCTGAATCAATCTCATCACAATCATTTGGCTTACATAACACCTGCTCATCCTCACTTGCAACCAACAGTTGACTAGCATCAAGCATAGAAGAGCCCAAAGCTGATGGGGATCTATTATATACCATGAAATCATCCAATGCATCATCTAAGATAGCATCCAATCCAGGATCAATCGCATTGAAGCCATTATCATCTTGCAATCCCACATGTTGATTATCATGAACATTCATACCCCCATAGCTATATCCATTTGGTTGCTCATATGCAGCCTCTTGAGGCTCTGTGACCACACTTTGCATATCCTGCATGTTATCTCCCAGTATTTCTTGATACCTGTCTGCAGATGGGCTTAGAATTATGGGTCCCTCACCCGAGTAACCTTGAATCTGTATGTCATTGAATCCTGTATGATTCAAAAAGACAGATTCAATTTCCCTCTCCAAATCATCATCATAAACAGGCTTCCAAGCTCGAGATTGTTGCTCACAAATGTGGTTGCAAGGTAACCCTGACAACACTGATGACATAGCATCACCCTGTTTATTGTTGGAACACCCTGTTAGCATTCCAGAATAACCCAAATCCAAAGAACCTTGGCAACCAGCTTCAGAAGCAACATCACTGTTGGAATCACCCATATCACTCACCCCCTCTAAATCAATCACACATACTTGTGGCCCGTCTGCATATTCATGTACATCATCCTGCTTATAAGCATCATAACCAGATAAGAATGCAGTAATGATAGCATCTTCTTCTTGTCTTAGATCTTCAAACTCTGCAATCATGCTTTCAGCAAGAAGCATTGGTTCCTACTGTTCTTCACACATATGATACGACACCTGAGGAATACCCTTCAAATGAGCACTTTCGTCATGAGAATCCTCAAGTTTACACAGCTTACATGCTTCACAGCCCAAGAGGAAACTATTAGCGATGTCCTCTTCCTCGTGTATTGGGTCTTGAGCACCTGTCCTGAAGCTCTCTGAATCAAGTGTCTCCTCAAGCATAGGCATACACACATCATTTGGTATGATCATAGGACCCTGTATGTCTGCACCCTCAAACAAGGAAGACAGATTATACTTGCAGAGTTCACCCATTGCATCTTTATGAGGCTATAGCAAAGCATCCCTTTTGGCACTGTGAAGGCCTTGTTGCTCACTAATGGCTTTTTGCAGTCCTAATTTAGCATAAACAGCCTCCACAATCTCTGTATCAGCCTTGAATAGCAATTGATTATCCTCCATAAGACATGCATCGACGACAACCGCTTCTAAATTGGCTCGGATTGTTGCTGGAACACTATCACAGCTCACATTATACCTGGAACTCGCATAAATAAGTGCATCTGCAAAATCTCTCCATCGTTTGGAGTGATACTCTGCTAGTTCCAGCACTTCATCTTTTAAATCAGGACTTATAAGGTATGTAAAAGATGCAATCATCATATTTTCTGGAACCCCTTGATTCTTCATCTCTATCTCGTAACACCTTAGATAGCTTTCTGGATCGTAACCATCAAATATATTGACCCTGTCTCATATACCAATTGCACCGCAATTTCCACCGCTTCCTGATTTCGCTTTTCTTCTTCAATCTTCCTGAACCGCTCTTCAAGCTCTTTCATCTCTGCATATAAATGCTCATTTTGCTAGCCATCTCTACGTACTCTCACCCCAGCGGTTTCACGTCGGGTTCACCAAAGCTGTCGTGACGTGTGCGGTCTAGCCGGGAACACACTGGGTGTCTGGCTGTGAGAGTAGTGGTTGAACTTCAAGGGGCATCACCAGCAAAAGCTAGAACCATCATAAATCAAATACCAATTACAAATAGGCTTCACCAAAAACCATCAAGGCACCTTGTTCACATATCTATAACCAAAACTAAAAACATCACAGCCTGCTGTCATGACATACCACACTTAGGCAACACACATACATCATAGCCAACATAGGCACGACATATACCATGTCTTCACAAATCCCAAAACCCAAAGAAAAACAACAGTTTATTATGACCTCAAGACATGCTGCAGCTCTCCATCTTTATCCTCCATAGGCGGTCTTCTCATATAATTTTCCACTTGTCTGTCTTCATGATGCATTAATGGTCTTCAAACTGCTGTCCAAATTCTCCCACAAGACATTTCTCCTTCACGTAGAATTTCACATTGCTGCTATCCTCAGATCACTCACAGGTGGGTTCCTCTACACGCTGTGCCTGCATCTCCATGTCTTCATGCAGTTCTCTCTCATAGCACTGAGACGGTTTTCTGTATGCAGCTTCATGACGATTTCATCTTTACAAAAATTGGCCTGCCTTTCCTATAGACCATCTTACAGGCCATTCCATCTCCACACAGAATTCCACAGCACCTCCTTCCTTTCTGAGCTACCTGCAGGATTGCGCCTCTTCAAGATCTACACAATCGTGCTCTCCTCACGTAGCTATTCCATTGTTCCTTGTATGCCCTCTTGACTCCCATTTGGTCATCACTCATGACCCCGCTCTCTTCCCACTAGTCTCCGCAGATCTCTTAGCCGCAGTACTGCGCCTAAACCTGTATGCTACAGCCCGTTCAATCTCCATGTATTCTCATGCACATCCAAAGCAAAGCTCTCCTCCTCAATTACCTGCAGATCCTCACAGCATGCATAATATGGTGTCCATCTCCACGTAGCTATGCAGAATCCAGCCCGTTCCCTTCACAAATCCCAAAACCCAATAGCCTTCATGCAACCTATTCGGGCTAAAACAGAGAGAAGAATTATTTCACCAAAGTCGAGGGAAAAGGTGTTTGCAGACAGCTGCCTGAGAATCCCCGATTCGCCAGCTTCTACAGTTTCTTAGAAGATGCGCTGGCGGTAGCTGAAATCTCCACGCCCACGTTACCAGCTGGCCAGGTTTATCCTTATATTTATTTATTAAAAAAAATAGCCACCATGCTATTCCTTTCACACCAATGTTCCTATGACTTTGGCCCATTACCTTTTATTGCCCATCATGCCTTCCACACTTTCAAATGCAATCTGCAAGTGTCCACTCATTTCTTGGATGTGCACATAATTCAAGGCGACCAAACTGCTAAAACCACCTCCATCCAACCATATTCCGGACAGGCTTGCTTCCAGAATTTCAACATTGTCTCTACACATTCACTTCCATCAAAACCCATAGCCTGATTGCCGCATCCATGACGCCCACACTGAGTCAATGGGTGCCCCCATGACTTTACCACAACACGAACAACACTCATGTACATAGTGGTTAATGGCCTCACATGCATGGTTTCACACCATAGACGCGCCATAGCACGACAACGCCCAAGGGGGTTATTTTTTTTTTGTCTGGGATATTCTCTTGGTCGTTGGGGTGCAGACCGTTCGTCAATTGGACGACTGGTGGTGCATTTATTAAGGTTTAAAGGTCGTCACTTTTTAACTAAAAATGATTGAAATTTGCATATACTGGTGTCTGTTTTTGGATGCTGTAAAATCTTATAGTAGGATAAAATCGTGCTCAGATTCCAAATTTGGGCTCAAATTTTGAAGATTCTAAGTAGAAATGACTCAAATAATAAAATCATTGATTTTTATACCATAAAAACTCATAAATTTATCTATTACATGGACATTTCTTTATTAGTGAAGATGGGTATGTTACATCCTTCCCCCCTTAAAGAAATTGAGATGTCCTCATCTCGTAATGAATTGGGGATAATCCTTTAAGAGTGTAGCTTCATCTTCCCAAGTTGCATCCTCTTCAGGGTAATCTTTCCACTATACTAGATGTTCTACAAGAGTTCTATTTCGGATGCCTCCAATGCCAACTCTAAATCTCAATCAGGAATGGTGAGTAGTGGCTTCCACATTAAATCTTGTGCCAACACCACCTTTAGAAAAGTCAAAAGAGCCCGTAGACTCTAAGCAGCAAGAGGCAACATCTTGCCTCTTTGTAGTAGCGGCCCTACGCATTCTTGTTCCCATCGAAGAATATCCACCCATGGTGTCTAATTTGAAAGAGAACCATGCACATTTCTATGGAACCGTCAAGCAACCCCAAGACTCAAAAAGTTCACCATGACCCCACAACACTTATGTGCACCTCACCACCACCATCACCTCGCCCACAACTGGAAGACCAAAGTTCATACAAGCGCACTAGCCAAACTAACCATGGTGGTGTCCAAGATTTTGTCATGGATGGGCAAGCAAATCTCTGCTCTCACATGCTTAAGCATTAAACCCTAACTTACTTGTACATATGTAATGTGACCCTCCCTCTAGATTTGCACAGCATCATGGGCAAAGCAGAGCTATTAAAATAGCCCTCACCTTCTTCACTCTCCCCCATCTTCCCAAGGCTATCTCTTCTCATACGTTGTGCATGCATATGCTGTTGCCCACCTACGCTCTGGCAAGGTTGATATTCCCTCATGGTTTGACATTGTGAAAATTGTAACCTTCACTGAACTAAATTGCAAGTGGTCTTCATGGTTCTTCTTTCCTCAATCTACATGACAGAGGACTTATGCTTCCAATGCCTTCACTTTTCACAACTCGTAGCTCTGTATTCCCCTTTCTCTACATCTCCTTCCCCAATATCACGATCCTAGTGTATTATCTTTGAATCAAATGAAATGATATGAAAGCCAAGGTACATGCTTTTGAATCATCCTAGCATATTCTAAGTCTTGTTCATCCACAAACTCACATGATAACAAAATTAGTAGCTTTGTTAGCAGGCTGATGCCTCTAAGTCATCAGTAGCAAATGTCTACTATGTTTCCCTTTATGATGAGGTGATCTAATGCCTTTCCTCTATAGCATGTTGGGTTGTGTATTTTTTTGAGATATCGAGCTCAACTAATGCTATAAACATTGATGACCCACCTAAGTGATAGCTTCCACACTTACTCCATTGACATGGTCGATGAGATTATGGTTGATATGCTCCCAGTGGATGACAAGTTGTGTGACAGCTATATTTTAATTACTAGAGTATGGCATAGTTATAGCACCAACTCATATAGTTAGGTTCACACTATGGACTGACCATTGTATGTTACAATAGGATAGTACTTCCCCTTATAGTTGAGTCACACTATAGATTGACCATTGTATGTTAAAATAGGAGAGTACTTTTCTTTATAGTATGTACTCTTCAGTTTATAGTTATAGAGAAGAGAAGAAGATAGAAGAAAATGCAACCATTCTTCTCTCTTGTGTCTTTCTTTTTCTCTTGTGTATGTGTGTTTTCTTGTAAGGAACTCAAGCTCTCTATAGATTGACCATTGTATGTTAAAATAGGAGAGTACTTTTCTTTATAGTATGTACTCTTCAGTTTATAGTTATAGAGAAGAGAAGAAGATAGAAGAAAATGCAACCATTCTTCTCTCTTGTGTCTTTCTTTTTCTCTTGTGTATGTGTGTTTTCTTGTAAGGAACTCAAGCTCTCTATGGTATTAGAGCTTTGTTTTGTGTGAGATCTAAGGAGATAATAACAAGGAAAGCAAGGAAGTGGTACATGGGTAAGGATATTTCCATCTCTTTCTTCCCTCTTTGATTTTGGAGCAACAACTTTGGTAGCCTGAGAGCTATAGTAGGTAAACACGAAAGTCCTTGTCTCAGATTGAGGCATCCTCCTAGGTGAAGGAAAAATACCATATTGTATACAGTTAACTACATTGAAACTACATTTTTATGCATTTTGGTGTGATTTGGACCTCGTTTTTTGGCTCGATAAGTTTTTCACAGAGGCACTATGTGAAGTGTCGATTTTGATTATCTATGGCCAATTTTTGGTCAGTGCAAAGCTCTAGCAGAATTTTGGTTATAGGGACAATTTACGAGGAGAATCTAAGTATTATAGGTATTGGTGGATGTGTATGTTTTTGTGACTAACATACAATGGCATCATAACAAGATTATAGTATTGTAGTTGAAGGTTGTTGCAAGTACAAAATTTATTTTGCAAGCACTTTTGGCAAGTTTCTACTAGAAAGGATCTATGATAGTTTGTCATAGATTATGAGTGAGAATCTGAACAAGAATATCTTCCAAGCATGGAAGTTTAAGATGACCAATTTCCTTATAGGGAAAAATGCTATTGGGAGTTCATCACAGGTGATGAAAAGGAGCCAATCTAAATCTACAATAGGTAATAGTGCAGGCATATAAAGCATGGCATAAAAAGGCCAGAAAGGTGTTATATTGGTTGTATGTCATTATGACAGATTCTATGACTGTGCATATAAAGGATGCACAAATGTTGCACAAACATCTAAGAAATCTTGGAACACCTTGGTGAAGATATATAACACACACTCAAGCTTGAAAGATGAAACTAAAGCAAGAGCTGTATAATGTATCCTGAGAAAAATTTATGTATAAATAAATGACTACTTGGTGAAGGTTAAAGGCTTGCAGGTGCCTATAATTTTATCATATCACTAGTAGATGATGATGATATATTTTTGGTGACCTTAAATGGTCTTGATATGGAATATAGCCAGTTTCATACCTCCATTAGAGTTCAAGAGAACTATATTGATTTTTAGAAACTAATTACTCTTCTCATCCATGATATGAATATGCTCTAGAAATTCAAATGAGCACGCCTTCTACTCAGCTATAGATAGAAGTAAAGGTAGATCATCATCTAGAGGTCAATGTGGAGGTCGATTTTGGAAACAAAAATCATTGGCAACAAGAATAACACAAAAATTAATCTTGTACACGTGAAAGAGGCCACTCTAGAGGTAGAGGGAGCCAAAGAAGTCGAGGTGGTTGGTAAAGAAATCAAATACAAATAGAATAGAGTGCTATTACTATGGAAAACTAGGTCACATGATAAAGGACCCCTATAAAAAGTAGAATGATACCAAAAACAAAAAGTTATAACAAGGTAATTATGCATCATCAAGTAACAAGGGTGATGACAAAAGTGAGCAGCTACTTGTGATGATAGAAGTGAGTAGCTTGTGATGTAGCATATGCTCAGTTCAGGAGATGTGTTAAGATTAGGAGATATTTGGTGATTGGAATTTGGTGCCTCTAACTACATGATCAGTCATGGTGAGTGATTTAGAGACATTTAAAAGAAAAAGAAAAATTAGGTTATGTAGAAATAGGTGATAATACTACACCACATGTTGGTGGTAAAGTGCCATTGTCTATGTAGGATGGTGAAATAAACTAAAGTGCGATTGTACTTCATGTCGAAAACATTACAAAAAACTTGGCTTTTTGTAGATAGATTCACCTAAAAATATATAAATATAGCACATGAGTTCAAATGAAGGGGGTTTTTAATCCAATTTTTAAAGGTAAATTTACATAAATACATTTATAGAAGGGGTTTTATAATCGATTTTGAAAAAAACCCGAATGTCCACAAAGAAAAAGGGGTCATTTTATTCATAAAAATTTCATAGGTAAGGCCTTGGATGTACGTGATACATAGGGTTTCTTAATAGTGGACTCTTCGAGGATAAAAGGTTGAACAAGATCTATGAGTGAGATTCAATCCTCAAGGGTTTTCTATGGAAGACTTCAAAAATTAATTCCTACCATTTTTTTTGGTTATAAAGGATTAAAAAATGATAGGATGTTTACTTTAGATGTTAATATACTTGAGGTAAAGGCAATCATGTTTGCGTATGGGATAGGTGTCATTGTAGATATCGACATACGGCACAAGTGCATTAGTCATGTGAATATATAGCAGGTTGAAGTCTACACAAGTCCAAAAAATGTTATAGCTTTATCAAAGTTTAAGGTTGATGGTATGCATAAAGTATGTAAAGCATGCTAGCTTAGGGGGGGGGGTTGGCGAGAGCATTTTTAAGTGAGATCTTTTTGGGAATCGGGCAAGTGGATTCCAAAAAGATACCCCTCCCTTATGACTGAGAGGGGCGAAGTAAGTTAAAGAGAGCAACATGACAATTATTTGAGAGGGAGAGGGAGATAATGAGCCAGAGAGAGCGAACATGACAATTATTTGAGAGGGAGAGGGAGAGGGAGAGGGAGAGGGAGAGGGAGATAATGAGCCAGAGAGAGCGAACACAAAAAAACATGTCAACAATGCATCCTCTACAATTTAGGTTATTGGCTCAAATTGAAAATAAAACCAAGTTCATTCACGTACAACCTCCAATTATAGAAATGCAAAACCCCTCTCCATGAAGAGAGAGGGGTGAAGCAAGTTAGAGAGAGCAACATGACAAAATTATTTCGGAGGAAGTGAACACATAAAAACATGTCAACATCACATCCTCTACATTGAGGTTATTGGCTCAAATAGAAAATAAAACCAAGTTCATTCACGTACACCTTCCAAATACAGAAATGTGAAAACCATCATCTTTACTACTATGGGCCTTTCTTGTTCTCCGGGGTATAGGCACAAATTGGAGGTCTAACACGCCGGCTACAACCGAAAAACCAGAGAGCTCTCTTCAACTCCATGGAAGCTTTCCATTAAAGCTTCAAATTTTCTTCCTTTCTTGCTCTAATCCTTCCCTCCTTGCTCTAATCACCCAAGTGATGTTGTGAATGATTGTTGCTGATCCTTATCTTGATTTTGAAGTGGTGGCCAACCACATGAGGTATCCATAAGCCTCATTCTCATCAAGCTCCATCAACAACATCAAGCTCCATCATCAACATCACCTTTAGGTTTTCAAAGCTTTACAAAATGTGCTTATGAGCACTAATAGTATCGATTAACACTAATGAAGCTTCTAATCCAACAAAAGGAAGTTACTCCAAAGTGTTTTTAAACACTAAGAGTGTTATTAAACACTAATGGTGAATCTAATCACCAAAATAAGTGTTATTAGATGCTAAAAATATGCTCTTAAGCACTAATTATATTTTTTAAACACTAATGGTGATCTTAATCACCAAACAAAGTGTTCTTTAACACTAATGAATCTAATTCCCATCAAAATTAGTAATTGGGCACAAACCCTAAGTGCTAAACCATAAAAATTACTATTTTAATCTCTTATTTATGCAACATTCTTGACTTGATTAGGGTTGTTGCACTCTCATAAGCCTCTCTCTTTCTAATTAAGCCTAAATATCATAAATTTTTTTCTTCTTCTTCATAAATCAGCCAATTACTCTCTCATAACCTCTTTCAATACCCAATGTCAAAGGATAACACTCAAATCAAGAAGTTCTCGGGAGAGGGCTTCCACACTTGGCAAGTCCTTGTCAAGTACAAGATGATGTCCAAAGGCTTTTGGCCATTCATCTCCGGCACTAAGGTTATTGATCGAACAAAGGCTGAAGATATTGAAGATGATGAGAGGGCACAAGCCATCATCATGCTTCATCTTGATGAGGCTGTCATCATGTGGACCAGCTTTCGACTGCAAAGGAGAAATGGGATGAGCTTGATAAGCTCTATGGAGCTCGTGGTGGTAAGAATTCCAAGATCTTACTTAAAATTGATTTTTTCAGCTTGGAACTCAAAGAGGGAGATGGCATTGGAGCCTTTATCTCTCACTTGAAGGGCCTTATGGCTCAACTTGCATCAGTGAATGCAAGAATGGATGAAGATGATGCAGGCTGTTTTGCTAAAAGCAGTGTGTACCCCACCTTGGTCACCACCACCCTGAAGAACATACCTAATTCCACCCTCAAAGGAGTTATTCAATCTTGTCTTGATGAAGAAAAGAGGCCAAAGGGAGGAGCCGAATCTTCAAATGCAACCACTTCATCGACTATCGAACAAGCTTTGTCACATCAACAAGTGGTCAAAGTAAGATGTGCCCATTGCAAAAAGGTGGGTCATTTGGCAAATAATTGTTGGATCAAATATCCCAACAAAATGAGATGTAATAAGTGTAAACAAACGAGACATATCACTTCTAAATGTCCTAACAAAGAGTCAGAGGAAAACTTTGTATCAGCCTCTACCTCTGCTGAGAAATTGTTTTAAATCTCAATGTAATCACACCTATATTCCAAACCTTGTACGCCTAATGTTATAAAGGCATCCTATGTCCAATATTAAGAGACTAAGGTTATGTAAAAGGGGAAGAGAAGGGTGTGAGTGTGAATGGACTTAAGGTCCACTAGCTCATCTATTTAAAGGTGGAGCTAGGAGGAATTTTGTATGGAGCAAGGCCTAGTTGTATTCATAAGCAACTTAATAAGTAAGATAGTTTTCTTGTATTTTGTGAGTTCTTTTCCTCCACACACTTGATCTAGCATGAGCACCACGTTTTCTCAACACTATTTGACCTCCACATTGGTGGCCTCCCTCTGGATACGCGCAGTAACAACTTCAATGCTAACATTTGATGAGGCCATCACAAATAAAAAGAAGGAGGGTTTAGGGTGTTGTACTCTACTAACAAGACTTGGTGGCAATGGCAAAGTGCTTTGGAGCTAACAGTTGATGAGGCCATCACAAATAAAAAGAAGGAGGGTTTAGGGTGTTGTACTCTACTAACAAGACTTGGTGGCAATGGCAAAGTGCTTTGGAGCTTACCTCTATATTTATAGTAGTGGGAGAGGTGCACTCTTCCTTTTTCAACACTCAAAGTTAAAAACTATATTTGTCTTTTTTAATGTTACTAATAAAGGTATCTTTCCTCGAATTTTGGCACCACAATAAAAAATGCATCTTTTGAACTTATTTGGGAAAGAGCGAGTATGTATTTGAAGGAGATAGACATTGCACACAAAAGAATCCTCTACAATGTGGTGACTTCCACAAAGGTTACATAGGTCCCAAAATACCAAAGGTCAACTTATTATCCTTGCATTCAATTGTCTAAGTTAGGGTACATTCTCCTACAACACAATGCATTGTAGATCTCAAGGTCGGATAGGATGGGTTGGTGGATGAACATATTCTCACTCTAGCTTAATCCTAGTACACATAAATAAATGAAGTACAAGTGCTTGCATGCAAGATACGGCTTCTTCTTGGCTTCTCTATCTACAAAATTTGGACATGTACAACACGGTTCATCTTTCACATGCACATCATATTTTCCCACATGTGCATCATCCCAGTGCGATTTGATCTTGAAAACTTCATACTTGTGCTCTACTCTTTGCACTTCTTCTACCACCATAGCTTTCATTTTCAAAGCAACCTTGATTTTTTGGTCGCTTTCTCTAATATCGACATGTGTTACTTGACTCTTATGCCATTTTGCATGCCTGAGCCACCAGCCTCTATGTTAGTAGTGGACACATGTGGCGGATCTTTTTTAATTTGCAGTTATAAAAGAACCTTGAAGCCCCACTGCTACATGATGGGGTGGGCATAACACCTTTTGGATTCTTGCTCTCCACCTGGTATCCACCTTCCCACAATGAATATACCTCCTTGTCTATGAGGTTCATTCCTATAGAAACTAACCATATCTTAGGTGGTGGTTTGGGCTTTGGGTCTATGTTGTTGTCCACAATATAGAAATGAAGCACATGATCAGGGTAGAACCACATCCATTGTCTAATGAGACCATTAGGGTGCTTGCGATAGCCTTCAAAGGAAGGTGTAGGCACACCCTTAGCAGATTTGACTATGTGCTACCCACACCTCTTACCCTCATGAGGCATTCTGATGCATGTGACCTTGCTGCCAATGCATGTCCTTCAAATTGCCCACATTGCTTCATTCAAATTGCGCTCAATGACATTTCCCTCTGTGACTTCTACAATTCTTTTTGGAGTACTACTTGTATCATGTTCTTTGAAATTGTGATCTTCTGTGGCCTCCCAGAATACTTGCGGCCTCTTACATGTTTGTTATACACTATTCGATGCATGGCCTCATCATCAATATCAATTACCACCCTTGACAATCTCTTGTAATGTGCACTTTCTTTGTCACCACCAGCAGTGCACTTTCTTTGTCACCAGCAGTGAGAGGGGTAGGCACCCTGTACATGGGTGTTCCTTCACTTATATGATTAACTTTTTGGACCACTTGGGCAAGGCTTATAGAGCACCGTTCTTTTAGTTTCTCCAAGCTTGGGCCTCTCCGTATGTGACTGCCTTTGTGCTTTACAAAATTGCATTTTCCATATTGGTAGAACATGCATCGTAAAGAGAAATATTGCATCTATATCCTTCCCCTGCCAGCTAACTTCCATGCTTGCTTTTTGGTAGGTTTGTTCTTGGGGTATTTGTACCATCATTACTTCTCTATGTTGTTGTCATGACTTAACCCCAATGTGCTATGTGCACCTCCCACCACCAACTCAACCAAGAGTCCATTGCTTGACAAATTCCTATCACATGACCATTGTGCCACCATTGACGTACCAATCGAGCCTCCATTGATGCAGCTTCATTGTTTGGTAGGAGCCATGAGCCACTTCTCACACATTGCTTTGTGCTCTCCTTCAGATGTAACACACACATACTTTGTTGTGTGGGAAACCATGCTCTATTCTTGATCAAATAGGCAAGACCTCTCCCTATCTGTCAAGATGTTGTTTTTTCCACCATTGAACACATGTCGAACACACGAACTGTAGTTATCGTCTACTATGAAACCATAGAAATCTTCCCTCCCATAACCATGGTTGGCCATCACTTCATTAATGCATTCCCAAGAATAGACATTGGACCTCCATATCCTCCTCTTTCATTTCACATGTCACAATGGTGAGAAGATCCTACATGTTGTGTGAAAACTCTAGTCATTTAAAAGGTTGTACAATTAGCTATCTCTAACTACCTAAATACTCTACATTGGTAATTTGCTACCTTGGATCATATACATGACAAGTCATGGTCACCCAATCTAATGTTCATCGGGTGTGGTTGAAATGTATCCACACATGTCACACGTCACCAGAGCCGGTTCGTCACATTCGATTCACCAAACCCAACCCTGAAGCAGGTCCTGAAGCAGGTCCAATGGTGGACATATTGAAACATAGCACTTCTCACCTGAGGACCCTTGACTTGGGAACCTGCTTTCATGGAAGAAGTCATAAGTGAGCCTTGACTTGGGAACCTGCTTTTGTGGAAGAAGTCATACGTGCACTCTCACTTCAGCTTCAGAATTGCATCCAAGCCAAATCTCTCCTTTGAAGGCCCTTGTTGGGCTGCAATACTGACCTCCGAAACCTAAAAAACAAATTGTTCAAATATCTCAATTTACTTATCTAGATTTTAATAGCTCTTTTACACAAACCTAATTTCCCAACCAGATTAGCCTACCAGCTATCTTCCACTAGTGGTCCCATTTCCTCTGCAATGTTAATGAACTCTTGTTCTCCCCAATGAAATGTGAGGTACCACCTTCTTGCACTAGTGTTGCCATCACGATTTCTTTTGCTTTGTACCTTCCTTGCCCCAGCATTGCAATCCACCCCTAGCACCTTGGACACCATTTGCCTTGTCTTATTAGTTAGTGCATTTGATGTGCCTATACATACATTATGTTGATGGGTGCCGATGTGTATCATTATTCTACTCATCGTCTTGAAGGGATCACATAATAGATGTAGTAATTACATGTAACAATGCACATCACTGAAACTGAGCAGTAATGGCAAATGAGCTTCCTAGACGCATTGCTACACTCCTCTCCAATGGTTAGGGCCCTTAGCATGCTTCCAATAAAATGTGATGTATTTAACACCTTGTGATTCTTTAAACGTGAGCAAAGTTCATTAACACATTTCAAACTACCTACTACCTAGGCAATGGCTTCTCTGACATACTCTAGGGAAGGCAATGTTAGAGGTTTGTGGCTTTGACCACCGGTAGGGATCATACTTATGCTCCATGGAGTCCATTCCTAAGCGTGTTTCCATGGTTGATGATGGGAACTTAAATGCAATATGACCATTATATTGTCTAGGAATCTCCACGGCCGTGATAACCTCTTTGACATTTAACAAAATCTTTGTTAATGTGTTTCCCTTCTTCATGCTAAAAAAGTATTCTAAAATGCTCTTACGATGTCATCTTTCAACACTGGATAAGCCTGATGCATCAGTTTTACGGTTATCTTGAAAGGGGCTGCATAAATCTATCACATTCTTTTGAGTAGTTGGAAGACCTCTGGGCGATGAGCTATCTGAGATTGCTATTTGTTGTGGGTTTGAGTTCAATGAAGAATCAACTATTGCCAAGTAATTGGGTGATAGAGAGTCCTCAAGTATGTACAACTCCTCCCCCTCATGATTAGAGGTTACCTTGAGAGGGATGTACAAATCTTTGGACCCAATATTTACTATGGCTTGCAACCCATAAAATGAGTGGGGAGCTACTTGCTCATGGAAAAACTTTGCACTCATCACAACCCGTCCATTGTTGAAACTCAATTTCTCTTAGAAGATGGGAATGTGATTGTACAACTCATTTGTAAAGAGGATGAAAAATGAAGTACACAAGAACAAAAAAGAATGGTATAATAAGTAAGGAGTACACAAGTATTGAATGGTGATTAACACCCTTAAAAAAGTTGACCATTTTTAATTCAACTGTTATAATTTAATTATAATTTTTTATTTAAAAAAACAAAAAATATTCATATATATATATAGTTTTTAAAAATTCACATTCACTCAAGGTGTGGGCTAGCACCTACAATCATATATGTTAAACATACTAAAGCATCCTTTATAGACTTTGGCTCTGAAGGGGATGATATAAAGTCATCACCGATCACCTTTGAGAAGATTGTATGTGGTGGTATTGGAGGTATTTCATGATTCTCCACTGGTGGTTCCACAATTGACTCAAGTAAAGTGTGGTTTGTGTGAATCAGGGGAGCACAAGATCTCCACTGGGGAGGCTCCTGAACTGGGTCTTTCTGTGGCCTTTTTAATATAGAAATTGGTTTGTAAATGGCCCTACTACACCTCCTAAGAGAACTCCACACATTCACAAACTGGAAGAAGCAATAGACAACAACCATCATGGCGTACTTACCAATGGTATGAGCTCACGTCCCTTGAGGCTCTCCAAGCTCACTTTTGGAATCTCCAATCTTCCAATTTCCACCTCCACTCTATCACCATGGAGTTGCTCACACAATGTAAGGCAATCTTCCTCTCACTCTCCCATACACAAGAATAGAAGAGGCATATGCACAAGAGTATACACACACACACACACTCTCTTTCATATAGAAGATAAGACAAGATCTCTCATAGCAGAAAGGGGGATTGGTGTGTGTTTCCATTGCCTTATATACAACTGGCCCTTATTCATACTTGGGTGTCCAAAACTTACTAACTAAAGCCTTCGTTAGCTAGTATCTCATGATGTATAACCTTTATAGTGCCTTTACATAACACTTATTAATGTCTTCAAATGGAGGATCATCTTTGTTGATCCAAAGCGGGATTAATACTCCCCCTACCTGATGTAGGTTCTTCCCTTAGAACCTTTACCTCGGTCAAAATACCTAGTTGCCAAAATCATGTCAGTAGAATTTACAGCATGACTGAAGATTTTTGAGGGTTCTTTGGGATTCTTCTTGTGATGTCTAGAACCTGGTGTCTACCACGTCTTCGAATGTGACATGTATGTATCTTGGTAGACACCTTAGGAGATGATAATAAAGCATCATTCCGCGTTCATCCGGGCATCTGTTCATATCAAAGCATAATTGCTCTGCCTCATATCCCATCATACCTTTCCTTTGGTTGATTGATAAGAACCATGATCAACTTCAAAAATCTTATGCAGCCACTATGTCAGGAGGATCTGGTATTCTGCGCCATGCTTGTATCCATGTCAACATTTCATTTCTTTGACTAGTACTATCTTGAAATGTTAATGGCAAGAACTGAGGGACGTTATAGCATACATGGTAATCTTGTTGCTTTGCCTCGTGGAACTATAAAGGAGTGAGTTGCTTTGCCTCGTGGAACTATAAAGGAGCAAGTTGCCTTTTGATTATTAGTATATATAGGGGGTCTAATCTTTGTGTTAGCAGCAGGGAGCACTGGTACTGAAAGCTATACTCTAGCAATGTGAGATACTCCTTTCACCAGTCAGGCTATATTCCAAAGTCCACAAGGTGTGGGGGTTGGTATCATCTATTACTATTGATGTGTATCCACCCCATGTATGTGGATGCTACTTGTGCCACCTACAAAAATAATACTAATCATAAATGTGATGATGCAGATTTCCAAAACAGGTCAGCCAAGTGTGGGTTTGCCAGTTTGGTGTGCCTCGCCACATTTTCTCACAAAGTGCCTTCACCTCCCATTGGTAGCATCTTCACTAAGTCGGGGGCATTGGGGCACTCATGTAGTAGAGGATATGGCACATATGATTACTGCCTCTCCTGGACTCCATGGTAGAAGAGACCTTTGGCAAGATTCTTCATGTTGGCTCAAAGGGTGTAATCCGCATTAGTACTTTGAACATCAATTTGGGCTTTTGGAGGGGATTCCCTGCTCGTATGAATATCTGAAGCACGCTCGATGAGTTGATGAAGCTCGTTGGTTTGGTCACTCCTTTAAGGGAGTTCTTGGATGGCGAGCCTTTGTTAAGTTCCTAGATTCTAGAGTCCTTGTCATTGAGGAGTGTGGAGATGGCTGCCTCCCGCGCATCTTGAACAACTGCTAGTTCTATGTATCTTTGGTCGGCTTCTTCTCCTCGACCTACTGCTGCTGTAAGTGCTCCTGTGAGGTAAGTTACCTTTTGTTCCAAGGCAGCAATTTCTTCCTTTAGCTTGTGGATCTGGTTGATGTACCCCTCTTCTTTGACTTGGAATGTGGTGTGAGCGTCCAGCTCTGCTGCTGTGTGTGTTGAACCTCTTTCTCTTTGGTGTGTGCCACCTCCTTTTGAATTTTTTCCTTGGCTTGATCTAATTGAACTTTGAGCTCCTTGTTCTCCTTGGTTGTTTGGACTATGGTCTTACTCAACAGCCGATTGTACCCTTCCATGGTTGTGAGCTTTGCTTCCTGTTCTTCGGCGCCATTTAAGCTTTTAATGATGACATCCTTGTGCATGATGTCGGCTAGCTAATTGGTCTTTGAGGGCTTACACCTGGTTTATCTTATCTTGGATCTTCTTCCATTTGCATGTTTGTCATGTTGTAAATGAGTGGTGAGAAGGTGACGCCACACTCTTTGTTCTTGTGACTATAAAGATGAGCCAGTAGAGGCTGAACTATCTGCTTCATGGAACTGGAATTGTAGAAAGTTGTTCAGACCTTCCATACTCTCTTTGAGGAATGTACCTACATCCATGAGCATCTCCATATAGTCTAAGAAGGACCTTGCACCTTGGATGTTTTCAGAGTAGAGTCTCCTTCTCTTACTAGGGTTGCGACCTTCTTCATTGTTTTTGCGCTTGTCAACCTCTAGATGTTGTGATGAGGCTTCTTTATCCTCCTATGTTGCAATCCCTTATGGCAATTGATGTTCTTCCTGCTCTTGGGGCACACTTGTTTTCAGCTAAGGTGGGCAGATCTAAGAGTACTAGATCATATAGAGGTGACAGGTTTTTGAAAACCAAGGTGGTGGGGCTGGAAGGTGGTGTTGGGAGTACTGACTCTGGAACCACGGATTCCAAGGATAACTTTTTTGTGAAGCTTGTGCTTTCAATTTCCAATTGGGGGTCAAGTGTGGTGGTCACCTTCAATGGTGTTTGGTGTTCTGTGCCCCACGCTGCCTGATATGAAGTAATGTCCTTAGCAACCTCCTCTTCCAGGGGCTTGGTATAAGAATATGGCACAGCAGAAAGAGATAGCAAGACAAAGCGTAATAGACAATGCAATAGATACACAATGGAGAGAATTCAAAAAATTGTGATTATACCAAAGAGGTACAAGTGATGATGCTATCCACCTATGCGCTCTCAATTACATGGTGATCTAGATAGACTCTAGATGGAGGGTGTACAAAGTGTAGAAGGGGGTGGATACTCACAAGCATTGGATGCCTTAGCTAATGACAACCATGTCTATATATAGTATTGTAGATGGTGTGGTAGATGCGTACACAACGAGGGCGGTTACACTGCATAGACACGGTCAATGCCCACATATCAAGAACATGGCCAATCGACCACCAACCATTGCCCACTAATGATGGACCTGGTCTCCGAGGGAATATTCTAGGAAATATTCCTCTCATACCTTCGCCCCTGGACCCCAGCTAACATTCATACCCCTGACCATCTCCTAACCATCAATGGTCACAATAATGACCCCATCAGTGTCTAAGTTGGGGTTCCCACTAAATACATATGCACCATGGCTCCTCACATAATGGGGGTCTAACAAATGTGCATTATACATCAAAGTGAGATACATGCTGAGAGGTGGGAACTGAGTGTATACTAACACCCCCCCTCAATCTCCACCACCCAAAGATGAACTAGGTTTTTGACCCAACGCCAAGTCGATGAAGATGCTGAGTGAGCTGGTCCTTCAAAAGAGCCTTGGTGAAGATGTCGGGCGTAGTTTTTCTCTGTGTATAGAAATACTCCAGGTCCACTATCTCATCCTCTATCAGCTCCCACACATAATGATACTGAATCTCAATGTGCTTCGTGTGAGCATAAAACACAAGGTTCTTGGATATAGTCATGCAACTCTGATTGTCGCACCGTAAGACTGTAGCCTTCCTGATCTAAACTCCCATGTCAACCAAGATTCTCCTCAGCCATACTACCTCACATGTAGCAAAGCAAGCTTCCTTATACTCAGCCTCCGTGGTGGAAGAAAGTGCCACTGTAGGTTGCTTTTTACTGGTCCAAGAGAAAGCACTAGAACCAAGAAAAAAATAATATCCAGAAACTGATTTCCTAGAATCACAATCTCTTGCCCCCCAATCTGAGTCACAATAGCCTGTTAGAGTGTCATCCACATTGTAAGCGATGCCATACTCAAGAGTACCTGTGATGTACCTAAGTACCCTCACCCCTTCCTTCCAATGACTCTCTCATGGCTTGTTAGAAAACCTGCTCAACATGCCAAGTGTGAAGCTGATATGAGGTCTAGTATTAGTGAGAAAAATCAAACTCCTCATACTTCATGATGTCAACAAGTGATGAAGAATCCTCTATAGAAAGCTTCATGTTCACTTCCATCCCAAATGCTTTGAGAATCTCCCAAGCATACTTTTGCTATAAAATGAAGATTTTATCTAACTCTTACTAGACCTTAATCCCCAAACATTACTGCATAAGACTCAAGTATATCATCTCAAACTCATGGCTCAGCATATCCTTTATCTGTTGGATCATCTCTTCATTGTCACACCTGAAATGTTTAAGTCATCTACATACAAGACAACCAAAACAATCTTGCCATGCCTTTTTAGAACATACAGGTTAGCATTAAAAGCACTGCTTAGAAACCCAATATTTTTGAAAAATTGGTTTATCCTGTGATACCATGCCCTTGGGGCGTGTTTCAGCTAGTACAATGCCTTCTTCAGCCTGCAAACTTTGTTTTCTAATTCGGGCATCTAAAAAATTGGTGGTTGAGCTACATACACCTCCTCCTTGAGATGGCCATTCAAAAATGTTGATTTGACATCCATGTGAAAGATGCGCCACTTTTTATGAGTAGCCAAGACAAGTACCGCCCTGATAGTTGTCATATGAGCTGTGGGAGCAAAAGTTTCATCAAAGTCGAAACCCTCTACCTGTGCAAATCCTTGTGCTGCCACCCTAGCTTTGCATTTTTCAAGTGAGCCATCAACCTTATACTTAGCTTTCCAAACCCATTTGGTACCAATTACCTTTCTATTTGGTGTGGTTGGTCAACTAGCTCCCAGGTGTTGTTCTTTATGATATTGTCATGCTCAGACTGCATTACGGCTTTCCACTTTGGATTTGCTAAGGCTTCATCCAAGGTGGCTGGCTCCTTAACTATTCCCATTACCTTAGCCACCATCAAGGCCATATTGACAATGAGATCAGATGCTCCTCTATTCTCCTTGATTTGCGTGGTCCATCTGGTAAGGCTTCATCCAAGGTGGCTGGCTCCTTCACTATTCCCATTATCTCAGCCACCATCAAGGCCATATTGACAATGAGATCATATGTTCTTCTCTGCTCCTCTATTCACCTTGATTTGTGTGGTGCATTTGCTAAAGATTCTAGCTTCTCAGGTACTAGATTATGCTCACATCAAAGAGCTGTTGTGCCCACTTTGGAAGTGGCTTTCCTTGTGGTGCAGTAGCAGGCTATTGTGATGTGTAAGAGACTTCATCCTCTGAAAACTCCTCCTTGAGAGGAAATCTGACAGGTGGGTTGGGCTCATGGTGGATTATTTATCTGGTTGATGATAGAGTGGATGGACCTACTTCCTCCACTGAGTGTGGCTGTTCTGCAAATACTACATCTCAGCTGGCCACCACAATCTTCTTTACTACCTCTGTATCATAGAGCCGATATGTCTCAACTCTTGACTATATCCAAGAAAGATACACTTCTTGATTTTGGCATCTAGCTTGGTCTTGGATGCATCTAGAATATGCACATAATATTCATAGCCAAATGTTTTGAAGGTTTCATACAAGAGTAGGCCTCTTGAGGTGTAACATCTTTGAGTGCCTTTGTGTAGCTCCAATTGAGGACATAAACTACTGTGTTGTGACTACTTTAGCCCAAAATGTATTGGGCAAACCCTTTTCCTTCAACATGCATCAAGCCATCTCCATGATAATTCGATTTTGCGACGTTCTACAACACCATTTTGCTGAGGTGTATGAGCAGTGGTGTGAGTTGGCGCTTCATGCCATTCTCCTTGTAGTAACTGTCAAATTCCATTGAAAGGAATTCTCCTCCTTGATATGTATAAAACTTCTTCACCTTCTTTCTTGTCTCATTTTCCACAAGCTTATATGCAACTGTTTGAACTTGCCACCCAAAAGCATTAGCCTTATCCCGAAGGAAATAAACCCACATCTTCCTACTGTAATCATCAACTAACAGCATAAAGTAAGAAGATCCCCCTAATAGAGTAGTAGACATTTTACCACAAAGATTAGCATGTACCAACTCTAGAGGAGTCTTTTCTCGATTGATTCTTTCCTGTGGAAATACCTTGCGTTGTTGCTTGCCCATCATACAAGCTTCACATGGTTCCTGAATTCTGAAAATGCAGGAAAATTAGCTACCATACCCTTTTTCTGCATCTCCTTTAGCACTGCAAATCTAATGTGTCCAAATCACTCGTGCTAAAGCTTGCTTGTGCTCTTATCTGTAGACATTATAAGGGCACTTAGCTCGTAGAGATTGTTGTGCCTTACTCCTCTTCTTTGACTACCTTGCCAATAGCATCTAGAATTTCTACTTTAGTTTTCTTATTGTTGTGCCTTACTCCTTTTCTTTGACTACCTTTGCCCTTATCTGTAGACATTATAAGGGCACTTAGCTCGTAGAGATTGTTGTGCCTTACTCCTCTTCTTTGACTACCTTGCCAATAGCATCTAGAATTTCTACTTCAGTTTTCTTGAAGCGTACTTCAAGCTCACAATTTGTCATTACAGCACAACTAATAGTAGATTTCTCTTTATTTGGGGTACATAGAGCACATTTGATAGCTTCTTCTCTAGATGTTCTAGGGGGGCATATTGTTGGCACTACTTCATAATTCCAACTTCTTTGATGTAGTAATAATGTTGGCACTACTTCATAATGCCAACTTCTTTGATATACTCGCATGGGCGTTTGTGGACAGTGTTGTGGAGTACTTTTCTTTTTTCTTGGCCTCTGAGTGTTGCATTGAGGAAGAGGCTTTGACTATCGAGGCACCCAAATTTAATCGGCACCTTTGTAGTAGCCTTGCGCTACAAGTCACTGCTTCTCCACACCCAGATCTTGATACCATTAAGATACCTCGATTCTGGTTGTCTTAGTGGAGTTTTCTTTTTGTTTGATGATGCGTGATGATGCGGAAGGTTTGGGTTCCTCTTTGACATTGGTTGGTGTTGAGGTTATAGGTTTGGGACTCATGTGGATTGTTGCGATGATGAGGCTAGAGTCTTGTGTGGAGTGGATGTCGATAATGATGCTTTTGAGTATGTAGCCATCATAGAGGGGCTTTCATGGAAGAGGCTTGTAACGTTTTGCATTCATCATCATAGAAATCCATTAGGTTTGGATATTCTTCCTTGCAGTATGGTATTGTCAACTCTGTGCCATTGACCATCATGAATGACCCTATCGCTAGCAAAACACAGTGGTGCTTGTTGAGATATCGAGCTCTAGTGAGGCGGTGGACACTGATGACCCGCCTGGGGGATAGGACCCACACTTACACCACTGGCATGGTTGGTGAGATCATGGGAGATATGCGGCCAGTGGGATGATAGGCTGTGTGACAGCCATTCTAGAGACTGGCATAATTATAGCGCCAGCTCATTTAGTCAGGTTCACACTATAGAGAACCCGTGTATGTATTGGTTGAGTACCTTTCATATTGTGTGTACTCTTATTCTTGTATATGGTGTGTTGAGTGTTGAGTGAAGATGAAGAAGATTTCAGCCTCTCACCTTGTGTGTACTCTTATTCTTGTATATGGTGTGTTGAGTGTTGAGTGAAGATGAAGAAGATTTCAGCCTCTCACCTTGTGTGTTCTCTATTAGGGTTTGTGAGTGTGTGTGTGTGCTTGCAAGAGCTCAAGCTCTCTTCCCCCCTGCATCTTTTCATGGTATCAGAGCCTGGTTCGTGCTAAGGGCTAAGCTGCAAGCAAGAGAACCACAGGAAGCGGTACGAGGGTAAGAGCTTCAACTACTCTTCCCTATTGTGTTGGTGACTACACCCTTGTCGGGAGCTCTACGGGAGGCACCGGCAAACGGTCTCTGATTGAGGAGCTTTCTTCGCGGGAGTAAAGCTATAGGGCAACTATACAGTCTGGGTGCATAAATGGGTGCATAAAAGATATATTTTTTATACTAAAAGTGTGATTTTTATCATAAATGATTTTATGCATAAATTAGATGTATAAAAGAAATTATTTTATATTAAAAGAGTGATTTTCATCATAAATGTTTTGTATGCATAAACATAAATAAATAAAAGATATTTTTTTATATTAAAAGTGTGATTTTCATCATAAATAATTTAATGCATAAATTAGATGCATAAAAGAAATTATTTTATATTAAAAGAGTGATTTTTATCATAAATGATTTGTATGCATAAACATATGCATAAAAGATATTTTTTTATATTAAAAGTGTGATTTTCATCATAAATGATTTTATGCATAAACTAGATGCATAAGAGAAATTCTTTTATTCTAAAAGTGTAATTCCTACTAAATTGGATTTATGAATGGAAAGATGCATAAAGAATTTATTTTAATCCAAAAGTGTTATTCTCATCAATTTTAATTTTATGCATAGAAAGATGCATAAAGAAATCTATTTTTAGTTCAAAAGAGTAAGATGCATAAAAGATTGATTTTTATTTCGAAAGTGTTATTCTCCTTAAAATGGAATTTATGCATAAATAGAAGCGTAAAGAAATCTTATATCAAAAATAAGAATTCTCTTGTATTCTATAAATAGATATGAGGATGTGAAACGAATCAGATAGATAAAAATGAACGAGGAATAGATGGAGATATATGTGAAAGAATGGATGTAGTTATATGTATGTGAAAGAAATGATGTAGATGATGTATGTGAAAGGAAAGATGTATGTGAAAATGGATGTATGGCTGTAGATATGGAATGTGGATGTGGATGTATGAATGTGAATGTGGGTGTGTAAATGTGGATATGGATATGGATGTAAGAATGTGGATGTATTGGAATGTGAATCTGGATGTGTGAATGTGAATATGGATGTGAGGATGTGGATGTATGAACGAGAATGCGGATGTGAATGTATGATATGGATATATGGATGAGACTCAATTTCTATTATATTACGTTAGATGAAGTAAATCCCGGATAGTAATTGTTCTATGGATATATGGATATATGGATGAGACTCAATATCTATTATATTACGTTAGATGAAGTAAATCCCGGATAGTAATTGTTCTATGGATAGGAATCAATGGCTGTGCCTCTTGATGGGGAAAAAAGCGTTGATCTCTATGATCCAAGTGCAAGTTTCTTCCTTGATCTGACCAAGTGACTTTAGGTTCGGTTGGATCAGTTTGGTCAGTAATGACCTTGACTACGTTAGAGTAAAATTTTTTATCCTGGAGGAATCGCCTGTGCTTTCTGGGCAAGGGAAGTTTTTCTAAGTTTGGTTTTGGAAGAACCGAGGAATTAGTCACCTGTCTAGATATCCGTGGTTGGCGAGGCCCCGAGTGTAGGACCCTGCCCCCGCGCAAGATGTGCTACTTCCGCTGCTAGCATCCAGAATCTGTTGCACAGTGGGGAAGGGGATCTTACAGTTGGTATTAGAGCCAGGTTGGCTATTGAGGATCAACCGAGAAGCCAAATATGTCAAAAATTTATCAAGAAGTACTAAAAGGTTATAATTGTGTGATAAAATTCATACAATTTGATATTCAAACTGAAATTCGTAAATTGGTAATTGGGTCTTCAGATGGAAGTACCGCAATTGTATGGAATCCTTGACTTGCTTGAGGCCTAGACATGATGGTATTTACCTTATAGTTCCAAGAACCATGACTACCCGTATATACCGAGGGTATAACTGCAGCACTTTGTAAACGAGTAAATCTAAGACTTGAAATTATAAACATTAATGCTATCCAGTTGATGAATTCGAATGTGATTGATATGATTTTTAAATTCTGGTTGAGAACTGATGAGTTGATTTGGATTCTGATTGAAAAATGATGATCCCTGAAATTTAGTTGAAATATAATAAGCTGAGCAAAACCGCAATGAGGATGAATGGGATGAGTCCCTGTAATGATGTTCTGAATTGAAATGACATTAATGACTTCAACCAATCAATATGAGATTAGTGGATTGTGCTGGCAGATTGCTACTGTTAACTTGATCAGTGGATCAAGTTAAGGGATGATAAATTAAAAATCTGAAAAATTAAAATCCCCATGGAGGACTGTTCAGATGGAAAAATTCAGTCTAATGGACCATTATTGTGATAAAGATATTAATGAGATATTCTGAATGAATTGTTATCTGATAATGTGTTCTATATGAGTATCTTTATCCCTTGATTCTGTGGGGAGCCGACCTATTTAGAGAACCCCGGAATCAGTTGAATTAAAAAAAAATCGGATTGAATCATGAATAAAGAGACTTAACAAGAATTTTCGTATTGATAGGAACATGGATCAAGGTCGTCATGGTAGAAATGTTAACCCCCAACTCGATGAAGAAGAGCTCGACCTGGATGTTCATATGACTCTTCATAGTTCGCATCCTAGACCTTTCAAGGGTGAAGGGGAAAACTTGGGCGAGACTGTGGAGAAGTGGATTGAATCAATGGAAGAATACTTCGATGTCACCGGGTACAATGAGAAGAGCAAAATGGCTCTTGCAAGGCTAAAGATAGTGGAGACAGCTAGAGTGGCATGGAGAAACCACTGCGAGACAAACCGTCTCGACCGAAATACCCAAACCTGGACCGATCTCAAGGCTTACCTCAGAAAGAGGTTTTGTCCCCCAGGCTTCTTGAAATTAAGATGAATGAGTTCTTGGAACTAAAGCAGGAAAGCCGGACAATTGAAGAGTACCATCAGGCTTTTGCCCTTCTCCTTAAATATTCCCCACAATTGGATGAAGACTGATGGCCAGATTCATTCGGGGAATGAACGAGCCATTAGATACTTTAGTCAAGAATGCCAAACCTATTTCCATGGCCGAAGCAGTTTGGATGGCGAAGGATTTCGCCAAAGCCTTTGATGTCAAAGTCCCGCCAAAGCCAGCACCATCACCTTTCAAAAGGTTTTTATTCCCAGAAGATGATTCCAACCTTTCTCTGCCTAAGAGATATCAGGGTCAAACCCAGGATATGAGAAGTTCCAGAATGGAAGAAATGTCCTTTTTCCGAAACTCAATCCCCTGGATTTCAACTTAAGAAGTTCTATCCTTGAACAAGAGAGTTAAATGCTATAACTATCAAGGGTTTGGACATCGCAGCATGGATTGCCCAACTCCTTTTGGATCAAGGTCAGGAAAATCAGGGATCAAGATTCCAGACTCCAGCCCCTTCCGTCCAGAGTAATCAGGGTTCTATCCGACAAAATCAGGGAGATCCCAGAGGTAGACCCTCTATCCAACCTGCAGTTTCAACCCAAAGTAATGCAAGACCTCCAACTCAGAATAGGGGAAGTCAAAGAGAGTTGTTCCCAAATCAGTCGTCCACTTCCAAGGCAGTAACGCTAGAAGTGATTGAAGAAGAAGAAGAAGAAGAAGATGAAAGAGATCATACTCCACCTGCGAGATGAGGACATCTCGCGTTTTTTAAGTGGAGTAGAATGTAAAATTCCTCCCCAACCTCTCAGGAATGTCCAGTATCTTCCCCTGTAGTCAAATCCCTCTTCAGAAATATAAAAGATCTTATTTCTACCAATTTTGGCCTAGAGAGAGAAAATCTTCTAGAGAGTGATAATTCAGTTTTTAAATATTTCTGGATAGAAAAATATCTCATCTTATTAAAATAAGTTTCCCTGAAACAGAAGTTCAAAAAGAATTTCAGAAGGTGCATTAGAAATTAAGTATAATATATTCAAGAGGCATTATCCTGGGGGTGAAGATTTTTTCGAAATTTTAAATTAAGGTTCCTATGGACCAATAAGATTCATCCAAATGTAGGGAGGAGATAAATAAAAAAATAAAAGGAAAATCCCCCAAAAATGAGTAAATACTCACATAAGATGAAGAGTTGACTAAGGACAAGGTTAATAGTTAAAAAAGAGAGATATTTAGGAGTAATGATGCATTTTTGACACCTCTGCATGGGGGAATTTCCCTCATGAAGGAGGTGCCTATTTCACATGCTTGAATGAGTTTTAAACTCCCAAATAATGAGATATTTTTATCTCTCATCTCTCCTGTTTCAACTAGATCCAAAAAGTGAGCAAAACTGACCTAAAAATGGTCAAAAATTGACCAAACTCATCTGGAAAATTCTAGAATCAGTTGGCTTGGTTAGAAGCTCACTTTTTCCTATAAATAGAAGCCTTCCTCTTTGTTGAAACTTAATAGTGTTTTGCACTGTTACCCTGCCTCTCCCAAGTGCCAAAAACAGTGAATTTTACTCATAATTCATTAGTTTTTGACCTTCCCTCTTCCAAAAGATTGGTGGCCACTCTTGTCTCAAACAAGAGTTGAACCCTCAAATCATAAAGCCAAAGGAAAGCTCTCAAATTATCTATGTAAGTTGGAGATTCTTCTCTTTTCCATTCATTTTATGGTTTTTTTATGATTTTTATCTTCTCTACATTGCAAATGATATTATGCCTCATTGCAAAAGGCATTCCCCTCTCTTCTCTAGTAAATCCAACCATTCTTTATCCTAGATGAATGATTAATGAATAAAATCAAGTTTTTCATAATGTTTCTCTTAAATAAGTAGAAAAATGTTACTTTAGAATGATTTAAATACTCTTGGTACATTTCTAATTAATTTAGAGACTTAAAAATTAAAAAATGGTCAGCCATACAAAGAAGGTTATGGTAAATTTTTAAAAAAAAATTGGAAATAATTATTATCTTTTATTATCCTAAAAGAGTAATCCTTATGGTTTCTATATTCTAAAGTATCATTTTCATGCATAGAAGATGCATTTTGGTTATTTGTATAAAAGAAATTTAGTTTTATTATAAAAGTATTACTTTCATTATTATTGATTTTTATGCATATAAGTATGCATAAAAGATTATTTTTTTATTATAAAAGTGTTACTTTTATCATATTTGATTTTCATGCATAGAGGTATGCATAAAAGATTATTTTTTAATTATAAAAGTGTTACTTTTATCATATTTGATTTTTATGCATAAATGGGTGCATAAAAGATATTTTTTATACTAAAAGTGTGATTTTCATCATTAATGATTTTATGCATAAATTAGATGCGTAAAAGAAATTATTTTATATTGAAAGTGTGATTTTTATCATAAATGATTTTTATGCATAAATGGGTGCATAAAAGATATATTTTTAATACTAAAAGTGTGATTTTCATCATAAATGATTTTATGCATAAATTAGATGTATAAAAGAAATTATTTTATATTAAAAGAGTGATTTTCATCATAAATGATTTGTATGCATAAACATATGCATAAAAGATATTTTTTATATTAAAAGTGTGATTTTCATCATAAATGATTTAATGCATAAATTAGATGCATAAAAGAAATTATTTTATATTAAAAGAGTGATTTTCATCATAAATGATTTGTATGCATAAACATATGCATAAAAGATATTTTTTATATTAAAAGTGTGATTTTCATCATAAATAATTTTATGCATAAATTAGATGCATAAGAGAAATTCTTTTATTCTAAAAGTGTAATTCTTACTAAATTGGATTTATGAATGGAAAGATGCATAAAGAATTTATTTTAATCCAAAAGTGTTATTCTCATCAATTTTAATTTTATGCATAAAGAAATCTATTTTTAGTTTAAAAGAGTAAGATGCATAAAAGATTGATTTTTATTTCGAAAGTGTTATTCTCCTTAAAATGGAATTTATGCATAAATAGAAGCGTAAAGAAATCTTATATCAAAAATAAGAATTCTCTTGTATTCTATAAATAGATATGAGGATGTGAAACGAATCAGATAGATAAAAATGAACGAGGAATAGATGGAGATATATGTGAAAGACTGGATGTAGTTATATGTATGTGAAAGAAATGATGTAGATGATGTATGTGAAAGGAAAGATGTATGTGAAAATGGATGTATGGCTGTAGATATGGAATGTGGATGTGGATGTATGAATGTGAATGTGGGTGTGTAAATGTGGATATGGATATGGATGTAAGAATGTGGATGTATGTGAATGTGAATCTGGATGTGTGAATGTGAATATGGATGTATGGATGTGGATGTATGAATGAGAATGCGGATGTGAATGTATGATATGGATGTATGGATGTGAATGTGAATGTGGATGTATAAATATAGATGTGGATGTGGATGTATGTGAATGTGAATGTGGATGTACGAATGTGGATGTGTATGTGGAATAATGAATGCAAAAATATATGTGAATGGATATGAAGTCGATATGAGCGAATGGATGAGATGAGATGTCATGTGAATCAGAATGTGAATGAATAATATAAGATGTGAACGAATGAGATGTAAATTATGAGAAATGGATGTGATGAGACGTAATGTAAATTAAGAAAGATAGGAATGGATGCTATGTGAAGTGAATGAATCTGATGTGATGATATGGAAAATGATGTGATTGGATGAGAATGAGTACACATATGAATGGAATGTGGAATAAGTAATGTGGACTGATGAGGGACAATCTGGAAAGACGTGAGTTCATTATAGAAACTGTATTTGTGAACTGTTTGTAAATGACTGTTTTATGTCAAGAATGTTGGGGAAGCATTTTGACCGTCTTGTGATTAAGGTCGTGGAGACCTAACTGATAAAGTTGCAACTGCTATGACGGAGAGTCAATGGAGGACGTCTCGCGTAGCAAGGTCGACCGAGGTCTTGACCATCGATTTAAATGGTGAGCTTTCGGTACAGTGGATGAGGGACCAAGGAAGCGGCCTATGAGTGAAGCACTAGGTGACCTGCGAAGGATCCTAGAGGGTGTTGACCATACGGTGCTCGAGCTCTGGGTTGCCGAAGATACCCACATGTGCGTCGTGGAAGATATTGGAATAAGGAGTAAGAGATGTTTTCTGAAATCGGGCATGGATCTAGTTGATTGACCTTGCTGGTCCTCAACGGATGAGTCCATGGCTCTTTCATATGGATCTGTTGGTTGATCTTGCTGATCTTCCATGGAGATTCCATTTTGTTGTGTGGATATATTGCCGGTTACTATGAGGTAGGAACTATCGAAAAGGCCCCTGAGTGAATAGGCGGTGAGCGTTCTGGTTGCCAATGATGCCATAAGTACACCGATGAATGAATGATTGAAAATATGGATTCAACCAGAGATTTTGAGGATTGTGATCAGTGACATAATGGTTTCATTTTAAAGTTAGCTGATGCTGAGAAAAAGGCAATTTCATATTGGGTGTGTAAGTGGTGTGACTAGTTTTATGTTTGCATGAACTTCCGACTAGGGAGCCTGGGAACTCTTTTCCCTGGTACCCGGGACAAAACCTAACCAAATTCTAAATTGGATTCCATCACTACAGTGGTTGGGTGGTTGGCTAACCCATGGGACTGCTGGATGGGGTTAGGCTGCTGGACTGATGGATCCGTAAATTGAGACTCAATTTCTATTATATTACGTTAGATGAAGTAAATCCCGGATAGTAATTGTTCTATGGATAGGAATCAACGGCTGTGCCTCTTGATGGGGAAAAAAGCGTTGATCTCTATGATCCAAGTGCAAGTTTCTTCCTTGATCTGACCAAGTGACTTTAGGTTCGGTTGGATCAGTTTGGTCAGTAATGACCTTGATTATGTTAGAGTAAAATTTTTTATCCTGGAGGAATCGCCTGTGCTTTTTGGGCAAGGGAAGTTTTTCTAAGTTTGGTTTTGGAAGAACCGAGGAATTAGTCACCTGTCCAGATATCCGTGGCGAGGCCCTGAGTGTAGGACCCTGCCCCGCGCAAGATGTGCTACTTCCGCTGCTAGCATCCAGAATCTGTTGCACGGTGGGGAAGGGGATCTTACAAGCGGTTTCTACCCTTTTGATTATTTCTGCTTGGTGCACGGGAGATGGAGGTTTTGAGTCAATTGTTGATGAATTGGGACACTTTGTAGTATCATCTCACTAAAGGATTTACAATATATGCAATACAGAAATATAGGTGCCTTGTATGCACAATGGGGATTGGGATGGTCGTAGTGATTGCACTTAAGGCATTTCACTCCTCACCTGTCGAGGCATTAAGGATGGTTAGTTTTGAAGGAGCTCATCCTCTCTTAGAGATGTCGATCAAAAGCTTTTAAGCAAGGCTGTATAGAATTCAGGGGGAATGACAATTCCAAGATCAATCTTTCTTTTTCCATTGCTTCACTTGGTTTAGATGAGTAACATCTTGTAGCATGATTATCTTCCATCATGTTGTCATGTAAACGTATTGCTTCTTTACAACATTGATCAAATGTTTCTAGATTAGATACAATGATCAATGTGTGTAAGCTGTTTTTCTTTAAGCCCATCATGAAACATCTCTTCAATTGAGAATCGTTTAATTTTTTCTATGACTCACATTATGAGTCTAAGAGTTTTATCCAAAGGATGAAGTCTCTAATGGTTTCGTTTGGTTGACGCTCAATTGAATAGAGTTCTTTTGCTGCACTCCAGTGATCACCTTGTTTGGAAAAGCCATGAATAAAAGGCTATTTGAGTCAAGGTTCTGAAGTTAATGGCTTTGTGAAGATGGTAGCTACCAAATCCTTTGTGATGATGACATATACCAAATCCACATTACCTATAGAAACTTCTCCCTCATATAAAGTGATAATTCACCTCAATATGCTTCATCCTAGAATGATAGCCAAGGTATAGCTTTTGAAACCAAGATACCTTACAAGCCACCTCACAAGCTACCTCATAAGATGCCATAGATATTAGAAATTTGGTGGGTGTTCAAAAGACTTGAGAGGTCACCCATCCAATTTGTTTTCATGATTCCAATGCACACTTAATTGGAGGATTTCACAAATTTTTCTAGCCATCTAGATCATAAAACTAGCTATTGTGCTCAGGTAGATGGATCCAAGTTCATGTCCTTGGCAATGTACACAGCACGTTGCACCTTGGCACCCATCATGTCCTATTTTCAACTCGAGGATGTGTCCGTTGTAATGGTATTGAACTAAGCCACTTCTTTTTTTCTTCACTCTATGAGGGCCTATGCATGAGGGCTACATAATCACCCAATCATGAATTTAAGAGAGCTGAAAATACTCAAAAAACCTAAAATTTTGAATGTATACATAAACGGTACCTTTTTGCATGAAAATCTACTTTTTGGGGGGGAACTAAATTTTCATTTTTTGTACCCTCAAGATTACAAATTTTACAAGTGGGAGGGGAGCTAGCACACTTTTTAAGTAAGTGCCATATATAGTCGAACCACTTTTTTAATAGGGACCACACTAAAAGTGGGATAACTTTTAAACGGAAACATAAGGTAACTCCAAATGTAGAAAGTACCACCAATGTCATTTGTGTGCAAATGACATCTTCCTATTGGCCCTTGACTTAATCCTCCCCACCAAAATAAAAAGATTAAACCTTGGCCCATATTGAGCCATTTTTAGCCCTAATGTTTCATTGATATTTTACTTTTTAACATTCATCATGTTTCTAAAATCTAATACATAATTCTCTATCTACATATGTATCCAAAATCAAAATGTTTTCTATATTCACATACATATCACACAAAATGTCAAAAAAATCACTTATATTAAAAAAGTGTTGCCCCTTGTGTAGGACCAGACACAAGAGGGTATACATACAACTCAACCATACAAATCATACCTTCAGGTCGAGCACCACTAATTCATTGTTGAAACTCACATTTGTTAAATTACTTCATGCCTTTTCCTCTAGCAGTTTTGCCAAGGATTTTAACTATGAAATCTTGAGGATAGTTACCACTATGTTCTAAGTATTATATCTTATATCAAATAGAGACCAAGAAACTTCTTCCACCGTAGTCTCATATTCCTTATCATTCAGGTTCACAATAATTGATACCATGTGCACACCTCGTCTTGAATTTTCTAACCATCTCCATACACCATTGTTTTTCTTGAACCTACAAGAACCAAAAGACATGTGGAGTTCAAGAGTGTCTCTATTATGTACTTGAATTAAACACTTGATACCTTAACTTCTATTTTAATCAACTTTGTTCATGTATAGTTATTGTCTCTATATCCTAACCTACTCCTAAAAGATCACCTACAAAATATTTTGTGTTTAAAGAAATATAAAAATTGTTTTGGTTTTCTTACATACAAAGAACTTTGAAATATAGTCTATTATCACATTAAATGGCACTTTTCATTTAAGATGTACTTTCCTAGAGCCGGAAAGTGTCTTAAAATTTTGCTTCATACCGAATCCAATCTTTTCTCTAAGTGGCTCAAGTGTCTATGTGCATGGAGAAGGCCACCTTTGATTATTGAATAGTGGTAAATTCAAGTCGTCCCCCTAAGGATCCTTTTGGACAGACATAGAACTAATTATAAAAAGAATAATTGGTTCTCTTTCATATCTCTATATTTGTATATCTCCTCGCCCATCTTTTCATGCCACCATGTGATACTTTCTGCTCTACTGGCTCCCACTCACAAATGTTGGATGGAAAAAGTTATGTATAAAAAGAAATGAGAAAGTAAGTAAAATTAAAGCTTTTAGAAATATGGAATCTATAATGCAATCAGGTGAAGTTCACGTGGTTTGTACACATGTTGAAGTTTCACAAACAGTTTATTGGTGAAGTGAATCTTAATACCATATCTCTCCAAGGATTTATTATATTTATTTATTGTGCTCTCATCAAATATTGTGTCAATATTGGTGGGCCTCGCTCTCTCGCATGTCTTCATATTCTCTTTTTGTAATCCAGGTTGTTGATCTTAGTGGCCTTATTCTCTCCTGTGTTTATAAACATAAAATAAATTTTAGAATTAAAATCATGATTGAATTGAATGTGGAGTAATCAAATTATAAAAATACCTTATGATAGTAGTGAACAATAGACCAAAAATGTGAGCTTGATGATGGAGTGAGAAAGAGCTTGGTTCTTGTGGCAGGATAAGGAGAAGAGAAGCTTGATTATGGCATTTGATTATGGTGAGCTAATATCTATAAAGATATATTTTGATTTTGGAAGAGAGGGCACCAAAGAAGAGGCACCTATTTCAAGATAGCACAAGATATCACCTATTTCAAGCTAGCACCTATTTCAAGATGACACAAGGTATTACATATTTCAAGCTAGCACCTATTTCAAACTATTCTAGTATCTTGATTGCATTATCACTAATTAAATGTTTTTCAACTATTTCAAGATATCAACTAGTTCAAGCTAGCACCTGTTTCAAGACTCTTGATTGGAGTTTCATTACTTAAATGTATTCTATAGTAAAGTGAGGTATTGCCTACGAGGTCTATGCATTGATGTGACATATAGACTCCAAAACTGTGTAAATGGCCACTTTCGATTAGCTTACAAAGCGAGAGAAAGTTCTACAAAGAGAAAATATAAAGGGGCCTTTCTAGAGAGAGAGAAAGTTTTAGAAAATAGAATAGAAAGGGCCCTTGTGGAGACCTCCCGGGCCCCCTAATTGGTTTGAGAATCAGATAGTTTCAAAACTTAGGAGAGAGATTTGAAGCTTGTAAGAGGGATATTTCAAAGTTTTGGAGGAATTCTATGTAGCTTAAAAGAGCGATATGAAGATTATGGTTTAAAGTTTTGAGTCGTAGATAGTTTAGAAGCTTGGGAGAGAGGTATGAAGCTTGGAAGAGAAATATTCAGCTTGGGAATTTAGACATGTGGCTATAAAGCTAGTTTGGAGCCTTGGGAGGGTTGTGAAGGTAGTTTGGAGCCTTGGGAGGGTTGTGAAGGTAGTTTAAAGCCTTGGGAGAGGGCTATGAAGCCTGGAAAATTATATTTTTAACATAGGATAGTATGAGAAGAGATTGGGAAAGGAGAAAACAACTTTTGGGGGGTGGCTATGAATTAGAGAACAATTGACTAGTGTACCTCAAAAGCTAGTGAACAAAAAGAAGATGTCATGAGAGAAGACTACCACCCATAATTGGGATGGGGGAGATTTTCCACGCTCAAGGGATGGCCAAAGTCGATGCTGCCAAGGATCATACCCTCTAACACCAACAAGCGAGGGAGGAGGGAGGGGGAGCTTAGGGGGACTCAAAGAGCATTGGTCTATTGAAATTAGCGTTTGGAGAGATCCTTAGATGGAAATAAGTGGTGATTAAGCATGATGATCATTACTAATAAATATGATACTAGCACAAGATAAGCACATAAAGGGAAAAAGTGAGAATGAGCCAAGAACCACAAGTGTGTTTTCTCTATTAGTGGCTAAGCCTTTCATAGGCACCAAAAATACATAAAAGTGTTTTTTTCTCTATTAGTGGTTAAGCCTTTTATAGTTACCAAAAATACATAAAAGTGAGTACCCAAGAATATTCCTCAAGATGTCCCAAAACCTTAAAGCCTTTAGCACACTCTATGATTATTTGATTATTTCTAACACACCCCCTTAAATGATTATCTATCATTCTAGACACGTGTGGATTTACAAAGAAATTTGTGGCTTTAGTTTCACCACCTTAGCCTTTGACATGTTTACCTTAGGTTTCACCAACTTAGTCAAGGTGAGGCTTTGCAAAAGACTAGGGATATTATGTGAGTGGCTTTTGTTGAAGCCTTTATGAAAGTCCCATGCATAGGTTTTTTGATGAGGTTGGGCTCTTCTTTGAAGGTCAATTATTCTTCATTGCTTGCATTGCTTATTGATGATGATATCTTTTTGATGGAGTAATCCTTTTCTTATGATTAGGCTTTACTCTTGGAAATCCCTTTGTTGTGAAACCATCAAAACTATCAAAAATCATGGAATGAGATGTCATTTTTTTTAATGGGAAGGTCTTACCAATTGGGATTAGCTTCAATGTGGGCATTGTCTTTTAGGACCCCCTACAAAATGTAGGTAGAAAACTAGTCTATTTTAAAGGATGAGAATCATGCAGTAAATGAGGGGGGATGCAAATTAGAGTTAGAGAAGCTCATAAAGTTGTGATCTGAAGCTTGAAATCCCAAAAAAAAAAACTCAAAGTGATTAGTAATGAAAGTGAGTTGAAACTAATGAAATGCTTGATTCTCCTCATAGATACTTTGCTTCAAGATTTATTGTGCCAACTCCTTGTATGCCCAACTATTGATGTGGCTAAAAGGAGTTTGATGGATTCAAACTACAAGCAGTGATTTTATGGTTTTACTAATGCATTTTTTGCTAGAAAATTATGTTTTTGAAGCCATTTTTTTGCTTGAAGTAGGTTGATCCCTTTGATGTAGTGGAAGCTCTATGAGTTTGATTGAAGGCTGTACTTGTTTTTCAAAGAGAAGGTCTAAGTGTAGCCATTTATATTGTAGTGATGTGTGGACGTAAGATAATAATGGACTGGGGCATTTTCTACCCATTGTGGTCCTATATGATGCTTCATGTATTGGTTGCCTAAGGGCTTTGGAATGTTGTTGTTAGCATTGAGGCATGCCCTATCTCTTTGGTTCAAGATAGTACAAGTACTTTGGATGGTGACATTAGTTCAAATGTAACTATGGCATCCACCTCCACACCTCTCACAATGAAACAAGCCAACTAGGATGGCAGGGATGCACATTCAAATATGCATCATAGGTACTTTTCGTGAAAAGGAGCATTATTCCTCATATTCTCTCATGTAAATTTGTTAAGCAGGCTTGGGATAAGCTTGTTGCACTTTACCAATTGCATAAATGCCTACTTGTACAGGTAGTTAGATTCCGAGCATGTGAATGAGGGAGACTCTTAATGGATGAATTTCTCACAAGGATCAAAGATGTCAGAGAGTAGCTTGCATGTGTTGATGAGGCCTATCTTGACAGTTCATTGGTGTCTACTATTATTATAGCTTTACTAGTTCATTGGTGTCTATTATTCTCACAGCTTTACCAGTTCATTGGTGTCCATACCGGTTTTGTATCCACACTTAATGGATGAATTTCTCACAAGGATCAAAGATGTCAGAGAGTAGCTTGCATGTGTTGATGAGGCCTATCTTGACAGTTCATTGGTGTCTACTATTATTATAGCTTTACTAGTTCATTGGTGTCTATTATTCTCACAGCTTTACTAGTTCATTGGTGTCCATACCGGTTTTGTATCCACACTTCGGCTTATCATAAAGTGTAGCCCCAATGCCCTTATGTTTGATGAGTTGGTTGTAGTGCTCTTGCAATAAGAGCGATCCTACGAATACCAAACTAGTATGCATGTGGGAGATCATACATTCATTGCCAGCCAAAAAGGTAAAGGTAAAGCCTTCTCTCAGGAGGATGACTATTACAAGCCAAAGACAGAATCAGCCCCATCTTTAGAAAAGGAAACCAAGAAGGGGGGTGATAAGCCTAAAAAGAAGGATAGATGCAACTATTATCAGAAGCTAGTCCATTATATTAATGAATGAAAAAAAAAAGACTAAAGGAGAAGAAGAAATAGCCAAGCATGGTTGTAGCTAATGTATCTACACCAAGTGGTTAAAAGAAGAAGTCAGTGAATTATGCACATTATGAGTGGACTTTCATTGTACACTGCAGTTATATGACATGTTTGTGACACATCATGACGTCTTGTATTTTGATTATGGTGCTCAAGAAACACGTTACTTCTCAACATGGTTTGTTTTCCTCCCTTGAGTTTTGTCCTCAAGAAGGAGGCACAATTACATGTGCAAACAACTCCTTATATCCAATGAAAAGATTTCTTTTGTGGATTATGCTCTCATTACCACTATATGCAAATGGAGAAGAACATGTTTTCTGTGAGGAAACACAAGAAAATGATCATTGGATGCAGGGCATGCAAGATAAGTACGACTCAATCCTTAAAAATGACACTTAGTATTTGGTAAATTTACTTTATAAGGCCATTAGTACAAAGTGGGCTTATACCCTTAAGCATAAATCTAATGGTAGCATTAACCTCTACAAGGCAAGGCTTATTGCAAAGGGTTATGCTCAAGAGAAGGGCATAGATTATAATGAGACCTTTGCTCCCATGTGGTCGTATGACTACAACCCGGTGTGTCATTACATCGGTAGTGCATCATGGTTGGAATGTATATCAGTTAGATATCAAGACTGCCTTCTTGAATTGTGATTTGCATGAGGAGGTTTATGTATCTCAGCCTTATGGTTTTGTTTAGAAGGGGCATGAGTCTAAATTATACAGGTTAAGAAAGCTTTATATAGCCTTAAGCAGGTCCCCGGAGCGTGTATGGGAAGACAAATGCAGACTTTGTTGCAAACGATTTTTACTACAGTCTAACTAAGAGTACTCTGTCTATGTAAAAAGAAGTAAGATTTCTTTTTGGTCATTGTTTTATATGTTGATGACATGCTGCTCATCACATGTCCTAATGAGGAGAAGACTTCAACCTTCAAGGCTGAATTACATGTCATTTGAGATGACAGATTTGGGCTCGTTGCATTATTATTTGGACATATAGTTTATGCAGCGTGGTAATAATGGTATTGTGATATTGGAGTCAAAGTACACACACAGATTACTTACACAATTTGGTCCTTGTTGAAGACTATAAGCATGTTGCTACACCTAAGAGACATGTGCTAGGCTCAGTCTCCAAGACACAAGTGAACAATTTCATGTATCACTTTACCAGCAAGTTGTTGGGTGCCTCATCCATCTATGCAATATGATGCCAAACATTCAACTTGGGGAAGGTTTATGCACAGTCCTAGAAGTAAGCATTGACACGCTACCAAGTGAGTATTTCAATACTTACAAGGCACTCAATCCCTTAGGATGTTCTATGCTGAGACATGTGATATTCAAATGTATGCTTTCAGTGACTCCTATTGGGTTAGATGATATGATATGTAAGTTTCCACTAGTCTTTTATCTTGGTGATTCATATAATCATAGCTAAGCAAGAAGCAATTGGTGGTGGCCACTCGAGCTGTTAAGCTGAGTACAAGGCAGCTTTTACGGTGATTGTGGAGTATGTATGACTCAAATACCTTTTGGCAGATCTTGGTGTTAGACAGTAGACTCCCCCCTCCATCTTCACTCACAGCCAAAGTACATAATTTGTCATTATATGAGGAACTTGACGTTTCATGCTCACACAAAGCACATTAAGGTGCATAATCATTATGTCAGGGAGAGGCTCATTGCAAGAGAGGTTAGCGCGGCTTATATCTCTACACACAACAATGTAGTAGATATGTTCATGAAGGCTCTCTCAAGAGAGAAGTTAGAAGCTTTTCGCAAAGCTTTGGGCTTATCGCTATTTGGAGATTGATTAGCCACATGATCCTTGTACATGTTCAAATCATCACTATAAGAGAAATTTATAGTCATCTATATTAGTAGTGATGTGTAGCCATAGGCTAATAATGGGTTGGGTACCTTTTCTCTTTTTCCCCTCGAGTGTGTGTACACACTCTTATGAGTGTGTAAGTGACCTTATCATGAGAGTGTGTACACACTTTAGTGAGTGTGTAAGTGACCTTATCATGTCAATTCACGTGTACTTCACTCATTTTCATCGATCTACACTTTAAGTGTTGTCCTTGTATATATCTCTACTTACTAGCTACATCTGTGCTTCTATATATCTACTTTAAGTGTTGTGCTTCTATATATCTGTGCTTACTAGCTGCATCTGTGTGTGTATTGCTACCATTGTCTCCACTCCAAAACTAAGGAGTGAGAAACAAGCAAATTAGTGAAAGCTATGTTTTTTGCAAAAAAGGGGAGAGAGATGGTTATGGCTAATGGAGTTATAATTATGGCTTAATGATGACAACTGGAGATCATGGTGGCTAATGGAGTTATAATTATAACTTAGTGATGAAAGCTAGAGATCATGGCTCTGATACCATGTTGGAATTAAGATTTGTAGAGAGCCTAGGGTGGAAAGAAGTGGTGATTAAGCATGGTGATCATTGCTAATGAATATGATTAACACTTAATAATACTAGCACAAGATGTGGACACACATAAGAGCAAAAGTTGAGAATGAGCCAAGAACCACAAGTGTGATTTCTCTATTAGTGGGCGAAGCCAATTATGGGCACCAAAATACATAAAAGTGAGCACCTAGGAATATTCCTCATGATCCCCAAAACTTTTATGGACACCCAAGAATATTCATCAAGATGCCCCAAAACCTTAGAACCGTACAATATTCCTCAGAATGCCCCAAAACCTTAGAACCTTAAAACCTTTTGCACACTCTATTTGTTGATGGATAACTATTTGCTTATTTCTAACATGGTTGAATCATGGCATAGGCTAAGAAGAGAGAGCTCAGGAGAGGTTAGCTATAAGCTTGTTCTCAATGGTTGCATGTATGCCACAAGATTTGTGCTAATTGATTCTTTATGCTAGGGGCAAGGAAACCTTAATCAAGGTCGCAAAGCAATGTAGGTCCCCTCTATACACAGGTAATGTAGGATGTCATATCATCCACAAACTTAGAGTCCAAGAGCTCCTACATGCTAGGTAGTCCAAGGTCCAATAGATAAACTAGTGTCCTATGCCACCAGGTAATTGTTCATTGCCTCTTACCATAAAAAATAAAAGAAAAGAGATTGGAGGATAGACTTAGCAGAGTGTGGAGAAGCACTCACCTCACGTACCCTTAATGAGAACGTGGCTTTAGGCAAAGAAGTACAAAGTTGGCAATAAGAGATTGAAAGACCATTGTGCCCTAATCAACCCAAGTGTAGGCCTTCTCAAAGTTCAACAAAAGAATAACCAAGTCCTACTAGCAATCCATGCCATTATTGTCACCCCCAAAAGGTGAAGATGTTATCTAAGATGCTCTCCTATCACATGGACAAAACCTCCTGAAGATGTTATCCAAGATGCTCCTATCCTGGATAAAACCTCGTGAAGATTCCAAAAGGTGAAGATGTTATCTAAGATGCTCTCCTATCACATGGACAAAACCTCGTGAAAATGTTATCCAAGATGCTCCTATCCTGGATAAAACCTGTCTAGGCACCATGGCTCATCCAAGAGAAGAGAGAATGCATGTGAAGAATTGACGGATTTGCAAAGGATACCAGGTACGATGATGGGACGCCACTACCTTACCTCTAGTGGCCGATCTACCGCGGATCTCTCTGTAGCTGGATCAGCCAAGATGCATCCTCGCCATGGGCCACGCTTGGCTGATGATGCCCGTGATGCGCAGGTCCACTATGGGAGAAGCTGATGTGAAGAAGATAGAGGTCAGCCTCCATCACCTTGGCTGCGTAGGAGTGGCTGCATAGGAGTGATGGATCTCTGCATAAGCAGGGGCTCCTTGTAGATGAGGATGCTCTTGTGCAAGGCCTCCATGCTAGATGGGTCTTGCTCATACACAGCTATCATACTGTGGCTGATGAAGCTAGACCATCTCTACATAAGCAGGAGTTCCTTGTAGATGAGGATGCTCTTGTGCAAGGCCTCCATGCTTTGACCAAACTTGCAGTGTCAGAAAAAAAACATCCTTTCTGTATTTTTCATGGCTCAATTTCCGAAAAAACCCGTTGAAATGTTGGCCTTGAAATAAATTTTGAGAATTTCACTTATAAACAGTTTAATGTGTAGAATTTCGAAAGAAAAGGCTCCGTCTTCCTTTTCCCAAGTCTCTCTCATTGCCACTTTTCTACCAGCTTAGCATGCATCCATTTAGATGTAGATACGTGTGATAGTCAAATTCCACCTAGAGATACAAAATCACATAGATTAGATTAGCATTGGTTTGACAGACCTTGATAAGCACGATGATGATTACAAGTCCCCCAGTCGCAGGGCATGCAAGCATAAGCACATGCATAAACATCTACACAGGGAATGCAGAGAAAGGGTTGCTGGCTGCACCATGCTCAATGTGTATCGGTAATGTGGCTCGTTCGTAAAAGCACAGGCAATGTTTGACCGGATGGCCATGGCCATGGCCATGGCTGCAGGGATAGTTTCATTGGCAGATCCATCCTCACAACCGGACATGTCCCTAAGGACATGCTCTGCCTTGGCCTGGAGGCCCGAGGGGTGGAAAACACTTCCTAGCGTTGGAAGGCCAATGGATAATGACATGGTGTTGGACATGGGCATGGGCAGGGTCAAAACAGTGTGAGCAAGAGCATGTGCAAGGTTATTGGATTGACCTAGCCATCAGCATGAATAATGGCATGAGCATGATGTGCCGGTTCACAAGGGCCATGCGCATAGTCTCCTCCTTAGGTTGGCCATGCCCCCTCAATGAACTCACTTTGAAAAGATCCTTCATTAATCATAAAAGAGAAACGTCCGCAGAAAAGTGAACTACAAAATGCAGCCCCAAGAGGAGCCTACTATGTACATCCATCCCTCCTAACACAAAAGAAAAATCAATGAACTGATTTTGGGGATAGTTTTGCTAGTGGAACTTTTCTCAAAACCAGTTCCTTAGTCTCAAGTGGTGCTGCCTATGAGGATATTGTTAAATTAGTTGGTAAAATTAAATATAACTATACTTTTAAATACATAATATAGATATACTTGTATATGTGACATTAATAATATAGTAATAACAATTTATAAACATAATATCTACAATGAATATATCACAAATAAATGCATTGTAATTATGATAGATATGAAGGACTATATTATATGTTGAACTTATAATTATAATTAATATTACTATCGTCGTAAATATAAAATATTATAGTAAATAAGCACAACTTATTTTTTATATTATAATATTTTCTATACATTGTGATTGATTGATATATCTATATACATACACATTTATTTTAATTATATTAATCCACATGTACATGATTATGCACTACACAGTACTGCCTCTCTCTCTCTCTCTCTCTCTCTCTCTCTCTCTCATGCCCATCCACTCACACGACTATTCCTTGTAACCCCATAAGGATAGAGTTATCAACAAATCCAAAAATGTACAAACACAACAGAACATCACAAAAAATTAGTACCACAAAGTGTGCTTTTTGACAAACACACAACAGAACATCCATATATCACAAAAAATTAGTACCACATAGTGTGCTTTTTGACAAACATGCTTCCTTTATGATGAACTTTATAATTACAGTTTTCCTACATGCACTCTTTCTGATCACATGCTTGGGGATAGCTAAGTACCAGCAGTTAGAACATGTAACTTGTGATTTGCTTCATGTTGAAATGATGCGGCCATTGCACTTCTTGGGCCACATTATGTTCCAAGCTCACCCAAATTTGTGTGGGCAACAGCCAACCTTCAAGACCAACTCATGATGAGCCATGTTCATTGCCCATTCATAAATTAGATTAACCCAGTGATCTCCTTCAATTGGGAGTAGCAATAGGCTATCCTAACAGAATAAGCAGTAATGTAAGATGGTTGGTCCCATAGGCTCTCTCAATCACACCCCCCACAGTTATAAAGTGCAGCTTGGGCTTTTCTCCAAAATCTATCATTACCACCAGCTGCTCTTAACACATTCATACCTCCTCGATCTGGAGTGTGAGATCCCCAATTCCAGCATCATGTAACAACCTTAAGGTCTTTTCTTGTATAAACTTCCTGTTTCTTCCAGCTGAGAGTTGCAAATGTAGACTACCGATAATGCTTGTGTTTGTGAAACTCCATACATGTACTCTTCCCATGCTTCTTACACCCGCTATTCTGGAAATCCCTTTCATTGCTGTTTTGAGATCATTTTCATTGTGTCTAGGTACTCTTTGCAACAGTATCTCTGCAGAGTTCCTCAGCAAAGGAACCACTGACGCTATTATAAGAGCGGACAAAAAGATTGAGCAAGCAGGGTCTGTTATCAGCCAGCCCTTATACTTAATGAGAAGGGTGGAAGTAACCACACCAACACTACCCAATGTATCTGCCAATACATGCAGAAAAATCCCATACATGTTATGATCCATGTGGTGGTGATGATGATGGTCATCATCATGCTGGTCATGGTCGTGGTCGTGGTCGTGGTTGTGGTCGTGATCGTGATCGTGATCCTGATCCTGATCCTCATGATGACTATGATCATAATGCCCATGATGGACACCATCATGTCCCTGTGGCTGATGATGTACATGACCACTACTGCAGACATCCTTATAATCATGATGTTGGTGATGGGGCAAATCATATCCCTGATGTTGATGATGACAGTGATCATGACTGCTGCCAAGCTGATCTTCATTTTTATGCTGCTGATAATGATCATCATGACCATTCTGGTAATGATCATGATCTTGATGCTCACAGCCATGTCCCTGATGACTGTGACTGCTGTCGTGCTGATGCCCATTATGGTGATTGTGACCTTGATCATGATCATGATACTCATGGTGATGGCAATCACCTCCATTATGCTGATGAGGACTCTGAATACGAGCATGATCCTTTAGCTCATGAAGGTTGCCATGCTCTTGCTCTCTCCCATCAGCTGCGAACTGTTTCTGTGGAAGGCCATTATCCCTATGGTTATGATGAACAATCCCACTGGCAGCGAGAGAGTGATGATGGTCGTGAAGGAGTGGTTGAGAGCTGCCATCACAGGTGACTGCTGAGAACTCCAGCTTGGCAGCTTTGGAGCTCGATTCAATAGGAGGTGATTTGTGGCTTGAATGAGATTGTGAACAGCTATGACCACCACTGCCATGCGCATGATGATGCTCCTCATGAAAAAATATCAATCCCACAATGTTCACCAGCAACCCACCAACTGAAACTAGCAACAAGCTTTCTGTAGAAATCTCTGGTGGTTCAAGAATCCTTTCAATGGACTCCAACACAATCAGCGATGCTACCAACACCAAGAGGACAGCATTTGCATACCCAGAAACCACCTCAAACCTCCCATAGCCATAGTTATACTTTGAATTCTCAGGAAGCCGGGATATGTAAGATGCATACAAACCAATTGCCAAGGCTGCACAGTCAAAAAGCATGTGGCATGCATCCGAGATCAAACCCAGACTATTGCTGAGAAAGCCATAAAAGAACTCTACTGCCATGAAACCTGTATTTATGAGGAGGAAGATGGCAATCTTTCGAGACTTCTTGTCAGATATGATGTGCTGCAAAGGCCTTCTGATCCAAGGCACATATACGAAGGAGCCATAAGTGGTGTCCCCGAGCTCTTCCCATGATAGCTGCCCTTGTAACAATGCTAGTTCTTGGACTCCAATTCCAAGGACAAGGCTGCAAAACAAGAAACCCACAAGGGAGATGTCCAGGCCATAAAGGAGCTCCAACCCACAGACACAACAAGTTACAATCCGAAAGGCCTCGAGTGAATGCACTGGCATAAGGAGCTTTTCCTCTGAATAAAACTCACTGAAGAATGCAATGACCATCCCCAATGCTACAATGCTAGATAAATGCCAGAATGAGGTGCCAAACTGCCATGGGCTCTGTCCGGCCGCCAAAACTAGTTGTAACAGGGCAAATGGAAATAAGATAGAGGCGCCCACTGAATAGGAAAGGACCTGGATGCGCTTCTTGCCTATGCTTTTCAAAGAAGCTCTGGCTCCTATAGTTCTTTGAAAAGCCGACAGGAAGCCACCCAAGATGGGTACGAAAATAGACCACACTTTGACACAATCTTTAGGCTGGTTGATTATCCTTACCCGTGTTCTGTAACTGATGTCGACTGCAATAGGAGAGCAAGACACCCTAGCCCACCCATGAGAAAGCAGAGAGGCACCCACTACAAGAGCAATCAGGCCACGTGCCTTCCTGACTGTTCCTGAGCTTTTGTTGGAAGAATCAAGCAGAACTTTGGCAGCTAACGAGCCTGCAAAATCTGCAAAGATGGTCTCCAAAGGACCACATGATTGCAAACCCTTGAAACGCAGGAGACATGAAAGGGCCAAAACGGCACCATTGCCAAGAAGCAGGCCCCATTGGGAAGCGGGGATGGGCCTACCCTTCCAAGGGCGGTAGATGATGTTGAGAAAGAGGGCAGCACATAGGAGGGCAAAGAAAGTAAAAAGTGTGAGGGGGGGAGGCATGGGGGATGTAGACAGCCATCGATGGAGGGCATAAAGGGAGAGCAGGTGCAGCAATGTGAAGAGCCAAAGGGGGCCTTTTGGCGCACGGGGGCGCTTGGATGGGGTGGGTGTGGGGGAAGGGGAGAATATGAAGCCATTGTTGGTTGGGGTTGGGGTGAAAAGAGGGTAAAATCTAGGTGTTTTGCTGCTGCTAATCTGTGGTTGGAAAGGATGGCGAGGAGGTAGAGACAGCCTGGGTAGTACTGACCTGTGTTGCGCCATGGCCTCCCTCTGCATTAAGCTCTAGGGTACAATTTCACGCAGAAACCTTAGCCCTAATCAGAAAAATCCACTCATCGGGCCTTCTCTACCAACTGCAATTTTTAAAAACGCCAATCTTAGATGTGAAATCTCTTCCCTGTTTCCTTTTCTACTTCTGCAAAAGACCCTAACCTCACTTTCTACTTCTGCAAAAGACCCTAACCTTACTTTCTTTTCTTCTAACAACCACCCTTCAGCACCATCGGATGCTACAAAATTTGAAAAGCCTCATCATCGCAATTGCAGAAACCCTAACCCTAATTACAGATCCTATGATGCCTTAACACAATTATGCCCTTAAAAACACTAACCAGTATCGGCAAGCCGTCTTTGTATGATGCATAAGATCCAGTTATTTATGATTGAAAACCCCAATTCCACAGTACACCATAGCCACTCGTTCCAAAGTACCTGTGTTTAAGCTTGGAAGATAATGGGGATTCAGAGACCCATTAGTGGTTGGCGTTCGCTGCAAGGGATCCATCTTCCTCAAAACGTGTTATTACTCCACAGTCCTGATGCCGCCCTTGTGGGTCATTTGGCCGTCTACTAGCCAAGACTCAACCTTCGCGCTCTCTCTCTCTCCCCCCCCTCTCTATATATCTTTTTCTCTCTCTAATTGTCTCATCGTGGGGTAGAAATGGCTAGTGGAAATGGCTAGTGGAATTGCCCTTGGGATGGGTTCATGTCTCTCCGTCGATTGGTCTCTCTAAATCAAAAAAGTCGACGTAAAGCGACCCCGTCTCCGTCTCGCTGTCTCACATATTGTCTCTCTAACAATTTCTCTCTCTCTCTCTCTCTCTCTCTCTCTCTCTCTCTCTCTTAGAAAAGAGAATAGATGAGACTTGAGGAGACACGCGCAAATCCTAATTGCTCTCATTAACTGGGGTCTTTGTAAGATTCAAGTGATGGGGTTGTGCAGCTCAAGCCCCTTTTGAGGATACTTTGGGAAAAAAGCATCCTCAAAAATCTCTCTCTCTCTCTCTCTCTCTCTCTCTCTCTCTCTCTCTGTGTGTGTGTGTAATTCCCTATCTCTAACACACACTCTCTCTCTCTAACTATATCTCTCTTATTTTGTTTCTTATTTTATCTATCTAGCTCTCTTCTTCTCTCTCTAACTTTCTCTCTCTGTCTCTAACTCTCTCTCTCTCTCTCACACACACACTCTAACTCTCTCTACTCAAACTCTCTCTCTCTCTCTCTCTCTCTCTCTCTCTCTCTCTCTCTCTCTCTCCAACACTCTCTAACTCTCTCATTCCCTAACTCTCTTTAACTTAACTCATTATAACTCTCTCTCTCTCTCTCTCTCTCTCTCTCTCTCTATGATTGTTTCTCTAAATCTCTCTCTCTCTCTACTATGAGACCCCTACCCCTCTATCTATGACAATGGAATCACACTAAGGGTAAAGTGATTCACTACGGGCCTCATATCACAATGTCCTAATGCTTGGCTACTCCGTCAGCTCCTCTAAATCTAACAAGAGCAATCATTACACATTATGATTCCTCCATGTGTTTTTTCTTCATAATTCTCACAAGCAAGTCACATCAAGCAGCTCCCTAAGGCTCACCAACTCCTTGATTATGAAGACAACTCTTCTATCCTTGACTGTGAATGCCATTTAATCTACTCGTCTCCATGCTTTTTTTCTCTCGTTTTAACAACACAAGGTTGTTTCATTTGGTAAGTACACTCATAATTCGGGTCCACATGGATGACACTCACACCCCACACAATAATGCATAAACATGTGTGGTACCTTCATAGGCTTCCCCAAACAAACACATATGCATCACACATGAATACAATATTCCAAACAAATAAGTAGAATTTTAATCAAAATACACCACATTCAAAGCAATGTAAACCTTCACAAGTTCAACGAGACATCACATCTCTTTGGTCGAAACTACGAGCAAGATTCCTCCAGCCACGACATATCTTGGTGGCGAGGTATTCTTAAGATTCTTCCCTTGTTGGGATCATTTCCAAGTCTCAATTCCATAAGCCAATCCAATCAACTTTTCTCAAGGTCCTTTGTGTACAAAGATTATCATTCTAAGGTCATTGGTCTACTTCTCTCAAGCTTTACTTTATGTCAAAAAATCTCTAAGGATCTTTTGTTCACTCTTAAGGACTTCTCTTCCTTATTGAAGGTCCCTTAAAAAATTACAATCTTAATTACTCAAATTCATTTCTCTTGATAATCTTCACAAATCTTAAGGATTTGGCCTCTTTGAATTAAGCACATCAATCCCTACTTTTCATGTTTTATTCACCATCAAAAGTCATTTAATTTGGCCTTAGGGCACTCAAGACTTTGCTTTTGAGATATAACCCCACACTTGATTAAGGTACTCTCAATCTTCTTGATTTAAGGGTTAATCAGGACTTTCTCTCTCTAAAAGTATGTTTTTCTTAGGAGAAATCGATCGAATCTAACCCTATTTTATAGTCACTTCGATAGTTTTGACCTATTATTGACGTTAATCCAACTTGCATACAATGTTACTTCTTTTTCTCTCTATAGAATTCTCCTTCTATAGTTTTCTCTTTCTAGAATTATTTGGTTGAAATTAAATCAATTCTCAAAAAGAGTTATAAATATTAACCCTCACAAGTCTTAAATAAGTCAAGATATTTTTTTCCATCTTAATGCTATTTTCTCTCTATAACCTTTATCTTATTTTCTCTCTATAGGCCTAGGATCACAACCCTAAATTCACAAATAACTTTTAATTCTTCTAATTAGATCCAATCACTTATAATTTATCCTGAGGGTTAATCTAGACTTGGTCTTATCTCAATCTAGAGAATTTAGACCAATTTTCTCTCTAAAAATTTGAACCATTCTAAGGATATCCCCATAATTTCATTAAATGATAAATTATTCTATGCTTAGGAATAGGCTATCGTAACATCTAATTTGCTAAGGTTCAAGATAATAAAAGGATTTCACAATTTACTAAGGTTTTGCTAAGGTCTAGGCATTAAATTAAAAGCAAAACTGATGAAGGCTAGACCTTAGAAGTCTCAGGTCTTGAAAAATGTATAAAGATTATTTAATTATGTTCTTAAGTTAGTACAATTCAAAACTATTAGTTAGTACAATTCAAAACTACTAGTTTTTAATACAAAATGTGTAAAGATTATTTAATTATGTTCTTAAGTTAGTACAATTCAAAACTACTAGTTTTTAATACAAAAGGATAAGAAAATGACAATTCATAAACATTAGAATATTGTACCTTACAACATTGAGACCCTATAGTGACCAATGCACAAAGAGGGTTGTCAATGAGAGGGAGCTTTTCTCTCCCTACTTTAAACACTCTCTCTCTAAATCTCCCCACCACCTCCCAGCCCAGCTCAGCTTAGCCCACAGCCCACAACCCAACTATTGTGGGAGGCTGACATGAACCCATAAAAATGAACCCAACTATTGTGGGAGGCTGACATGAACCCATAAAAATGATTATAATAAATATAATATTCAAAAATAAATAGAACAAACAATATACTCAATGTTGGGTTCAATCTGCCCCCACACAAGAGTGAGCCATGCTTCCTCTTGATGTACTTAAATATATTTCATGAGTAGCCTTTGGGGCTCAAAAATAGTATACTTTTACAAAAATGGCGACTTCCTCAAGAATAGTATTCTTCAAAAGTGGCTTGCTTCAAAAATAGCTTTCTTGAGCGTGCAAGCTAGGCTTCCTTTTAAAAATAGGTGTGAGCCTTGAACCTTATAAAAGTGCACATCTTGAAAATTAAAATATGCACTAGGGAGCTTTCATATGTCCCAATTAACACATATACATTGCCAATAAATATGAATAGAGTCCAAAAACATTAATGGCACTTGTCACAAAATCAAATATTATTTGTTGATATTCAAAATTTTGTCATCTCAAACTATATTTCTTCATTGTTACCAACTCGCCTCCATTATCTGGTCCAATGATCTACACTTGCATCAACTAGCCAATTAATTAATAGATTAATTGATTAAAATAAACATCCGTATAAAACTTAAAATCAACAAGACGATGTAACCAATACTTTTCCATGCATGTACTGATTCACCTGCGTACGCGTAAAGTAAGCTACGATCACTCAGGTTTAGAAAGGCGTCCCAATCTAAACCCATTTAGGAGACTTCATAACATAAAAACCTAGGAATATAAATATTCCATGAATTCTTTAAGAATCCATAATTACACAACATGGGAATATAAAATATTCCATGAATTCATTCTCAATAACATGCCTCGGGGGGGCGGGGGGGGGGGGTTGACAAGCAACTATCCTCAGCTGTCACAAAATTATCAATAATAATTTCCTTGTAAGATGCAATCAAGGATGGATAGGCAGCGATGGCATGATTAGGTAAGCATTGAGAATCTTCATTTGGGTGACCTTTATATTTGACCAAATATCTATAATAAGCATTGCCTTTTCTTTCTGGTTGTTTGCTCGTGGTCCAAAATAATCTCTGGTTCTATGATTTCTGAATCTTCATCTAATATAGGTAGGTCATCATCTACTGGATAGGCAATAAGAGGACCTCTAAATGGTTTCAAGAGACTAATGTGAAAAGAGTTATGAATATACCAATGTGATGGAATATCTAGATGATAGGCATTGTCCTTTATTTTGGTTAGAACTTTGAATAGGTCTCTCTATAAGAGATGAACCAAGTATGACAATCAATCATACATATAAAAAAGTCATTTTAAAATCTAGGGGCTAATTTAATTGCAGGGTGTTTGTCAACACTTTTGAGCCTTTTTTTCAACACAAAGCTATACATGATCACCTTAGTTGAAAGAAAATGGCTTGCATTTCTTATTTTCTTGGGTAGTATATTTTGTTTGAGATTTAGCTATTCATGTACTTACGGGTGTGATCTCTAATGAAATCATCAGCAGCGGCGGCAAGAATAGTGTGTGAAAGTCGAGAAGCAAGTGATAGTAATTTCTTACCATACACTACTTCAAAAGGATCTTTCTTATAGTTGAGTGTGGTGTATTATTGTAAGCAAATTGTAGTAAATGAAGATGTTGATCCCAATTCGCAAGTGTGGAGATTGTGTAAGACCTCAATAAATCTAAGATAGAACTATTAGTAGTTTCAGTCTGGCCATTACTTTCAGGAGGGAAATCAGAGGAGAAGTAAATTTTGGATTCCAAGTTTGAAAATAAAGCAATCCAAAAGTGATTACAAAATCTAAAGTTATGGTTAGATATAATAACTTTAGGTAGACCATGGTGTGTAAAAACATGTTTGATAAAAAGATGTGTAGCTTGTGAAAGCACACAATATCTTTTTGCATGCAATGAAATATACTTGTTTACAACAATAGTCCAAATCATATAATTTCGTGCAGAAGTAAGAGGTAAACCTATAATAAAATCCATAGATATTTATTACCAAGGACCTTCTAGAATAGGCAAAGGCATAAGTAAGCCATGCTATTTTTCATGATGTCGCTTGACTCATTGGTAAATAAGACATTTAGAAACAAAATTGGTAACATTATTCTTTACATTAGGCCAATAAAAATCATCAAGCACAACTTTGAGAGTAGTAATAATTCCCCTATAGCCAATGTAGGGTGGATTAGTTGTCTAAATGGAAGAGTCGTGCATAAATGATTTTCAAAGAAAAGAAATCCATCATGATATAAATAATTAGTAGTACGCAAGTAATTGTTAGAGTGCAATTTTAACCATACACGATGAAAAGCAGGATCATTCTCATAAGTATCACCACGCATAGCATCAAAATAATACATATGAAGAAAACAGAAGTGTTTGTAATTGAAGAACCTACTTAGTGCATCAGCTACTACCACATTTTCACGTCTACTTAGTGCATCAGCTACTATCACATTTTCTTTTCCTAGTTGATATTGAATAAGAGGATGAAAACTTTGAATAAATGATGCCCATTCAACGTGACGATCAGATATTAATGGTTGGGTGAGTAGATGTCGTATCTATACTCTGCTAGTCTATTTTAATGAGAAATTCAGAGCTCATTAAATAATGTTTCTGACCATCCTGCATGAGGACTACACCAATATCGGATCCACTAGCATCAGGGACAATAAGGAAGAATGGTCTAGAAAAATCACGTAATTGAAGCATAGGGGTATGTGTAAGAATATGCTCAAGCATGTCAAAGGATTTTTGTTAAGATTCTCCCCAACGATTTTTTTTTTGAAAAAAAAGAAGGAATGTCAAAAACATCGACTATTAGAAGGGGACCCATGCAGTGTTATCATTGTAATGGACCTCATCGGTAGCGCAGTGTCCTCTTAAAAATGTGGCTAATACTGGTCAAACTCAGCCGCCGATAGCAACGCAGACCAACGCCATGCCCACTCATTCATGTGTTAAGTGTGGTTTTGATCATCTGATCATTGTGAACGAGCTAATATTCAAAGGCTTGGAACAATATATTCCAATGGCATTACTGCATCAAGCCCAAATGCTAGTTTGAAAGGTGTGCTATCTCGACAGCTACCTTGTAAGCTGTACGATAGGCCCATAGAGTAGCATGTAATTTGTGCTCCAAATCCGTTCAAGATGCCTCTATGGTTTTAGTGAGAATTGCACACAACATCTTGCTTATGCTCTCTGCTTGGCCATTAGCTTGTGGGCAATAAGATGTAGATTTTCTATGTACCATAAGGAATTCTTTGAGCAAGAATTCTATGACTTCGTTTATGAAATGGCTACCATGATCAATCACTATCTCTAGTGGGCAACCAAAATGAGTAAACACATTTTCATAAAGGAGTTTAGATGTGGACCTTGCATCAGCTTTTTGTGTAGCTTTTGCTTCAGCCCACTTAGTAAAGTAGTCAGTCTCAAACTATAATGTATTGTTCTTGGGAACCTTTAGTTGCTCAGCTCTAATAGGTCTGACAAAGACAATGCCCCATTTTTTAAAAGGTTGTTTCAGAAATAATTGGGGTTAAAGGCATGCAATCCCTCTCTTGGACCATGGCAAACCTTTGACATTTGTCTCACAACGTTTAACAAATTTAGCTACATACCAAAGAGTGTAGGCCACCAAAGTCTTGCCAAGAGATCCTTGTGTGCAGTGGTATCAGCCTGCAAAATGTCCTCCGACTATTTCTGAATGGGCTTGTTCAAGAATGATAACAAAGTCATCTTCATAAACACATTTTTCTCATGATTTCAGCTTGACCCTTCTTATAAAGCATTCCCACTATCATTTGATAGGGTGCAACCTTCTTGATAAGGCATCTAACTTTGTCCTTATTTATAGGCCGACGATCTATAGGAAGTCCATTTACTAAGAAATGAGCTATTTCATCACTCCACTCAGGCACATGGTCAATTTGAAATAAAGGAGCATCAGGAAGGTCATCTTCCAGACCTATTGGTGGTTCTTTTTTTGGTACTCTTAAAAGATGATCAGCATGTACATGTAATGAACCCTTTCTAACTGTGATTGTGAAGTCAAATTCCAAAGGAATAAGTAACCATCTAGTGATGCATCCTATAGTGCAAGGTTTATTCACCAAATATAGTAATGCTTGTTGATGGTCAATAAAGAAAACAAACTGTGGTGGCTCCGTTTGGTATCCTTAAAGGATGATCAGCATGTACATGCAATGCACCCTTTCTAACTATGACTGCTGTGAAGTCGAATTCCAAAAGAATAAGTGACCATCTAGAAATGCATCCTATAGTGCAAGGTTTATTCACCAAATATAGTGATTCTTGATGGGTTCAATAAAGAAAACAAATTGGTTAGCCAATAAATAATGCTTGTAATTCTTCACAGCATAAACCATAACTAGTCCTTCTCTTTCTATTGTTGTGTAATTGTGCTCAGCATCATTAAGTTGACAACTAGTAAAGCTCATAGGGAAGTCCATGTTGTGATCCCTGGGCTGGGCTAGTATACATCTCTGATGGCAAATGCTAATACATCGATGTGCACATGGAAAGCTAGATCCCAATTTGGAGCTCTTAAGATTGGTGCACTAGCTAAATCCTTTTTTAGCTTCTCATATGCCCGTTGGCGTTCACTTGTCCACTCAAATATAATTAGGAATTTATACAATGGCCGGGCAAATACGGCATATAAGAAGATAAACATTCTGTAATAACCAATATGGCCCATGAATCTTTGGACTCCTTTGTAATTTATCAGGGGTGGAAGTTCTAATATTAATTGGATTTTTCTCTCATCTGTGGTTTTACAAAAAAAATGTCCTATAATGATTCCATGCTTCACCCAATACTGACATTTCAATGGGTTTAATGAGATGCAATACAATCTACATCTCCCAAAGTCTTGTCTTACAAGTGAGATGTTCTTTCCATTTTGAGTGCACACACAAATCATCAATGCATATTTCTAAGCTCTTTTGAAGAAGATCCTTGAAAGCTATGCTCATTAAGTGTTGGAAAGTGGCTAGGGCATTAGTTAGGCTGAATGGCATGACATGATATGCATAGATTCCCCATTCCATAGAAAACATTGTCTTATGTTGATTTGCTGGATCAATCACCACTTGGTTATATCTTGAGAAACCATCTATGAAGTTATAAGCTTATTCACAAAACTAGTCTCTCTAATACATGTTCTATATATGGGAGTGGATAATGATCTCGAACTGTGGTGGCATTAATCTTTTTGAGGTTTACACACACTCTGAGTTTTCCATTCTTTTTTGGAACAATCACTATGGGGGATACCAATCTATGTGTTCTATCTCATAGATAAATCCTAAATCAATGAGCTTGTCTAGCTCCTCTTTGACCATTTGTCCATATTTGGGGTTTAAGTTGTAGGTTCTTTGTTTAGTGGGTTTTATACCATATGTTCAAGGAATGGTGTGTTCAAGAACTCCCTTAAAGGAGTGACCAAACCAATGAGCTTCATCAACTCATCGAGCGTGCTTCAGAGATTCATACGAGCAGGGAATCCCCTCCTAAAGCCCAAATTGATGTTCAAAGTACTAATGCGGATAACACCCTTTGAGCCAACATGAAGAATCTTGCCAAAGGTCTCTTCTACCATGGAGTCCAGGCAACAATCATATGTGCCATATCCTCTACTACATGAGTGCCCCAATGCCCGACTTAGCGAAGATGCTACCAACGGGAGGTGAAGGCACTTTCTGGGAAAATGTGGCGAGGCACACCAAACTGGCAAACCCACACTTGGCTGACCTGTTGGAAATCTGCATCATCACATTTATGATTAGTATTATTTTTGTAGGTGGCACAAGTAGCATCTAGTACATACATGGGGTGGATACACATCAATAGTAATAGATGATACCAACCCCCACCTTGTGGACTTTGGAATATAGCCTGACTGGTGAAAGGAGTATCTCACATTGCTAGAGTACAGCTTTTAGTACCAGTGCTCCTTGCTGCTAACACAAAGAGTAGACCCCCTATATATGCTAATCAAAAGGCAACTCGCTCCTTTATAGTTCCACGAGGCAAAGCAACAGGATTACCATGTATGCTATAACATCCCTCAGTTCTTGCCATCAACATTTCAAGATAGTACTAGTCAAAGAAATGAAATGTTGACATGGATACAAGCATGGCGCAGAATACCAGATCCTCCCGACATAGTGGCTGCATAAGATTTTTGAAGATCATGGTTCTTATCAATCAACCAAAGGAAAGGTATGATGGGATATGAGGCAGAGCAGTGCTTTGATATGAACAGATGCCCGGATGAACACGGAATGATGCTTTATTATCATCTCCTAAGGTGTCTACCAAGATACATACATGTCACATTCGAAGACGTAGACACCAGGTTCTAGACATCACAAGAAGAATCCCAAAGAACCCTCAAAAATCTTCAATCATGCTGTAAATTCTACTGACATGATTTCGGCAACTAGGTATTTTGATCGAGGTAAAGGTTCTAAGGGCAGAACCTACATCAGGTAGGGGGGTATTAATCCTGTTTTGGATCAACAAAGATGATCCTCCATTTGAAGACATTAATAAGTGTTATGTAAAGGCACAAAGGCACTATAAAGGTAATACATCATGAGATACTGGCTAACGAAGGCTTTAGTTAGTAAGTTTTGGACACCCAAGTATGAATAAGGGCCAGTTGTATATAAGGCAATGGAAACACACAATCCCCCTTTCTGCTATGAGAGATGTTGTCTTATCTTCTATATGAAAGAGAGTGTGTGTGTGTGTATACTCTTGTGCATATGCCTCTTCTATTCTTGTGTATGGGAGAGTGAGAGGAAGATTGCCTTACATTGTGTGAACGACTCCACGGTGATAGAGTGGAGGTGGAAATTGGAAGATTGGAGATTCCAAAAGTGAGCTTGGAGAGCCTCAAGGGACGTGAGCTCATACCATTGGTAAGTACGCCATGATGGTTGTTGTCTATTGCTTCTTCCAGTTTGTGAATGTGTGGAGTTCTCTTATGAGGTGCAATAGGGCCATTTACAAACCAATTTCTATACTAAAAAGGCCACAGAAAGACCCAATTCAGGAGCCTCCAGTGGAGATCTTGTGCTCCCCTGAACCATTTCACACAAACCACACTTTATTTGAGTCAATTGTGGAACCACCCCAGTGGAGAATCATGAAATTCCTCCAATACCACCACATACAATCTTCTCAAAGGTGATCGGTGATGACTTTATATCATCCCCTTTAGAGCCAAAGTCTATGAAGGATGCTTTAGTATGTTTAATGTATATGATTGTAGGTCCTAGCCCACCTTGAGTGAATGTGAGTACCAACCATGGGATATAGCAGGTCTCCAAGCCTTCGTGTCCTTGAAAATCCGTGTCCTAATAAGTTCTCTTTTGAATGGTAACACACAATTATGGAGAGACTTATCGGACTAGATGAATGGTAATTTAAGAATCCATGTGGAAGAGCCAGATGAGCTTGAACCATTTCCAATGGGACAAAATCCATCTGAGCCTAAGACAAAACATAAATATCTGAAAGTTCCCATGAAAAAAATGAGAGCATGATGAAATGAATGCCATATTACCTGTCATGTATAACGGGAAGCAAGTTACAACAATCTTGGATGGTGGTGCTGGTGTTAGCATAATCACCAAGAACTGCTAGAGCAGACTTGGGGAAGCCCACCACTCATAGACACCAGTTTCGTGGTGGTCAAACTAGCTGACGGTAGCATAGCACAACCAATGGGTATACTTGTAAATGTGAAGATATCAAGACCTTTGGTATCACATTTAGCCACACATTATGGTAATAAACTTTCAAAGATAAGGGTCATACACAATGATCCTTAGAAAATCGTACATGAGAGAAGCCCGATTAGTGAATGATTGGGATATACATCCAAAAAGGAGGTCAAACATTAAAAGTGGACCTCAATTTTTGCAAAACACACCCTATGAGTCGAGGAATAAGAAGAACTGGTATCTTACTCAAGGAGTATCAAGATGTTTTTTTCCTGGAAATACACATATATGAAGGGAATTCCTCCAGAAGGGGTCTTGTCATTGAGGAGTGTGGAGATGGCTGCCTCCTGTGCATCTCGAACAACTGCTAGTTCTATGTATCTTTGGTCGGCTTCTTCTCCTCGACCTACTGCTGTAAGTGCTCCTGAGGTAAGTTACCTTTTGTTCCAAGGCAGCAATTTCTTCCTTTAGCTTGTGGATCTAGCTGATGTACCCCTCTTCTTTGACTTGGAATGTGGTGTGAGCGTCCAGCTGTGCTACCGTGTGTGTTGAACCTCTTTCTCTTTGGTGTGTGCCACCTCCTTTTGAATTTTTTCCTTGGCTTGATCTAATTGAACTTTGAGCTCTTCATTCTCCTTCGTTGTTTGGACTATGGTCTTACTCAACAGCCGATTGTGCCCTTCCATGGTTGTGAGCTTTGCTTCCTGTTCTTCGGCATCCTTTAAGCTTTTAATGATGACATCCTTGTGCATGATGTCGGCTATAGCTAATTGGTCTTTGAGGGTTACACCTGGTTTATCTTGTATTGGATCTTCTTCCATAAGTTTGCATGTCTGTCATGTTGTAAATGAGTGGTGAGAAGGTGACGCCACACTCTTTGTTCTTGTGACTATAAAGATGAGCCAGTAGAGGCTGAACTGTCTGCTTCATGGAACTGGAATTGTAGAAAGTTGTTCAGACCTTCCATACTCTCTTTGAGGAATGTACCTACATCCATGAGCATCTCCATATAGTCTAAGAAGGACCTTGCACCTTGGATGTTTTCAGACATTAGTGAGAAAAATCAAACTCCTCATACTTCCTGATGTTAACAAGTGATGAAGAATCCTCTATAGAAAGCTTCATGTTCACTTCCATCGGTGTAGACACAGGCTCGTACTTTACCATCCCAAATGCTTTGAGAATCTCCCAAGCATACTTTTGCTATAAAATGAAGATTTTATCTGACTCTTACTAGACCTTAATCCCCAAACATTAATGCATAAGACTCAAGTATATCATCTCAAACTCATGGCGGCTCAGCATATCCTTTATCTGTTGGATCATCTCTTCATTGTCACACCTGAAATGTTTAAGTCATCTACATACAAGACAACCAAAACAATCTTGCCTGCCTTTTTAGAACATACAGGTTAGCATTAAAAGCACTACTTAGAAACCCAATATTTTTTGAAAAATTGGTATATCCTGTGATACCATGCCCTTGGGGCCTGTTTCAGCTAGTACAATGCCTTCTTCAGCCTGCAAACTTTGTTTTCTAATTCGGGCATCTAAAAAATTGGTGGCTGAGCTACATATACCTCCTCCTTGAGATGGCCATTCAAAACATCCATGTGAAAGATGCGCCACTTTTTATGAGTAGCCAAGACAAGTACCGCCCTGATAGTTGTCATATGAGCTGTGGGAGCAAAAGTTTCATCAAAGTCGAAACCCTCTACCTGTGCAAATCCTTGTGCTGCCACCCTAGCTTTGCATTTTTCAAGTGAGCCATCAACCTTATACTTAGCTTTCCAAACCCATTTGGTACCAATTACCTTTCTGTTTGGTGTGGAGAATCTTAACAAAACCACTATACCATGGTTTGGAACACTCATACTGGCATGCTATTTTGTAAGACATAATACTCTGGTGTAATCTCAGTTGGTTCCTCGTAGTAGTTGTTATTCACTTCTTCAATCAACACCTGGTTGATCTTGTCTTGTGGTGGCTATGGTGGTAGAATAGGTGGTGGTAATCGTGACATGTCCTACATCTTGAACATTCCTCTTGGTAATTAGGACGTATTCAGCTGCCCTGCAACCACGTTGGATTGCAATGGTAGTGTTGGTAAGGCTAGAGGCACTCTGGGTGTTGGCAAGTGTGCTAAAGGCTAGATCCTTGGGTACCTACACATGCTAGTATTGTGGTTTCCTAGTCTTTGACAATGAGCACAATAAAGTAACCGCCTCAGTATTAGGTGGGGACATTCAGTGCTCGTATGATTTTGTCTAAAGATTGAGCACCAAATCAAGTCTCTTCGGGGATAGAGATGAGCATTTCCTGATGCTTCTCTCCCATCCCTGACTTTTAACTTCTCAAATATAGCTTTGATGAGTTCTTCAACTATCATGTTGCCAACTTGCTTGTTCTTGGATCCCGCATCCTAATAACTAGAGACTCATGATGCTACTACCACTAAAGCTGCCTTGGCATCTTCTGGTTGTTGCGACAACTCAAGCATATTATCTTCATATTCAATGGCCAACTTACAGCACGTATGCAGAGTAGTCAGTCAAGCTAACACCAAATAATCATGCATCTTATGATCTTAGACTCCTCTCTAGAAACAAGGCAATAACTGATCACCAGTTAGCCTTTCCTTGGCTTTGCATCTTGAGTTTAAGTGCTTGAGTCGAGAAACATAATCCCGCATGGATTCGTTTTCTTTTTGCTTTATCTTATGGAGTTAAGCCACAGGAATCCACCTATCACCACTTCAAGCAAAGCTTGGTATGAACACATTCTTAAGCCATGTGAAATTGACTTTATCTTTAGGCTTTAAGGTTTGATACCATTGGTGAGCTTTCCCTTCTAAAGTTGGAGAGAGAAGGAATGTATCATAGTCATGTTTCTCACCAGCCCACATGTTTCACATGTTAACTCAAAGATCTCTATATGTGTTGGATAGGGCCCCCATCTCCTGAGAATTTTTGCACGAGTTTTGAAATAATGTGTGGCTTCATCTGAGATGGTATGGATTCAAGGGTCGTGTCTAGTTCCCTTACCATGCCTCTACCCGTTTCTGCGGCCATACTCAATAAATCCACCCTTGTGACTGTATTTAGATCTGTGTGGGGATCTATTATTGGCCTTCGGGGAGCTACCCCCCCTTCCTAGACCTTGTCCTCTATGTGCCTAGTTCCATCTATCCAGTCCAAGTCTATGGCTAGGTCCGAGAAATTTCTCATCACCTAGCGGCCTAATCGTGCCCTTGTTGAATTAAGAGTTCCATGTTTTGCAAGAAGGTGAGATTATTGATCATTTTGTTTATCTCCTCTCTAGTGTAGGGCCGATTCTCTCCTATGGTAGATGCCCTAGGTAGATTGTCCACTTCTTAGAGGTCTTTCTCTGCCTTGGGCTCCTTATTTATGGGTTCTAGGGCTGGTATTCTTCCGTCTATCATTCCCATCCCCGTGTTAGCCGTGGCTTCTCTAGATGTTTCTGTTTCCTTGCCACGTGGCCGTAACATATTCAAATTACCAATCTTCCTCTGTTCCATCATCAATCTTTGCGTATCGAGCTCTTGCCTTTACAAGCTCAGAATTCGCACTTGATGCTTTGCTACTGCCATCTTTATGTCAACTTCTAATTCCTCAGATGTGGGGAAAAAGATTTGACATGTCTGGGCAACATTTTCCTTGTCCCATCTCACCCTAGGAGTCAATCCACTTGGTCTCAAGTGGTTAGTGTTTTTGGGTCCATATGTTAGGGATGTATGTGTTGGTAAGTCCAGTTTTGGACAATGTCCCGCACTTGTTGATGGGCCCATGCCCGTAGACTGTGCTTCATCTTCTGTGCTATGTTGGAGACCAAAAACTCCCTTGGCCATGTGTCAAAGATTCCACTGGACCTTACCGGGGAAGGTCGTTTCCCTTCCTCTCCAAATGGAGAACCTTAATCCTTCCTCCATAGATTCTTCACTACTAGTTTTTGGACTGGTAAGATTTCTCCAAGCTATAACCCAATTGAGTACTCGTCGAGCAACGTGAACCAACACTTCTCTGGTAGGAGGAACCTGGGTGATTAGATACATTACCATTCGGGAGTAAGTTCGTCTCCAATAAGTTCCTCTGACCTTAAGTGCATGAGAATACAATTCAACATGATAACTCACTACTCCAATCGTTAAGCTTGGATTTCTGCGGACTGATGTTTCATGTCGTGAAATAGTAGACTATGTTTCATGTCATGAAATAGCAGATTGTGTTTCATGTTATGAAATGGATTTCACACCGTGAACAACTTGTGTTTTAGGCTTTGAATTTTTAATTTAGAATTACATTAATCAAAGTCAGGGAGACTCCTATAATGCACATGTGACCCTGTTTTACCTTTGGTCTGACAATCCTTTACTCTATGAATAGCCCTTTTCATCTCATGAAATAGCACACTGTGTTTCACATCGTGAAACGTAATTTATGTCGTGAATTATTTTGTTACACTTTCACGAGATAAGACTTTTCCATTTTCTTGTGTCAGTCATGTTAGGATAAGACGCACTAACTTTAGTAAGGCAATTCCTTGAGTTTGCTTGTGTCCATGGCTCCTGTTGTTTTGTTGGAAGTAAATGCCGCTCTGGATCTTGTGTTGGTTTTGGGTACCCATACTTTTGCATTTCCTTGATAGTAACCCTACGCAGCTGGTAAGTCTCTTCTTACCCACCTCTTTTGAATGTCAAGTTGTGTTTAGGCATTCTTGGGTTGCTGCTTTCTCTCCCTGGTTTGATCCCCTTGGCTCTTGCATGTAGCTTTGTGTCTTTACTCGAATACCCATGAGGTTTTGTCCCTATCATAGTATCCTTGGGCTTGAAGCTGGAATTTGGGAACCCACTATTGTCTGACGGGATACATTTGCTACCTTTTTTGTGGCCCTCTTGAATGGTAATAATGCTAAGGTGGACGCTTGTTCTATTGATTCTTCTGCTTTACTTGGCATTGGCGGCTCCATGTTGCATGTGACTGTCTACTTTCCCTTATTTAATGAACTCCATAATGGGATGGTCATGGTATCATTGAGTTGTACTATACATTTTTCCCATTGGATGTTATAGTTGCTGGCGCAAATCCAGGATCATCCAAGAATTCTCTCCTCTACCATGGTTCCTACATGGAAAACAAATACCTTTCCAACCAAGGGATTATTTTTGATGGAGATGTTTATATTCAAAAATCCCATTATTTTTGTGTAACTGATAAATGCCCAGTGCAAACTTGTACACTAGTTGCCTCTAGGTGGGGTTTGTTTAGAGCTATGCATGTTTCATAGAAAATCAAGTTATGACTTAATCCCATATTAATCAATGCAATGCTCTTTCATTAGGAACTCAATGGAGTCTTCTTGGGCCCTTTAATTTGGATGTTTAGTGAAATGCTTAAAATGCTAATCCATCTTTGACCAAGCCTAGAGGCCTCATCCTAAAAGCATATATTTGATTTTTCACAAAAAATAAGAAAAATGAAAAAAAGGAGATATTCTTAGATCTGGCCACCTAAGTGACTTTAATGCTTACTTTTGGGCTGTCAGTCAGTTATCATAGCCTCTCTACCTTTTCGAACTCCAAACATTCCAAAAATTCGTCACTTTCTTCCCCCCTTTTTTGTGTGTGCACCAGATCTCTTTCTCTCTCTACATCCTCTCTCTAAAATGCCCTGCACTCCTTCTCCATGAAAAAAAACATCTTTCTCTACTCCAAAAGCCATAGCTGGCAGATCTGTACTCCTAAATGAGCCTTCTCTCTCCAAACCCACAGTAGTAGCCATGGCTTGCAAAGGAAGAAGCTTACCATGAGCATTCTCTCTACAATACTTGGTCCTCTCTCCATAGCTAGCAGATCTGTACTCCTAAATGAGCCTTCTCTCTCCAAACCCACAGTAGTAGCCATGGATTGCAAGGAAGAAGCTTACCAGGAGCATTCTCTCTACAATACTTGGTTCTCTCTCCAAACCCACAGTAGTAGCCATGACTTGCACAGAAGAACCTTTTCATGATGTATTCTCTCTCTCTATATTGCTTAGCAGCCATAGCTTGCACTAAAGAAGCTTCCCATGATGCATTGTCTCCTTTGCATTTCCTTCTCACCATTGCCAACCCTCTCTATGTTTGTTTGGCTCCCTTCGTGGCTTCTTTCTCTATCCACAATGCAGTTCTAGAGAAGCAACCCTCATCTCCATTCTTCCCATTATTTTTTGATTCTATATCCTGCTCCTTCCACTCCTATTCAACCCAAGCTTACAAGCCTACTTTCTTGTAGATGGCACTACAAGGCATCACTAACAAGCCTACTTTCTTGTAGATGGCACTACAAGACATCACTAATAAGCCTTCTTCTAAGATCCGCCTTCAGGTTGATTTGGAGATAGAATACACAACCCTACGCAGTAGGCATGTTGCACCCAATATTTCATACGATCAGCTTCGAATGCAAGGAGCAAAGGCCATTGATATTTGGATTGATGGAAATCTTTATCCACCATGTCCAATATCTGGTGCCCCTCCACCATTCAAAAGCATTACAAGTTTTTTGAAGTTTGTTGGTGATGGTTTCAATGGGCTTCTTGGCTATTGTAGGAGATTACACATGTTGTGGCTAGATGAGGCAGTTGGAAAGAGGCAAACACAATTTGCCTTCGACCAGCTTCAAGCGGCGTCGACTAAGCAGATCAATAGTTTGATGCAGAGGATTAAAGAGCTCTTAGAGGAGCTTGAGGTGCAGAAGAATAATTTAGCGGATCGTGTGCGCACAATAAATCAATTTACCGATAATTATGTTCGTCTTCAACATTCCACTTGTAATCTTCGGCGTCGTGTTCACCATTTCACTCACCTTCCCATTGGATATCATGTAAGGCAAAGAAAACGTAAAGCTGTTGGGTTACTTTCTAAGACAGCAGGCGCATGCAAGAGGTGTATTCAAACAACCAGGTAAATTTTTTTGTAGGAATTATAGCAACTTTGAGAAGCAATTAATGAATAAAGCATCTCTCATGGATGACTCTTGCGATTGTAGGGCATGTGCAACAGCTATACTAGGATGTAACAACGCTGAGGACAATGTTAATGTCTCCCTTCTTCAGCATGTCCTTCAGGAGAAGAATATCATGGAAATGATAACAGGAATCACATTATAAAGCAAGAGGGGTTTATTTCAAAAATACAAGACATGGAGGTGGAGCTTCAACAGGAGGAACACGTAGGGTGTACTTTCCTCTATTCGACTACATGCTGGAGCAGTGGTCTTGACAAAGGACAGAAAATCAAACCCTACACAAGACAACCCTAATAAAATTTGCATGGGTGGCAAGACACTTGCTATCAAACCACTTGGGTTCTCATAGCCACACTAACTTTGAAATTTGGAAGAAGATATGTGATGTTACAACATATCGAGGAAATGATGCCAGGCTTGGCCTAAAACGTGCACGTGTATGGGAGGTTTGTGATAAAATGGTCGATCTTCTAGAGCGACCTCACCTGGAAGACCATGGTATTGAGGCACTTAAACAAGCCACTTGTATCTTTACAGAAGAAATGGTTGAGGCATGGGGAGAAACACACATTACTCACTACATGGTAATGTTATATTTCTTGTGTCCTTGTAGTATGTTCTTCATACTGTTTGTTGACTTTTTGTAATTTTCTATGCAGCATATATTGTATGCACATGGGCCATACTTTCTCGATAGATATGGCTCTTTAGCACTTTGGAGCAATCAAGGCATGGAGAAATCACATTACCAAGCAAAGGCCGTGTATTTTAAGGGCACTCGCCATGGTGGTGGCAAAGTCAAGAGTACTGCGCTCCATGAAATGTTCAACTGGTTCTATCGCATTTTGGTTGGCAAAAAAAGGCAGAAATCTCGCGGTAATTTGTCTCTTAGGCATCAAATAATGAAAACTGTTAATGCAAGAAGAACTGAAGGATACAACTGATTAAATGCTAGGGAGAGACTACGGCAGTGGGTAGCAAGTAAGCGTCAGTGTGGTTCCTCATGGCTTAAACTCTCTGATTATAATCTTTTTGTGTTTTTAAATTTTCTAAAAGTTTTAAAAAAATATATTTATAGACATATTTAAGTCATTTTTCATTTATAACCACCACATTTCAATTTTTTCTTTGTGCTCTACTCTCTCTTGCCCTCCCACTATCTCTCGCACACGTACATACCTAGGCCATGCCAGAAGAACAGGAGCAAGACAAGCGGTTTTTCGATCAACTCGACCCACTACTTGCTGCTACAGCAAAAAGGACAAATCTACCTATAGTAACAGAGCAAGAGGCAAAGGAGATGAGAGAAGAAGAGCGCAGGAAGGAGGACGAAGAAGCACAGCGCAGGAAGGAAGCTGAAGAAGCAGAGCCTAGTGGAGAAGCGAAAGAAGAGCGGTGTCGAAAAGAAGCCGAGGAAGGTCAAGGGCAACCACCCGAGATTGTTATTGAGGCCGACACCCTAGAGCAGCTAGAGGTTATCTTACAGAACAGGTCGAGCTCTTGTCCTATGGCATCACGAAAGATACCATTGACAAAGAGTTTGCTCTTGTGAGGGCGGCTTGGGAGAAAGAAATGCAAAAGAGACAGCACCCATAGAGGACGCAAGGAGGGTAAGCCAAGCACAGCCACCCACCCACAAGCAGCCACAACATCCAGACGTCCAGTCAAGACGTGTGGCAAAAGAATGGAGGGTAAGTTTCGAGACCAGCTAGAAGAGGAAGAGCGTGCACAAAAGAAAAAGAAGTTCAGGTCTGAACGACCACCATGGGAGAATCAAAGACCACCACCGCCTCCACTGGTTACAAAGAAGAAGAGAAAATGGAGGCCAGGAACAGTCGCGCTACGAGAGATTAGGAAATATCAAAAAAGCACAGATCTTCTCATCCCCAAGGCACCATTCTCTCGACTGGTGAAAGAAACAATGGAATTATTTACTGACAGGGTTGACCGCATACAGAGCACAGCTCTTGAAGCTCTTCAAGAAGCTCCTGAAGATATTGTAGTTTTCGTTTTTGAAGACTCAGTGCTGTGTATGGTACATGCCAAGAGAGTCACTTTGAAGCCTGTAGATATGGCCCTAGCCCTACGCCTACGTTTAGAGCATAGCCTTCTACCTCAATAGGCTAACCCACTTTGTAATTCTCCCTAACTTTTGTAATGTTCCCAAAATCCTTTGTAGCATTTTCAAACATTAATGGAAGCTTTTTGAGTTGTGTTAAATTTTTTGTTGAGTCTAATTTTTTTTGTATGCTCAGTGCCAATGAACATTTCATTAAAAAAAATATAAAAGCACTATACACACAGGAAAAAACACACACAAACACACACACACATATATATATACACATATATATATACACACACACACACACACACACATATATATATATACACACACACATATATATATATATACACACACATATATATATATACACATACACACACACACACATATATATATATACAAAAAAGGTAGAGTCTATAAAGTCACCTAGAGACCTTTATTAAGGGCCTTATGAGTCTCACAAGACCAAAAAAATAAAAAAATAAAAAAATAAATGCCATGTGCGTTACGGCGCGTTAATCGCCTGTTTGACCAGGTCAAAATGCAGATTTTCGTGCCGTAGCGCACATGGCCATTTTTTAATATTTTTGATTTTTTTTTTGGTCTTGGGATGCCTATAGGGCCCTTTAGGTACCCTAATAGCCCCAAAATCTTATATATTTATATAAGATATTATATATATATATATATATATATATATATCTTATAATAGCCCCAAAATCTTATAATATCTTATGTCTTTTATATATATATATATATATATATATATATATATCCTATATATCTTTTATATATATATATATATCCTATATATCTTATATATATATATATATATATCTTTTAATAGCCCCAAAATCTTATATATATATATATATAGGTACACACACACACACACACACACACACACACACACACATATATATATATATGCGCACACACACACACACACACACACACACACACACATATATATAGATAATCACGATCACATTTAAAATGAATCCTAAACAATATTTTCTATTAACACATGAACAAAAGCTTGAAATTGTGAGGCTTGAAATGGTATATCACAAGTACGCCAGGAAAAATCACAACTTACAATGCACAACAAAATTTTTTTATTAAACTTGGAAGAGGTTTGCATTACATCTTTTTAATAAGTTCTTGGAAGAGCTCAGGAGAGAGAGTTCTAGAGGCTGGTTTCTGGCCTAAGCTTTGGAATATATCACTCGGCTTGTTGATTCCTTGAGCCTGAGAAAGGGCACAATGGCCTAAAACTGAGCCGGGATGCTTGCCCGTAAAGCAATACAAGGCAGCTTCCCTAGCTACCAAAATACATTTATTTATGTTTGAGGCTAAGGGGTCCTCCGACAAGACTGCACTAAGTGCTTTACATTTTAGGAGCTCGGCATAGGCGATCTCTGAATAGTCTAAATGAAAAACCCGCACTATGTCGGCTCTGAGGGCAGGTATGTAGTGCCAAAGAGATGCACCTTGACCCTCTGACTTTGGCCGCGTTCCTCCTATGCGCATAGCAAACTTGTCCACTTCAAAAGCAGTCTATCAACATGTCAATATAGAAGTTAGGAAGCATGAAATGATACAACTAAAAGTAATTTGCTTTACAACTAAGAAGTTAGGACATACCTCAGTTGCATCGTCACTTGCAACTAGTTGCTCATTTGTCAAGTTTATGCTTCCTTGGTCTTGATCAGCAATCAAGGGCATGTGTGGTTCAAAGGCAGCTACGCTCTCATAGAATTGCACATCTTGCTTTATTTCAACGAGCGCTTTGGCCACTACATCTTCCAAGGAACTGCTACCAATATCGTATGCAAGCGCTTTTGTGAGGTTGTCATCTTCAAAAGAGATTTTCACTTTCCCTTTGTCTTGACCCCCAACATTCATGGCAATAATAGACAGTGCCTCATCCTCGCGAAACCCGAGTGTCTTGGCAATGTCATCCAGAAACAAAAAGTCTTTCCCATCAATAATGATGGGATGCAAAGACATGACAACAAGGTTTGGGACCTCCTCAAGTACTTCATCGCCCTCTAGAAGTAGGTCCGGAACCTCCTCGGGGACATTCTCTTGTAGAGCCACCAATGCCATTGAGGTCTCCCATTGTTCTGTAACATTCTCTTCCTCAGCATGGGCCTCTTGGACCTGCTCCATTAGCTTTGCTTTGCCCTTTTCTTTTTCCTTGCCACTTTCTTTCGCCACACCCTCTTGTAACAGAAGGACCAAAACCATGTCCCAGCTCATGAAAGAAGTGTCGATGTTGCCCATTTGTAGATCCAAGAGCAAGTCTTCCTCCGCATTCCTGTAGTCCTTTTCTGTGAGGGATTTTAAAAACCTTGATAGGCGGAATCTAAAATTCTTGTCTTCCCTGATGTACTTGATGAGGTCAACCGGAACCCAAAGGCCCTCATCACCCTCAAACATGATGGAGTACGTGCTCATGTGTTGATCCATATACTCAATGACATCTGTAAAAGCATCCGCGTGTAGATGCATTGTTGCACGCACATCAATTGCTCCCTCAAACATAGGGACGATCTTGTCAACCCTATGAAGTAGCTCAAGCTTTCCTAGCTGTGCAATAAGTGCGTCAAGTAGAGGTGCCATGACTATGAGTGATTGCAAGAAAGAGGTGTCTCCATTGTGTTGAACAACTTTTTTATCCCATGCAGGTCATAAGAAATAAGTGAGAGCTCTCTCGCCCTTTGCAATCCATAAAGTTGGGGTGCGATGTGTGTCACTTGTACGGAATAGGTACACAAAGAGGTGTAGAGGTATGAAGCAGGTTATGGTTGCTTTGTGAGATCCATATGTGCACTTCATAGCATTTTGCACCTTGCTTTCGATCTGCAAACAAGCCATGGCCACTGAAGCATTGTCTAGAATTGGCCATTCAATAGATGTGAGAGTTGGTGTAGGTTTTGGAACTAATTTTTCAGTACCATTTGCTGTCGTGGGAACCACATATGTATCCTCATAGAAGAAGATGTTTCATGCAAGAAGTTGTGCAACTGGACACCCTCCAAAGATTAAACTACCAAGCTCCACATGGTATGCTTCAAAGGTTCCTGAAATTGCCTCCATAGGCTCCCACTCACTATAGTTTGAGGGAAAAATATCTACGCAGAGGAACCCGAGAACAATCAAAGCAGTGCTCAGTATACCATTACAATTGATTTAAAAACAAGAATATAAAGTGGTGAAATGACTTACAATTTGCAGGAAATCATTGACGTTGGTCATGGTCTGCTAGTGTCAGCTCCGTTGCCTTGTAAACATGTCGGACCTTGGCTAGCTTTTTTCCATCACGATCTTGTTTGAGCTCCAATATCCGCCCTTTCCAATGGCGACTTTGTATATCAACGTATCACTTTGACACCTTGTGGGTTCCTCTTGTACTAGGCTGCATCGTAATCCAATTCCACTTCTCGTACTGTTTGATGTTCCAGTGCCCATCCTCATCTTGACCACTGCTACAAGAGAGAGATTGAATACTGATCGGAGGCCGTCGAGCTTTAGAAGAAGACATCAGATGTATATATTAGGGAGATTATAAACCTTGATGGCAAAGGAAAATAGAATGGTGAGGAAAAAACTTAGACTAGGGAGATGTACATAAGAGAAGGAGTTGTAGAGCAAGTTCCAAGGGCTTGGCTATGCTATTACTGCACTTTGAAAGAGGATATTAGAGGGGGTGAGAGGAGACAATGAGTAAGATTATGAGAGCCAAAGCATTTGCAACTCAAGCTTCCATAGCTTGGCTCTGCTGTTACACTCTAAAAGGAGGTTGGACAAGGTAGAAGGATGAAGTAAGGAAGTGTAAGTGAGGTTCAAACTTCCATAGCTTCTGAGAGGAGGTTGCAGATCAAGCTTCCATAGCTTGGCTCTGCTGTTACACTCTGTAAAAAGAGGTTGGACAAGGTAGAAGGATGAAGTAAGGAAATGTAAGTGAGGATCAAACTTCCATAGCTTTTGAGAGGAGGTTGTAGATCAAGCTTCCACAGCTATAGATCTAGGTTTGTGAGTGAAGAGAGAGGTAGAACAAGAGGTAGATAGCTAAAAGAAGTAGTCTAGAGAGTGAAAAACGCCCTGCTATGAGAAAGGGGAAAGAGAGAGCGTTTTGGAGGGAAGATGGGAGAGAGGGATAGTGGAAAGTGAAGGGGAATGTGCATTGAATGCAAGATAATGATGGGAGCTCATTTTTGGGCCTCTATCACTTTAGAGACCTTACTTAATGATGGCTGCAGCTATCCTTTTCTATAAAAAATAGAGGAAAAATTCATATATGTATAAATTTTTTGAGTTTTAGGTGATTTTAAAAATTAAAAAAGAGCCTATTTAACCTATTATTCTAAGTTTGACCACTACCTTCTAGGCTCTTACAAACCATTGGTTTCAGTCCACATGCAATCTCCCTATTTGTCTATTTCTTAATCACCTCCATTAGGCAATGGCAAATAAAAGGGCCCAAAAAGACTCCATTGAGTTCCTAATGTGTGTGACTACCCTTTGCAGAGACATTTACAATGAGGTGTGCCGGCTCAATATCCAGGTCATCCTCTTCAAGCAAGGTGAGTAAAGCCATGTTCACACGTAGAGTTCTCCCTTGTAGTTTCTGTTTTGCTCTGGATTTCCTGTCCTTGGCTTCCTCTTGAGCTTGTCTGATTTTTTCCTTCACTAGCTCTTTCTTTTGTTTTAGAATATGCTGTTGTTTAAGCATTTCCTAGGTCAGAGGTCCATAATATTTTTTGAGATTACTTCCATTGATATATCCATCCATTTCTATCCCATTGACGGTTTCAATTTGGACTAACCCTTGAGGGGTGATTTTAGACACTTTAAAAGGTCCGAACTCTCTGTAGTATTTAAAGTTCTCTTTCTTGGTGCTTTCGACACATACATAAGGACAAGGTCCCCTATTTCCAGTTCTTTGTGTTTTAGGTTATGGTCAAACCAATGTTTTCTCCATAATTTCTTGACCATAAGCCCATGCGATGCAATAAGCCTAGTTTCATCAAATTTTTTTAAGTCCATCAGCCTCTTGACTAACACATTTTGTGTAAGCCTTTCTTGTAACACAATACGCAAGCTTGGAACTAAGAATTCCATAGGCATTACCGCATCAATACCATAAGTTAGACGAAAGGGAGTGTATCCTACACAATATTGCTACCCTACACAACGTGCGATAGGCCCATAGTGATGCAATTAGCTTATGTTTCCAATTTGTTCAACTCGCTTCTAAGGTCTTGGTCAAGATTGCACATAATATCTTGTTAGTACTCTTAGCTTGGCCATTTGCCTATGGATAATAAGGTGATGATTTTTGATGGATTATAAGGAATCCCATGAGTAAATGTTCAATCACCTCATTGAGATGAAATGCGAACCTCGGTCACTGACTAATTCTAGTGGACAACCAAATCTGAAAATGATCTGTTCATACAAGAACTTGGCTGTATTTGAGCATCAATGTTTTTAGAGGCTCTTGCCTCTACCCACTTGGTGAAATAATCCGTGGCCCACGATCACATAATGAGCTTGTGAGACGGATGCACTGCTGGACTAATGGGTCCAACAAAATCAATACCCTATTTCTCAAAGGGTTATCTCACAATTACAGAAGTAAGTGGCATTCTGTCCTCATTGCAGCATAGCAAATCGTTGGCATTCCTCACATTTTTTCACAAATTCTATGGCGTCTCCAAATAACATACGCCACCATAGCCCTGCTTGAAGTACTTTGTAATAAGCAGTAACTTCTCCAGCAAAATGTTCTCTGGCTATTCCCAAGTGTGCCTCTTCTAATACCGTGATGAACTCATCTTCTCACACACACCTCCTAAGGATATTGTCTTTGCCCAACTTGTATAGTTCTCCCACAAAATCAATTAATATAGTGTGGTGAGCTTAATGAGTCGACACATCTTATCCTTGTTCAAGGGACGATCTTGTAGAAAACCATGAGCTAGGCAGATGTTTCCTTGCTCCACTCAGGCACCGTATTAATTTTGAACAGACATGCATCTTGGAGGTCATCGTCATTGTAGGTTCTCCATTTGGAATTCTAGACCTATGGTCTGGAATTCAAGGGTTGTGTTTCTTTTCTCATCAACATGACCGTAAAGTTGAATTCTAGGAGTAAAAGCAACCATCGTGCGATTCTCCCTGTGGTGCATAGCTTATTCACTAGATATAATAAGGCTTGATGATCAACAAAGAATACAAATTTGTTGGCCAACAAGTAATGTATGTATTTCTTAGCAACATAAACCATGGCCAACCTTTCACACTCAGTTGTGGTGTAGTTTATTTCTACATCATTGAGTTGTCGACTAGTAAAGCAAAATGGGTAATCCAATTTGAATTCCTGAGGTTGTGCCAATACAGATCCTATGGCAAAATTCAATGCATCAATGTGTACATGGAATATGAGGTCCCAATCAAGTGGTCTCAAAATTGGTGCACTTGCCAATGTTTTCTTTAACTTGTCATATACTTCTTGGCATTCTTCAGTAAGATGAATGGTCTGTACAATGGCCTGGCGATTTCAACTTAAAATATGATGAATCGTTGATAATACCCAATGTGTCCCATAAACCGTTACACACCCTTGTAGTTTGTTGGGAGGGGTAATTCCAAGATCAACTTCAATTGGCCCTCATCAGTGGAAATACCATTCTTAAAGACAATGTGCCCTACGATAACACCATGTTTGACCCAAAATTGACACTTCAAAGGGTTTAAGGATATGAGATATAATCAACACCTCTCAAACACCTTCTTTAAGCAAGCCAAATGTTCCCTCCATCTCATGAATGTGCACACAGATCATCAATGAATACCTCAAGCCACGTTTGCAAGTAGTCCTTGAAGGCCGTGCACATCTTATGGTGCAATGGACACATGATTGTTGCTTGAAAACCCATCTAAGAAGTTGTAGGCTTCCTCACCTGCTACTCGTTCTAATACATGCTTTGTATATGGTAATGGGGGTAGTGGTCCTTCCTTGTAGCTGTATTGACCTTTTTGAGATCAACATAAACTCATATCTTCCCATTCTTTTTCGGCATGATTATGATTAGTGATAGCCAATCTGTATGATCAATCTCATAAATGAAATCCGAAGCTATGACTTTATTAATTTCCTCCTTTATAATAGCTGCATATTTAGGATTCATTGATACGGTTTTTGCTTGGATGGTATCTATCCTTCCATGATCGGAATAGTGTGTTGAACCACCTCGGGTGTAACATCCTTTAATTTCGTATATTTCCAAGCACAATAATCCTTGAACTCTGTTAGGAAAGAAATGAGTTCATCTTCTATAGTAGCTATTAAGTTATTAACAACATAGACAGGTTTGGGATCCTCCCCTAGATCTACAATGTCTACCTCCTTAACTTCAGTTGGCCCATCATAAGACATGGATTGGTCATTTTCCTTTACTCTTTTGGCCATTAATTGGACCACCTTTTGTTCACCAATGGTGTAGGTTTTGAAATGGTCCGTTCATTGAGAGTAGTTCTAGCTTGTCGTCCTCATCATCCTCTGTCCAAGCCATCGCCTTCCTTGCCTCTCTCGTCCAGCATCAGCCAGAGCCTTGTTTCATTTCCTTTGGCCTCTCTTAATGAGTTTAGGCATATCAAGTCCTTCAAGCATAGTTTTCTCCTCTTTTTTTCCTTCCAAGGTTATCTTACTCAACTCCTTACCCTAGTTCTTAGAGAACTTGTTGTACACCTTAGTGACCTTGAGATATCTTAGCCCCACTAGGCATCTATGGGTTTACTTCACAACAGGGTGTTGCGTCGAGTGATATAGCTCTTTTGTTTTTGCCACTTCCTAAGACGTTGAGTGTTGTTTGTTGCGATTATGCGGTTCATACTTCTGGGCATCTGTGGGTTTACTTCGTAAAACAGGGCATTGCATCGAGCAATATACCTCTTTTGTTTTCACCACTTTCGAAGATGTTGAGTGTTGTTTGCGATCATGCGGTTCAAGTACTTCTATGCTTAAGGCTTCATCGTCTATTTCCTCTTCCATGAGTTACACATCCACCATGTGCACTGAGGTTGTGCGAATAATTCCCGATTCAAGAAACTTTGTTCCTCTCTAGGTGGCAACACATCTATGGAATCAAGTACATGCATCCAGTTTTTACTAAAGTCCAGAGCTGGAAGTGATGCGTACATCTCATTCTCTTCCTCTTCCCATGAGTGTTCTTTAATTGGTTGGCAGACTTGTAAGGATGTGGAAAGTGAAGGCTTCTTCCACATGTTTGTCTCATATTCAATCTTAGGAAATGAATGGTTTGACAATTCTTGATTTACCACCTGCAAACATTCTTACCAATGTGTCCCTTCCTCGAACTCTTTTGGAATTGGAGTAGGCACATCTAATTTTATTTCTTTTAACAGCTCATTTCGTGGATACACTGTATCGCTAGCCATGTTAGCTCCTCAATTTGGTTTCATGGTTGCGCTGACAAAGGCCTTAGCTTCCTTCAGCTTTTTTATTTCCTCCTCAGCATTTTTATACTCTCCAACACCCCTGGTTACTGGTCTCTGGTTTGCCTGCTCACCTGGCCTTGCCAGCACTTGATTGCCTCCTTCCTTTGATTGGGTGGAACTGGTGTCTGGTATCTTCCTCTCAGATCCATCCTTAATTACAGCCAAGGTTTCACCCTTGCCCAAATGTTTCACTCTTCTTCTTCTCCCAATCTTAAAGGTTGTAATACCACTTGGGTTTTCCCCTTTGTCCACCTGTTTTGTTTGTGCACGTGTCAAGACATTTCCTAGTGATATTCCCAGGCCGCACACTTATAATCCTGATGGTGGCATGGTTATATGTAGAGGCATTGATGAAATGGAAAAACTCAATGAATGGAGATTGACTTCTGCTTAAGGATTAATGGTGGTTAAAACGTTATGACACAAATAGTGGTTTGATAACCAACTCAAAGATAAAACATGAACAAAGGAGACATTTTACTTATGTATAGTATCGAAAATGGAAAAATAAAACTCAAATATAAAGGCCTAGGTCCCTATAGAGTCACACAAATCACTCTTCAAGGGACAATTCAAATTAAGACCCTGGATGGATAAGAAATGGTTAGATTTTTCAATGGTAGCAAACTAAAACGCTACTATGAACCACTCACTCAGGATATTCTCTATCAAAACCACAAGAAGAAAGAAGAAAAGCAAAAACAAGACAACCAAAAGCACAAAGCATGACTTGAAGCATTGGCTTGACAAAAAAAGAAACAAAGAGGACAAAGACCTGATAGTGTACATGTACCTGTTCATAAAGCTGAACTTACAGGCCTTGATAATCAAGACATGTATGTAGAACCAACTCGTCTAGAGCTACAATTTCCCCAACTAGACCATATAATAGCATGGCTAGCCTTGGTTGATAGAAGAGCATAATGTAATGTCATGGGAAACATGGACTTTGTTAGGTTACCCAAATCTCACACTGTCAATAGCAACAGTTGTTATAGTCAACAATGGGACCAAATGTGCATTTTGCAAATTCTATGTGACCCCTGCAGGAAAAAATTGAGGAAAACATCATACTAGGGAGAATGTGGATAATGGCCATGAATTGTATGGTCAATTGGAAAAAAAATATGGCAACCTTGGATTGCAAAATGACAAAGTGAGCATACCATTGGAGCATAGTACTAACCAAAACCATGTAATCTCTCAAACTTCCACTTCTAATAATAATAACACAAGAAGTCAGATAGGTTTTAAACCTGGTAGAAATACTAAAGTTTTTGTGCCAACAAATACCATAAACCTTAATGAAAAAACAAAACCTTGTCAACAAGAACAAAAAATAGAACCTAGGCACCAACAAATCAATTGCCTAAACAAGCCCCGCAAAAAGTATGGATACCAAAGAAAACCTTGAATCATCAGAATAGAAACAATGCCATACCTAAACCATGGTGACTAAAAACCTCATCCAAAGGTACTTCATACATTTGAAAATTCCATAGAAATCCGGAGCCTCAACCAAGACATCCAACTCTAGATACCAACCAAGCTCCTTGTAACCCAAGGCTATTATGAAGGTCACTAGCATTTGGATCTCGAAGAGAACCTCTCCATCAAGGCCTAACCTTTCTTTACCAAGAGTAATCAAGATGGAGTGTGGACCCAAAACAATATATTTATCTCAATCATTTGCACAACAACTAGAAATTTGCAAGCAGACGATTTCTTTTATGCAACCTATAATACACTAGTATCTACTAGTGTAACTCTTATAGCGATACCCTTGCGCAATCTATATGTCATAAGACATGACCAGAGTACACGTACATACACCCACAATCAGCAATACATATGCAATCACTGTCAACCCTAAAATACACTGCTACATTGTAAAACTAGAGTTCAGATAGAGATAATTTGAAACCAAAACTTCTAAAAAGTGCCCAAAAATACCTTACAGTGGCCTAACAAAGTCCAAAACATGCCCAAACTGCAATTCAGGCCATAAAAGTTTTTAGTATAAAGTACTATGTACCATACATGTACTCTTGTACCTACGAAGATAGCTCCTCAAACAGAGATGTGGCTTCAAAGCTACTTAGGGGGTGTCATTCCAAAATAAGAAGGGGAAGAGATGATGATTCTCTTACCCATGTGCTGCTTCCTTTACCTTCTTAACCATTGTGCTCCTTAGCTTAAACCAGGCTTTAATACCATGAAAAGATTGGGAGAGGTGAGAGAGATTGAGCTCTTGTTGTAAGCACACACACACACTCATACAACAATCAATAAGACACACACAAAGATGGAAGGCTAAAATCTTCTTCTTCTTAATTCTCTCAAAAGAGGTTTATTAAAAATAAGTAAAAACCAACATAAGTACAAGAGTACTATATACAAGCGGTCCATAATTTGAACAAACGAAGTAGGTAAGCTAGCAAGATAAGTATGCTATAACTTGGTTGGGACTAAGTAGGTGTAGTCCAGTTATAGAATCATTGGTGAAGATCTGTCATGTCAGCTACCAAAGATGCTAGTGGTGTAAAGGTGGAATGGTAAACCAGGCACATCATGAGTGTCAACTTGTGTTGAGCTTCACATATGAGCACTGATTTTTGTGGAAAGGATGCCAATAAAGTTGTCATCAAAATCTATTACATCCAGGTAACACTAGAATTCTATGTCTTCTAACATACAATGTATCATCTAATTGTTTGTTTCTCAATCCATCTAAGAACAATGAGATCATCCTAGTTTGGCTTAGTTTTTAGTTAGTAGGACATTCAAGTTCTTATGAAAACTGATATAATCTCTCATAGACTCATGCTCAACTGCTTGAATTGTGATACAACTATGTAGCTGAGCTACGCTTGTGACACCAATCTTTGAGAATCCCGTGGTAAGTGCTAGCTTGAGATCCTCCATGGTCCCTTTTTGTGAGTCTTCTAGCATTTGAAACCACAAGAATGCATTACCTTCTAGGATCAATCCAAATGCCTTGATCTTAGTTCAAGGAGTATCAAAACTCTCTCACCCATGCAAATTTGTCTAAATGTGGCTAGGTGACTAGGATCCACTGATCCTTCAAACTTTGACACTAGCTTAGATATGTGTGAGGCTCTAATCTTGGTATGGCCATGATTGTATTTATCTCTTATTTCTCTAGGTAGTTCTCAGGAATATGAGATTGTGCTCTAAGTTTTGCAAGCTTAGCCTATCGATTCTAGAGCCATCAAGGCTATGTATCATGGTTTAGCTTTGGAATGTACTGGAGTGTACAATGGTCCCACATGGTACTCCAATAGATGTTTCAAGTAATGGTTCTGGAAGTATGCTTGCCATATATATGTCATTATGTATCCCACTAGTTGGTTGTGGCTTTTCATTTAGGACTATATAGACTTTCAGTTTCCCATGCTTCTTGAGTGGGAACACTTGGCTCTAAGGAAGGGGCTACCCTTGCTCTTTCAAGAGGTGCAAGAAGGTGCGACCTCTCTTGAGACAATACTATTTTCCCTCGTCCTTTCTTCTATGGTTAGATCTAGTGAGGAAGAAATCCAAAAGTTAACATCCTGTTTGTGGGCTATAGAATGAGAATTATTGCTCCTCTATTGGATTGTATCTTCTTAAAGTAATTTTCTCTTGAGAGGTCCTCCCTTCTCTTCCTCCTACTGTCCTTTCACTCTGGTAGTCTATTGGAGGTATAACACCCCCTTGCTTAGACCTCTCTATATTCCATGAGAACTTCAACCTTACTGTAATCATGCTTAATCTAAGTACATGGCTAATACTACCCAATCCATCCCACCATCACTTTTGGTAGTCAACATGTGACATGAAAGATCACAAGAAAGAAAGCCAAAATTAGCGTAAATTTCCAGCCATGGTTAGGAGAGATTAACACACTAATCAAGCTAAGCAATAGCCTAATAATCATTATGAGGAGATGCTTAGCAGGCATGAGAATAAGCTAATGCAATTTACTTGGAGTGATTTACTTGGAGTGATTTGATGAAGAGAAGGGCTTGCACCAAGCTTCCCAAAAGTAATAGATTATGGAAGTGAGATTATGCATAATTTGTTAGAATAGTAACTTTTTATAAGCAAGTATTAAATACGTAGGTGTCACCACACATTTATACATCACATAGACTCCTTGTTACTAATTCACATGAGAGAGCCTTAACTATTAAAAAATGTCAGTGGCTTCCTTCTAAATCCCCCAACTCCTAGTTCATGTGCAACGAGAGGTTTTCATATTGGTTTCAACTCAAGATAAACTATTCATATTTCTACACACTAAGGTCTAATTTTTGCTTGCTTGGAGTCTAATTTATGCTTGCCAGTGGTGGTGAACTGATGTGGCTGAATGTCTCCTTAGAGTCTATGCCATAAGTCTGCGCATAGCCCTTGGCAACCAATCTTGCCTTGTACCTGCTCATTGAACCATCAGCATTGTCTTCGATGAGACAAGTAGGTGGTATCAGCGCAGTAGGTGGTATGCACTAGTACTAAAGGCAACAGAAGATGCAGATGTAAGAAGTGTTGATGTTGCACCACATGTAGAGCAGCAATCACATGTGCTGAGTGGACCTGGGGAGTCCTCGAGCAGTGGATCCAATGTTAGCCCAAGGTGAGGCAAGTTGAAGAATGGTATAGGTACACATGTATCACAAAAAGGGAAGGAAAAGGTAGATCAACCTTTTGTGCCTGATCTGTCAGCAGTTCACTCATATGTGGATGGTGACTCTAGTGGCTCTAAATAAAGCCCTTGATGAGAAGCTTGGAATTCCGTTTGTGGTTACTTCTAGTGGTGTAAGGAGAACCAGGGCTATTTTGAGGACACCTGGGAGTGATCCAAGTGTACACAGATCTACAAGGGTTAGATACCCTGTTGACAAGTTGAGATATGATGGATATATAGCCCATCATTATGCTCACATGATGGTAAAAGCAATACAGGAGGTTGAGCCCACTTGCTTTGAGCAGGCAATTGGAAATAAGAAATGGGAAGATGCCATGGATGAGGAGATGACATCATTCAAATTCAACATGGGAGTTAGTGCCTTTGCCTAAGGAAAAGAAGGCAATTGGATGTAAGTGGGTGTATAAAGTTAAGCACAATGCTAATGGTTCAGTGAGCAGGTACAAGGCAAGATTAGTTGCCAAGGGCTATGCATAGACTTATGGCATAGACTATGAGGAGATATTCAATCACATGAGTTCACCACTACCTGGTTTTGATAGAGCATATCCTAGGTGAGTGGTTCATAGTAGCATTTTAGTTTGCTACCATTGAAAAATCTAACCATTTCTTATCCATCCAGGGTCTCAATTTGAATTGTCCCTTGAAGAGTGATTTGTGTGACTCTATAGGGACCTAGGCCTTTATATTTGAGTTTTCTTTTTCCATTTTTGATACTGTACATAAGTACCATGTCTCCTTTGTTCATGTTTTTATCTTTGAGCTGGTTATCAAACCACTGCTTGCGTGGTAACTTTTTAAACATTAATCCTTAATAAGTAGAAGTCAATCTCCATTCATTGAGTTTTTCCATTTCATCAATGCCTCTACATCTAACCATGCCACCATCAAGATTATAAGTGTGCAGCAGCCTGGGAATATTGCCAGTAAATGTCTTGACACGTGCACAAACAAAACAGGTGGACAAAGGGGAAAACCCAAGGGGTATTACAACCTTTAAGATTGGGAGAAGAAGAAGAGTGAAAAAATTGGGCAAGGGTGACACCTTGGTTGTAATTAAGGATGGATCTGAGGAAGATACCAGACACCAGCTCCACCCAATCAAAGGAAGGAGGCAATCCTTACAAGTCTGCCAACCAGTTAAAGAACACTCATGGGAAGAGGAAGAGAATGAGATGTACGCATCACTTCCAGCTCCGGACTTTAGTAAAAACTGGATGCATGTACTTGCCACCATAGATGTGTTGCCGCCTAGAGGAACAAAGTTTCTTGAATCGGGAATGATTCCCACAACATTAGTGCACATGGTGGATGTGTAACTCATGGAAGAGGAAACAGAGGATGAAGCCTTAAGCACAGAAGTACTTAAACCATGTGATCGCAAAAAACACTCAACGTCTTCGAAGTGGTGAAAACAAAAGAGGTATATTGCTCGATGCAATGCCCTATTTTGCGAAGTAAACCCACGGATGCCCAGAAGTACTTGAACCGCATGATCGCAAATAACACTCAACATCTTAGGAAGTGGCAAAAACAAAAGAGGTATATTGCTTGATGCAACGCCCTATTTTGCAAAGTAAACCCATGGATGCCTAGTGGGGCTAAGATATCTCAAGGTCACTAAGGTGTACAACAAGTTCTCTAAGAAATGGGGTGAGGAGTTGAGTAAGATAACCTTGGAAGGAAAAAAAGAGAAAACTACGCTTCAAGAACCTGATATGCCTAAACTCATTAAGACAGGGCAAAGGAAATGAAACAAGGCACTGGTTGATGCTAGACGAGAGGCAAGGAAGGCGATGGCTCGGACAGAGGATGATGAGGACGACAAGCTAGACCTACTCTCAGTGCTGGACCATTTCAAAACCTACACCATTGATGAACAAAAGGTGGTCCAATTGATGGCCAAAAGAGTAAAGGAAAATGGCCAATCCACGTCTTATGATGGGCCAACAGAAGTTAAGGAGGTAGACATTGTAGAGCTAGGGGAGGATCCAAAACCTGTCTACGTTGTTAAATGACTTAACAGAGCTACTATAGAAGATGAACTCATTTCTCTCTTAATAGAGTTCAAGGATTATTGTGCTTGGAAATATATGAAAATAAAGGGTGTACCACCCGAGGTGGTTCAACACACTATTCCAATCATGGAAGGATCGATACCATATCCAAGCAAAAATCGTATCAAATGAATCCTAAATATGCAGCTATTGTAAAGGAAAAAATTAATAAATTCATAGCTGCGGATTTCATTTATGAGATTGATCATACATATTGGCTATCACCAATCATAATAGTGCCAAAAAAGAATGGGAAGATACGAGTTTGTGTTGATCTCAAAAAGGTCAATGCAGCTACAAGGAAGGACCACTACCCGTTACCATATATGAAGCATGTATTAGAACGGGTAGCAAGTGAGGAAGATTACAGCTTCTTAGATGGGTTTTCAAGCAACAATCATGTGTATATTGCACCTTGAGGTATTCATTGATGATTTGTGTGCCCATTCATGAGATGGAGGGAACATTTGGCTTGCTTGAAGAAGGTGTTTGAGAGGTGTCGATTATATCAGTTCACCATTGGCACTTAAGCATATATGATTGGACCGTCCTTCCTACCTTGTGGTCCATCTGGTACCCATTCATACGCCTTTAGCCCATTGCACCCATGGTCTACATGCCACCTTATCAAGGCACTTTGACATTGGATCCCACTCTTGTACACAGCATCCATGCTCCATGCCAACACTTTGGATGCTTTTGATCTTGTTGTCTTGACCTCTTTATTGAGTATTGTTCTTGCTTGATTCAACCCTCTTTCCTTCTATGTATGCGACACATTTCCGACGCTCACAAGGGTTGTACGAGCTTTCCATCCACACCTGACATGCCCCATAGTTTGAATGTGAGACTTATATAATTACGTGGGATGTCTCCTTCAACATATCCCCACTACACTTGGTGAGACACATCCCTTACTTGTTAAGACAGCCCTTACTTGCTAAGCAAGATTATGGACCAAGAGAGCAAGATGATCAAGATTGGGTGTATGTACAAGGATTTTTCCAAGCATTCAAGTGACTCTAAGTAGTGTGCGATAGGATTGTGACAATTATTTTCCTACTTATAAAATTAGGGGTGGTGAAGTGAGTTAATAATGTCTTTGAAGTTTAAATATTTTTCGACAGCGGGATTGCGAGAACTCCATATACTAGTGGCTTGACCCGTCCCTGATGGGCAAGAGTATTCTTATTTTCGATCACAAATCAGTGCAGTAGAGAGAGGTGTTGCTCTAGAGTTCCAAGATCACGTGTTCAAGCCCTCAGTGCAAAAGCGATGGCACGCACGGGTGTGTTTTTTTTCTTACTTTCTAATTAAAAACAATTGAAAAAAAAACTCATCTTTGAAGGGTAAGTAGGAATAAGCCTTATATTTGAAGCCCATGCTGGGTGCCATGGTCCCTAACTTGCCAACCTATGTATAAACGCACCATGCTTGCCATATATATACTCCTAAAGCACTCAATGTCATTGAATAAAGCACCAAAATTGGCGTAAATAAACGACCAACATTTCAACCCAAAATAAGGTTGACAATCTCAACACACCTGAACAAAGCTTTAAAACAATCTTCCGACAGCTAGATTATCTCTCCTTGGAAGCATATACTCCTCACCTCCATCTGGCATAAAAACATTAAAGGAAAAAACATTAGCTAGTCCAAGATAAACTTTTTGTGGAAAAAAAAGAAGAAAAACAACAAAACCTTACAGAATTCATTTGGTGGATCAATATTTGAGGCGAATGGGGTTTGAATAGGCTTGTAGACAGCAAACCGAAAAATTATGTATTGTCCAATGCACCGATGACTCGAAAATCTAACCTAATGGGCTTTTCATAGTCCACAAACATTACATGTACATGAAGTTGATCCACGATCTTTAGACTGTAAATTCCAAGGAGCCCAAGGGTCTCGACCAAACCCAACAATAATTTGGGTTCTAAAAAATAAAGATATTTCATGTTGCGAAAAGAATGTATCAATAGCAATATGGTGTTCTGGGTGGCTTCAGAAGATCTTGAGATCCTGGTGCAAGAAAATAAAATAGAATGTGTGCTGGACACCTTTAAGCATTTCCTCAAAAATCTTAAATGGCTGAGTTGGGGGGTCCTTCAGGGTTTTCTCTTTGGGCACCCAACACCCACATTCCTTGTGGGTGTGTCTATCATATTGGTTTCTAAGGATTCTGCATATAAGAATCAATGGTCATTGTCTCTTGATCCAGCCTTGGCTCTTTGGATTGAGGAGAAATAGTGGGTTGAGGGAGACTAATTCATCAAAACAAAACACAAAACCTGCATAAAAGTTGGGTTTCTATATATACCATAAAACACAGGTGCTCTCTAACAATTTGATAATTAGAGATGCTGTTGCTTCTCCTTCCAAAATGGAGGGTCTACAATTCAGGCATGAATATTACATAGATTGTGGAAACAAAAATACTTGAATTATAGCAATATAAAAAATAATTACCTTCAATATCTTGGCCATCACCATAAACAAATGAAAATGATCTCCTTGCCACCTCCATCCTACTAATTATACCCCTGATATCAAATATAGCACTCACAACACTAATAATTTACATAACACTTTAATATCTCCCTCTCTCCCTCCCTCCCTCTCTCTCTCTCTCTCTCTCTCTATATATATATATATATATATATATATGTTTAGTATTTTGTGCCAAGCAAGAAAAATAAATAAAAGCAAGTCAAAAGTAAACATTTGCTGATCCAAATGTCAAAAAATAATAAATAGGAACTCACCAACACCGTCCACCATCTCAACAATTAGAACCACCGCTTGAGCAATGATGGGGCACTCTCTGATCTACATGGTATTTTTAGCTAAATTCAAGCATATTTCTATACATGAATTCAATAATACCAAAGAGAAGCATTAATGTGAAAGATTGCACAAAAAGACAACATAGATTACACATGTTACATCATTGAAAATATTTTTTTCATTGATACAGATATATCTATGATTGTAGTCTCCAACGTTTGTAAGCTACTATATCAATAGCTTGTTCTCTACCTTTTGGGCATAGATTACTTACATCCTGATTTATGCCATTTGGAAAACCTCCTTGTAGACAACATTGGTTGTGAAGACTTTGCTTAAACCTTCTATGTGCTACTTTCCTATTCCATATGATGATTTACACACACTTTCACTGCATGAAATGATCTAACACGTGACATAGCAACGTACAATTGTCTATGTGTGAATACTTGGGTGGCCAAGTAAATTCCCAATACACTCAATGTTTGTCCTTGGGACTTATTTATTGACATACCAAAGGCTAACCTTATAGGAAATTGTCTCCTTCTCATGTCAAAAGGCAATTGCAACATAGTAGGTATGAAGTTATCCTAGGAATAAAGACCCTGTCTCCAATGTTGGTACCTATAATGATTTCTACTTCTATTACCTTTGAGTGAAATTTCATACATATCAATCTTGTACCATTACAAAGTCCCCGTCGAGGATCCAAATTGCAGAGCAGCATGATAGGAGCGTTGATCTTTAGAATCAAGCGATGAGGAGGGTAACCACCACCCAAGTTCAAACTGTTCAAGTACTCAATTGGGTACAATATTGTGTCATTCTCGGAAGAAGCAACCAAATCAGCATTGAGGTATTCTCTTTCAAGTCTAGGCAATGCACTCACGGCTAGTTCATTAACCTCATCAACCTCTAGATTTCATGGTGCAAGTATAGCATGGTCTTTAAAGAAACATCCATATTCCTCCACCCTCTGAAGATCTTTGTATACCCAATCTACCAAACTCAAAATGGAGTTCCTATGGATCAACATTCGTGGTGGTGGTATTGCCACTCTGCCTTCATTGTTTGGATGGCCTATAGAGCCATCTCCAATTTGTAATGTCCATTTGACAAATTCTCGTTCCGCGTACAATCATAAGAATTGTGTCTAACCTGCATGTTTTGGGCCAGCTTTAGAACTTTCACATATCTCCAAATATATGACCAGCATAACGTTGCATCAACAATGTCCTCACGTGTTCCCTTTGGCACAATCCGTAAGATTTGCCTGAAGTCACCACCAAAGAGCATAACTTTCCCATCAAACACTTGCATAATGTCTTTCAATGTCCTATCCAGTGCTTTATATGCATACTGATGCATCATTGGAGCCTCATCCCAAATAATTAACCTTGTAAGCTTCAACACCTCCGCTAATGGGCTGTTAGCTTTAACTCCACATGTGCTAGAAGCATGGAGCACCAATGGAATTTTAAAATGTGAGTGCGCTGTACGACCATTTGAAAGCAATAATGCAACTATTCCAGATGATGCACATGCCAATACAACTTGATTCTCTCCACGTAATCATGATAGCAAGGCATTTTAAAGATAGGTTTTGCCTGATCCACCTGGTCCATCAAGGAAAAAAACACCACCCTGGTTCAAAGAAACAGCCTCAAGGATAGTGTCAAATGCTCGATTGACAACTATTTAGACTCATTTCCATGGAAACGGACAAATCAGCCTGCTGAACAGAATCAAACATCATCTCTTCCATCAACAAACCATTGTTGACACTGGCAATACTTGATCTATTGGGAACAGGCAACCTTTCAAAATCATGCAACCGCTTTCCACGGCTTTCCATGCTGTTGTAAGAGGTCTTGCATTTGCAACAGAGCTTGATTCTTTGCTATAGAGAATGACAAACACCAACATCTATACACCTTCTCTGCTGCAAGGTATGGAAAAAATCATCTGAAAGCTCGGTGGAGACTTTATTCCAAAGGTGTCTAGGGGATATAGGCTCACAAAAAACCATTATAATGACAAACAATTGACGCAGTTGGAATCCTGTTTTCTAAAATGTAGCTTCTTGGAGACACATCTACCACTGCTCATCGCTCTCTAGCATTCCTCGAGCTTCACATGCAGCCTTAAAACACGGATACAAATGTCCATCCATCATTCATAAATTCTCAAAAGATTTACAACCTTTGCACATAGTAAGTAACATGCGTAAGTAATATTGCTCACCTGCACTCGGAGTAACATTATACATACCGATCACATTTTTCCTTTTCCTTTTATTCCATGAGTGCAAAGCTGAATTCCACACCCACTTGCAAGGAATATCAACATATAGCAGGCTACTTGCATCCGTATACAATTGATTAGCTTTGAACCATTCAGTCAAACATGTTCTTTGGTTTTTGTCACAACTAATCACATCATCATGCAAATCATCCTGATCATTGAATATCACATTATTTTGCATTGGGATATGGACATGCAATATCAATATTTTCATCATGCAAATCATATTGGTATATACGCCAGCATGCCTCTGACGCAGACACGTACCACGCATCCAACTAACCTCATCAATAACCTCGTGTGAGTCTTGCAACTCTATAGTAGCTCTATCATATCCTTTGTATACATACTTATACATATACTTTATACGACAGTAATAGTAGAGCATACTTCAATGTTAATATGGGCTTTGTACCTCATAGACAGAAAAGGGTTATATGAAACAACCCATCGATTATCCACCCTTTGATCCTTTACCTGTATGAAACTACCATCATCTCTCCGCATGTACGTTAGATATCCATTGTCATCAATGCTAGTAGTCTCGCAGAAATTCTGAGGATACCGATGTTTGCACCTCCCACTGTCCATGCAAGGAGAACGCATATTTAGTTCCTTACATGGTTTATGGATGTTACAATGACTAATTATGGTGTGCAACCCAGGAAACATCACCTTATCAGGAAGTTCAGCACATACCAACATATCATAGTGTGCAATCTCCACTGGTTTACTTTCACTTTCTAATATCAATAATATATATGCATGTGGAAAGCCTCTTTTTTGAAATTCAATAACAGACACAAATCCCAACACCTTTCTAAATATTACTTTTTTCACCAATAAGTGCATCATGTCCTTGTGTTTCTCATAAAAGACCTGAGCTGTCAAGTCAGATCGATCTTGGGGAACCTGACCAGGCAGTAAGGCATTGGTTATTTCATCCCACTTAGGATTGCAAGTGAAGGTAATAAACAGGTCAGGTTTACCCATCTTCCTAACAATTGCCATTGAATCTCGGTACAATTGATGCATATATTTAGGCCCCCGGTATATGAAGATGGTAGAACTACCCTGTGCCCCAGCAATGCCTCCAGAGACTCTATTAACCCCATCACTTGAATTAACCATATCTGCAAGACCTTGGTATACTTTAGCACGCAATGCTTTCTGATTATTGCGTATCCATATACTAATCTAAATTCTTCCATGTTACTATATGCTTCAACGATGTATTGTTGCAATAGCCGACCACCACGCAGAAGGTAGGCATTTGTATCTCCCCTTATTTGTAGTCTATATGCATAATATTGCCGTTGAGTTATGGTCTTTGTATTCTCATTTGAACCTTGTCTATTCCTACTGTTGAGTGGAATTCCAACGTGCCAACCATCCTTGCCTCGAGGAAATAGAGGAACAAATAATAGAGGCATATATGAACGGTGCAGGTTGGATATTTTTTTTATAGCACCTATGCACGACACTATTTGAATATCTCTATGTCCCACATGTAAATCATCCCCTTGACCTGGCATGATAGCTGCTACCTCACTTCCTGTATAGGAACTAAGTATTGCCTTGAAGTTGATCTCGCGATTCAGTGATAACCATTCTCAGATCTGCCTGTGGACTTCATCAGGTATTACAGAACCAACACGATGATAGGTAGTACCATGGATTCGAAAATTAAATACTCCTCCCCCCTAGTGAACTTATTGTCCAAGTGAGCACTCAGTGAAACAAATGCCAAGGCATTATTGTAAGAGTGGATATTCTTTCTGTATTCCTTACTTGTATTATCATTACCAAAAGCAGCAACTCAGCCATGTACATGTTGTCCATGTATGGCATGAGGGGCTTAGACATGTCCAAGTATGGTATGAGAGGCTATAAGCCTATTTCAATCTCACTATAGCAGAACACAAAGCTTTTCATAGATACTTGGGTGAGCTTTTGGAGGACCGTACTATATACTACAGAGGTGCATAGTGGGTAGCTTGATCTACATAACCATTACTAGGCTAGATTTGAGCTATGATGTTGGACTTGTGAGTCAAATTATGTAGGCCCCAAGAAGCCACACTTAGATATGGATAGACGGATTCTCACGTACATAAAATCCACGATTAATTATGGACTTTTCTATGAGGCTAGCATAGAGATACATCTACATGATACATAGATACTAATTGGGCTAGTAGTGTTGCAAACATGAGATCTATTAATGGCTTTATGTTTTCTTTTAGGAGTGCTTTTGTGAGTTAAAGGAGTAAGAAATATCCACTTGAAGAGTATATAGGCAGAGTACAGAGGCATTGATGGCAGCTTATGAGGTAGCTTGGGTTTCATAAGCTACTTGGTGATATGGGTGAGTCCATGAATAGGGCCGTTATCATTTATTGTGATAAATGAGTAGCATATAGCTACCACATCAACCCAATATACCATGCTAGGATGAAGCACATTGAGGTGCATTATCACTTTATGAAGGTTCTAGCAGCCAGGTGATGTAGATTTGGTATATGCTAGCACAAAGAAAGAGGTGGTTGGTATCTTCCTGAAGGCATTGGGAATAGAGAAGCTCCACAAGTTTAGGATCCTAGTTGGATTATAGTGTGTGGTGGAATTGAGCTCGAGGGGGAGTGTTGAGATATCAAGCTCAACTAGTAGTGTGGACATTGATGACCCACGTGGGTGATAGCGTCCGCACTTATGCCATTGGCATGGTTGGTGAGATTATGGTTGATATGCTACCAATTAACCATATTTGGATTACTAGAGTTTAAAAGCATAGTTATAGCGCAACTCATATAGTCAGGTTTACACTATGGACTAACCGTTGTATGTTATAGTAGGATACTCTTATCTCTTCAATTTATGGTTGTTGAGAAGAGAGGAAGATAGAAGAAAATTTAGCCATTGATCTCTCTTGTGTGTTACTCTCTCTCTCTTATGTATATGTGTTTGCTTACAAGGAACTCAACCTCTCCCTCTCCCCTGCATTCTCTTTACATTTTATCTTGAGACTGTCTATGCAGAGACCTAGAGAAGAGGACCCAACTCTCCAATTCCAACACGATCCAGCCTCACTAAAACCTCCATCTGTATACCAACATAAGGCAATTGGGTTCTTCAACACCACCACTCGCTCGCTATCTGCCACTAGCAGGCTTAACTACCTCATGAACTACCTCTCTTACAAAGTCGTCAGCAATGCTATAAGCCCGGTAAAGAGACCAAGATACCGGCCCATAAACCTCAAAGACGGTGCCACTGTCAGCCACCACCCAGTGTCTCAACACCAACATTGGCAACAATGCACCACCCACCACCACCAAGAGGCCACCGGCAAGAAGAAACCTTCATTTAGCTGCTCGGCAATCTAACAAGAAATGATTAATGTAAGCCGATATTCCCGTTCTTTTAAAAAATCTTATAACTACAGGTAACCACGTTATCCTCATTTTATTGTATATTTTGGCTCTCCACTAAGTAGATAAAGCGCTTCCCATGGAGGGTAGAGTTGAAACAACTGGGATTATTTGTAGGTATCATTAGATAGCCCAATTGCCAAACCACCCACAAACCCTAGAGAAAATTCCACTTTCACCAAACGCACACATGCTTCCACTTCTGACCCTTGCAAGTTTTCGGTTTGCACTCAATCCTCTTTACTCACATCAGTTCACCACTGGCACTTAAGCACATATGATTAGACCGTCCTTCCTTGTGGTCCATCTGGTACCCATTCATACGCCTTCAGCCCATTGCACCCATGGTCTACATGCCACCTTATCAAGGCACTTTGACATTGGATCCCACTCGCACTTTGACATTGGATCCCACTCTTGCACACAGCATAAAATTAGGGGTGGTGAATGTGAGTTAATAATGTCTTTGAAGTGTATTCACCCTGCACTGTCCGGTTCATATAATTATAGAGTGTGAGAAACCCATTCATTTTTAAAAAAAAAACTCTTGGATCAAAGCAAAGTATTTTATTTGAGAATTGTGGTAAATATTTTTCGACAGCGGGATCACGAGAACTCCAGATAAGCGCCCCCTTCCCTTCAAACGCAGTGCACAAACAAAAAGACAGTTCTCCAGGTTTTTAAATGATATATTTAGTTTTAATATTATAAGCACAGCACCAGAGCATTATAAATTTAATCACAAGAAATAGGAAAACTGCAAAATTGCGAACACACCGCTGCCACAGCTGTTGTGTCGATGCCTACAAATTGAAAGTTGACGGCAACCGTATACCGCAGGGTCCCATGATGTTGGTGGTGTCTGTGTCCACTTCTATAACAAATTGCAATTGTTTTACTTAATCAAGGGGAGGAATCATTGATGACCTGAGCAGTGTTCGAAAAAAAAATGTTTTTTTTTCAATCAACCCTTAAATTTAAAGCCAATGCTTAGGGTTAACTTGAAAATGACTAGAAATCATACAAAGGCTTGTATTTCATCTCTTAAAATGAAAGACAAGGAAGGTAGAATGCCAATCGAGAGTTCAAATGGCAACTGAGGGTGTTCACACACTTTGGTGAAAGCCTACGATTTTTTTTTCCCAACCAATCAGATCACCACAATCACCCGCCATCTGACATTTCTTTACAAACTGTGATCACGTCCGTGCACTCTCAACGCTAATGTGTTTGTTGAATGGAACCCAACAACCACCATTCTAGTTCTGGGCGGAATAGCCTGCCCAGAGCTCTCAGTCTCACAGGATGCCTTTTTCGCGGGCATGCCTTCGGTCTGTAAAGGGTATTGTCGCCCAGCAATTGTTTATCAAAAAGGTGCCTGCCTACTACAGCTCTCAACTTTTTTCGTGGGCAGACCCGTAGTTTGTAAACACCCTAAGATTTCTGAATTTCAACAGGAAAAATTACACTACAAATCGGGTTATGTTAAAGGCAAGGTCGAATGCCAACCGAGATTTCTAAATTTTAGCTAGAAAAATTAGGTTGAATACGAACCGCCGTTATGTGAGCACTGGACTCAGTCAAATGTGTTCAAATCATTTAAAAATTAGCATCATCATTCAATTGTCAAATCATGAAGCCATACTTTAATCTTACAAGGCTACATAGCCGAAATTTTTTTATGACATGTTATCACACTCTGTAGCCATAATTTTCTACTCCCCAGCACGTGCGCCGCCGCACATTTCTGGCCGCCACCAGTGCGCCCCGCCAACCATGCATGGACATGTGCCGCTCCTCGTGTGGGTGCGGCCCCCCGTAGGCCACTCCGCCCCCGCACTGGCGCGGCCACCAGTGGCCTGGCCACCGCCGGCCATCCGTGGCCTGCGCCGCTACGCAGGGATTGGCTGCCAGGCTGAGATAGCCTCTACAGTTCGGCCCTTCCAACCCAGCAGCATCCATCTATTGGAATCATGATCAACGTTGAAATCCTTGTGGTAGTGCTTCTGCACATGGGACCTTGATGCTGCTAGGATGCTTGGGATGATGGGCACCTGTTCGAACCCAGCTCTCTCGATGCGAGCCTGCCACTTCTTGTAGCTCTCTGGCCTCTCCACCCTCTCCACGCCCTCGCAAGCCACTACGTTCACGATCTCGCGGTGCATGCAGTTCCTCTCCACCATCATCCTGTCTGGGCTGTCGCCGCTCACCGCCGCATCCAGCATGTCGAATTTGTTGTAGTAGTAATGAAGGGCCTCTCGGAACCGAAACACGAAGAATGGCGAGTTGTGGCCCGCGCTCATCACGCCAGTGATAAAAAGGTCGGGGTTGAGGTTGCGCATCCTGCTTAGCACCTGCTTGCGAGGATCGCCGCTGACCGTGGCCTCGTCCAGGACGTGGCGCAGCCTGTTATTGCAGTTCACCACCAGCACCTCTCCTTCTTGGAGGTGGAGTGAAGTAGGCTCCACAACTTCCCACTTTGTCGCAGCCACGGCGTGGTATTCGAACGGCACGGCGTACATCCTGGCGTACTCCGCTAACCTCCGCCCGGTCTCGTCCAGTTGCCCTGTCGGTTTGAAACCAGGCTGCGGAAATTCAATGGCTGTAATGTGCAGAGAAGGAGGTCCCCCTTTTCGCTCTGCGAGCATGCTGATAAGGTATGGCCACTGCGTGCCGGAGAGAATGCCGTAGTCCACAATGTGGAGGCGGGAGGCTCCCTCCGCCACATTCAGGATGCTCTCGTTGGCGAAATAATGCAAGAGCTTGATGTAAGGGCAGACGCTGAATGTCATCTTGAAGGCGTCGGGCGAGAGCCTGCTGCTGGACAAGGCTGTGTAGAGGCTACTTCCCGTGCCCGACATACGGGCCATAAGTGCCTCACTGAAATAGTGTGCCAGGCGCTGCAATCCGCTACCATGCGGAGAAGCGCCGCCGTGCTGCCGAAGCTCTTGCAGGATCCCGTTCGCCTTCCTCGCATCCGCCCTCGCAACAGCCTCAGCACACCTCACCAGGAGCTCCACGACATCCACCGATCCCTCAATGGTGTGATCTGATTGCATATCAACAGAATACTGACGAGGACCAATGCGGCCCCCTGTAGCAGCTTCCTCCCAAGCGTGCCGTGGCAGCAGCTGCGCCGTGTCGGAGACACTTACATCTTTCAATCCTTGATACAAGCTCACATTCCCTTTCAGAAGATAAGACCCTTCCCAAGGTAGCCTGGCATCTCTTTTTTCTACCTCCCGCTGCAAGCTACTCTTCGAGCTGCGGCTGGCGGCGGCGGCGGCGGCGGCGCTGGTTGGAAGCGGCGTGGGAATGGCAGTCGGCGGCTGATCAGAGGAATAGCTGGCTGGGTAGGGCTGCGACTGCTCATCTAGGATCTGGTAGAAGCCTTTGACGATGGCGTGGTATCTAGAATTGCAGTGCTGCTCCATACTCGTGCCATCATCCATGGTCTCGTCCATGAGCAGCTCGTTGACGTAGTCTAGAACAGGGTCCGTGAGCACATCCTCTTCAAGAGGGGAGATGCTTGGATTGCCCACACTAAGGTTCTGTTGCAGGGCAGGCTCTGTGTTTGCTTGAGAGCGTCCATCATCAGCTAAGAAGATCCGATTCTGGGGAGAAGCCATACAATAGGGGAGAAGCTCTTCTGTAACTACAGAAATCTTGGACCAGGACCTGCTGTGATCGTTTAACGTGCAGTCCTCCAAGCAGGGCTTGAGACTGAGTAAATGGAATAAAAGAAAGACAGCCCTCGGAACACGGCTCTCAAGTAACTCTCTTATAACATAAATAACGCACGTGCACATAAATAACGCACGTGCGTCGCGCACACCAGTGCCGATGATTAGTAATGTTCTGTATTCATGGCAATGATCAGTAATGATGTGTCCGTCGCGCACACCAGTGCCGATGATCAGTAATGCTCTGTATCATGGCAATGATCAGTAATGATGTATCATGTATGTACTATGTCACATGTGTGCCATTGTGTGAGAAAAATTACCCTTCAAAAGGTAAGGCAGGATTTTGGGAAAAATAGTATTATTCCCTTCCAACGTCTTTTACAAAAGAAATGCAAGGTTCAAATCAGCTTTTCAAAAGAAACTTTGGGGTCACACACCCTTCAAATTCTAGGACTCCTTTAGTGTATTTTTTCAGCTCAATTTGGAAAAGACCCCGGTCCAAATTTGATGTTGAGGAGCTAGAGAGCTTGCAATCTGTAAATATATTGGGCACGCACATGCATTCAAAGTTGCATGCTCCTGCGTTAAGGGGATACGGGTGCCATGGGGGATTTGCATGGAGGTGGCATGTGCTATCTATGTTGTCTTTCTGTAAGTGTGCATGTTTTTAAGTTGATTGTTGTTTCTTTTAGAATGATAATTATTTTATTGTAATACGAAGACATGAAGTTTAATAGGAGTTGGATGGTAAATTTCCTTCAATTTATCTCACAATGGCGCTACCTTGTTGGTAATATTGAATTGATATATATACATTGTGTGGATTAAATGGCTGACATTGAGGTAAAGCCACCATACAGATCCACAATATGGAATGACCCATCTATTGTTCAAGGGATGGTTCAAATTGTTGATATGACTGTAGGCGCTCGGTGAGTTCATGTTTGTTTTTTTTAACATTTGGATAAGCAAATGTTTAGCTTTTGGCTTGCTTTCATTTACCGTGGCTTTATTTATTTTTCTTACTTTACTTGAAATATTGAACGTCTGAGAGAGAGAGAGAGAGAGAGAGAGAGAGAGAGAGAGAGACTCACCTCAAAATCTTGATTTGATATCACACGTATATTGCTTAGCATGGATGTGAAAATGAGATCATTTACATTTATTTATGGTGATGGACAAGATATTGAAGGTATCTTTCTTAACGTTTACTATAATATAGTCATCATTGTTTACCATAATCTATTGTAGACCCGCCGTTTTGGGAAGGACAAGCAACAACATCTCTAATAATCGAAATATTAAAGAGCACATGTGTATTACAGCATGAAAACTAGCTTTTCATGTAGCTTTTGTGTTTAATGTTAATAAAATTTATTATTGATTTTTTTTACAACAGGAAATATCTTTATTTTTTGGAGCCTAGATTATTGCTTGGTTTGTATGGTCGAGACACTTACAACGATAGTTTTGGGCTCCTTGGAATTTACCAGCTAAGATTGCAGAAGATTGCGGATCAACTTATGTACATATAATGTTTAGAGATTATGAAAAGCCTAATAAGTTAGATTTTCGGTGTATAGGCACTAGACATTACAGAATATTTCTCTTTGTTGTCTACAGCCTATTGAAACACCATTCATCTCAAATGTCGATCGAATGAGTTCTATAAGGTTTTATCTTTTTGCTTTTTCTCGACATAATTTAAATCTTGCAATAACTAATGTTATTATCTTAAATATATTTTTTGGACAAATGAAGGCGAGGAGCATAGGCGTCCAAGGAGAGATAATCCTGTCGCCCCGAAGATTGTTTTAACGCTTGCTCAGGTGTGCTAAGTCACACACCCTTCAAATTCTAGGATTCCTTTAATGTATTTTTTCAGCTTAATTTGAAAAAGACTGGTCCAAATTTGATATTGAGGAGTTAGAGAGCTTGCAATCTGTAAATATATTGGGCACACACATGCATTCAAAGTTGCATGCTCCTGCATTAAGGGGATACGGGTGGTGTATGCCATGGGGGATTTGCATGGGGGTTCCATATGCAGATGGCTAGTGGTTGGGAGAAGACTTGCATGAAGAAGGTGGTGGTGGCTGGGGGGATTGGTCTGCGTATTCAGAGGTGAAATGGTGGGATGCTTACAAGAAGGCGAAAGGATTTGAGGTGCCAAATCGGATTAGGGAGAGACTAGGACACTGAACTCCACAAGTTTACCATCGTCAGAATAATGGTGATGGCAAAAAGGTGTATGAAAGTGTTCCCTCTCATTTCATAAGGAGTCAAGTTGGCCTTTTCTCCACATGTAGTGTGATTCTCATGTGTCTGGGAATAGCATCCGGAAGAATGATATCAATCGCTCTGGCTGGAGGAGGAAGTAATGCACTATAAGGAGATTTTCAAAGTATTCTATCTGGGTAAGGGTTTTCTTGTTGTCGAAATGCCCACTAGTGTTTATGGGGAGGAACTTAGTCCATGTCTTGCTGTGGGATTCTCTATTTGATTAATAAAGTTTGGTTGAAGCTTTTGCCTAGTTTGGGTGGAGCTTGTGTGTTTACCACCATGGCTTCATTCAACATTTTGGAGATTGGCCGGTAGTATTGGTCATACACTTTTTTTTTGAGATATCAAGCTCATCTAGTGAGGCGGTGGACATTGATGACCCGCCTAGGCAATAGGCCCCACACTTACACCACTGGCATGGTTGGTGAGATCATAGGTGATATGCGGCCAGTGGGATGAGGCTGTCTGACAGCCATTCTAGAGACTGGCATAGTTATAGCGCCAGCTCATTTAGTTGGGTTCACACTATAGAGACCCCTAGTATGTATTTGGTTAAGTACCTTTTCATATGTGTGTACTCTTATCTTTGTATATGGTGTGTTGAGTGTTGTGTGAAGAAGAAGATTTTCAGCCTCTCACCTTGTGTGTTCTCCTTTAGGGTTTTGTGAGTGTGTGTGTGCTTGCAAGAGCTCAAGCTCTCTTCTCCCCTGCATCTTTTCATGGTATCCGAGATGGTTCATGCTAAGGGCTGAGCTTCAAGCAAGAGAAGCACAGGAAGCGGTACGAGGGTAAGAGCTTCAACTACTCTTCCCTATTTGTGTTGGTGACTACATCCTTGTCGGAGCTCTACGGGAGGCACTGGCAAATGATCTCTGATTGAGGAGCTTTCTTCCTGGGAGTAAAGCTATAGGGCAACTATAAAGTCCTATCGGATAAAAATTTTCGTGCCAAAAATGCGTTTCGGGTATGTTAGGACCTCCCTTTTTGAGAAAGTAGGCGATTTCGAGCACTGTAGGAGGTAAGTCATCGATTCTATGTAGAACTCTCTTTTAAGAACTGCAGGAAGATAGATTGGTTGTGTAGACATTGTGTGTGCTGCAAAGAGGTCAACAGTTGCCATTGGGTGTATGTATGCACATTGAGGTCACTGGTTGTGACATTTGAGTGTAGTACAGTACCGTTGTTGTTGCAGAAAATACAACAATTTTTTGTGCAAGACAAACCAGAGTGCTGTTTTTGGTAAATTTGTGTGTCTAGCAAGATGTCAAATGATGGCATAAACCAGATTGTTACTGAGAAGCTTGATAAGAACAACTTCCATGCTTGGAGGTTCAGGTTGACGAATTTCCTGAGATGGGAAAGGGTTACTACTGGGACTACATAGAAGGTGAGCATGAAGAGGCACCAGAGATACCGGAGATCAATCCGACTGCTGCAAATGTGAAAGAGTTCAAGAATTAGAACCAAGGAACTAGAAAAGTTATGTATTGGATCTCTATCAGTATACAAGACACCATGATTGTGGGCACATACAAGATGCCAAGTCCCCCAAGGAGGCGTGGGACACCTTGGTAAAACTCTATGAAACGAATACCAAGGCACGAAAGATACAGTTGAAGAATGAACTTCATACTGTGGAGGAAAAGAGTATGTCTGTGAGGTGACTATGCATTGAAGATTAAGGGTATTGTGGAATCCCTTGCATCTATTGGCGTTTCAGTAGTAGATGATGATGATAAGGTGGAAGTCTGTCTACGTGGTCTCGGGCCACAATACAAGGCGTTCAAGATGTCTATTCAGACTCGGGAAAACATTTCCAATTTCATAGATTTGGTGTCTATGTTGATTATAGAAGAGAAGAGCTTGGGTGAAGACCAACAGTCTTCACAAAACAAAAACAGCTTTGAGCAACAGGCCTTCTACACAAGTTCAGGAAGAGGACGAGGTAGAGGAGGCCGTGGACGCAGCCAAGGACGTGGCCAAGGACGTGGCCAAGGAGGTGGCCAAGGAGGTGGCCGAGGAGGTGGCCAAGCAGGTAATTAGAATTATGGCCAATAGCAGCAACAACAGTCCTAGAATTCACAACAACAACAACACGCAGGTGGAAGAGGCCGATTCAGAGGCAGGGGGAGTCAAAGAGGTCGTGGAAATTGGCAAAGGCAGTATAATGATACGCGTGGATGTTTTTATCGTGGTAAGCCTGGACATGTGTAGGCAGATTGTTATAAGAAGTGGACCGACATGCAAAATGGGAAATTGCAGCAAAACAACTATGCATCCTCAAGCAGAAACAACGAGGATAATGAAAGGTTGTTTGTTATGCAGCATGTCGTTAATGCCATGTCTGAAAATGTTGAAGCAGCACATAAAGATGATGTATGGTACGTTGATTCAGGTGCTTCGAACCACATGACAAGTCATGGGGAGTGGTTCAAGGAGATGAAAAACCTTGAAAGACCAGATTTTGTGGAAACAGGGGATGACACTGCTCATCCAATTGCCCATGTTGGAGATGTGCCATTGTCTATGCAGGATGGCAAAGTGAAGTACCTTGCAAATGTACTTCATGTTTCAAACATAACAAAGAATCTAGTTTCAGTTGGCCAGATGATTGAGCAGGGTTTGCAGGTCCGGGTTAATCCTGATGGTTGTTATGTTGAAGACTTTAAAGACAAGTGTAGGTTGGTTGCAAAAGGCAACAGAGTGGGCAGAATGGTTACATTGAGAACGTAAACATGCCTGAAGTGAGTGCTGCGATGTTTGCAAATGGTTCAAGAATTGTTGTAGACACAGACATTTGGCATAAAAGAATTGGACATGTGAATGTGCAGAGAATGAAGTCTATGCAGACTAAAGGAATTGTGACAGGGCTGCCAAAGTTTAAAGTTGAAGGTATGCAGAAAATATGTGAAGCATTCCAATTTGGAAAGCAAACAAAGCATGTATTTCCACGTGACAGAAATGTGAGCAGAAATGCACTAGATGTGCATTCAGATGTATGGGGTCCTACAAAGACCATGTCTATGGGAGGCTACAGGTATTATGTAACATTTGATGACCACACAAGGGAAGTGTGGGTATACTTCATGAAGGAGAAGGGTGAGGTGTTCACTTATTTTTAGAATTTCAGAGTTATGGTTGAAAAGCAAATAGGAAAATATGTAAAGTGCCTAAGGTCAGATGGAGGGGGAGAGTACTTCTCCAATGAGTTCTCTGAATTTTTGAAGAAGAATGGTATTCAGAGATACACTCTGCGGAAAAATGGAGTTGCTGAGCGAAAAAATAGGCACATTACTGAAATTGCCCGAGCATTGATGGGAGAGAAGAATATGCTGCATAGCTATTGGGCAGTTAAGGCTATTTCTACAGTAGTTTACATCATGAACAGGACTCCAACTGCAGCCATACATAATGTAACTCTAGAGGAGAGGTTTACTGGCAGAAAACCTGATTTGTATATCATCTGATCTTTGGATGCATTGCATATGTGCATGTGCCAGATGAGCTGAGAACTAAGCTGGATCCAAAAGCTGAAAAATGTGTGTTTATTGGGTATTCCCTTGAGCAAAAGGGATACAGGCATTATAACCCTGCTACACGTGAGTTGAGGGTAAGCAGGGATGTTGTTTTTGATGAGATGAGCAGCTGGTATGTTGCTGAAAAAGAAGCTGTTGGGGTTGATGTGAGTGGAAATGTGGTTGCACAGAATGCAAGTCAGCAATCACAGTCTTTGAGTGGACCAGGAGAGTCCTCATCTAGGATTCTCTTAGTATGCCTAACATTTCTGCAGGGCATTCTCATGTTGATAGAGAGTCTAGTGGCTCAGAGATGAGCCTTGTGAGGATCTTGGGATACCAGCTATGAGAACACCTCGTGTAAAGAAGGTTATGGAAGCCATGAATGCAAAGCTGCGAAGATCTGGGGGAGAGTGAAGAATCCCGTGCAGAGGTTTACCTATGATGGTTATGTGGCACATCACTAAGCATACATGGCAAAAGTTGTGCAGGTTGTAGAGCCCACGTTGTAGAGCCCACATGCATTGATGAGGCTGTTGGAAATGGCCCTTTTATTTGGACACTTAGTGAAATGCTTAAAATGCTAATCAAGCTTTGACCAAGCTAGTGGCCTAGGCCTGAAAATGCATTTTTCCTTTTCTACAAAAAAGAAAATAGGCCAAAAGGTGATCTAATCATTAGATCTTCTGTCCTTGGGAAGGAATATGGACCTAACTGCCTTTTTGTCTTGTAGTGAAGTACCTTTCACAAAGAATGTTTGAAAATTTTTGTCACTTTGTTCCCTCCCTTTTTGGAGGTGCTGTAGATCCCACTCTCTCTCTACACTCTCTCTCTAAAACACGTTTAGGGTGTTTTACTTGGGTAAGGGCTTCTTTTTCTCTCTCTAGGAGCCATGGCCTGCAGATCTGGACTCCTACTCCATCATCCTCTCCCCCAGCTCTCATGGAAGAGCTCACCATCCCCTCTTGTGAAGGTACAGATCTACACATCCTTGCAAGCTGAAGCTCTCCATCTCCATCACTAGCAAGCTCTCCATATCTATCATCCTCTCCACCAGCTCTCATGGAAGAGCTCACCATCCCCTCCTGTGAAGGTACAGATCTACACATCCTTGCAAGCTGAAGCTCTCCATCTCCATCACTAGCAAGCTCTCCATATCTATCTCCTCAAGGCCTCCATTTCCATCTCTGTATCCATCTGCATCTCCTCCACCTCCATCTCCATCACCATCTCCATCTTCATCTCCTCCATCACCATCCACATTTCCATCCTCTACCTCCATCCTCCATCTCCATCATCTCCATCACCATTCACATTTCCATCTCTGTATCCATCTACATCTCCATCTCCATTTGCTAGGTACAATGGCTCTACGGGACATCACCAACAAGCAATCAAAGTTTCGCTTGCACGTAGACTTAGACGAGGAGTATGCCACAATGCGAAGTAATCGAACGAAGGGATGTATTCCTGCTGAGGTGCTACGACTTCAAGGTGCAAAAGCCATTGATCTTTGGACTGATGGAAGCATTTATCCCCTTGATCCACAGACTGGTGCACCTCCCCCTTTTCGTAATATCACGCAGGTCGTACGCTTCTTGGGTGATGGTTATAATGGTTTCTTAGGGTACTGTCAGAGGCTCTATTCTTTGTACTTGCAGGAACTCTCAAATCAAAATCACCTCAGGAAGCTTCTAAAATTATGCAAGGCAGAAAAGGAAGAATGTGCGTCAACTTTCATGGCCACAAAGGAACATATGCTGGCTCGAGTCAAGGATCTGGAGAAGGAGGATGCAGAGCAGAAGATGAAGCTTGATGAAGGTGTGGAAAGCAGGGATTGAGCTATAGAGAACTATCTCCGTCTTCGAAACTCAACTCGGAACCTTCGCCGACGTGTCGATCATTTCACTCACCTCCCCGTGGGATATAATGCAAGGCAGTGAAAGCGCAAGCCTCTGAGTCTTCTTTCCAAAGATGGGGGGGCTTGCAAGCGACGTGTGCGTCAAACAAGGTAATCACAGCTTCAAAACTAGCATTACATTCCTTTTTCATATAGTTATGTCATTGACTCTGAACTATGTGATGTATAGGGAATGTGCTAAAGCAATATTAGGTTGTTCCAATACTGAGGAGTCTATCCTTGAGCACATTATTCCAGAGTAGAAAGTAATCAATATGATAACCAATCCAGTAAATGGTGCGTTGTGTGACAGGATTCAAAAGTATTTTCTCAAGGAATTCGAGCAGATTGTCAGTCCCGTTGACATGCTCACACTGTGTGCGACACAGCAGGTATCAGTGATAAGGGATACAGGGCTTTGTATACTTGCATCACAGCACGTCTACGAGGCAAAGGAATGACACGATCTATACTTCCAACACCATACAGTATAGTTATGGCAAGGAAGTCAGCAAACAACAATATTGCCGACTTGCTAGGCGGCTACAGATGGGTGGATGGTAGCATGCCAATGTCAAATTCAAAAGATTTTGCTTACAACAAGTTTAACAATGTTTACGTCGAGGTGGAGGCGCTTCAACGAGCTATGATTCAGTTTTATGATATGACATTAGAGGAGACGGATGGAAAGGCTATATTTGTCCTCAAATTGGATGAATGTCAGGTTGTAAAGGGCCAAAGGGTGGAATGTACAAGTCTGACACTCATGAGCAGGGCATTGAAGCGAAAGAGCTTAGACGACGAAGATGAAACAGGTGATGCGGAGAATAACTTGCACACAAAGCGACGCAAGCAAGATTACTTTGGAGTGCAGTCTGAGAAGAACATATGGTGGCAGGCGGCATGGACCCTTCCGCACGAGGACCATGACAGTCTGAGGTGGTACTTCACCCGTACAGGTATTCAAGGAGTGATACACAGGCAATCAAATGGTGAAGTCTTGCATGTGCCTGGCAGCACTGGTCACTTTGAAATAGAGTGGCACCTTGGTGGTGATCTCAAGACCCTCAAATGCATGCTGTTTGGAAGCGGCGTGGGAGTGCCAGTCGGCGGCTGATCAGAGGAATAGCTGGCTGGGTACGGCGGCGACTGCTCATCTAGGATCTGGTAGAAGCCTTTGACGATGGCGTGGTATCTAGAATTGCAGTGCTGCTCCATACTCGTGCCATCATCCATGGTCTCGTCCATGAGCAGCTCGTTGACGTAGTCTAGAACAGGGTCCGTGAGCACATCCTCTTCAAGAGGGGAGATGCTTGGATTGCCCACACTAAGGTTCTGTTGCAGGGCAGGCTCTGTGTTTGCTTGAGAGCGTCCATCATCAGCTAAGAAGATCCGATTCTGGGGAGAAGCCATACAATAGGGGAGAAGCTCTTCTGTAACTACAGAAATCTTGGACCAGGACCTGCTGTGATCGTTTAACGTGCAGTCCTCCAAGCAGGGCTTGAGACTGAGTAAATGGAATAAAAGAAAGACAGCCCTCGGAACACGGCTCTCAAGTAACTCTCTTATAACATAAATAACGCACGTGCACATAAATAACGCACGTGCGTCGCGCACACCAGTGCCGATGATTAGTAATGTTCTGTATTCATGGCAATGATCAGTAATGATGTGTCCGTCGCGCACACCAGTGCCGATGATCAGTAATGCTCTGTATCATGGCAATGATCAGTAATGATGTATCATGTATGTACTATGTCACATGTGTGCCATTGTGTGAGAAAAATTACCCTTCAAAAGGTAAGGCAGGATTTTGGGAAAAATAGTATTATTCCCTTCCAACGTCTTTTACAAAAGAAATGCAAGGTTCAAATCAGCTTTTCAAAAGAAACTTTGGGGTCACACACCCTTCAAATTCTAGGACTCCTTTAGTGTATTTTTTCAGCTCAATTTGGAAAAGACCGGTCCAAATTTGATGTTGAGGAGCTAGAGAGCTTGCAATCTGTAAATATATTGGGCACGCACATGCATTCAAAGTTGCATGCTCCTGCGTTAAGGGGATACGGGTGCCATGGGGGATTTGCATGGAGGTGGCATGTGCTATCTATGTTGTCTTTCTGTAAGTGTGCATGTTTTTAAGTTGATTGTTGTTTCTTTTAGAATGATAATTATTTTATTGTAATACGAAGACATGAAGTTTAATAGGAGTTGGACGGTAAATTTCCTTCAATTTATCTCACAATGGCGCTACCCTGTTGTTGGTAATATTGAATTGATATATATACATTGTGTGGATTAAATGGTTGACATTGAGGTAAAGCCACCATACATATCCACAATATGGAATTACCCATCTATTGTTCAAGGGATGGTTCAAATTGTTGATATGACTGTAGGCGCTCGGTGAGTTCATGTTTGTTTTTTTTAACATTTGGATAAGCAAATGTTTAGCTTTTGGCTTGCTTTCATTTACCGTGGCTTTATTTATTTTTCTTACTTTACTTGAAATACTGAACGTCGGAGAGAGAGAGAGAGAGAGAGAGAGAGAGAGAGAGAGAGAGAGAGAGAGACTCACCTCAAAATCTTGATTTGATATCACACGTATATTGCTTAGCATGGATGTGAAAATGAGATCATTTACATTTATTTATGGTGATGGACAAGATATTGAAGGTATCTTTCTTGACGTTTACTATAATATAGTCATCATTGTTTACCATAATCTATTGTAGACCCGCCGTTTTGGGAAGGACAAGCAACAACATCTCTAATAATCGAAATATTAAAGAGCACATGTGTATTACAGCATGAAAACTAGCTTTTCATGTAGCTTTTGTGTTTAATGTTAATAAAATTTATTATTGATTTTTTTTAACACTCGGGAAAACATTTCCAATTTCATAGATTTGGTGTCTATGTTGATTATAGAAGAGAAGAGCTTGGGTGAAGACCAACAGTCTTCACAAAACAAAAACAGCTTTGAGCAACAGGCCTTCTACACAAGTTCAGGAAGAGGACGAGGTAGAGGAGGCCGTGGACGTGGCCAAGGAGGTGGCCAAGGAGGTGGTCGAGCAGGTAATCAGAATTATGGCCAATAGCAGCAACAACAGTCCTAGAATTCACAACAACAACAACACGCAGGTGGAAGAGGCCGATTCAGAGGCAGGGAGAGTCAAAGAGGTCGTGGAAATTGGCAAAGGCAGTATAATGATACATGTGGATGTTTTTATCGTGGTAAGCCTGGACATGTGTAGGCAGATTGTTATAAGAAGTGGACCGACATGCAAAATGGAAAATTGCAGCAAAACAACTATGCATCCTCGAGCAGAAACAACGAGGATAATGAAAGGTTGTTTGTTATGCAGCATGTCGTTAATGCCATGTCTGAAAATGCTGAAGCAGCACATAAAGATGATGTATGGTACGTTGATTCAGGTGCTTCGAACCACATGACAAGTCATGGGGAGTGGTTCAAGGAGATGAAAAGCCTTGAAAGACCAGATTTTGTGGAAACAAGGGATGACACTGCTCATCCAATTGCCCATGTTGGAGATGTGCCATTGTCTATGCAGGATGGCAAAGTGAAGTACCTTGCAAATGTACTTCATGTTTCAAACATAACAAAGAATCTGGTTTCAGTTGGCCAGATGATTGAGCAGGGTTTGCAGGTCCGGTTTAATCCTGATGGTTGTTATGTTGAAGACTTTAAAGACAAGTGTAGGTTGGTTGCAAAAGGCAACAGAGTGGGCAGAATATTTACATTGAATGTAAACATGCCTGAAGTGAGTGCTGCGATGTTTGCAAATGGTTCAAGAATTGTTGTAGACACAGATATTTGGCATAAAAGAATTGGACATGTGAATGTGCAGAGAATGAAGTCTATGCAGACTTAAGAAATTGTGACAGGGCTGCCAAAGTTTAAAGTTGAAGGTATGTAGAAAATATGTGAAGCATGCCAATTTGGAAAGCAAACAAAGCATGTATTTCCACGTGATAGAAATGTGAGCAGAAATGCACTAGATGTGCATTCATCAGATGTATGGGGTCCTACAAAGACCATGTCTATGGGAGGCTACAGGTATTATGTAACATTTGATGACCACACAAGGGAAGTGTGGGTATACTTCATGAAGGAGAAGGGTGAGGTGTTCACTTATTTTCAGAATTTCAGAGTTATGGTTGAAAAGCAAATAGGGAAATATGTAAAGTGCCTAAGGTCAGATGGAGGGGGAGAGTACTTCTCCAATGAGTTCTCTGAATTTTTGAAGAAGAATGGTATTCGGAGATACACTCTGTGGCAAAATGGAGTTGCTGAGCGAAAAAATAGGCACATTGCTGAAATTGCGCGAGCATTGATGGGAGAGAGGAATATGCCGCATAGCTATTGGGCAGTTGAGGCTATTTCTACAGTAGTTTACATCATGAACAGGACTCCAACTGTAGCCATACATAATGTAACTCTAGAGGAGAGGTTTATTGGCAGAAAACCTGATTTGTATATCATCTGATCTTTGGATGCATTGCATATGTGCATGTGCCAGATGAGCTGAGAACTAAGCTGGATCCAAAAGCTGAAAAATGTGTGTTTATTGGGTATTCCCTTGAGCAAAAGGGATACAGGCGTTATAACCCTGCTACACGTGAGTTGAGGGTAAGCAGGGATGTTGTTTTTGATGAGATGAGCAGCTGGTATGTTGCTGAAAAAGAAGCTGTTGGGGCTGATGTGAGTGAAAATGTGGTTGCACAGAATGCAAGTCAGCAATCACAGTCTTTGAGTGGACCAGGAGAGTCCTCATCTAGGAGTCCCTTAGTATGCCTAACATTTCTGCAGGGCATTCTCATGTTGATAGAGAGTCTAGTGGCTCAGAGATGAGCCTTGTGAGGATCTTGGGATACCAGCTATGAGAACACCTAGTGTAAAGAAGGTTATGGAAGCCATGAATGCAAAGCTGCGAAGATCTGGGGGAGAGTGAAGAATCCTGTGCAGAGGTTTACCTATAAAGGTTATGTGGCACATCACTATGCATACATGGCAAAAGTTGTGCAGGTTGTAGAGCCCATGTTGTAGAGCCCACATGCATTGATGAGGCTGTTGGAAATATGTGGCACATCACTATGCATACATGGCAAAAGTTGTGCAGGTTGTAGAGCCCACATGCATTGATGAGGCTGTTGGAAATATGTATTGGGAGAAAGCTATGGATGAGGAGATGGATGCACTATATGGAAATGAGACTTGGGATTTAGTGCAATTGCCTGAAGGCAAGAAAGCCATTGGATGCAAGTGGGTGTACAAAGTAAAACATAACAGTGATGGAAGCATAAGTAGGTACAAGGCTAGATTGGTAGCCAAAGGATATGCACAGACATATGGCATTGATTATGAGGAAACTTTCAGCCCAGTTGCCAAGATGGCAACAGTGAGAGTTGTGATAGCAATGGCTGCGTCAAAGCAATGGTCTTTACATGTAAAGAATGCATTCTTGCATGGGGATTTGTAGGAAGAGGTGTATATGTTGCAGCCACCTGGTTATGAGGATTTGTAAGAAGAGGTGTATATGTTGTAACCACCTGGTTATGAGGATGTGAGTCACCCCCGACATGTTTGCAGGTTGAAGAAAGCCTTGTATGGCTTAAAACAAGCACCAAGAGCATGGTCTGACAAGATTTTTGAATATCTTATCACTATTGGCTTTCATGAAACCAATGTAGATTTCTCGCTGTATGTGAGACATAGTGATAGAGGGGTTGTGCTTGTTGTCATCTACGTAGATAACCTGATCATTACGGGGGACCATGATGCAGAGATATTTGATGTAAAGATCTTGCTTAGACAGAAGTTTGAGATGAAGGATCTAGGGGAGCTCACATATTTCTTGGGCATTGAGGTGATTAGGTCACCACATGGTATTGGATTACTGCAGAGACAAAATGGATTGGACATGTTGTCCAAGTATGGTATGACAAGCTGTAAGCCTATCTCAGTGCCATTGGATCAGAATGGCAAGTTGAGTGAAGATTCATTAGAGATTTTGGAGGATCCTACTATGTATAGGCGCATAGTAGGAAGCTTGATCTACATGACGATCACCAGGCCAGATTTGAGCTATGCTGTTGGGGGTTGGTGAGTCGGTTTATACAGGTTCCTCGAAAGCCGCATTTGGATACATTGAGATGCATACTCAGGTATGTGAGGTCTACTTTGCATTGTGGACTATTTTATGAAACTAGGACAGAGATATGTGTACATGGGTACACAGATGTTGATTGGGCTAGTAGTATCTCAGATAGAAGATCTACTAGTGGCTTCATGTTTTCTTTGGGGAGTGCTGCTGTGACTTGGAGCAGCACAAGCAGCCTATGGTTTCTCTATCCAGTACTACAGAGGCTAAGTACAGAGGTGCTGCTATGGCAGCACCTCTGTACATAGCAGTACCTCTGTACTTAGCCTCACATGCTATGGCAGCATGTGAGGTAGCTTAGTTGAGAAAGCTACTTGCAGATTTGGGTCTATCATAGTGGATAGATAAGTTGTCATTTTTTGTGACAACATTAGTAATATACAGTTAGCCAGGAACCCAGTTTTTTATGCTCGCACGAAGCATATAGAGGTCCACTACTATGTTTTCAGAGAGAAGGTTTTGGTAGGAGACGTTGACCTTGTTTATGTCAGCACCACACAGGATCAGGTCGTTGACATCTTCACCAAAGCATTGGGTATAGAGAAGCTCTGTAGATTCAGGGCTTCACTTGTGGGGGATAGGTCCCACACTTACACCACTGGCATGGTTGGTGAGATCATGGGTGATATGCGGCCAGTGGGGTGACAGGCTGTGTGATAGCCATTCTAGAGAGACTGGCATAGTTATAGCACCAGCTCATTTAGTTGGTTTCCCACTATAGAGAACCCTAGTATGTATTTGGTTGAGTACCTTTTCATATGTGTGTACTCTTATCTTTGTATATGGTGTGTTGAGTGAGTGTGTTGAGTGAAGAAGAAGATTCTCAACCTCTCACCTTGTGTACTCTTATCTTTGTATATGGTGTGTTGAGTGTTGTGTGAAGAAGAAGATTTTCAACCTCTCACCTTGTGTGTTCTCCTTTAGGGTTTTGCGAGTGTGTGTGTGCTTGCAAGAGCTCAAGCTCTCTTCTCCCCTGCATCTTTTCATTTTTGTTCCTAATGAGAATGTAATAGGTAGAGGAAAACAAGGTTTGTATAGATTAGAATACTCTTAAAGATACTTCCAAGTCTTTGGAAGTTAACATGGGAGACCTGGGTGTTCTTGTGATTAAGATCCTCTTTGCGACCTTCCAAGGAGCTTTTGTTTTAGATGTGGAAAGTTGGCTCCACACATTGCTAGGAATTATCTTGATCTCAAGAACAAAGGACTTAGGGAGACTATTAAAAATGAGGGAATTGTAGAAAGAGTCAGAAGATTTTTAAGGGGAGACTTCTATCAAAGAAAGGATTTTGGTAAGGTAAAGATGAAAAGGGTATTTGGTTGTCTAATCCCAAAGAGATTTCTAGCAAATGGGTTTGCTTTCTTACCTTGGGGAAACCTTGAGTATGAAACATGATTCCTCTAGAAACAAGTTTCAAGTTGAAGAGACCTTGCTCAAGAAGATACCTAAATGTGAGGCTATTAAAAAGGAGGGATTGGGGAAACAATCAAAAAGATGTTAAAGGGAGGCTTTTATTAAAGAAAAGATTTTGGTTGGGTAAAAGATGAAAAGGATATTTGGTTATCTAATCCCAAAGATATTGCTAGCAAATGGGGTTCTTACCCTAGGGCAACCTTGAGTATGAAATAGGATGTCTCTAGAAAAGGGCATTTGGTTGTCTAATACCAAATACATTACTAGCAAATGTCCTCGAGGGGGTTCACCTAAAATATGTAAGTGTAGCACGTGAGTTCATCAGGAGGGGTATATTAATTCAAAAAAGTTTCAGACTTACATTTATAGAAGGGGTTTTTTAAACCAATTTTGAAAAAAAACCATAAGTTTATGAAGAAAAAGAGGCCATTTTATTCATAAAAGTATGTAAGTGTAAGGGTTTTTTTAAATACCAATACACATGATACATAAAATTTCTTAGAGGTGAACCCCCCCCCCCCCCCCCCCCCGAGAAAATGTGTTTCTTACCTTGGGGAAACCTTGAGTATGGAAGAGCATGTCCCTAGAAATAGGTTTCAAGTTGAAGAGACCTTGCTCAAAATGCTATCTAAAGGGATTTCTCCTAATATTGCTACCTAGATGGAGAGGCCTCTAGCATAAGATGATTGTTGGCAAGCCTTAAACCTTTTTGGTAAAGAGAATCTATAGGTTGGGATGGTCTTTCTATGGAATTTTCTTTTTTGTCTTTTGGAATCAACTCAAGGATAACTTCATGCAAACTTTCTAGCTATGTAAATGTATATCTCACTTTGTATATCAACTGTTTTAAGTGTTTTTTACTTGGTTGATTTACAGTAAGTGATGGATTAATCTTGTGTTAAGTGATTTTTACTTGGTTGATTTACCTCCCCTCCCATAAACCAGGAAGAGCTTAATCATAGTGAAATTCAATGAATTCTGAGGGAAGAGAAGAAAAGATTTCACCATCATGATCTTACAATTTTTTGTAAAACTGGAGAACAGAGACCATCTACAAAGCCTGCGCTAATATAAGCATAAAGGAGTGCATAAAGTTAAGCCCCAACAAAATTTTTCAAACAAAAGGTTTTGTTTAGGGTATCTTGTAGAGCAAAGGATACTGCTCCATTGAAATTATCATATTTGTAACATGTGGGATTAAGGAAGGTCATCTATCAAAGATTCATCAAACAATATATGGCAATGCCAATAGTCAAGTTGCAATCTACTTCGTGGCAAAAGTATTTTTGGAAGAGGTGTTGCAACATCAAGTGGATTGGAGTAACAAGCTAAAGAATGCTGACATTGGGGAAGTTCGACCTTAAAAGAAGGTTGTAGCATAGAGGATAAATGCCATATCGGAGAATCCCACTATGTATAAGAAGATAGTGCGTAGCTTGATCTACATGACGATCACCGGGCCGCCAGACTTGAACTACACAATGGGGTTGGAGAGAAATTTATATAGGTTTCTCAAAAACCACGTTTGGATGGTGTGAGGTGCACACTACACTACGTGAAGTCCACAGTGGATTATGGTCTCTTTTATGAGGCTGGTATATAGTTATAGGTGTATGGATACATTGATGCAGATTGGACTGGTAGCATCTTGGACAAAAGACTTGGACAAAAGATTTACTAGCGGATTTATGTTTTCCTTTGGGAGTACTGCTATTACTTGGAGCAGTAAATAAGAAACAGCCAACATTTACCTTGTCGAGTATAGAGGCAGAGTACGGGGGTGCTACGATGGCAGTATGTGAGGTAGCTTGGTTACATAAGCTACTTGGAGATTTGGAGCTGCATGTGGACATGCAAGTTGTCATCTATTGTGACAATCTTAGTAGCATACAGTTTGGCTAGGAACCCAATGGTTCACGTGCAAGAAAAACTCATAGAGGTCCGTTATCACATCAGAGAGATGGTCTTGGGGAAGAGATGTTGATCTCGTGTATGTTAGCATAGAGGAGTAGGTGGTTGAGATTTTCAGCGAGGCCTTAGAAGTAGAGAAGCTTAGAGTTTGCACTATGCTTGGAGTCTTGGAGATAGACTTGTCATGTGAAGGGAAGTGTGATGCACCTGGGTGATTGTTTCACATTTACACCACTACTAGCGTGTTTGATAGCTCTAGCACGACAAATCTTTACCAATGATTCTACAGCTGGGACTACATCTACCTAGTCCAGTTGAGTTATGGCATACTTATCTATTTAGCTCATGTATTTAGCGTGTTCACATTATAGACCACTTGTACATAGTACTCTAGTACTTATGTTGGGTTTTCACTTATCTTTAGTAGCGTTCTTGGGAGTAAGAAGAAGAAGAATATTTAAGCCTTCCATTTGTGTGTGTATTTTCCATCGTTGTGAGAGAGTGTGTATGCTTGTAAGTGCTCAAGCTCTCTCTTCGCACATAATCTTTTCAGTAGTAGTAGCATAAGTATCAATTATATGAGACATGTACAACGTTCTTTATATTGCAAAAGGCGTAAACCAAATCTACAACTCTTGATGGTTTTAATCTATTGCATTATTTTGTGTGGATGAAGTCATAGGTAGACCAACTTCTTGCGTAACTACCACAAGATGCAGCTATAGATAAGTCACCTGTAGCAATATGTTGTAACTTAAATGCCTCGCTACCATATTTTTTCGCCACATTAGGGCATTTTTATGCTCGATTACATCCAAGTTCCATGGATCACCAAATGTTATGAATCTATTATGTACGTGTTGATGAAATATTATGAATCTATTATGTACATGTTGATGAAATGCTTCTTTAATTTTATCTCATGGAAGTAGTTGAATACAAACAAACTTGAAGTTAGTAGTAACTTCATTGTTTTAATATTGAGCATGAATTAAAAAACTTGGATCCAAAGAAAATGTAGCTCCATGCAATGGTGTATGCGATTACATCCATCCTATAGCATGTGCTACAACCTCTTTGTGTTCCCGATCATTAACTTTTATCAAATTCTTTTACATATCAACATGCTTTTGACATCAACCAATACAACTTTCCTACGAAGAAGTTTTCAATATCCACAATTCTTAGCAAAGCTACAAAAGGCTTTACTACCCCCCCCCCAAATATCTTCTTAATACATTGCCAAAATACATGTGAATGGACCAACTGCACACACTTTGTAGAGTTGCTGCCAATTGCATGTTGTGGATTCTTTGATACCGAAGAATCCCACTGTTAGATCTCCATAGCGCCACTACGGGTGCTACCATAGGAGGGGACGGCCTCTGGCTCACCACCCAGCCACCACAGAGGAAGAATGAGGATTGCCCTTCATTCCCCATGCTATATAGTGTGTGGCATGCCGTCCACACTAGCCTGGCCGCCCATGACTGCGCATGGGCGTCCTCTCCCACTGAACCCCGGATGGCCACGTCCTCGGTGCTCCAGCCAAGACGTTGACGCTAAAGCCCCGTTTGGCCATCCGGTCTACCGTTGGTCGCAGGCGTTACAGCCTACGTGACATTACTCCCCCCTTAAGAAGAGTTTTCGTCCTCGAAAACAAACTGGGGAAACCTCTTGGAAATTGCACTACGGCGTTCCCATGTAGCTTCCTCCTCATCCCTGTCTATCCATTTAACAAGTACCTCCTGGTACACTTTATGTCGGGTTTGTATGTCACAATACTCTAGAATCTTTTCAAGTTCATGTGGTATCTTTGGTGGCTCTATCAAGTCCACCAAAATCTCTGGAGAAACTACGTTCTCTAACCCGTCTGATTTCTTCAGTTTACTGACATGGAAGACAGGATGGACTTGAGAAATCTCCGGTAACTTAAGTTTATATGCTACGTCCCCAATCTTCTTAAGGATTTTAAAAGGACCACAATATCTCGGAGAAAGTTTATCACACTTTCCTGTTTTCATGGCTTCTGACCTCGCAGGAACCTTGAGGAATACAAAAACACCTTCTGCAAAGGTCACCTTTCTATGTCCTTTATTCGCATAAGTTTTAGCGCGATCCTGAGCGCTACGAATGCTCTCACGTGCGGCTCTGAGCTCTAGAATTTGGTTAAATTTTTCAGTTTGACCACCATCAGACTCCGGATGATCTGTCGTACTCATACTCAGAGTAGTATCCAAGTTTTTGAAGACTTCCCTCCAAAAATGACTGTTGAAGTTTCTATCTCTATCCAACACTATATCTGCGGGCAAGCCATATAGCTTGTAGAGATGTTCAATAAAGAGTTTTGCCAACTCTAGCGTTTTAACAGTTTTCTTCGTAGCGATAAACTTTGCCATTTTAGTTAACCTGTCCACTACCACCCACACCGAGTCATTCCCTCGACTCATCTTGGGTAAACCGGTAATGAAATCCATGGAAATGCTTTTCCATTTCCCCTGAGGAATCTCTAGCGGATGGAGTAGTCCTCCAATCTTAAGACGTTCATGTTTATTGACCTGGCACTTATTGCATTTCAGCACATAAGTCTGGACGTCCTTAAACAAACCAGGCCAATAAAACTGTCTTTTTACTAGTGCATAGGTCTTATGAATCCCGAGATGACCCGCACTTGGACTATCATGACTTTCTTTAAGAATTTGGGCCCGAAAGTCACCAATAGTTGGTACACATACTCTACCCTTGTAGAGTAAGTACCCGTCTCATCAATGGAATAATTAGCATATTTCTCCCCCCGACGAAGTTTCACCACATGATGAAGGGCCTACGTCAGATCTCTCCGGCTCCAAACTATACCCGGAAGACACGCCTAGTCTCTCCGGACTAACTCTCGCTTCCCTTCCCCTTGCACCTCTTCGAGTCTCTTCGGACTAGCAATCCGTGCCAAAACGAGGGAGGTGGTCACGTCTGTGAAGAAGTGCGTACGCGTACAGCGCGCCAGACCTCTGTAAAAGATGGATCATGCTCATGTAAACTACATAGTGACTCCAAGAAATCATTCTTGAAGACTGTGAAACTAAGTTCATTAATCTGTGGCATGCGACTAAGTGCATCTGCCACCACATTATACTTACCTTTCTGGTAACGTATCTGAAGGTCAAACTTCTGTAGAATCTTCGCCCACCGAGCTTTTCTACCCTTCAGTTCACTTTGACTTGAAAGCCATTTCAGACTTTCATGGTCCGTCCAGACCTCAAAAGGAGCACCATATAAATAGTGTCTCCACTTTTTCAGTGCATGAACTATCGCTTGTAAACCGCTTGTAAACCGAGTAGTTACGCTGCGCACGATCTAACTTTTTTCTCTCAAATGTAATTGGGCGTCCCCTTTGCATAAGTACGATCCCAATGGCCTCATTACTAGCGTCTGTTTCCAAGACAAACGGCTCATTTAGATCGACAATAGTCAAAACAAGTGCAACTACTACGATCACCTTGAGCTTATCAAAGCTCTTCTGTTGGGCTTCCCCCCAACTAATGTTTTTAGTTTTTGACTGTAACTGGTCAGTCAGCGGGACTGCAATCTTTGCGTCCATAGTCCTTCACATAGTGCCGGTAGAACCCCGACATGCTAAGAAAAATCTACAGTTCCTCGAGATTCTTCAGCGCTGGCCATTTAAGAATAGCCTCTACTTTTTTTGGCTCCATCCGCGTACCATCGGCGGATATAATACGGCCAAGGTAGTGAATTTTTGTTTCAAAAAATTCACATTTGCTCTTCTTTGCAAATGTGAATAGTTTGTGCTCTTCTTTGTAAATGGTTTGTGCTCTCGCAACAACAACTCGAACACTAGACGTAAATGCTCTCTATGTGTTCTTTTTGTGTATTACTGTACACACAAGAATATCATCTAGGAAAACTACTATAAATTTTCCCAGATATGGACGTAAAATGCTATCCATCTGCATCATAAATGTCGCTGGAGCATTGGTTAGCCCAAATGGTATAACCAAAAACTCAAAATGCTCGAAACGGGTGGCTTAATCTCTATAAGAAGGTTTGCTTACAGGTTTTGATTATGGCATAACTTCGATGCCATGGTCTACTTCTCTAGATGGTGGTAAGCCATCTGGCAAATCATCAGGAAAAACATCATGAAATTCCTCTAATAAATTCATTAAAGTATCTATATACTTGTTCTTTAATATCTCTTTCGCCTTGGATTTTTTCTTGTTTGAATCGCATGCATGCCAAACAGGGTTTTCAAACAGTGGGTCTCGTCGTCCAAGGCTATTTTCTTTTCCTTGTTTGTCTACCCAAACATCATCTATAGTCTCATCTATGGAAATAGAATTTAAAAGAGGGTAACAGGCATATACCTCTGCTATTTGGCCTCTACTATACGGACCGCTGTGCACAGCTCCATGGAGGAAATAAGTGGTGTGACGGAGACAGTACGGTTGCCCTCTATGCAGGGTAATGACTCTACCTCCATGCTCAAAATGTAGCGTATTATGTAGGTAACTTCGACAGCCACTCCTTGCCTAGATATACGTCTGCTCTCTGGCTAAGTGCATGATGACCTGAAAGTCAAACGGGGCCTCGTAGTCCTGCATAGATAATGGGACTCCCAATACTACGGTATTCCATACCGTTTTGTCATTCCCGTTGGCTAGGCCAACATTATACTCATGATCGCTCTGGGTCTCACAGTCAACTTTGACTCTACGGTGGCCACCTATGGTGCCAAGACCTACAGTAGGTTGCCACATTGCTGGTGTCACCGAACAAGCGTGATGCTCATCACAATGACACACTGTCACCTCTCTGAACTCTGCGGAACTGAGAGGGAGTCTCTGCACTATATGCAACTGCCTAGAGGATTTACCATCTCTTTTGGGCTTGTTGCCGCTCGTGCTGGCTTTAAACTTTGGACACTCAACCTTCGTGTGGCCTACATCATTGCAATTAAAGCAACGATTTTCCTTTCGCGCTTTAATATACTGCTCTTTCTTTTGGACTTTGCTGTCTCTTTTCTTTTTGGATGGTCGTGGTTTTTTAGATCAATGACCATTCTGTCCTCCTTGGTCCATCCTATCCCCTGCTTATCACTGTGAAACCCTTTTCTTTTAAGGCCCGACCTCCTCTTCTCACTATCCTCGGCCCTGCTCGAACCACCATGCGCACTACGGTGCTTGATGTCATCAAATATCTACGCATACTTCATCGCCTCTGCTAAGTCTTTAGGCTGTAAGGGCTCTACGTACTCAAGGTAATCATTTTTGAGGCCTCTTTTAAAGCCTCACAATGTCTGGAATACATCGATCCCCTTTAGCTTGAGTACTATCTTCCTATAGTCTGAGATGTACTGAGTCAGGGATTTGTTCTCCATCGAGCACTTGTTCCATAACTCCCAGCTTCTCTCCGCCTCATTAACAGGTTTCAAACTCCGTCCAAGTGGCAGGACGAGTTGTCAAACTCATCCACCACTTGTACGCTTTGCCGGTTAATGAGAGGCTGGCCGGCTTCAAGTCTTTCAATAAGGACAAAGCTGTCTCTACAGACGGCCCCGCAAACACATCGGCCTATACTCCTGCAACCACTGGCGAGGCTACGCTCACCCGTGCCGCAAGAGCTCGTCTATCACGAGAAGTCAGAGTACTAGCCGAGGCGGCTGTCAGTGCGTCTAACCATGTGGAGATGCTCTATAGCATCGTGAGACTAAGTCAGCCTGGACATTACCCATATTGTTCAATTTTGCATTAAGATATTTAAAAAGTCCACTAGAGAGCTCCGTCTTTGTCAAGACGTCGATAGGGTCCAATAGGTCATAATCGTCATCGTCATATTCCAAGAGGTCCTCCTCGGTCCCCTCGGCGACGTTAGTGTTCATGTCATCTGGCTCATTGGCCAGAAAGGGGTCATCTGCTACTACTGCGGCCGCTGCAGGCTCGCTGGATCTCCTAAGGCAGGGTCAACAGACAAAGAGAGCACTGGTGGATCGCGCGTGATCGACGAGCGCACTCCGGACTGCGGGCGTATACGGCTTGACAATTCGATTGGGGTCAAACCCGCGACCGAGGACAAGAGACCTGAAAACCCGCGACCGAGGACAAGAGACCGAGGACAAGAGACCTGAAAACCCTAGAGAAGTAGAAGGCGGTGGGGACACACTACGCCTAGCAGACATATTTTAATTCTTGCACAAATAAAAATGAGAGAACTCAAAAATTACAAAAAAATGCTAATGAAATGAGCAGTGGTGGAGAGAGAATAGTCACCCCCCTCACGATCACCTGCGAGTCGACTGTCGTCGACTGTCGATTTGTGTTGCGCTACGAGCCTCTACAAGCGTCGCTACTCTAGGATGCTCCGATCCGAGAGAAAGGTGCCTCAAGATGAATCTACATTCCCATTCCAATCTGCATTAGAAACTTGAGAGACCTGAGCACGAGCAGCCATTTCACATCTGGGTGTGCTCCCTGTCTTTTGTTGATATGCCAATACACCTTCTGCTTTCTAGAAGATAAACCACCTCTGGTGCAAGCCAAAACATTCCAAATACCCGAAAAATGTATGGAAAACATGGTGAGGCAATGCCAGGCCTGTGTGCGGGCGCACGCAGTAGGCCGTCGTGGGGGAGGGCAAGCCAAGTAGGGGATGGTGTATTGCATCCATAGCTCTTTATTTTTTTTTATTTTTTTCCCATTCTTGCATCCGGCCGGGTTGTCGCTGGCGCTAGCGCTGGCCTCGCTGGCTGCCTGGGCTGCTGCGCTAGCCTGGATGGCCGCCCGTGCTGGCAGCGCCAGGTAGGCCGCCCGTTGGGCAGGCTACCGACTGCGACCAGGTAGGCCGCCCGTTGGGCAGGCTACCGGCTGCGACCAGGTAGGCCGCCTATCAAGGAGTCAGATTTTCCTGGCCTGGCACGCGGTCCCCCCCAGTGTAGGGAATAGCAGACAATCTCACACTCCGGCAAGGTGCCAATACCTCCACTCCAGGCTTGGAGATGGGCGTGCCACAAGATGTGCGGGCAATCGGTCCTGCACAGTGGTGCCAAGCGTCTAGATTTTCCCAGCTTAAAGAGGAGGCAGCTACTGCACCTGGCTGGGCTACCGCCGGCGCTCCACCTGGGGACTGATCGTCGCCGGCACTTGCCTGGCTGGCCGCCTGTGGCCGCCGACAGCGCGCCAGAGGCAGGCCGCCCGCTGGGCAGGCTACTGGCTATTCTCCAGCCAAACACAGTGGACTATTCTCCAGCCATATTCCCCCCTGGGTTGGCCATCTTCCCCCCCACACACAGTGGGCCACTGCAGGGAATGGCAGACAATCTCACCCTCCGGCAAGGTGCCAATACCTCCACTCCAGGCTTGGAGATGGGCGTGCCACAAGATGTGCGAGCAACCGGTCCTGTAGAGCGGCACCAAGCGTCCAGATTTTCTCAGCTTAAAGAGGAGGCAGCTTAAAGAGGAGGCAGCTACTGTACCTGGCTAGGCTGTCGCCGCCGGCGCTGGCCACCGAGGGGCTGACCGTCGGTGCTAGCTTGGCTGGCCGCCGACAGCACCAGGCAGGCTGCCCGCCAGGTAGGCCGCCGGCTATTCTCGAGCCAAACACAGTGGACTATTCTCCAGCCATCTTCCCCCTGGCTGGTCGTCTTCCCCCCCACACACAGTGAGCTATTACACATTCGACCTCTTCTCCCACACAGAATTAAACACGAAATTGACAAGCTCCAAAGCAAAAAACACAGAAATTGCGCTTACCTGCAATGGAGAGCTTGGGTGTGTGCAAGGGAGAGAGAAGGAGAGAAAATAGAGAAAATAGAGGAAAACCTTCCTTCCAGCTATGGCCAACTTCTTCTGTGTTGTACATGTCTTCTTTATGTAGAATATGATGAAGACCTTTGGGATAAGGTTATCCCCCCAATTTTGATTAAGAGCCAATCATTAAACGACAGGGCCCGCTTCGCACGCCACTTGTGATCCCAATGCCAAGCTCTGATACCAATGTTAGATCTCCATAGCGCCACTATGGGTGCTACCATGGGAGAGGACGGCCTCTGGCTCACCACCCAGCCCACAGAGGAAGAATGAGGATTGCCCCTCATCCCCAAGGCTATATAGTGTGTGGCCTGTCGTCCACACTAGCCTGGCTGCCCATGACTCCGCATGGGCGTCTTCTCCCACTGAACTGTGGATGGCTACCTCCTCGGCCCTCTTGCCGAGGCGTTGACGCTAAAGCCCCATCTGGCCATCCGGTCTGCCGTCGGTCATAGGCGTTACAGCCTACGTGACACCCACCGTCTATCCACCACTACTTCTTGTAAGGTAGCTCAAACCAAAATTATTCTTTCCAAAATATAATAGTTACACAAAAACTATGCAAGCATTTATAACAGTGAGTCATGAAAAACGACAACGAATCATGAGTTGTCGTTTTGCAAACAAGGTGTCTTGATTTTTCACTAGTCCTAAATATTGATCAATTTTACACTCTTTTAGAGACATTGAAGAGAAATGTTTTTAGAAATTTTACAAAATAAGCATAGTTTTAAACTTCTTTTAAAAAATGTACATATTACTAATTTAAAGGTGAAAAAATTTCCACTTCATGTCAAATAACAAAATGGAAAAAATAAGGTCAATACAAGATCTAATATTTTTCAAACTACTAATAATTCACACATGTCTATGTAATGTATAATACATTCTAATTACAAAAAATATAATTTTTCTTCTCCAGAAACTTAACTAACTTCATCCCAATCATTTCACCTCATCTTATCATTGAATTAGAGCATATATTTGATGTTAAGATAAGTAGGTATATGGAGTCCATGGCCATAGAAGAGGCTTATTGAAAGAAACGATTTCTTTAGATTCAAATAGAAAACCAATGATCCAAACGGTCAAATTTTAGATGGTTAGTGAGTGCTACAATTTTTTAGTTTACTTTATTTTGATCTAATAGTTTGATTTAGAGTTATCGTCTTTGCAAAAATATAATTTTTAGTTTATAAACGGTTAGATTTTGAGCTATGAAAATGACATCTGTCGTTTTGAAAAATTGATGAGAATTTGGATTCGAGAATCCACTTTGTTGACAAAATAAATTCTAACATCTAAAATTTCGAACATAGTGACATTTCTATTGTGAGAGTGAAATTTTTATTTGAAAAAAGAGAAATTTTGGTCCATAATGAAATTTCACTTTTATTGGACAAAAAATTTAGTCCATTGACCAAAACAAATTTCATCAAAAATTTTTGTCAAAGGAAAAAATCTCGTCGGTCGTCAACGGAAAAAAGTTTCGTCAATGAAAATTTGGATACTATTCTGGAATCCAAATTTATGTCGATGGATTGAAATTTTCGTTGATAGAAATTTCAATTTGTGGGATGGAAATTTGGATGAAAAAAAATTCCGTGGACTTTTGGATTCCGTCAATAGAAATTTTTTGAGGGGAATTGTTTCAATCAACGTAACTTTTTGATGAATTTCCTTTCTTCGACGAAATTTTTTAACGAACTAAATCTTCATCTAATAAAAGTAAAATTTTCATTCATTATGGACCCAAATTTCTCTTTTTTTGGACGAAAATTTTTATGTCACAATAGAAACGTCAGTCTCAATGGAATTTTGGATTCTAGAATCCACTTTATCAACAAAGTGGATTTTGAAATCTAAATTTTCATAAATTTTTCAAAACGACAACTATTGTCATTTTTGTGGCTCAAAATCTAACTGTTATATAAACTGAAAACTGTGTTTTTACAAAGACTGTAACTCTAAATCAAACTATTAGATCAAAATAAAGTAACCTAATAAATTATAGTACTCACTACCGTCTAAAATTTATCTATTTGGATTGTTTGATTTCTATCTAAATCTAGAGACATCTTTGCTTTCAATAAACCTCTTCTATGGCCATGGACTCCATATACCTATATGTCTTTGTATCAAAATATGCTTAAATTCAACCATTGGATCAACTTTGTATACAAAGAAAATGTATTTTCTTAGACAATGCACTAACCCCATGAAAGAGTTTCATCAAATTATATTAGGTCTAAAAGTAAAGTCAATTTTATCACCTATAAGTTTGTTTGATAACACACTACATATAACATGCAATGTAGAAATGTGTATCGGTACAAAACTTATCCGTGCTCAAGGAAAAGTATGATCTAAAGATACTTAAACAAAGCAAAAAAGAAAAGAAAAGTGAAATTTGTCGACATGTGGACATGCTTAATTTGTATGATATAGAAATTGTTGTGTATGGATTTGAGTTAAAAAACTGAGTTAAAAAACTTCTTGACACTTGCACCAGAAAATAATTCATATTTTTAAGCAAAAGGTCAAATGACTCTCCTAGGTTGATTGGAAGAGTTTCTTGTCTTTTGTAGTTCTTTTTTCAATTGGACGTTTTTGGGTTTAGAGTAAAATGTAAGTAATGTTTTATGTATTCTTTTTTCACAAAAATAGTGTTTTTTTAAAAATGTTTGACATGAAAGTGTGTTTTTTGTCTCCATAAATTTGAAAAAAGGTATTATTTTGGGTTTTTTTTTTAGAGTTGAGTTGTTGTTTGCATGATTTTGTTGTCGTTTTTCATGACTAGCTGTTTTATCTAATCTGACACAAAACAATTCATATGTAAACTAATGCTTTCTTATGAATTTCACAACATGCATCGGGTTGGGTGTACCGGGTGGTTGCTTGCGGTTGTGTCGTCTTCTCGAGCTTCTATTGTAGTGGTGTGGTTGAGAAAGAGGAGGTTCTTGCTTTCTCTTGCTCTTATGCTTTCTTTTTTTTCAATGGCTCTTTCCATGCCGCTCTCCAAACTCAGAGTGAGACCCAAGATGATCATTTTTACTAGGACTAGTTTCTTTTCATACAAGAAGGACCTTGATTACCACCATATTGTTGAGATTGGACATTGGTTCCCATCCCACCTCCATTTATGTCCATGGAGCTGTCTCGGGAGCTGTGAAACCACAAAATCCTTTTGGACTTGAAAGAAAGCAAATACATGAAGGAATAGCACCCCAGCCGATGCCTGTGATGTGCATGTGGATGTGAGATTTCTATGGTGGGGGCAGCGACAGGCATGTCCAATGCAGTAGTGGGGGAGGCGGATGGCGACGCTTGCGGGAGGAGGCGGCAGGAGGGGCAGCGAGTCATCTCCAGCGCCGCCACCACCACCACCACCGCCATCATCACCATCACCACCACCATCATCTCCCTCGCCTCTCTCTTCTGCCTTTATCTGCCGCTTGCAGACCATTAGCTTAGCGTGGCGCTCAGCCAAATGGTCCTTCTCCCCACCACCCTTGTGATGCGGCACACCCTGTTGCATCCCTACTGGAGCCGTGCCCGCCGCCGACACCACTGCCTCCACTAATTTGATGGTGTTGTACTTGGCCTTAGAGACGGATGCCGCCAGCCCTGCTCTGACTAGATGCCGCCTCGACCTTCACTTGTGCAGCGTTGCTGCCCTGCCTGTGATGGCCTGGTCGATCTGCGGCTGCACTTGCAATGGAGACAACGGCGAGTGCGGGGACGCAATGGACCCAACAGGTGCGATGGATGAGCCTATGTGGGCATAGACGTCACTGCACGTAGCAAGCAAGCCAGGGGTGGTAACTGGTGACGTGGACGCGCAAGCCCCAGTGGGGGTACACCTGGTGACTGAGTGACACATCATGAATCAGGGGGATAAATTGGAAAATGGAAAAAAAAAAAGGGCCCGGGTGGGACAGTAATTTTTAAATTGGAAAAGGAAAAAAAGGGGGGCTTGGGCTTTGTGGCGGGGTGATATTTTTTCTTTAAACAATGTTGCAAAATAGAAAGACTTAGTGGCATGACCTGTCCCCTGACGGCGGCGAGCAAGAGTATTCTTGCATGCATGAAAAAAAAGGACTCGTCCTCGAGGGTGAGTAGAGATAAGCATTATATTTGAAGCCCATTTTGGGCCTCATGGTCCTCAACTTGCCAACCTATATCTAAACACACCATGCTTACCATATATATCCATGTAGAAGCTTCTAAATCACTTACTTTTCTTTGAATGAAGCACCGAATTTAGCATAAATATACATCCAACATTCCAACCCAATATAGTGGTGACAATCTTAACACACCTCAATAAAATATTAAAACAATCTTTGGGTAACTGGATTATCTCTCCTTTTAAGCCTATACTCCTTGCCTCCATCTGCCAAAAATGTATTTCAAATAAAAACATTAGATATTACAAGATATAATTTTCAAAGGAAACAAAAAGAAAACAGATAAAACCTTACAAAACTCATTTGGTGGATCAATATTTGAGACAAATGACATTTGAAGAGGCTTGTAGATAGCAAATCAAAAAATTCTGTAATGTCCAGTGCCTATGTATCGAAGATTTAACTTATTAGGTTTTTCATAGTCTATAAACATTACATGTACATGAAGTTGATTCGCAATCTTAGATTGTAAATTTCAAGGAGCCCAAAGCTCTCGCTCTGTAAGTGTCTCGACCATAGAAACCTAACAATAATCTCAGTTCAAAAAATAAAATATTCCTTGTCGCAAAAAGAATGTATTAATAATAATTTATATTTTATTAAAATAAAACGCAAAAGCTACATAAAAATCAAGTTTCTATATATATACCTTAAAACACTTGTGCTCTCTAATAGTTCGATAATTAGAGATAATATTCCTTGTCTGTCTCCCAAAATCGAGGGTCTACAATTGAACCATGAAAATTAAATAGATTATGGAAAAAAATGATGCTTATATTAGAGTAATTGTCAAGAAAAATACCTTCAATATCTTGTCCATCACCATGTAAACAAATGAAAATGATCTCCTTGCCACATCCATCCTAAGCAATATACCCGTGATATCAAATATGACACTCACTACACTAATCATTTACATAAGACTTTAAGGTCTCTCTCTCTCTCTCTCTCTCTCTCTCTTTATGGAAGTTCAGTATCTCGAGCCAAGCAAGACATAAATAATGCCACTGTATATAAAAGCAAGTCAAATCAAAACATTTGCTTATCCAAATGTTAAAAAAACAAACAAGAACTCACTGAGCCCCTACAGCCATCTCAACAATTTGAACCACCCCCTTGTAATTAATGGGGCACTCCATATTGTGAATCTGCATGGTGGCTTTACCTCAATGTCAACCATTTAATCCAAACAATGTAAGTAGAATTATACATATCAATTTAATATTACTGGCAAGGGTAGCATTAATGTGAGAGAAAAATTGAAAGAATTTTGTTATCCAACTCCTATTTAACTTCATGTCTTCACATCACAATATAATAATTATCATTTTAAAAGAAACATCAATCAACTTCAAAGCATGTACACTTATTGAAAGACAACATAGATTGCACATGTCACATGTTTGCAAACATTATCCTTTCAAATGCTTACTTGATTGATACACAAATATCTATGAATATAGTCTCTGTTTGTAGGCTACTTTATCAATAGCTCATTCTCATTAGGAAAAATTTGGACTCACTTTTGGGCTTTTTAAGCTCTTCGAGATTTTAGGGAATATTCCATAAGGACCAATGAGGGTGAGGCCTCCGTTTACGGAACTTTTGAGGTTACTTTTTGGTGGGAGGCCATAACTTGAGCACAAAAACTCCAAATTTGTCGGAGGTTGGTGTGTTAGAATCCTCTCATCATCTTTCCAATAATATGTTACATGATATAGTTTTGAGGTACTATGGATAGAGTTATCCCACGATCCTCCTTTTCGTAATAGAATGATGACTTGGCATTTCTTAGAGGGCCCAAAAATGAGTCCACATTTTCCCTAATGCTACCTTTTGGGCATAGATTACATTTACATTCTTTTTCATGCCATTTGCATTACCCCATTGTCGTCGACAACATTGGTTGTGAAGACTTTGTTTGAAACTTCTATGCTGCTTTCGTGTTCCACAATATGCTTTACACACACTTTCACTGCATCAAATGATCTAACACGTGATATAGCAATGTGTAATTGTCCATGTGTGAATATTTGTGTGGCTAAATAAAGTCCCAAAAACTCAATGTTTATCCTTGGGACTTATTTATTGAGACATACCAAAAGCTAGCCTCATAGGAAATTGTCTCCTTCTCATGTCAAAATACAATTAGAGACGGCTGGACGGATACTGCCAGAGCAGCCCTGCTCTGACTAGATGCCACCTCGACCTTCACTTGTGCAGCATTGCTGCCTTGCCTATGATGGCCTTGTCAATCTGCAGGCTACACTTGCAATGGAGGGGCGAGGGCGGATGGACGTCCCTGATCTAGGCGGAGACAACGGCGAGTGTGGGGATGCAATGGACCCAATAGGTGCGATGGATGAGCCTATGTGGGTGCGTGGGCATAGACGTCACTGCACGTAGCAAGCAAGCAGAGGCGCAGGGGTGACTGGTGAGGTGGACATGCAAGCCCCAGTGGGGGTACACCTCTTGACTGAGTGCTCTTGACTGAGTGACACATCATGAATCAGGGAGATAAATTGGAAAAAGGGGGAAAAAAGGGGGGGCCCTTGGACCTTGTGGTGGGACAGTAATTTTTAAATTGGAAAAGGAAAAAAAGGGGGGCTTGGGCTTTGTGGTGGGGTAGTGCTTTTTCTTATAAAGCATTAAAACAATCTTTGGGTAACTGGATTATCTCTCCTTTTAAGCCTATATTCCTTGCCTCCATCTGCCAAAAATGTATTTCAGATAAAAACATTAGATATTACAAGATATAATTTTCAAAGAAAACAGATAAAACCTTACAAAGCTCATTTGGTGGATCAATATTTGAGACAAATGACATTTGAAGAGGCTTGTAGACAGCAAATCAAAAAATTTTGTAATGTCCAGTGCTGCCTATGCATCGAAGATTTAACTTATTAGGTTTTTCATAGTCTATAAACATTACATGTACATGAAGTTGATTCGCAATCTTAGATTGTAAATTTCAAGGAGCCCAAAGCTCTCGATGTAAGTGTCTCGACCATAGAAACCTAACAATAATCTTAGTTCAAAAAATAAAATATTCTCTGTTGCAAAAAGAATGTATCAATAATAATTTATATTTTATTAAAATAAAATACAAAAGCTACATAAAAAGCAAGTTTCTATATATATACCGTAAAACAATTAGAGATAATATTCCTTGTCTATCTCAAAATCGAGGGTCTACAATTGAGCCATAAAAATTAAATAGATTATGGAAAAAAATGATGCTTATATTAGAGTAACTGTCGAGAAAAATGCCTTCAATATCTTGTCCATCTCACTATGTAAACAAAGACTATCTCTAATGTTTGTACATGTAATGATTCCTACTTCTATCACCTTTGAGTGAAATTGCTTGCATATCAGTATGGTACCATTACAAAGTCTCCTCTCCCTCCCCCCTCTCCCCCCCTGCCCCCCTGAGGGTCCAAATTATGGAGTAGCATGATAGGAGCATTAATCTTTAGAAGCAAGCAGTGAGGAGGATAACTACCACCTAAGTTCAAACTGTTCAAGTACTCAATTGGATACAATATTCTGTCATTCTTAGAAGAAACAACCAAATCCGCACTGAGGTATTCTCTTCAAGACCGGGTAATGCACTCAAGGCTAGTTCATTGATCTCATTAACCTCTAGATTTTGTGGTGCAAGAATAGCACAGTCTTTGAAAAAAACGTGCATAATTCTCCACTCTTTGAAGATCTTTGTATACCCATTCTACCAAACTCAAAAGGGAGTTTCGATAGATCAACATTTGTGGTGGAATTACCACTCTGCCTTGATTGTTGGATGGCCTATAGAGCCATATCCAATTCGTAAAGTCCGTTTGACAAATTCTAGCTCTGTACAATCATAAGCATATGTTTGACCCGCATGCTTTGCGTAAGCTTTAAAACATTCACATATCTCCAAATATATGACCGGCATAATGTTGCATCAAAAATATCCTCACATGATCCCTTTGCCCACAAACAATGAGTAAGATTTTCCTGAAGTCACTACCAAAGAGCATATCTTTTTTCCACCGAACACAATATCACTTTGCATAATATCTTTCAATGTCAGGTCCCAATGCTTCATATGCGCACCAATGCATCATTGGAGTCTCATCCCAAATGATTAACCTTGCAAGCTTCAACACCTCAGCTAATGGGCTATTAGCATTGATACCACATGTGCTAGAAGCATTGAGAACCAATGGGATTTTGAAACATGAGTGTGCTGTACGACCATTTAAAAGTAATAATGCAACCATTCCAGAAGATACACATGCCAATGTAACTTGATTCTCTCCACATAATCGAGATAGCAAGGAATTATAAAGATATGTTTTGCCTGATCCACCTGGTCCATTAAGGAAAAATACACCACCCTAGTTCAAAGAAACGACCTCAAGGATAGTATCAAATGCTCTTAATCAACAACTATTTAGCTTCTTTCCATGGAAACAGACAAATCAGCCCACTAAACAGAATCAAGCATCATCTCTTCCATCAATAAACCATTGTTGACAGTAGCAACACTTGATCTATCAAGAATAGGCAACCCTTCAAAATCATGTAGCCATTTTCCATATTGTTGTAAGAGGTCTTGCGTGTGTGCAACAGAGCTTGATAGAATGACAAACACCAGCATTAGCACACTCTCTCTGTAAGTCATGAAAAAAATCATTTGAAAGTTTGGTAGAGAATTTGTTTCAAAGCAGTCTAGGAGATATAGGCTCACAAAAAAATAGTATAATGATAAATAGTTGACACAGTTGGAATCCCGTTTTCTTAAATGCAGCTTCTTGAAGACACATATACCACTCCTCATCACTCTCCAACATTCCTTTGGCTTCACATATGTAGCCTTAAAATAGGGATACAAATGTCCATTCACTATTCATACATCTTCAAAAGATTTACAACCTTTGTACATTGTAAGTAACATGCATAATTAATATTGCTCACCTACACTCGGGCTAACATTATACATATGTCTAATCATATTTTCCCTTTTTCTTTTAGTCCATGATCAAAGAGCTGTATTCCACACCCACTTGCAAGGGAAATCAGCATATAGCAAGCTATTTGCATCTGCCAAAAGGGAAATCAATTACATCTACAAGGGAAATAAGCATGTAATTGATTAGCTGTGAACCATTCGATGAGAGAAGTTCTTTAGTTTCTGTTACAACTAACTACATCACGCAAATCATCATGGTCATTGAATATCACATTATTCTGCATCGGGAGATAAACATGCAACCTTTGTATATTAGGCTTTTCATCATACAAATCATATTGGTATAAGCACAACCCTTGTATATCAAGAATTTCATCATATAAATCATATTGGTATAAGTGCCACCATGCCTCTGACGTGGACATGGTAGAGCTACTATAGAGTTGCAAGATCTCTGCAAGATACACATGGGGTTATTGAATAACTATAGTAGCTCTATCATGTCCTTTGCATACATACTTATACAAATACTTCGCTGCTATAATGGTAGAGCATACTTCTATGTTAATATGGGCTTTGTATCTCATAGAGAGAAAAGGGCTATATGGGACAATCCATGGACTATCCACCCTATGATCCTTTACTTGGATGAAACTACCATCGTCTCGCCGCATGTAAGTTGGATACCCATTGTTATCAACACCGATAGTCTTAAGAAAACTTTTGAGAGTACCGACGATTGGGGTTATGACTCTAAGCCACCCACCGGTGTCAGGTACTCTGTATACATCAATGCTAGATATGGTGCTTTGTGAGTAAGGTCTCTAAGCATGGAGATGGCGCCAGCCATGTGCATTCATATACGACAACTAGCTAAACCTATATATGGAGCATGAAAGGTGAGTGTATACTCACTTAGCCCATATGTATATGGTGTTTCTCTAGCTATATCTATGGTTCTTGCAACTATTGGGAGCTCCTTTCAAGTAGTATATATGAATGCCTTTGAAATTACTTATGTCGGTTTTTCATAATACTCTATTCATGTATTTGTAAAGAACCTCTCAGCTCTACACACGATGCTGATGAGACTCATATATTGAATATTATGTTTATTTAAATCCTATCCAAGATTTTGCATGTGTGATTTTTGGACATTAATCACCTGGTTTTTACTCGTTGAATACATAATGTTGCATGCCATGTATCCTTGAAGGCTGGTTTCTCTATAGTATAGGATAATTATTGGCCAAATACATTGATGCTCATGTCTTCAACTCATGGGCTACTCGGCCATGCATGATATATTGGGTCAATGACTTTGTTGTTGAGACCCATATTGTGCAAGGCGCAATATTTGAATTCTTGATAGATTCCTATCATTGGTTTCTCTAAGTTTGATATTATGCATGTTGTAAGGGTTTCGATATGATTAATAAGGTTTTCTGGGCATATACAATAATTTATGGTTTCCCCAAACTCCCAGACAAATTGAATCTCAGAGTATAATTTCTAGATATTGATCTACTGGTTTTTGTTAGTTTATAAGGTTGCACATCAGTCCTTGAAGGCATGTTTCACTATTGGATAGATTAATGATTGATCAAGTACATTGATGGCTTTTATGCTTGTGTCTGCAACTTATACTACTCGGCTATGCATCTTATATCGGTTCCATGATGTTGAGACTCATGGAGTGCATATGTATTATATGGGTTATTGATGTCTCACACAAGAGTAATAAGGTATAATATCTGATTTTTTGACAAGTTTCTTATCATCAGTTTCTTTGAGTTCTCTATTCTGCACCTTTTAAGGTTTTGATATGAATTTTTAGGCATATGTAATAATTTACGGATGCTCCAAAATCAAATGGAGATTGAATACCAGTTTAATATTATCTCTCTCTATGGGGTTGACTATCTATAAACATAACAATACACCGTTAAAAATGCATGCATTCACACTGTTAAAATGTTAACAGCATGCTGTTAAAAATGCATGCATTCATGAAACTTTATTGGTATCTTTCTGAAGTATTGCGGGACATCTCCTATCGGAATCATTAAGATTATGGTAGATTTTTTTTTAGATAATCGGGTGTATATTTGGATGGATATACATAACATACTTTGGTTTTTGATGATACCATAGGATTACGATACTAATATTACTATGTAGGTTCATGGTCATTAATCTTTACATATTGATGGGAACTCTATTAAACATCATGTTTACCGTCTCTAACTTCATGTTTACATATTGATGGGAACTCTATTAAACATCATATTTACAGTCTCTAACATGCCGATGATATATGATCTTGAGCCACAATGCATTGGGTTAATACCATGATTGCATATTGTCAACCTAGCCTCTGTTTATCTAGTTGGCCTTTTTCTCAACTAACCAAATATGAGGACTATCTTTGTTCTCGTTGTTTTACTACTCCATTTGCATTTATGTGTTCTATTGTAATGTGTTTAAAAAAAAGGCCACTTGCAAGGATTACCATTACTATCTTGAATCTTACTCATGAAGTCATAGCTAGCTCACAATGCTTGCCTTTGACTAGACTCTAGGTTGTAGGGAATAACTTTAAAGCATTCTGACACCACTTGTTTTAGCATTGAATTGGTTAGACCAAACTTTAAAGCAATGAGAGTTGGATATATTTGTAGTGCTTTAAAGTAGTTCTACACAGCTTTTTACTTTGCCAACGCTTTAAAGATAGTTGTTAGACCCTTAAATTAGATCAAGATGATTCAACGCACATTGTCTGCATTGTGTAGCTAGCACTAATGTACTTGCAAACTGTCATCTCTAAATTCATGTGTTGATTGAAGTAGAATTGACTAACTTTTTGTTGTGTTCATGGCATAATTCCAAGATATGTATCTATCAATTGAAATCTGACTACGAGGTTTCGAGGCCCTCAAGATGTACTTTGTTCATCACATAAGGAAGCTGAAGGATAGGTATACCTCTTGTTTCATTGCACACGTGTAGATGATTTTTTTGAAAGAGTCATTCAATCACATGCACAATGCACAATTTGGCATGCATGGAGCGGGTTGTACATATACTCGTGTTGTATGTGTGAGACATGCTTAGTCATATAATTGTAATTCAACTCAACATATATACAAGAGTGTGAATGATATTTGGGAATTGGTACTTTGCCCAAAACCAAATCGATCCACATTTCATAAATATAAATGTTTCATGGTGGGAACATGTTCTTCATGTGGTGTGCACAAATTACCTCTTTATCCCCAAGAGATGGGTGAGAATAACTTGTTGCTCCCCGTTAAGATCTTTCAGGATATATAGACATGTAGAGATGATAATGGGAAGTTAAAAAAGAGAAAATATCTGATACATATAAAGATGCAATGTAGGGATATGATCAGCCTATTCCAATCTCACTTGAGCTTCTTCATCAGACACAACTTCATTTACAAGTGGTAGGTTGAGCAGTTTAAGGCATGTGTATCACGATTTCTAGGTAATGTTGTTGTTTCATTCATAGACTTTGTTGAGAATTACTCATGTAAGGAGAAGAATGAAATATAATCCATGCATTGGTATTCTAACCAGGTCACTATGCATATATGCTATTATCACACTAACAAAGGTGAGGTAAAGAAGAGCACACATTACTATATCTCAGATGATAAGGTACATGATACTTTATTTATGCAACATTGCTTTCTTTTGCATGATGCATGGCTGAAAAGTCAAGGTGTTCAATATAAGAGCCATTGGGTGTGGTCTGATGGAGTATCTTCGCAGTTCAAAGCAAAGTGACTATTCTACTTTGTGGGATTCTTTGGGTTGATAGGAATTGAGATGACTGAGAACTTCTTTGCTTCAAAAGTCGTGGGAAAGGGGAACATGATGGGACAGGTGATGTGGTAAGAGAGCACTCATTATAGAGTAGCTTAAGTTGAATGGTGCAATTTTGAAATGTGATGTTGATGTGGCAGTTTTCCTTAGGGACAGGTTTGAAGTTGCTAAATGCAGTGTATTGGTCAAAACTCATGTCTTCTAGGAAATCAAAGTAAGGTCAGCTACCCCGTCATAAATAGGTATATATTTTTCTCTATATAGGCAAGGTTTGTAGACATAGTCCTAGCCCAAGGTGTACACATAGAATAAGAACTGTAGCTTTTTGTTCATAGACCATGAATGTGCATATAGTGATAGCTAAGAGGACCATCCCAAATCTTCTTTCATTAGTTTCATGATGGGTATTCATTCTCTCTTTTTATATATATTCATAGACCAAAAACAAAAAGTAAGTTGACTGTAAAACATCAGTGATATTTCTATAAAGCCATGTGTACTGGACCTTTATATAGGTTTGAAACATTATAATTCATGTTTCTAGTTTAGACCCCTGGGAGCTATCCTCTATAGCCACTAACAAAATTCCACAAGGCTCACCATCTCGCCATTGGTGGGTACCTCGAAAGCTTCTTGCACCACAAGGATATTCTGCAAGGTGAGTCAAAGTTGTGGATCCCCAAAAGGTGGACCAACCATCCTCCTTGCCCACCACAGGCACCTACATCGGCAACACATTTGCCAATCTCAAGCTTATAGGGCACAAGACAAACACAAGTCTAAGCACCCTCCATGGCGTTCTAACACTTCATCAAACCCTCAAGTCTGTCCAAAACCAACTCCCTGGTGGATCCCCAAACCTCTCCTATGAGCCGAACACTTCTATGAGGGCATAGGCACAAGGTACAACTCAATGTGGAGCTAATCATGGATGCTTTGTCACTCCCCCATATATGGATCAGCTATATGTCCGCCTCAACAATGCATCAAAGCTCACCAAAGGTCTATATAGGGGCAGTCCCAACAAGGATGGTGTTGAATGGGTGAATATTGCACAGGAGGACCTTGTCATGACAGCAAGAGCATTCCAGTTTTTACTCACCACCACCAGATGGACAGACCATTTCAGCCCTGTGCAGTATGTCTACTTTGGGGCTCACGCTCCCGGTCTTGGCCCTCCCACCGCAAACCCCTTACTAGCTCGTTGATCTCCAGTTTAGGAGCATAAGCCTCAACCTTTTGCATCACAACCTCTACATCGATGAGTCGCTCTCCTGCCAGCACTTCACCTATGCCCTTACCAAACTACCTATCATCTCTATAACTCCACCATTTTAGCGCAAGGAAGCCGACCCTCGATGAACCCCCTCAACTGGCGCGATCCCTTGGACCGCACAGAATTTGAGCAGGCAATAGCCATCCTGCTTGGTCGACAACTCCAAGCTGAGCCCCTTACACGTGTCACCGACTGCCTCAATGTTAACTTCCTTCACCCGTACCTCGACCTGAAGCACAAGCAATGCTGGCATGACCACCCACCTCGAACCCATGGTGGCTACCACCACCGGCCCCCTGCTGGTACTCGCCCCATAACATTCAATCTTTTGGGCGAGTAGCTGGCTTGGCGGCAACCTTTCCTCACCAAACCATTCATTTGGGAGACATATTGTCATGCACCATGCGCACTGAGAATCACCCACATGCAGAGCAGCAAAAGAACCTAAATATCAAGTTCAATTTTCCATGGTTTTCTTCCCCGTCCATGTAGCATCCCTACACTACTGAAGAGAATATGGTCTAGCAATTCCATGAGTTTATTTTCCCCACTATGACCAGGTCCCCGACCTAGCTGTGCCGCCACCATCCGGTTCTTCCATCTTATCATCACACTACTGGAGTCATTCTCCACTTGGGACCACTACTTCAAAGGTGCCCAAGGCCCCACATTCAACATCAACAAAGGGTCCACTCTCAAGTAGGTCTTCGACTCCTACGAGTGCGTAATGTGAATGCTTGCTTGGAGGCTTCAAACATTTTAAGATATGATGGAGACCAATTTTTGGACTAGTTACCAGGTCTTCCATCGAGCCCCTCCCGCTCCCACCTCACACTAGGATTTTGTCTAAACCTACTCTATCTATTACAGATAGATCGGACCAGTTCCAAGGATGGACCTACTTTAGGGAGGGAGGTATGTTAACCACTCCTGTTAACATGATCTTTCGCGCGGCTACTACGCCACTTTTGTAACACATCCTTTTGTAACCACGTAATGCGCTAATTGTATATGACACATGGGATGACTGAGCTTACAGCGTGTGTAACATTGGTCCTGAGGATTTGATATACATAGATCTAGTAAAGCTAGGAAGACTGCCCCCACTTGTAATTGGGTAACCGAATATTGTAAATATGAGCTCATGTATATAAGAAATTTAATGAAATATGAAAAGGGACAATCCCATTTATCTTAATTGATATGCCTTCTCTCTCTCTCTCTCTCTCTCTCTCTCTCTCTCTCTCTCTCATTTGAGCTTATGGTTGCTTGCTTGCTTTGATTGTTGGCCAATGTGAAGCCGCTAGGGACTCACTCCACACTCTCCTTATGTCACCCAAGAAGAGATCCAGTGCTAGGTGGTGAGCAAGAGAGAAGGACCTATGGAGAACTATTTTTTGCACACAAAATAGGAGAGATTATTTTACTAATCAATAATTAATTAGCACTAATCACTATATTTTAATGAAATTGATGGTTCAAATTTACCAGTGGATATCTGATACATATCTCTATCACTTTAGATTGCATTTTGGAAATGGTTTGATATCCCAACCATTCAGTACAAATCAGTTACCCTTGGCTTTATGCAATTTTTGGTGTATTCATGTTTGTAAATATGTTGTAATCATCATTTAACACTAGATTAGAGTTGTAAAAGAGTAGACACTGTCCTTGAATCTTGAATTGGATCAAGAGGTAAGACCCCCTTCACATCATCATCATGAGCACTGCACAAGAAATAGCTAAATTTAACAGAGAGTAGTTCCATACATGGCAAACAAAGACCATGTATTTGCTCATGAGGAATCTATGGGGGCTAGTTGAGGGAAGCTTAAATGATGAAATCATTTGCCACATTGTAGGGATACAACAAGCTAAAGATGCATGGGAGGAACTTAACAAATTATTCAATACTCAAGTAAAGAATTCAAAGATAAATCTGCTAATGCAATTCCACAAACTTGACATGAAGGAAAGTGAACCTCTAACCACACAATTGAGCAAATACAAAAGCATTAAGCAACAACTGGCAGCCATTGGGAAGAAGGTAGAAGATGACGAGGCACTAGCAGTGCTTCTAAAGAGTGTGGACAAGGGAGAGTGTGAGAACATTGTGGCAACCTTAAAGAATGTACCACATTTGAAGCTGCATGAGATAGAAGGAGCTCTACTAGAGCAAGAGAACAAGGTCAAAGAGAAGAAAGGGTTGGACCCAACAAGTGGAGAGGAGAAATCATTCTACACCCGAGGAAGCCTCGCATGAGGATGAGAATGAGGAGGAGACAGGGGAGGAGGAAGGACCTTCACTTGCCCCACAATTGTGGGAAGCTAGGACACATGGCTAGAGACTGCTCTACAGCAAACCAAATAAAGAAGGATCGACATCCCGGCAAACTTCATGGAGACTCCTAAGGTAGAAAAGTCAGAACATCTTTTCTGTGAGAAACCCCACAACCCAAAGTAACCTGCTCCAATAGAGTAAAATCACCTCTGAGCCACCGATGACATTTAGAATTCAATCACTTAAATAGTAAAAGTGGAATTCTTGGCATATTGAATTAATGGATATTTTTATTAAAGAAAAGAGAAATTTGAGATAAATTTATTTGATGGTAAAAGAGGAATTCCCATGACATTTAGAATTCAATATAAAAAGAGAAATTCCTATCATATTTGAGATCCAAGAAATTAAATGAAAAAAAGAAGAATTTTTAGCATAATTCAAATTATGAGTATTTATCAAAAGTAGAATTCTAAGCATTATTGGAAAATAGGGGTAGAATTGATTTTTGTAAATCCCATGAAGTCTTTTATTAAAAATAAGAATATTGAATATAAAGCATTTTAGAAATTGAGAAAGAATATGAAAATAGCAAGGTCGAGAAAAAGAACCTTTATCTAGGCCAAGTAATTGGCAGAAATCTAGAAAAAGACCCATTATCGGTATCGAAGTAGGAAAAACCGCGTGATCAGGATGGATATCATCAGAGTGGACACAAAGAGGACATGGACTAGTCCCCTTGAGCCCTTAGGTACAAAAATGGCTCATTTTACAAGAGCCATTTTCTACACCTCACCAGATGATTTTATCACCCGCCCGGCGTACATGGATATACACCTATCACATGGGATACGTTGTGGCATTGGACACATCCAAACCTCATCACACCAGCTGCGGATTGAGACAGGGCTATGTGCATCAAATCTTGGATCCATTTGTCAGCTATGCTACTTGGAGTTCAAAGATGCCTGGGATTGTTCCTACTAGACCCTCTTGGTAGATAGGAGACCGAGCCATGATATACCTAGAGGATCCTGGCAGATTTCTTCGACACCGGCACCAGCAATACACCTCCTGATACCTCCTCCATTGGGCCATCAGGGCACCGACCACGCTCCCAAAAGGAGTCACCACTAATAGAGCAATCATCTTATGTCGTGCTCGTCGGCCACGCCCACCAAGATCCCGACCACGACATCCTCACCATCGCCAGTTCAAAGCCATTATTGCTCGGTATCGGAGGCACCTACCTCGCTTCTTCGACCTCTCCATTCTAGGCAGCCCCATCGAGATATTTGATCTGAGGAGAGGGCAACACTTATCAGCATACATGGTTTTACCAGATATACATTTTCCAATATTTTCTACTGAGCATCATCTAGGAGTCTTACTTACAATTCTTATAACTGTAAGACTATCAATTTATTGTACTTTTTAGTTTCATTTAGTTGTTCTCTTTGATGAGACACCAACTTCAGATGTACTCTCAATTTTGCTTCCGAATGCTCCCTACTGATGTATTGTAGGGCTAGATACTTACCTTCAGTTCTTTCTTTTCTTTTCCAGACACTCTATCAGATGTCACATGGTTGTAACTTTGGTCTCATAGGTCACTTTGGCCTTTTGAAAGACGTTAATATAACATTTCATTTCATTTCTCTCTCTCTCTCTCTCTCTCTCTCTCTCTCTCTCTCTCTCTCAAATGTTTCCCATTACATTGTATGATTGAAAGGGATGTTTAACATGGAAATGGCAGACATTTCCGTGATCAGCTTTTAGTTGGATGGCATATACCTAAGAACATCATACTTGACGAGGATGCAATGTGTGTATATCCTTGAAAGTGGGTAATGCATGACTTAAGATAGATGGACAAACAAAATGGATAAACCAGAAGTTTAAAGCCATGCTATAACTGTACCACATGAGATGCCCATATGTCTTAATTTGATAATGGTTTCTTTATTACTTGAAACTATGATGATGTTACTTACGAGATGAGAGTATTTCATGATGATCCAAGCAAAGTCTCTCTGCTGTTTCGTTGCAGAAGCTTCAAACAGTCCATTCAATATGTGAGAGACACAAAAATACACTAAAGAATAAGGTAAGAAGTGATGCTTTCAAAAAAAAAACACGACATGTTCTCTGGCTATATACAAGAAGAATATCAAAACTGTATAGATTTAGCTTCAGTGTTGCAATGAATGAAAGCATCAGACCTATGGTGTTTACTTAAAGGACCTCCAACAGGAGGGGGTCCCCTGATGCCATGGCCTTCATTACACGGAGAAGTTCACGTTGGTTTGTTGCCTTTAATGGCCTTACAATATGGGCCTCAGCTGTGTAAGCTGCATCTGAGCCTGTCTTGTAAACAACACTACTAAAAGCCTCCGAATCGAAGTTGTCTAGAAGGTCCATGGCCAAGAAAAACAAAGGAATGGCCAACTCTTGATGAAGCTTTGCCTGCACCCCTAGTGCTACAAGATCAACAAAGTCTCCCACCAGGCGCCGAGGAACATAGAAAACTTCGGATTTGCTTACTACGAAATGCATGTCGTCGATGTTCTCTCTGTAAGCAATCCGAAAGTGGACCGGCAGGCTTTTCACCATGTTCTTTACAGTTCTTTTTATGCTGCTCTTATGATACCATTCAGTTCCATTTCTGTCATGACTTGCAACTTTCCATGCTTTGCTCACCTGAAAGAATAGAAAAAAAAATTGTTTTATGCATGCATGCATATGCATACATACATCTGTGGTACGCACGAGGCACGTGACATGGCCCCCCAGAAGAAATGCATTATCATACATACAGGCTTTCATCTCAGTTTGAGGGCAAGGACTCAGTACAATGCTTTTGTTGAGATGGCACAGAATATGTCATGTGCAAAGGTGTCATGTGCAGGTCATGTGGAGCTCTTCCATGTGTCAGAACCTGTCAACTCATGTGTACTTGACATTATGTGGGTTTCACAGACATGGGCTGCATAGAGTAATACAATTTTCAGCAACCTGGCATGGCAGTGTATGACATGAACAGTTTAGGAAACAGATCTCCAATTGTGCACGCAGACTCACTAAGCTTTGGTGCAGGCAAAAAACTGAAGGCAACAAAGGCTACCTAGGGAGCCAACACCCTCTAAACACATGGATACTGCCGCACAGGCGAACGAAAGCACGGAACTTTGCAGGGTTTCTGTATGCTTAGTGGCATTGGCCAAGTGGAATTTACATGTGCAAAATCTTTGGTCAGGGAAGGAACCTATGTCTTAACAAATTGTGCACAGCATTCTAATTTGCAAGTTGATCATGTTTTATGTTGTTGTGGCCATTGAAGTGTGGGGCTAAGACATGCTGAATAGAGGAATATAGGCTGAGTTGGCACCGTACGGATTAGGGCAGAAATGGCTAGTTCGAAAAGCCAGGTCAAACAAGGATAGCCTCACTATTAAAAGCCAGGTGAAGTTTGTAAATACTAACCTTGTGCAGGTTCCAGAGCTTGGTTTTGTTGGCTTGCAGTAAGTTCCAGTAGTTTAATATGACATAATCTTTCATAAAAAGAAAACCTTCCGCATCTGAGTATTGCTCAAAAATATCTGGTAGCAGTCTGCAAAAAAAGAAAGTGAGGAAATTCCAACAGTAACCACCACTTATCCAAACACTAACAGCTCCAAACAAAACTATCAACAACAAGATAATACTCTCTCTCTCAGCACGGCGATCGGCAGGGAACAGCCCTGTCCCCCACGCAGTTCCCTGCTGTTTGCCCTCTGTTCACGCTGCACGCTGGTCCCTGCTGTTCGCCCTCTGTTCGTGCTGCACGCTGGTCCATGCTGCATGCGCACCTCTGTGCGTGCCCTCCCTGCTCAAGTCCCCAAGGAAGCAACTACGGGGGAATAGCCAAGATGAAGTACCAAGAGCTGGAGGCATACATCAAGACAATGGAGGACAACACTGTTGGAACACACAGGGAGTTAGGGTTTCAGCTAACAGCCACACAAAGACGGAGATGGAGATTGAGAGTAAGAACCAGTGGAGGTTGTAGAGTCAACCTACCAATATCACAACCATAATAATATGAAAGCACAAAAGCAATAGATAAGAGTGTTCTTTCACACTGGATATCCAAGGGGAAAAACCACATGGGAAAAAGTGTCCTTGGTTAGGTCCTGTTCACATGTAGCACTACCATAAGTGTGCATTTGCCTTCAAATGGTGTAAGTGTGAACTTGTACAAGGTAGCAAATCACTTTGTGTACAAGAGCAAGCCTAAAGCTTTTCGAAAATCTTTGAACTTCTCTCTAGGAAAAGCCTTGTAAATAGATCTGCAACATTATTTTGTGTAGGGCAATAAGATAAACTAATCTTCCCTGCATGTAATCTCTCTCAAACATAATGATAATGGATCTCAATGTGCTTGGAATTTGGGATTTCATGCCACGGCCAAGCACTCTCGCTATCAGTGAGAATAGTAGTGTGTCTACTGACACTCACGAAGATCAGCCAATAATCTCCTCAATGTCACATGCACTCTACACTGTAGTGCATGGTGACAAACTGTCTCATCATTATCAGTGCAACATTGTAACAGTATTAGTTCCATTCAAGATTATATTTGTCATACGCCGTGACCCCATTGTAATCCTCAGTCCAGGATAAGTCAGGCACGAGCTATGTAGGTCATTCTCAGCCATAGCAAGTCAGTCAGTCACTCTAAGTCCCTTAACCCATGTAAAGAGACACATTCATGCATATATAGTCAGTAGAAACCTTAGGGTTTGCATTAGAAAGTGTCCTACATATTGCATATTATTCATGCATAGCATCTAGACCATTGCAGGAACCCCAGATATCATCTAGTATTTATCAGGATATTTACTAGGATTTTTCTGGTATTTTTGCCATCATTTTCAGCATTTTTCACATCATTTATGCATTTATGTTGGACATGAGCAGTCGGCCAGCTCAGTAGCCAGCCGACTGGCTCCTTGTGTCCATATAAATAGAGTCCTTGCATAATCATTCATTCATTCAATCATATTCAGCAATCAGCATTCAGGCGCATCAGTCTTCAGCCTTGCATTCACTTCAGCCCTATGCATTTTGGAGAATCCTACAGCTAGAGGAGCATCAACGCTTGTGCATTCAGCCCTCCATCAGCAAACACAGCAGTTCTCAGCATTCAGCCATCAGTAAACCTTGCGTTTTTTGCATCCATACAGTTTTCAGCATTCATCATATCATCGTTTTTCTCCAGCCACTTGGTGAAGGTAAAACGCAGCATTCATAACATAGCAGCCAGGTACGGGACGGGACGTATAATACGGCAAAGTATAATACGCGTATTATACGTCTTTTTCGAGGGGCCAAAATAAAAAAACGCCGTTTTTTTTTAAATAAAAAACACTAGTTTAATTACATTTGGTCGAGACATGTCACATACATGTTTAAAGTTGAAACTTGAAGTGTTGAACTCTAAGACTCAAGACTGGAGTTATAACTTATGAACTTATGAACGTTTAAACTTTAAACTTTAATTTTGAAAGACAAGGAGAGACTTGAGTTATGAATCATTATCATGCTTAAAGAGATTAGAGAATACAAGATAATCATGAAATGTACTGAGTACTCATGAATCTAAAATCACAAAATGGGAATCTTGAATCCTGAATCCTAACATAAATAAGGACGAAGCCGCAACATAATAACAATGAACATATGTCATACATAAAAATGAGCCACTAGTCTGTAGATACTGGAATGTGGCATACAAAATGTGACTCATGAGTCATTCATCAGAGTCAAGACTCAGACTCTGAGCTAGAATCATCCCCACCATGGCCACGGTCATGCTCATCCTCCTCACTAACACTCCAATCACTAATGCTGGCCTCTGCCTCTGGCTCGGGCTCTGCCTCTGCCCCTGCCTCTGCCTCTGTCCCTGCCCCTGGCTCTGCCTCTATCCCTGCCTCTGCCCCTGCCTATGGTGCCGGTCCTCGTGCGAGTCTGATGTGCAAAAGAGGCTCTCTCTACTGCAAGGAAAGCCCACACTTCATCTTCTTCGTCACGAGGGTGCACTAGCTCCTCCATGCGAATCTCAACCTTGAAAGTGTCGGGATTGATCTCATTGATTGCTTTCATTTTTTCCCTCTTTCGAAGAAGCTTCAGATTGGAATTGACAAAGACAAGACGCTTTAATTGTGCAGGCAACAAGCAATTTCTTTTCTTTGTGTGTATGGCCGCAAACAAGCTCCAATTTCTCTCACAAGCGCCGGAGGAGCAATCTTGTGAGAGAACCCTCATAGCAATGCGCTGTAGCTCGGCACAGTCACCACCATACTTCTCCCACCAACTGACAGGTTTAAGCTGGGCATCTCGAAGACTAGCTCGTGGTGAGCCAAAATCAACATCATGCATGTCGCGAAACCGAAGAAGCTGGGTCTCGAGAAGATCTTGCGTTATTGGGTCTCTCTCCACTTTGGTGGTGTACTCTCTCCATCCCACATTTAGCTCGCGATCATGTCTCTGAGCATCTTGTCTCCAAAGTGGATGCAAGATGTGGCTAACAGCATGAATTGGACGATGAAACCAATCCCATCGTGTTTGCCATATCTCCTTGATTTCATCCATCCTTTTGACATAGAAGTTTAGAACAAAAGACAATAAATTAGAATCTAGAATACATTATAAGAAAAAAGACTCAAGAGTCAAAAGCAAAGAACGACTTACATCCTACAACTTGCAAGTAGCATACCTATTATCATCAAAGAGGTTGCTTGCATTGAAGGCCGCACCCACCTTCTCCATGAACTCGTAGATGAGGCCCATGGTGCATCCCTCCGAGTCGCTAAGGCGTAGTGCTGCGATCAATGGCTCCATGAATGCTACAATGCACTCCGCATCATGCCAAAAGACTGCCTCATAGATGAGATCCTCAAATCTTTTGCCCTTTTCGGTGCGGCTACCATCCCATGAAATCCATCTATTATCCGTAATCATACGCCGCAAACCACGTCGACATTTTACCAATTTTTGGAGGACAATGAAGAGGTAGGCAAAGCGGGTACTTGAAGGCTTTGCGAGCTCCGTCTCACAATTTGCCCGATAGATACCAAGAGCTCGTTGCTTTCTTGTCACATAGTTTACCATAAACTCAGCCTTCTTCACCACATCCGCCACCCATGGTATGGCTCCCACATCTTCAATTAGAAGATCAATCGAATGCGAAGCACAAGGAACCCAACTGATTTGTGGATAGTCTCTCTCCACTAGTGCGCCGGCAGCCTTGCAATTGGATGCATTATCTGTGACTACCACAACCACATTCTCGCTTTCCACTTGTTCTATTGCTGCCTTTAGATGCCCATAGATAAATTCAGCTGTATGTGCCTCCCCGGAGCCATCTATGACAGTCAAGAACATGGTGCCGAGACAACAAGAGACAAGGATATTTAAGAGAGGGCGGTGTTTGGTGTCCGACCACCCGTCACACATAATAGTACACCCATACCTTGCCCATGCCGCCCGTATTGGTGCTAGCTCCTTCTCAATGTCCATGACCTCTGCCTTCAATTCTTTGGTGCGAAGAATCTCATATGATGGAGGCTTGAATGTGGGCCCCGCATCCGCCACTGCACTAAGCATGTGTAGAAAAGCCGGCTTGCGAGCATGGTCAAAGGGCACATTGCACTCGAAGAAGTATTGCCGAACTCTTCGTCTTGCATTCTCATGCTTGATTTTGGCCCAACTTTGTTGAAGAGACTTCTTTGGCACATTTGGAGGTGGAGGGCTTGGGGTGAAAGATGGATGTGCACCACCGCTATGTGGATGAAAAGAGGCTAGAGCTCGAGAAGAACCGGCAACTGATGATGCGGGAACATCCTGTTGTGGTGAAGTCTGGGAGGAATCTATGATGGAAGGTGCCGTACCTTGAACCTCAACTCGGGCTCTCTTTCTGGCACGAACAACACTTGGATCTTCACCCAATTTCTGAATGACATCATCGGGAATGTCGCTGGGACACACATCAACTCCCTGGCCAGTAATGTGGAGAAGGTGAGCTCTAACACGCGGTGCACTGTCGGTGTAGACAATGTTGCAATGCTTGCACCGCCAATTTTTGTCGGCCTTGTTCTCGATCACTTCATCCCATACCGCTAATTTCTTTCTCCCCATGTTGCGTCTCACACGAGTGCTGCCGCCTGCGTAGCCTGTAGGTAGTAATAAGTATGCGTGTGTGAGTGTGTGTGTAGATAGTATGTAATATGTATTGAGACGAGAGAGAGAGAGAGAGAGAGAGAGAGAGAGAGAGAGTTATGTTGCTGCCTTGGGGGCCTGAGCAAGGGTGGGTGGGGAAAGGGGGGCCAACCACCAGAGAGTATATGAGAGAGAGTACCGTACCAGCGGCCACCACAGCAAGGGAGCGAACGGCGAACGAAGGGAGAGAGGGGGGCGGCGAGCAGGGGCGAACGAGCGGAGCGGAGCGGAGATGAGAGAGAGAGAGAGAGAGAGAGAGAGAGAGAGAGAGAGAGAGAGAGAGTACCGTACCGGAGAAAGGGGGGCGACCAGCACAGCGAGGAAGCGAACGACCAGAGATTGGAACTTGGGCGTGCAGGTTCGGGAAGCACCAGAGCGCACGCGGATCCCAAAAAAGCCCAGGCATAACGTTAAACGTTAGCCTGGCAAATTTTTTAATTAAAAAAAAACCTCACGTTTTTTTTCAAAAGGACGTTTTTAATCCAAAAAACGTCCCGTCCAGTATTTTTTATAAAATACGCGTTTTATAGCTGCTATGATAAGCATTTACGGCATTCATACTCAGTCTAGAACAGTCCCAAACAGCCCCTCTCTCAGCCCTAGCTTTGCATCCCTCCCTCATTCCATTGGAAAGAGTGCATAGGCTCGAGATTGGACATCTTTGGTGCTTCTACAACAGTGTATAATTCAACCCAACACCTGGTCTTCAGAGGTCTTGCGTTTGGCTTATCGTCAGTCACATAGTCAGTCTCTTTAAAGATAATAAAGCAAATACTATCTCAGTAATGGGATAGGGGGCCCTTCAGTGGGTAATTCGGGACCCCATACGGTGTACAATTCTCATCTCTCTCTTTCATATCTCTCTAAAGTTTGAAGTATTAAAGTGGATTGCTAAACTCGTGAAACTCAGGATGCAGAAGACGGTGTGAGCATTTGTGTGACAAGATCCTCCAATACGAATACTTCCGCTGCATGTTACATTGGTATCAGATTCAGCTTGTCCACACACACCGTATCCTAGCATGAGAGCATCCTTGGATGGTCAGATTGCGTTCCAGCACGACCACCGACTTCAGCATCATGTCTACAAAGGCATCAGCCGGAAGAAGTCTCCCCCGAAGGAGACCTTGCTCTTCCAACTACGGCAAACACCATAGCTCTTCTTAGAGCTCAGAACCAGTTGCGCATGGAGCATCTCCAACTCTTGGAGGCAGCAGCAGCAGCACATCCTCCTCCGCCTCCAGCAGTCCACGACTACATCTCCCTCTTCTTTTAGATGGAACAACAAAGAAGAGAAGACGAGGCCCGAAGGAGAGAAGAAAAAGCAAAAGCGAAAACAAGAAAACAACAAGAAAAAGCAAAAAGACAAGACTATGAGGAAGCCCAATGCAGGATCGACGAAGACCGACGTCAGGCTGAACTCACCGCTCGGGAGCACCAACGAGAGCTCGATCGAGAACATATGTTACTCGAGCACCAAAGGGAAAAGGAGGCCATTCATTTTAGATACCAGCACCTCTCTTCAGCATCCCCCGCCTCAGGTGCCACCAGCCAGCAGTCCGCAGCATCAACTACCGTCATTTGCAGTCAACCAAATTTCAGGAAGTATGATGGTAAGTGTGATCATTTAGCAGTTAATCAATTTATTCATCAATTTAATGCTCATTTTCCATTAGCTAGGATCACAGATCCTCAAGATGAGTCCACATAGCGGCTCCCCATCTCACTGGTGAGGCAATCACTTGGTGGCACCATTGGTCTAATCTTTTATACAGACCAGACCACAGGTGTCACAGCTTTTAGCTGGGAGACCTTTGTCCATGACCTAAAGACCAGATTCCTCCCGCCCCAGTACATGACCGGTCTGGCAGATGAGTTCTATGTACTCAGACAGAACGGATCCCCAGTGCTTTAGTTTTCCGGCAAGGTTATTATTTTAGCACAGCATATAGGGCTATCTGCGCAAGCAGATGGAGCAATTCATTCATGGATTGGATCCTAACATTCGGTTCATAGTTCGTAACTTTGAACCCAGTACATATGACCGGGCTTTGACTCTCGCTCAGAATGAAGAAATGAAGATGAACGGAGGCAAGCCCAAGCAGTCATCCCAATCCAGTACCAAACCCCAGTAGCAACCGCTGCACAACCAGGGAAAGGTAATGCATCTTCTAAAGATGCTAAGAAGGACGGTAGTAATAGCTCCAGTTCAAGGGGTAAGAAAGATAAAGAATCTAAGCCCAAGAAAACCCCCGATGAAAAGGCTAAAGCAAGCATTATTGGAGGTTATCTTCCTCCAGAGGAGCAAAAGAAGTATCAGTCAGAAAACATATGTTTTTTCTGTCACATCATAGGGCATGGTAAGAAGGATTGCCACAAATGGCAAGCGGAACAAGCCGCCAAAGCTCCTTCTGCCATAGTTGGCACAGCATCCCCAGCTCCTCCAGCCCCGCCTACTACCACCAATGCGGTTCAACTTTTACCTTCTATGCATCCTATGTCATCCGTGGTATTTGATGCTAAGCAGGAGGGTGAGAGCGATGCTGCACAGAAAAGCCTCATCCGAGCTTATGGCTCTGCCAAGGGCCGATAGTTTGTAATCCTTTTCGATATGGGCAATTCTGAGGACGCCATCTCTCCCCAGTTGGCTAACAAAATGAGCTGCACATTAGTCCCATATCATCTGGATGTGGACAGGTTTACACCTGGTCTCCGCACCCACATTTCGCAGAAGGCACAGCAGTTTGCCTTTGATGTTCAAAAGGCCTCATTCCAACGAGATTTCATTCTCTCGCCTCTGTTGGGGTGTGACATGATCTTAGGAATTCAGCGGTTCCGTCAGTATGAGCCTATTCCCAATTGGGAGCAGGACACTTTTACTATCTGTAAAGGTTTTCCTGAGCCTGTCATGATTCGTGGGGATAGAAGCATTCTTGGTATCCCATTGATTTCGTATCTCTAGGCCCGACGAGCTATCTGCAAGGGAGTAGAAGGAGCACTACTTTATGTTCATGCTCAAACAGTCTCTACCTCATCGGTAGCATCCATCTCATCCTCAGTCCCTCAGTTAGCAGACCTCCTATCCAAACATCAGGACATTATGCTTAGGGACGATCTCCCGCCCAGTCTCCCACCCTCTCGCCCTAAGGACCATCACATTGATTTGATCCCTCGATCGGATCCTCCTAGCAATTTTCCCTATCGTCTTTCCAAGACTTTAGAGGGCGAGTTAGAAAAACAATTATCTGAGCTCCTCCGAGCCGGATTCATTTGGCCTTCTTCCTCACCATTTGATGCACCCATCCTGTTTGTCCAAAAGAAGGACAAGTCTGCACGCCTTTCTGTAGACTACAGGGCATTAAATAAACTCACCATTAAGAATAAGGTTCCTATGCCAAGGATTGAGTACATTTTGGAGCGTTTAGACGGTGCTAAGTTTTTCACTAAGATCGACCTCAAGAGTGGTTACCGTCAAGTCCACATTTTTGAAGCTGACATTCCAAAAACAGCTTTCTGGACAGAGCATGGTCACTACGAGTTCGTAGTCATGCCTTTTGGGCTTACAAATGCACCCATAACCTTCAATAAAATGATGTCCATGATTTTCGCAGTCCACATTGGGAAGTGTGTTTTCATATTCCTTGATGACATTCTCGTCTTCTCAGCCACCGCGGAGCAGCATGAGAAAGATGTGGAGAAAGTCTTGCAACTTTTGCGAGATAATTAGCTCTACATAAATGCCAAATAGTAAAGTCTATCTTTGGTGTTAAAGAAGTTCAATATTTGGGCTATATCATCGGTTCCGACGGGATTAGACTGGATCCATCAAAGGTTCAGGAAATCTTAGATTGGGACATTCCTAAGACCGCCTAAGAAATCCGCTCATTCGTAGGTCTTTGTCAAGCCTATAGCACCCATGTCCACCAGTTTTCCAACCTTGCAGCACCTCTTACAGACTTACTCAAGGGGGTGAAGACTCACAAGCAAAAAGTCTCAGTTACACGCAAGGCACTTGATGCATTCCGTGCACTCCATAAATCCGCCTCAGAAGCGCCTGTATTAAAGTTAGCATCTTGGGATGAACCTTTCGAGGTCATTACCGATGCAAGCAATGTAGCCATAGATGCAATTCTCCAGCAGGACAATAGACCCGTGGCATACTTCAGTAGAAAGTTGGATGTCGCCAAAAGAATTATTCGGTATATGACAGAGTTTTTGGGTATGATCACGGTGCTCAAACATTGTAGCCTTTTCTTTATGGACAGGTTTTCAGAGTAAACACAGACCACAAAGCACTTAAGTGGCTTCAAACTATGCCAAGTGCCCAGTGGAGTGATCGATAGGTTAGGTGGAGTCAGCTCTTCCAACAGTTTGGAGGAATGATTGAATACATCCCTGGTAAGCATAACCCAGTAGCAGATGCTCTTAGTCGAAAGGCCAGCATCCAGGCAGCCCAAGAATCTACCATTCTCGAAATCACGGGGAAGGATTTAGATAGTATGAAAGACCAATATGTCGACTCCCCTGAGTTTGGTACTCAGTACAGTTTGGCCCTCAATTCTGAGCCAGGCCATTATTCAGTACAGAACGGTTGGTTGTTCTTCAAGAACCACCTCTGTGTCATTCGGGAAAAGCGTCCCGCTCTTCTCCATGATGTCCATGACTCCTTAGTTGGAGGCCATAGGGGTATCAACAGTACCCTCGAGAAATTAGGACAGTCCTTTTATTGGCCAAAGATGAGGCGTGATGTCTATTCACATCTTCAAGCCTGTAAGATTTGTCAAAAAGTCAAGGTTCCACGTACAAAGAAGGCTGGTTTACTTCAACCTTTGCCTATCCCCGACAGACCTTTCATCGACATATCTATGGACTTTGTAGAGCCTCTACCAACATCCACCGTATACCGTAACACTCAGTGTTTCACCATTGTGGATCACTTCAGTAAATTCTGCATGCTCATCCCATGCAAGCATACGGCCACAGCCGAGGACATAGCCCGTCTGTTTCTCAAGCATTGGTACCCAGTTTGTGGTTTGCCTAGCACCATCACATCAGATAGAGATTCCAAGTTTACCTCACATTTCTGGAGGGCATTATTTGAAAACTTCAGAACTAAGTTGCAGCTATCTAGTGCATTCCATCCGCAGACAGATGGCCAAACAGAAATTTATAACCAGTTGGCCTTTGATGTTTTCAAGTCATATTGTCATGACCAGCGGTCCAAATGGGAACATTATCTTCCATTGGTCCAAGCTATCTTGAACGACACTCATTCATCCAGTGTCGGACGGACTCCATATGAAGCAGCCTTTGGTCGCCATTTCTCCTCTTTTGACGAGATTGGTGTCTCCATCTGTAGAGGCTAATAAAACCACAGAAGCATTTTCCGAGATCATTGAGTCAATCAAGGACCGCTTGACCAAAGCACATGAAGCATATAGCAGACAGGCGAATAAGTCTAGACAAGATGTCCACTTCAAGGAAGGGGATTGGATCTATTTGCGTATCATGAAAAAAAGATTGAAACAAGTGGGCAAACGTAGTCCCAAACTTTCATTCCGTAGTTTTGGACCTTTCCCAATAGTTAAGAAAAGTGATGTCTCCATGAAGTTAAAATTGCCTACCAGTTGGACAATGCATGATGTTTTCCATGTTTCTTGGCTAAAACCATATGTTGGACCAGAAGTGTTTGATGTTTCAGATGAACAGCAGCCAGACGTGGTAGACAAGCAGAAGTCATCGAGCCCGAGCAGATCCTTCTTCATCGTTGGACGTCAGTTCTATACGAAATTCCGAGATCGAGGTACCCACGAAGCCATATGGCTAGACGAGGAGTTCTTTCAAATTACCCCCAGTTGTTGGCGGACTACTCGGACACCATGAACCTGCCGCCAAGCTAAGCAGGAGGGAATGTCACATGCACTCTGCACTGTAGTGCATGGTGACAAACTGGCTCATCATTATCAGTGCAACATTGTAACAGTATTAGTTCCATTCAGGATGATATTTGTCGTACGCCGTGACCCCATTGTAATCCTCAGTCCAGGATAAGTCAGGCACGAGCTATGTAGGTCATTCTCAACCATAGCAAGTCAGTCAGTAAATCTAAGTCCCTTAACCCACTTAAAGAGACGCATTCATGCATATGCAGTCAGTAGAAACCTTAGGGTTTGCATTAGAAAGCATCCTGCATATTGTATATCATTCATGCATAGCATCTAGACCATTGCAGGAACCCCAGATATCATCTAGTATTTATCAGGATATTTACTAGGATTTTTTTGGTATTTTTTCCATCATTTTCAGCATTTTTCACATCATTTATGCATTTATGTTGGACATGAGTAGTCGGCCAGCTCAGTAGCCAGCCGACTGGCTCCTTGTGTCCATATAAATAGTGTCCTTGCATAATCATTCATTCATTCAATCATATTCAGCAATCAGCATTCAGGCGCATCAATCTTCAGCCTTGCATTCACTTCAGCCCTATGCGTTTTGGAGAATCCTACAGCTAGAGGAGCATCAACGCTTGTGCATTCAGCCCTCCATCAGCAAATGCAGCAGTTCTCAGCATTCAGCCATCAGTAAACCTTGCGTTTTCTGCATCCATACAATTTTCAGCATTCATCATATCATCATTTTGCTCCAGCCACTTGGTGAAGGTAAAACACAGCATTCATACTCAGTCTAGGAAAGTCCCAAACAGCCCCTCTCTCAGCCCTAGCTTTGCATCCCTCCCTCATTCCATTGGGAAGAGTGCATAGGCTCGAGATTGGACATCTTTGGTGCTTCTACAACAGTGTACAGTTCAGCCCAACACTTGGTCTCAAGAGGTCTTGCGTTCGTCAGTCTCTTTAAAGATAATAAAGCAAATACTATATCGGTAACGGATAGGGGGCCCTTCAGTGGATAATTCAGGACCCCATACGGTGTACAGTTCTCATCTCTCTCTCTCTCATATCTCTCTAAAGTTTGAAGTATTAAAGTGGATTGCTAAACTCACGAAACTCAAGATACAGAAGACGGTGTGAGCATTTGTGTGACAAGATCCTCCTATACGAATACTTCCATTGCATGTTCCAAGAACTATCTAGAGCCTAGGCTCTGATACCATGTCAGAATACCCAACAGAGATGATGACTTGATCCGGGAACACGAGCAAAACGTAGTGCAGAAAATCACACCACGAGAGAGAGAGAGAGAGATAGAGGTGTGTAACTCTGCTCTATATACACAAGAAGATCCCGGGAATGATACAAAAAATGACAAGGGGGCTGGGGGCCATTTTATATGGCCCCCCAACAGCAGTCGGCCTGCTGTAGGGCAGCCGACAGGACACATAAAATCCCCACGACTGAAAATACTCAGTCGCCCAGCAGAGGGGGTCGGCCAGCATCAGGGAAGTCCATGACCCATGCAAATCAGTCGGCCACCTCCACAGACTCCATAGATGCAGTCGGCCAGGTTCAAGGTCCTCCTGCCACTACAAGACTGCCTCCCATGCCACAGAAAATAGGGAAAAATGGGGGAAAAATACGGAGAGTGGGGAAAAATGAGAAAACACCTCATAAGGGCAGGCACACCCACAGCAAAGGCCCTGGTGTATAGATATAGACAGGAGATATCATGGACACATTGTAATTTGTACACCTTTTGTCTCATAGACCCATTGGGTCTTTTGCAAGACATTCATATATCTTCTTCTTCTTCTTCTCTCCCTCTCTCTATTGTGTATTCTAGAATTTGACTAGCATGTTAGCATTAATTCAATTCAGCTTCCGCATACGTCACAGTGGTATTAGAGTGTGTTGGAGGTGCTAGCAACCAATTAGCATGTGTTGAGTCACCTAGAGGAGCTTTTTGCATGTGAGTTAAGTCCTTCAACAAGATTCATGCATTAGGTTGTGTTTTCAGCCGAAATTGCATTTAGGACTACATTTACGGATTGCAAAGGTTTACAAGATCCAGGAGTAAAGATTCCACTTGGGTGATGTTCTCTTTAAGGGTTGTACAGACGAATTGGCAATATGTGAGAGTGATCCAAGCAAGAAATGCAGCAAAGACAACCTAGCATTTACTGTGAGCAAAAGCACAAAGGTGAAGAGTACAACCAATGTTAAAACTCGGCACGAGGGAGTTTCCAAGGTTGCCCGAGAGCTTCCAGGATTGGAAGTGGCATAGGAGACCATTTCTCCAAGAGAAGTGTAGATTGGTGGAGAATCCCAAGTTATTGCATATGTCGGTAGCAACCGAGTCAACGCTAGCACAAGAGTCACTCTGAAATGGTCAACAGGTGTTCAAAAAGCTAAGAGACTCTCTAAATCCCATTCAGAGGAGGTTTGGCTATAACAATTTCCATCGAATTACATGGACACTATTGTATCACTTATAAAAGGCTCTGAATACCCAACAAACCCCCCTTCGGAGAGAAGGTGGTGAGACCCAACACACAAAGGAAGTAGATACCTTCTACCTCCATCACATGCTGCAAGCAAGCAATCTAGCCATGCACAACCCCCGTGCCATGCTAATCCTCCAATTAGCAAGTGACCGATGCAACAAAATCAGCTTTTCATCACCCCCCCTAGCTCCTAACAAGGATAAAAGATAACACAGAGCCTTTTATAAGTGAAGACGATATAAACATATAAAGGGAAAAACACACGAGTATTTAACTTAGATTTTGGGAGATAAACATATAACAGGAAAAACACACGAGTTTTTAACTCAGATTTTGGGGGATCCCCGTGCAGAAAACCCATGACTCATGCATAATGATGAAGGGGAGAAGAGGCTTAGAAAGCCCACTCCGTTCGCAACCTTCATTTCCACCCCTAAAAACTATTATCTTGGATCTACATCAGCACCAAAAACAATACCCCATACTCCTTCCCGCATGAGAAGACGCTGCACCTTGGTTTGCCAAATTGGTACCAGAAAACTTTTCAATGGATGGTGCAGACATCATGATGAGAAAGAAGGTTTACCCTTTGAATGAATAGTATCTTTATGCAAGCATGGAAGTGGATACCTCAAGCTTCATACTAATCACAACAAGCAACAGGGCGGAGGCCAAATGTTGATAAAGAACTAGGCAGAGTCTTGGCACAGGAGGAGCTGCTGAGCTGGGAGGAGGACAATTGAACAACCAGCGGCACTGGACGTCTCCCCAGTAGTGCCACCGCCGACGAGCTGAGAAGCGGTGGTGCACCCTGCACTAGTGCCGCCCGGAATTGGTGGCGATAACAACGGCAACGCTCGACTCTAGGTAGGCGGCTCCCAATGGCTAAAACGGCGCCAACATGCTCTGGGCAACAGCGACAAGTTGGCAGTAGCAGCTTGAGAACCTACCTCTGATACCATTTGTGGGTATTAGATTTCTTTCTGAAAATCACCATTCAGAAATGCAGCTTTGACATCCAAGTGATGCATGTTTTGCAACCTTTTTGTGTAACCAATGCAACTAGAGTCTGAATGGTTGTCATATGGGATATAGGTGCAAAAGTCTCATCATAGTCAATGCCTTCCCTCTAGGCATAGCCCTTGGCGACTAATCAAGCCTTATACTGATTAATGGGACCACGAGGCTTCCATTTCAGCTGAAACAACTACTTAGTGCCTATAGTACGACGAGCAGATCACATAACTCCCATGTATCATTTTTGGAAATGGAGTCCAACTTTGAACGCATAGCTGAAACCCAATTGTCATCCTCCAAGGCATCAAAGTGAGAAAGCAGAGCATAGACACAACACACACACTAGGGCAATGACACATGGCAAGTGCCTATGACATTCATTGCTTATCACATTCGCGCATAAAAGAAGCTACAAGAGGTTGTTCACACACGTAAACACACTAAGCCATCTAAGGGTTGTTTCACACACGCATGAGGCTCTGAATACGCAGCAGTAATCCTAATCTATTGCCTATTGCTGAACATGTGAGGGCAAAAGGACGAAGGACCAGATGTACGAGAGATCAGAGCAAAACAACACAACATGAAATGGGTGAGTGAGTGTATATATGATGGTGAGTGAAAATATGTACAAGAGTCCTCTGATGTGAGGATACTCTGAGCAGAAAACTAGTGCAGAAGCAAAGACGATGTCGGAGCAGAAGCACAATCGATGACGAAGGCTCGCATCGATGTGAGGCGAAGGCACTCCGAGAGGTGGACGGTGTCGAAGGCTCGCGTAGGTGGATGCAGAGGCACTCCGACGTGGTAGTGGGCTTCAGAAGGTGAAGTGATGCTGAAGTGATGATGTAGACTCTGTTGACAAGGGTGCTGCGGTACCTGAATGGTGATGAAGTGCAGAGAGGACTGCCGTCCCAAGATCTGGTGACAAGGGTGCTTCAATACCTAAGGGATGGAGAGGAGCAGAGAGGGTTGCCGTCCCGAGTGGTGAGAGATGGTGAGCAGAGAGTGGGCCACTGTCCCAAGGTAAACTGTAGAAGAAAACGATGATAAATTGTAGCAAAGAGTGGGCTGCTGTCCCCAGTGGTGTACTGATGATAAAACGCTGAGGTGCTGTTCTGTGTAGCAAAGAGGGCTGCTGTCCCATAAGCTGAGGTAAAACGCTGGTGTGCTGGAGCAGAGAGCCGAGGATGATGAAGATGTAGTGCAGGCCCCGACAGCAGCAACAACCAGCAGGTGTGGTACCAGATATGTCTATGAAGTGGTACTATCTGCTGAATGATGAGGCTCTCCTATATATAGTGAGTGGGGCTGCTGGTCGGCCAGGCTAGGGGCCGTTGGCCAGCAGCAAGACCCACAAAATCCAAAATAAAACAAATAAAATCCATAGTAATCCCCTTTTTAGAGCTGGACAAGAACCATTTTCACACAGAACATGCTATATTTACAATGGTTCTTGGATCTAGACTTAGATCCAGTTCATGCATGCTAACCTATTGTGCATACAAAAGATGTCTTGCTGAATCTAGAGCTTGGTCAAGCTCTCCATATGCTTGCATTCATATCTAGAGTTGCCTCAGGTTACCTCTGTGCAGGGGGTTCTTGCCAACACTTGAGAGATGCTTATGCCTAAATGAGGGTTAAAATCCCCTTTATATAGGGTTCATAGTTGACTGATTGCTGGCCGTTTTCAGGTCGGCCAGCACTTTACAAGTCCAAAAACTTCATAAAACATGTTCATATTGTGCCCAAGTTGTGTCCCAATCATTGGACTGTGTCCTAAGCACCTATTGGGCTATCAAAACCGCCCAAATCAGACCATATTCTGCCCCATATCTTGCCTAAGAGACAGCTAATGCTGAGCTCCATGTCCATGTGGCACTCGCAGATGTGATGCACATGACACCCCCTCCTACTAAACAAGAGCATTGGGGTACTGCATACACCTTTGCTCCAATCTGCAAGGGTCTTTAGGTAAGCTAGGGTTAAACCGGATGCACATGGACATGGATCTTACTTGCAACTGCCTCTTAGGCAAGATTAGGGGCAGATTATGGTCTATTTGGGTAGCTTTGACAGCCCAATAGGTGCCCAAAGGTGGGCGGCATGGACCAATGGTTGGAACACTAGTTGGGGACAATATGAACATGTTTTATGGCATTTTTTATGAATTTTTTGTGACCTGAAAATGGATGGCCGACCAGAATACGTCTTGCCATCAAATCCTGATATAAAGGAGGTCAAGGTCATTCATTGAAAGATTCAGGAAGAGGTGCAGCAAATGCAATCTCAATTTTGCAATGCCAGTTCCTTGGCAGCAAACAATGCATCAAGTATCTCTAGAAATCGGTTATCTGAGTGTTTCTCAATGGGACAACCGATTCATTAGAAGTAACCTTTTGTATGCATGTAGAAAGGTTTACAAGTCAGATCTGTCTATAGATCGTATTTTGAGAAATATACAATAGTTTAGGTCTTTCTCTCTCCTTCTCTATTGTGTATTCTCAAATTTGACTAGTGTTGATCTCTACACGTGCTTAGCATTAATTTCATTCAGCTTCCGCATGCATGTCATAGTCGAGCTACTGGCCTGGGCAACTTTCCTCCCCAACCTTGTTCCCGTTGCCTCTATGTCGCATGCACTCTGCACTAGTGTGCATGGTGACAAGATGGCTCATCATCGCATTTCTATCATATTATTTCAGCATTTATCTCATGAGCAAGTCGTGTAGCTTTTAATGCTATAGTCGGCCAGCTCTGTAGCCAACCGACCAGCACCATATACTCACATATGTAGACCCCAAACTCCTACTAGCCGACCTCACCTCTCGACTCACCACAATCTTACACACCTCTGCCACCAGATACCCCACCAGCACCATGCCCCAGAACGATTGGTATGACGAGGAATGGCACACAACACGTGAGCGTCTCCTACGCAAACTTGCAACTGGCCAAATCTGAGAGCGAGATGCTCAAAGGATTAACCAATACACAACCAGACGTAAGAAACAAGCACATGTTAAGGGCCAATACAAGGACTTATACCAATCTCTCAAAGGTGTGAACTGTGCTAAGGGCTGGAAGAAAATCCGGGAGAAATGCCCACCCACACCCATCACATCTCCATCCATATGGCACACATCTGCACGATCCTTGTACTAAGTACCAGATCAGTCCCCCCATCCAACCACCATCACATTCACGTCCCATCACATACACCTCCACACCCGACAAGGTAGCCCGAGCCATCCAGAGACTCAAAAACAGTAGATCACAGGACCATGAGGGCCTCTTGGCAAAGCACATCTCCCATGCGGGGGAGACTGTAGCACCCCTCCTGGCCCATATGTTCAACCAGGCTCCTTCGGGAGGCTTCCCACCCACTTGGACAGCCCATATCATCACACCTATCCATAAAGCCGGAGATCCCATGGACCCCAACAATTACAGGACTATCATGATTGGCCACACACTGGCCAAACTTTATGGGTCAATACTTGAGATTGAGCTCAACACACTAGCAAAGAGACATGGGCACAGACAATCACGGCAAGCAGGCTTCCGCAGGTCAATCTCTACTTTGGATCACACCTTCACCCTCCGAGCCATCATAGAAGAGACCAAAGCATGACACCGACGGGTTTACTGTTGCTTTGTGGATTTTCGCAAAGCATTTGATACAGTGCCTCAACCCAGACTATTGCAGACACTCCCCGATTTGGGAGTACCATCAGACATGATTTGAGGGATCGTGGCATTATATGAGTCAGTCAAAGGGCGGGTGAGATGCACAGGAGGATTATTAGAGGAGATCTCCAGAACCATTGGAGTGAAGCAAGGATGCCCACTGTCTCCCACTCTCTTTGGCCTCTACATTGACGAGATTTCGGCCTTCATTGATAGAGGAGGGGGAGGAGGCGTATCACTACCAGGCATCCTTGTTTCCATACCGCTTTATGATGATGGCATTGTGCTTATTACAGATTCTCCAGAGGCTCTCCAAAGGCATCTTGACACATTACAGGACTTCTGGGCACAGCAGGATCTCCCAGTAAACCTTGGGAAAACCAAGGTTATGGTCTTCAACACATCCCCTCTTTTCACATCTTGACTGAGTTTCACCTACATAGGCAGCCCAGTGGAGATTGCACACTCATATGTGTACTTGGGAGTCACTTTTACAGGACCGGTCTTCTCAATGAGCCATGCTATAGAGGCTAGACTGCTGTGAGGGTATGCTTCTCTTGCTCTCATGGAGAGACAATGCTTCCAAGCCCACTTCCAAGAGCTGAGGACCAAGATGTGGCTATTTGACACCTTGGTCGCTCCGGCATTGATGTATGGAGCACTCTTTTGGGCACCTGATCTTACAGCGGCCAAATGGTCGAGGATAGAAAGGCCTCAGGTCATGATGCTCTCCCACATGATACGCAGAAAACCATCAGTCCCACATGATATTATCATGGCAGAGTTTGCTACACCACCCATGGTAGTAGAGCACTTTTCCAAACAATCACATGCATTCACAGGATCAATGCCATGGCCCCCTGGAGACTCCCAAGGCTCGCCCTATAGTCTTCCTAGCAGCTACCAACAGATGGGCACGAGTCATGGTATAGCCGAGTATGCACCTAGTTCACAAGGCAGGAACTCACGATGGATCGCCTCCCCCCACTCCAGGATCGCCCGGACTCCCCATTCATCATCTCTCAGGATGACAGGAACCGGGTGATCAAATATGATTTATTGGGACTAGACATACAAGATACCTGGATCACAACACATGAGTCACTCTCACACAAACGGTAGACTACAATACTACATGGATACTTTCATAAGCCTTACAGAGGATGGTTTCGTACTGAGGGCCAGATATCTTGACATATACATGTCACATGCCATGCAGATTGCAGTGGGCCAGTGTCATCGCACAGCCTAAGGATAGAGACAAGGAGAGCTAGGCAGAGTGTGCCAGCAAGAGGCCGAGTTAGATGAGCACTTCATATGCAGGTGCACCATATATTATGAGATTCGAAGAAGGTTCCATTGTCTCTTTAGAGAGGGGTTTGGACCCTTATCCAAGATCACGGATTACCCAGATCAACGGTGCTTGGGCCTCTTGCTCATAGAGCTTCATCGCCACAGAGACTCACTAATTAGGGAGTCGAGACCCAATGAGAGACATCGACCCCAGCCCCAGCGACCATCACTCAATTCTTCCCACCACCACGAGAGGACACCCCACCAGCCATGGATGACATACCCACAACCTCATCGAGCCACACATTCTCAAGTGTCTGACCCCCCACCACAAACCCCTCTAGTGTGACTCTAGACTGGGCCATGGCACTACAGTAAGCCCGATGCCCCAGACTCCCTGGACCTCACCAGCAACACAGACATCAGCCCCAGCATGAGGAAATCTTGGAGAGGCACAAAGCCACCTTCCCACGCCTAGCGGATCTACAGAGCCTTCTATAGGCTAACCCCATGCTCAATATCCCTGATGGCCCCCTCCCCCTACCAGGGGGTTAGCTCCATAGGTTGTATGATGATGATGGTCCCACTTTGTATCATATGGCTCGGATTTGACATTCCCAGCTCATAGCTCTAGTCTTTGTTTTCTTTTGTACCATGATGAGATTGATGTACCTGATCTGTCCCATAGGTCGGATTCGGCCTCCCGTGGACGTTAATATAACTTTCTTTCTTTCTTTCTTTCTTTCTCTCTCTCTCCAAGAAGAGCTTCACATTCAAAAAAACTCAAGGACATTTTGACAGGTATGAAAACAATTGTCAAAGGACAAGGACGGGTCAATTCCATGGACCCACTCACACATCACAGTAAGGGCTGAATCAAACAGCTCAAAGAGGAAAATGGCAACATCCATAAAGTTATACAGGCAACCAAGGCTAAGATGCAGAAGGACAAAGTGGATCAGATAACATTAGAATGAGCTATGGTACCATTATACAGCCCCTTTATATACACATTGGCATCATATATCAGCCATATGGATCCTTGTATCGGACCACGTGTTCTAGCGTAACTAGCTAGTCCTTTTTCAGTTTTTTCCCATGACCAATATTTATCATGGATACATTGTACTGCTTTTTAGTCTCATAGACCCTTTTTTGAGACTTTTGTAGACACACTCTCTCTCTCTCTCAACGGAAATTCTAACTGGGATAACGATAGAATGAGCTACAATTATTGTCACTCACTTGTAGGTTTGCCAATCTTCATTTGCCTCAACCCCAAAACTTGCATCACTCTTGCCAGAAAGCAATACCACGGTTTTAAATATTCGGCCATAGAGCATTCTCCATCCTAGTGCTGTGCGGTTGACAGGCCAGGAGCATTCCATTATCAAAACAATGTCCCCATAGAATCTCTTCCATCTGAGCAAGTTTCCTATCTCAAACCCTACAGTCGAAGCCTCCTCCACACCAAGATGCACGGAAGGGAGGGCAAGAGGCACAAACTCCAAATGATCTGGCTGACCTGATAGAGGCCTTCCCCTGTCAACCTCAAGAGCAAACAATGTGGGCTGGGAATATCCCACAGATACAAGATCTTGAAGCCAAGCGGCCGTGTAATCCACATCTTGTGCTGTCCAAAAACCTGCTTTCGCCATCGAATGACTGAGGTCAAGAACTTTCTTGAAAAAGGTTGCTTTCTTTGAAGTCCAATGCACCAAGAAATCGGTTAGCCTGTCAATATTTTCATGCAAATCTTTCTCATCCTCAAAAGAGTGGGGCTTCATGGTATCCTCCCTGTATATGGAAGGCGGATAGATGGCTACATAGCCCCCAATCTCCCACAAGAGCCTCTGTGCCCAATAGCCCCTTATGATATCTGAAACTTGAGGGTTTACTGACACAGGAAGCATAAGCGCCCAGAAAGCTGAAGCATGGAATAAGGTGTTAAGATTGTTGATGGGAGCCATGGTTCCTTGTGGGAGGGCAACAGGAAGTGCATGGGAATCAAACCTGATATCGAATGACTCTGACTCGGCTTTCCGAGTGTGATAAAAGATGGAGTCAACATCCGGGAACCCATTGGCAAGCCCCTGCTGGATGAACTGTTTTCCACTCAGGACATGGCTGTAGTAAATCTCTGCATTAATGTTGCTTACAGACTCTAGAGGGAGACCGCGGGGCCATACTGATCTCTGCCCAAAGTGGATGTAAGGGTTCACAGTTGTTCTATTGTGTAAGGATAAGTACTGCAAAAGAGTCTCCTTCTTGCTTTTGGGCCCAGATAAAACCACATCAAAAACCTTGCTGAGATCGCCCCCAAAGATGGATGCGTTTTCATCAGCATCATAGATCATTTTGGCACCATGCTGAATTGCGAAAAGATAACCAACACTCTTCCTGACATAGGAACTGTAAGGGAGGTGAGCAAGAACTCTGAAGCCGAGGGTCGCCTGTTGCTCAACTGACAGGAAAATAGCACCTCTCACATCCCAGTTACTAGGTGTGTGGCTATCTCCAATAGCCAGCACTTGCCATCCTTGCATTTTGACCATAGCTAGAATTTGTTCCGTGGGTAGGCCGGAGGCAGCAACAACGATCCATTTGTCAGCCTTGACAACGCGAAATTTGCCTTTATCCTTCATCGCTTCGACCTTCTTGAAGTCCACATTAGGGAAAGGGTTTGAATCAGAGCTCTTGGAGGGGGGTTGTATGCAGAGAAGGGCAGAGGATTCTCCTCTGTTCTTCACTAGGATGAGGATGAGGACACTGAGGAAGACAAGGCCCAAGATGACCAGTTTGGAGAGATTTTCTGAGATGTATTCAGAGAGGGTACCTTTTCTGCCGAAGCGGCCAGGGTCCTTCTTTAGCAGCTGTGATCTGAAGTAGCCTGTTTTGAAGTCGACCTTGATCAGATGCTGTTGTTCTTCGTTTGCAGATTTGGCCCCGTTGGTTTTGGGCTCTTCTGCTGGTGCTGCGCCCGCCCATTGCCTGGGTTTTGTCCGCTCTTGCTGAACCAGCATAGCTCTGACAGTGAGTGCGAGAGAGAGTTGCTATAGGACCTTCAAAGCAGCAGCAGCAGGAGAAGGAAATGCGCTCATTCATGCGAAGGAGGCAAATTTGTGGGCGATCTCCCACTTCTCTTTCCCTCTCTCACAAATACACACACACACACTCAGAGAGTTGCAGGATCGGTACCTTACGTAATGGCACATCTGCCATTGCATTGGGAGTGTTTAGTGAAATGTCACGATCGTCCAGCTCTTCTCATGGGACCAGATCGATAAGCAACTACCTACCTAGCCCACTAAGCTTCGGCCACTAGCTACATGTGTGCATTTTACATTAAGGGGGTCAGTGAAGGCAATGCGGCTGCCAATGCCCATCCCAAGAGCCATGGGCAAGTGAGATTCGCATGTTTTGTTATCTTTTCTACCACACTAAGGGAGGGGAGATTCTCACGTTTTGCAATCTTAGAGTACTACTAAATTTTTATATGAAGCACAATCCTACCTTGCACTCTTGGGCATCGAGTGGTGCCAACATTATTGAGTGGTAGATGGCAGAGTTGTTATAAGCATCACCCCAGCATTGAGTGGTAGATGGCAGAGTTGTTATTAGCATCACCCTAACCACACCCAAACACACTACCAACCACACACGTCACTCCACTGATACCTCCATTCTCTAACACCAACAACTCCATCAACCTAACTATCTTGCTCTTCATTCACAACCTCTATTTAACCCCATATGCATAAACACAATCCCCACAAACATCACTTGATCACTAAGGGGCATAAAATTGTCGACCATTTTTACATTCAGCCATGAATCCATCACATGCTATAATTCCAAAGCATATATCTATGCATAAACATTGGGATTGCAGCTCTCTATATATCAGCATCCAGAAGTCCTCCAAAAGAGTGCACCAATTATACATGTCTTGGCAGATTCCAAGCTCTTTACACATTCCTTTAGAAGCTAGCACAAGTGTGCCCAAATTCCACATAGATCCATATAGCCCCTTCGTTATTGTTGGAGCTCTAAATCATGTCAAAACCATCCTTATATCCTTAGGGATTGCATAAGTAGACTACTTGCAATATCCTCAAGTGAATGCACACATACACCTTAGTTATCATCTTGATGTCATGGTTTTGAATTCCATGATTCACATAGCCCATTCTAATCAGCGTCCTTGTGCCCCCTTGGGTATCGCACTATTGCTATGGCCACTTGGTCTCCTTGGTTAGGCCAAGCGGCAGTTCCTTCTTATGGACAATAGGCCTAAATTTTTACGACTCTAA